>NC_052070.1:55274242-55909242 GCF_015852505.1 Tachyglossus aculeatus
AACAAGGTTGAGAGACATGCTCCTTGTCCGCCATGAGCTTACAGTCTAGAAGGGGAGACAGTCATTAATAGAAATAAATAATTTACGGATATGTACATAAGTGTTGTGGGGCTGAAGAAGGGGTGAATAAAGGGTGCAAATCCAAATGCAAGGTGGGAGTGGGAGAAGAAGAAATGAGGACCTAGTTGGGAAAGGCCTCTTGGAAGAATTGTGCCTTCAATAAGGCTTTGAAGGTGGGGAGAGTGATATTCTGTGGGATAAGAAGAGGGAGGGTGTTCCAGGCCAGAGGCAGGAAATAGGTGAGAGGTCAGCGGCAAGATAGACGACATCGAGGTTCAGCGAGTAGGTTGGCATTAGAGAATTGAACTGTGCGGGTTGGGTTGTAGGAAATCAGGGAGGTAGAGTGGGCGGTGGCTAGATGATTGAGTGCTTTAAAGCTTATGGTAAGGAGTTTCTGTTTGATGCAGAGGTTAAGCACGTATTATGTGTCAAATACTATACTAAGTACTAAAGTTCATACAAGATAATTAGATTGCACATCCTTCCTGTCCCACACAGGACTCACAGTCTAAGTGGAAGGGAGAAATGGCATAGGAGCCTCATTTTACAGATGAAGAAACTGAGGCAAAGGGAAGTTAAGAGATTTGCTCAGGGTCATGCAGCCTCCGCCACACGTCAGCTGTGTGACTTTGGGCAAGTCACTTAACTTCTCTGGGCCTCAGTTCCCACATCTGTAAAATGGGGATGAAGATTGTGAGCCCCCGGTGGGACAACCTGATCACCTTGTAACCTCCCCAGTGCTTAGAACAGTGCTTGGCACGTAGTAAGTGCTTAACAAATGCCATTATTATCATTATTATTATTATTAGAATTCAGGTCCTCTGAGTCCCAGGCCCGTGCTCTTTCCACTAGGCCATGTTGCAGGATGATTGGAATTTTTATAGGTCAACTCATTCACTCCCCTGAAGTGAAGGTGATGGCATTTACAGGGAGCCTACTGAGTGCGACATCTCCCTCCTGGCGGCACAGGCTCTGGCTGCTGAGTGGAACACCTCTAAGGCACCTTAGCTCACAGGTTACAGAGCTGGGCAGCCTGGAGGCTTTGGAAGAGATTCCAGAGGGAAGAAGCAGCGTGGTCTAGTGAATAGAGCCTGGGAGGCAGAAGAACCGGGGTTCTAGCACTGGCTCCACCACTTGTCTGCTGTGCGACCTTGGGCAAGTCACTTTACTTCTCTGGGCCTCAGTTACCTCATCTGAAAAATGGGGATTGAAGCTGTAAGCCCTCTGGCCCATGTCCTCCCCCTGGCCTGGAATGCCCTCCCTCCGCACATCCGCCAAGCTAGCTCTCTTCCTCCCTTCAAAGCCCTACTGAGAACTCACTTCTTCAGAAGGCCTTCCCAGACTGAGCCCCCTCCTTCCTCTCCCCCTTCTCCTCCTCCCCATCCCCCCCGCCCTACCTCCTTCGCTTCCCCACAGCACCTGCATATATGTTTGTACAGATTTATTACTCTATTTTACTTGTACATATTTACTATTCTATTTATTTTATTTTGTTAATACATTTTGTTTTGTTGTCTGTCTCCCCCTTCTAGACTGTGAGCCTGCTGTTGGGTAGGGACTGTCTCTATATGTTGCCAACTTGTACTTCCCAAGTGCTTAGTACTGTGCTCTGCACGCAGTAAGTGCTCAATAAATACGATTGAATGAAGGAATGAATGATTTGCTAGTAACCACCCCAGTGCTTAGAACAGTGCCTGGCACAATAGTAAGTGCTAACAAATACCACAGTTACTATCATTATTATTATTATTATTATGAAGAAGCACAGCCCAGTGGAAAGCAATGTGCCTGGGAGGTGGAGGCCCTGGGTACAGTGTGGCTCAGTGGAAAGAGCCCAGGCTTTGGAGTCAGAAGTCATGGGTTCAAACCCCGGCTCTACCAATTGTCAGCTGTGTGACTTTGGGCAAGTCACTTAACTTCTTTGGGCCTCAGTTACCTCATCTGTAAAATGGGGATTAAAACTGTGAGCCTGTGAGCCCCATGTGGGACAACTTGATCACCTTGTAACCTTCCCCAGTGCTTAGAACAGTGCTTTGCACATAGTAAGCTCTTAATAAATGTCATTATTATTTATTATTTAATCCTGGATCTGCCACTTGCCTGGTGTGTAACCCTGGGCAAATCATTTGACTTCTCTGATCTTCAGTTTCTTCCTCTTTCAAATGGGGGTTCAATACCTGTCCTTCCTCCTGCTTAGACCATGAGCCCCATAAGGGATCTGAGATTGGGTCCATCCTGATTATGCTGTATCTACCATAACAATTAGTACAATGAACAGAGTACATTAGTACATTAGTACAGAGAAGCAGCGTGGCTCAGTGGAAAGAGCATGGGCTTTGGAGTCAGAGGTCATGGGTTCAAATTCCAGCTCTGCCAATTGTCAGCTGTGTGACTTTGGGCAAGTCACTTAACTTCTCTGGGCCTCAATTCCTTCATCTGGAAAATGAGGGTGAAGATTGTGAGCCCCCCGTGGGACAACCTGATCACCTTGTAACCTCCCCAGATCTTAGAACAGTGCTTTGCACATTGTAAGTGCTTAATAAATGCCATTATTATTATTATTATTATTATTATTATTATTAATGCCAGACACAGTAAGCACTTAAGAAATGCCCCAATTACTGTGATTGATTAGTAAACACTACAATTATCATTTCTAAGAGAGTTCGGTTAGCAAAACGTGTGGGGAGGTTGATTTAGGAAGCCCCCTCTTTAGGGAAGCAGATGAGGAGATAGGAAGGGCGGGGTGACCCGTGCCGTGTCCTCTTTGGGGAGCAACGGCAGCCGACCAAATATGAAGTAGCAACGTCAAATCGCTCACTTGGCCTTCGGCCCAGTCTTATAAGGCTCTCAAGAGCCTCTTTTATAATAACAGTGCAAAGCCACTCCATGTGCTTCGCTTCGTCCTGGGTGGGAGTCGTGTTGGGTGCTGAGCTCTAAGAAGGGGGATTTTGCGTAGATGTTCATGTTTCTGCCATACTTGGGACATGAGCCCTACTACATTGTTACTCACTCCGCCCCCCAGCTCCACAGCTCTTCAGGACATCTCCTTATCTTAGGCTGATTCCCTTACCTGTATTACACCTGTGTCTGTCTCCCAAAAAGATTGTAAGCTCTTTAAGGGTTGTCAGGCAGTCAGTCACTCTCCCAGTTGCTTAGTATGATGCCTAATTAATTAATTAATTAAGACGTTTATTAAGGGCTTACTCTGTGCCAAGTACTGTACTTACAAGTTGGGGTAGATACAAGGAAATCAGATCTGACACAGGCCCTGGAAGAACAACAGGTATTTAACTCCCATTTGACAGTTGAGAAAATTGAGTCACAGAGAAGTTAGGCAATTTGCCCAAGGTCACACAGCAGACACGTGGGAGAGCTGGGATTAGAATCCATGTACTTTGATTCCCAAGCTCACACTTTTTCCAGTAGGCTCACTGTGGGCAGGGAACTTGTCTACCAATCTGTTATATTCGTAATATTGTACTCTCCCAAGCACTTAATACAGCACTGTGCACACAGTAAGCGCTCAATAAATGTAATTGATTGATTAACGGCCAGGCCACGCTGCTTCTCAGTGCCAGCATTCAGGAGGCTTTCTGTAAATGCCAACGATTGATGGCGGCTGGATCCCCTTCTTTAGGGGTTTCTAAACATCAGAGAGCTTCCCACTTGACTAAACTGGCTCAGCTAAGGAGCTGCTGAAATGAGGCCTTGGTGAGATGACCACTTGAAGGCCCTCCTACCTTTTTCACACTGCCCCTCCTAGCTTACCTCACCCGTCTCCAACTGCAACCTAGCCTGCACACTCCTCTCCTCTGACACCAATCTATTCACTGTATCTCAATCTCGTCTATTTCACTGACAACCCCTCACCTACATCCTTCCTCCGGCCTGGAACTCTCTCCCCCTTCATTTCCAACAGACCACCACTCTTCCCACCTTCAAAACCTTATGACAAATCACATCTCCTCCAAGAGGCCTTCCCCAACTAAGCCCTCATTTCCCCTATTTTCTCTCCCTTCTGCGTCGCCTAAGCACTTAGATCTGTACCCTTTAAGCAGTTGATATTCATCCCTCCCTCAGCCCCAAGTACTCTCCCAAGTACTTAGTACAATGTTCTGCACATAGTAAGTTCTCAATAAATACAATTAATTATGTACATATCTGTATCTGTAAATTATGCTTAGTAAAGTGCTCAGCACACAGCAAATTCTCAATAGGTATGATTGATTGATTGATTGACTGATTGATGTCTGTGTCCCTCTCTAGTCTGTAAACTCCTTGTAGGCAGGGAATGTGTCTACCCACTTTGTTGTATTATACTTAGAGAAGCAGCATAGTAGATAGACCATGGGCATGGGCGTCAGAGGTCATGGGTTCTAATCCTCACTCTGCCACTTGTCTGCTGTTTGTTCTTGGGCAAGTCCTCACTACAGTGCTTCACACACAGTAAATGTTCAATAAATACGATTAATAATAATAACTTCACTTCTCTTTGCTTCAGTCACCTCATGCATAATATGGGGATTGAGACTGAGTCCCATGTGGGACAGGGACTGTGTCTAACATTATTTGTTTGTCTCCAACCCTGTGCTTAGTATGGTGTCTGGCACATAATAAGCACTTAACAAATGTCAAAATAATTATTATTATTATCACTCTCCCAAACTCTTAGTAAATGCCATTGACTGATTGATTGATTGATTGCTAGCTTTCCTTGCTTGTGTTAGAGAGGAGGAAATGCAACTGTGCCCGGCCGATCACCGGTCTGGGAACCAGTGGTCAGCCCCAGCCTGGCTATTGCACTTCTACACATCAGATGATCACCTGGCCGGGGGTATTCCGAGGCCAAGCCCACTCAGGCTGTGTCACCTTGGGGCCGCCCACAGAACAGCATGAGAAGCAGCATGGCATAGTGGGTAGAGCACAGAACTGGGAGTCATAAGGTCATGGGTTCTAATCCTGGCTCTGCCACTTGTCTGCTGTATAACCTTAGGTAAGTCGCTTAACACCTCTGTGCCTTAGTTCCTCTCATCTGTAAAATGGTGATTAAGACTGTGAGCCCCAGGGACTGTGTCCAACCCGATTTCCTTGAATCTACCCCAGCGCTTAGAACACTGCCTGGCACATAGTAAGTGTTTAATAAATACTATAATTAATTAAATTAAAACATCAGTGCTTCCAAGTCTGGTGTCCGGAACCATCTGGAGTGTTTTCTGGTTATGAGGAAGACCTCTCCTCCCAGCTCTGTCTGGGTTATTGTCAGCATCCAGAGATTCAGAAAGGGAAACTGAGGTCCATTGTGAAAAAAAATCCACACATGGCCAAGTAAGGGCCAAACTGGGATCACCTTTGGGATCCCGGCTCCACCGTGTACCTGCTGTGTGACCTTGGACAAGTCACTTCACTTTTCTGTGTCTCAGTGCCCTCATCTGCTAAATGGAGATTCAATACCTCATCTCCTTCCTACTCTAACTGTGAGCCCCATTTGGACCTTTTTTATATGGCACTTGTTAAGCATTTACTATCTGTTAAATACTGTTTTAAGCCCTGGGGTAGGTACAAGTTAATTAGGTTGGACACAGACCTCGTCCCGCGTGACTTGCACACTGGATGCCAGTCATAGTCTATGTAGGAGGGAGAACGGGTAATTAATCCTCATTTTACAGTAAGAAAACTGAGGCACAGAGAAATTAAGTGATTTGCTCAAGGTCACACAGCAAGCAATTGGCAGAGCCAGAATTAGAACCCAAGTCCTCTGACTCCCAAGCTTGTGCTCTTTACACTAGACCATGTGATTCTCTGATTATCTTGTATCTACCCTAACACTTAGCTCAGTTCTTGATACTTCCTTAATGCTTAAAAATACCATTGTCATTATCACTATTATTATTATTACTATTATATATTTACTATTGTAGCCACGAAGCTCCTGCTCTCCATGGAGGAGTCCACTGGGCTCAATTGCTCTCTCTGTCTCCCTGTGCAAGGTCCATGCCCAGGGGCGCTACCTCCTTTGCTGTTAGCGGGAGCTCTGCTGTGGAGATCATCATGGTCTACAATCCTGAGGTGATGAGGAAGCCCACAGACACATCTCGATGGCCCCTGGACTCAGAGGTGGAAGTGGTGGTGGCCATGGATGCCCCAAGCTCTCAGATCAATGATGCCAAGGTAAGACACCTCTTCCCCAACTCTTCCCCCTGGCCCCGGTACATCCCACCCCTGCCACCCCTGCCACCACCCATCTTCTTTTAGACTGTGAGCCCACTGTTGGATAGGGACTGTCTCTATATGTTGTCAACTTGTACTTCCCAAGCGCTTAGTACAGTGCTCTGCACACAGTAAGCGCTCAATAAATACGATTGATTTATTGATTGATCTTCCTGAGAAGGAGAGAACAGGCCAAATGTCCCAGAATCAGTTCAAAATCACACATGCATACGCACATACGCACACGTTTGCACATGCTTACACACTCATTCACCTGCACTTTTACATGTATGTACACATGCATGAGTATAGTAGTCACACCCTCACACCCACCCACACACAAAATCATATGGACACATGACACACTGTCCCAAGATCCTACCTGACTGTGTCTGATGGCTCCATTTGATCTCTTGAGTGTAGTTTCTCTGCTTCTCTCCACCCAGACTCCTGACTCCTCTTCCATCTTCCCCTTTCCAATCCCTGGCCGGTCCCTTGTGTTTTAGTGGGATACTTGGGGAATCTTGGAATTCTGGAGCAGGGAGGGAGCAAGAGAGGTCATTTTGTCCGGCTCCCCTCTGGCTCTTCATATTCCCATAATTCCCTACCTCCAAGTGCTTGTACCCTCCCACAATTATTCCAGGGGCAGACTGCTTGTAACCCTGTGGACCAAACCGAAGTCGTGGCTGAGTTCAGCCATGCCCTGGTGATGTTTTCTCAGGTTCGAATATCATATTATGGACCCAATGGAGACTCTGTCCTAGCCCAGGCTGTACTGATCCTCACTAGTGTTGGTAAGTGTCCTGGACCCCTGCTCTCTGCCCCTTCCAATTTTCCATCTCTGCTTTGGTCAGTTCCACAGCCTGGCAAGTTCTAGTTCTCCCTTTCTCTGAATAGTGATGAAGATGAATGAAAAGTAGTTAGAAATGTGCTTTGAGCTGCCTGAAGGAAAGGGACAGGAATGAGGCTGAATGTGAAATGAAGGTTGAGGAAAAGATGACTAACAGCCACAAATCTCTGACTCCTTTTGAGATGGCAGTCGGCCAGTCAGTCATTCACTCTGTCAGTCAACAGTTCACTCAATCAGACAGCCAAATCAGTCACTTAGTCAATGTCAGTCAGTCATTCACTCTGTCAGTCAGCTAGTCAATTGTTCACTCATATTCAGCCGGTCAGACAGCCAACCGATCAATCAGTCAGCCAGCCAGTTAGTTGGACATTCACTCCCTCTGTCAGTCAGACAGTCAGTTGGACAAGCAGTTGGTCAATTGCTCAGTCACTCAGCCACTCAGTCAGATGGTCAGTCACTCAGCTGGTCAGCTAGTCAGTCGGGCATTTGTGCTGTCAGCCAGCCGGGCAGTTGGACAGTCAGTCAGTCAGACAGTCAGTCATTTACTCAGACAGACAGTTAGCCAGTCAGACAGTTAGTCGAATGATCAGTCAGGCAGTCAGTCGGGCCGTGAGTCTGTCATTCGGACAGACTGTCAGACAGCCCGTCAGTCATGATATTGCCTCTATTGTGCACTCATCTGCATTCTCTGTGCCATGGGACCAGGCAGAAAGCAGAAGGAAGCATGATTCCTGCACCCAGAGTGCTGATAGTTCAGTGAGGCAGCCAGTCAAGCTCAGACACACAAATCCAATGCTGTGAGGAGGGGGAGGAGGAGAAGTACCTGAGAAGAAATGAAATCTGGATTGTGACTGGATATGTAAGCCCTGGGCAAGGTGGAGAACCAGGGGCCAGAGAGCTTTCTGCATAGGCTCCGAGTCCAGCTAGCTCCTGACCACCCTCCAGAGCGATGTCCTCTGCTGTTTTGTGACATTTCAGACATCTCTCTGGAAGTTGACACAGGCCGTACCGGCGTGGTGCAGAAGAGCAAAGTGGACAAGGTAAGGAGACTGGCTGTCTGCTCTCCCAGGAGATGATCCTGGGTTGGGTGTTGG
The DNA here is from genome assembly GCF_015852505.1 of Tachyglossus aculeatus. Taxonomy (NCBI): domain Eukaryota; kingdom Metazoa; phylum Chordata; class Mammalia; order Monotremata; family Tachyglossidae; genus Tachyglossus; species Tachyglossus aculeatus. The sequence continues at coordinate 55,282,457 of NC_052070.1, forward strand.
GAAGGCAGAGGGTGAACTTCCTTGGAGCCAAGGCACTGGGGCAGAGACCTGGGGTTCTGGACCTCTGGTCCAGGAAGCAGAGGTGGTGAGGATGCCAGCAATTTCTGTCATGCTCACAATTCAAACCTGCCCTGCAGAGGTGGAGAAACTGAGGCACAAAACTGGTAAGTGAGTTGCTCACAGCCAAGTTGCTCCCGAGCTTGGTGCTCTTTAAACTATCTCCTCATTGGCCTTGTTAAACTGGCTGATCAACTGTTAGACTAAGATCTTTTTGGGCCTCTGGAGAAGAATTTTTAGGGGTAAGTTGAGTTCTGACTTGGTGAAAAACAAGGTGAAAAGCCCTAGTGGAATGAACACTGAACTGGAAGTCAGGAGACCTGGGTTTTAATCCTGATCAATTGCCAGATGTTTGACTTTGGAAAAGTCCCTAAACTTCTCTGTGCCTCAGTTTCATCATCTTTAAAATGGGGATAAATACCTGTTCTCTTAGACTGTGAGCCTTGGGTGTTTTTTTTTTAATGGTACTTGTAAAGCACTTACAATGTGACAGTACCAAACTAAATGCTGGGGTAGATACAAGTTGATCAGTCCTTGTCCCACATAGGGTTCCCAGTCTTAATCCCCATTTTACAGATGAGGTAACTGAGGCACAGCAAAGTGACTTGCCCAAGGTCGCACTGTAGACAAGCGGTGGAGCTGAAATTAGAACCCAGGTCCCTCTGACTCCTGGACCTGTGCTCTATCTACTAGACCATGCTGCTTCTTGTGCTGCTTCTTGGGTGGGACAGAGACTGTATCCAGCTTGATTCTTTTGCATCTATCCAAGTGTTTGACCCATAGTAGGAGTTTGACAAATCCCATAATTACTATTATTATTGTCCGCTGGTTCCCACAGAACCAAATCCTGGAGAATATTCAGCCAGGAATTAAAATGATCTTACAGCAAGGAAGTAAGAGAAGAGGCAGGAGGGGCACCGGACAAGCAGTGGGGAGCATCAGCTAGATGGCTGATGGAGAGCATCAGTCACTGGGAAGGAATGTCGACCCTGGATTGAATTAGAGCAGGGGCAGGTCACCAGAGCTGGCTGCCCATAGAGATCCAATCAGGAGCTTGGCCTGGGGTCACAACCCTCCAGTTTGGGAAAGCAGGTGGGGTGGAATTTGGGGTGAATGTGGGGTAGTCAGAGGCAGGGCCCCCCTGCTTGATTTCCCCTGCAGAAAACGTGGAGCTGGGGCCCCAACGGTCACGGTGCCATCCTGCTGGTGAACTGCGACCGGGATGATCCCAGTTCCCAGGACATCGACTACAACAAGACCAGTATACACACCATGGCAGGTAAGCTGGGTGGGGAGGAGAGAAGGTCCACTCCACAGGGAAGCCAGCCCCATTCAGCATTCGCCTCAGTTGGTTGTCCATGCCTGGGTCCTCTGGGGGCAAGCATGATATAGCCAGGCCTCGGGTTTCTAGACCATCTCTCGGAAACCACTCGTCCATTTGTGTTCCTGTTGATCCTCTCATTATCCCTGTTAGGGTGGAGGCAGGAATGGTGGTTCCCATTGGATGGGTGGGGAAACTGAAGGGATAGAGATGAAATGACTGTCCCAAATCATGAAGCTAGCCAGTGGTGGATCTAGGATGAGAATTCAGATCTTCAGATTCCAGGACTGATGCACTGTCCATGGGACTGCCCTGCCCCACTGCCTACCCCAGTGCCTAGAAGGATTATTTTCTGTCCACCTCAGGATGCCCAGGGACTCCTTGCTCTATCACAGATGGCAGGTTAGCACAGCCCCCACCCTTGGGAGCTTGCTTCTTGGCTCCGGGATTGCAACGTCCACCAGGTAGGCCCCTCTGTCCAAAATAGATTGGCCAGGCAAAGTCCCCCCTTTTCCCCCAACACCGGTTCCCATGCTTGAGTCCTTGAATTCCAGGCTCCCCCACAAGTGGGAACAAGTAGGGCATTTATTTTTATTTAAAATTCCACATTCTGCCAAGAACATTTCTATGAACAAACCAAAGTTTTCCAGAGCCTATTCTATTCCATGGTGATTGGTTGAATCCTTCTGAAATCTGTACCACTCAATAGTATTAATTGAATGCCTACTCTGAGCAAAGAGCCCTGTGAAGTGCTTAGTACAGTGCTCTGTACACAGTATGTGCTCAATAAATACCACTGACTAATTGGAGGGTTATAAAGGAGAAATTCATAGCCTAAAGGGGTGAGGGGTGGATCAGTTTTTTAAATGGTATTTCTTAAGTGCTTACTATGTGCCAGGCACTGTGCTAGTGGTGGGGTAGATACAAGGTAAGCAGTTTGGATATAGTCCATGTCTCACACTGTACTTCCAGGTTTCCTCTAGAATGTAAGCTCATTAAGGGCAGGGAACATTTCTGCTAATTCTGTTGTATTGTACTTTCCAAAGTGCTTAGAACAATGCTCTGTACATAGCAATGGCTCAATAAATACCAATGATTGATTGACTGATGGGGTTCACAGTCTTAATCCCTATTTTACAGATGAGGTAACTGAGAGAAGTTAAGTGACTTGCCCAAGGTCACACAGCAGATGAATGATAGAGCTGGGATTAGGACCCATGTCCTTCTGACTCCAAGCCTGGGCTCTATCTTCTAGGCCACACTGCTTCTCTTTGTGGCCTTGGGCATATCTCTTTCCCTTTCTTTGAGTTTTCCCTTTCAGCTTGGCAACCAGGACTATAAGTTCTTTTTTTAAACCATAAATTTCAATACTAGGGAGCAGGCACCTTACATATTTACCTCTCCCCTCTTGGTTGAACAGCAGAACTCTTAATAAATACTATGTGCTGCTTCTGCTGCTGCTGATTCCTTTCCCCAGTGTCTGTTTTCCCCTGACCTTTTATTACTACTACTACTACTACTACTACTACTACTACTACTACTACTACTACTGCTACTACTACTACTACTAGAGAAGCAGCATAGATTAGTGGAAAGAACACGGGCTTGGGAGTGAGAGGTCGTGGGTTCTAATTCCAGCTCTGGCACTTATCAGCTGGGTGACTTTGGGCAAATCACTTCACTCTTCTGTGCCTCAGTTACCTCATCTTTAATATGGGGATTAAGTCTGTGAGCTCCACGTGGGACAACCGGATTACCTTGTATCTACCCCAGCACTTAGACCAGTGCTGGACACATAGTAGGTGCTTAACAAATATTATTATTATGGTATAATGGTATGGTATTATTACTACTACTACTACTACTACTACTACTATTTCCAGTAGGGGTAACGATAATGACAGTGGTAGTATTCAATGAGCACTCACTGGTTGCAATGCTGTTGTACTTCTCAGGTGATTACCACAGTGCATTGCTGGGCACATAGTAAGCGCTTAATAAATATTATTATTATGGTATAATGGTATGGTATTATTACTGCTACTACTACTGCTATTTCCACTAAAGGTAACGATAATGACAGTGATAGTATTCATTGAGCACCCACTGGGTGCAATGCTGTTGTACTTCTCAGGTGATTACCACAGTGCATTGCATTAGGTAGGTGCATAATAAGTAACTTCTACTACTAATATCATGACACATGCCCTCCCCTTCCCACAACGAGCATGCATTTAAGCCAGAGATGGGGGAGACTGCAGTAAGCGCTGAGGAAGGGTAGAAACAAACAGCGGTGGCTATTAGGTCGATAAGACTGTCAGTGATGGGAGTTAATTGGAGAAGTCTTTTGGAAGAGGGAGGACTTTATGAGGGTCCATGTTGGTGGTTGTTGGATTTAGGGAGTGGAGAGGGGGTTCCATTTTGAGTGGAACAGTGTGAGTGAGGAGATATAGTCAGGAGAGAGCGATATACAGTTAGGAGGTTGGCTTGGGAAGAATGAAGACAGCAAGCTAGGGATTAGTGGGTCAATCAGTCAATCAATGGGAAAAGCAGTGTGGCCTAAAGGAAAGAACACGGAGTTGGGAGTCAGAGGACCTGAGTTCCAAACCTGCCTCTATTATGTAGCTACTGCCTGAACTTGGACAAGTCACTTAACTTCTCTGGGCCTCAGTTTCCTCATCTGCAAAATGGAGATTCATTACATGTCCTCCCTCTTACTTAGATAGTGAGCCCGATGTGGGACCTGATTATCTTGTATCTACCTCAGTGTTTTGTACAGTGCTTGGCAGATACTAAGTGCTTTACAAAGATCACAATTATTATTATTATTGTTAATGGTATTTATTGAATGCTTACTGTGTACCGAGCACTGTACTTGGGCATGGGAGAGATTAATACAGTTGAATTGATATTCACATTGCCTGCCCACAAGGAGTTTAGTGGGAGATAGACAAAATAAATTATATATAGGGGAAAGAAAAGAGCAGAGAAGCAGAGAAACAACATGGCCTAGTGGAAAGAGCATGGGCCTGGGAGTAAGAGGGCCTGGGTTCTAATCCCTGTTCTGCCATTTGTCTGCTGTGTGCCCTTGGGCAAGTTACTTAACTTCCCTGGGCCTCAGTTACCTTATCTGTAAAATGGGGATTATGACGGTGAGACCTGTGTAGGACAGGGACGGCGCGTCTAACCTGATTATCTTGTACCTACCCTAGCACTTAGTGCAGTGCCTGGCATAAAGTATGAGCTTAATAGATTCCATTAAAAAATATAAGGATATTTCTGTAAGTAATATGGCACTGGAATGAGTATCAGAATGCTTACGGGTGAAGAGAGCACATGTGTAAAATCGGGTGAGTCGATGCAGAGCCTTAGGGGGGATTTTGAGGAATTTTAGATTGGGAGTACCCCCTGAGCCCAGGACCAAGCTTGAATCAATATCCTTAATCGTTACCACGGCACCTCATGCAGTTCCTAGCTCACTAGAGGCACTTGGAAAATGTCAGAAGTAATAACCACGATGATGACGGTGATGTTGATGAATCTGTAATTAACTAAATAGTCCTTCGAGAGCTGAGCCTCACAAATCCCAGAGAACAGTTTATGCCACAGGGAGAATCTGACTCATTTCTTACCGTGAATATAACCCCAAGTCAGGCCAAGCCCAGGGTCTGTGTGAGCACAGAAGCACATGTCCTATACGAGCTCGTGGGCTCAGAGCTGTGCAGGAAGCACCCAGGAAATGACCTAATCAGAGGGGCTTCCCTCCTTGGAAGGCAAGAGAAGGAGGCCAGGCCAGCTAATTGTCTTGGGTGGAGAGAGTGACCAGGAGTCTTGTTCGTGAGGGTTTTCTGTTCACCACCAAGTTCATTAGAATATAGGAGTTGGCTTGTAATTAGCAGGCTTAATCCCCAAAGCTCTGACAAAGTAAACATGGGAATAAAGGAGGACAAGTTAAGCTGCTATAAAGCTCTCCCTATTCAATTCTTTGACAAGGCCTTCTACCCAGGCTCTCAACCTGTTCCCTCTCCAGTTCCATTTTATCCTTTCTTTTTGGGTTCTTTCCCAGGAGCCCAATGAGCCTGAAAAACTGAGCCCATTTTTAGGTGATACCCAGTATTCTCTGCCATTCCTCAGACCACATAACTCTGAAAAATGGCAAACTTACTTAGCAAGAGGGACATATTATTTGCAATTCCTGATGAGAAGGGGAGTGGGACTTGGAAGAAGAAAAACTCAAAGGAAAGTCCCATCTTGAAAATAGTCTTAGATTGAAGTAAGAAAGATTTAGACTAAGAGTTAGAAGGAGAAACCTCTTGACTGCTAGGATTCAGGGGTAAACACCGGGAAAGGTGACTGAGGTTGATTATTAGGCCATTGCTTTTCCCCTGGAGGTCTTTAAGGAAAGAATTGTCACCAGTGGATTCTGGATGGCTTAGGCCAGGGGTGGCCAAGACTCATGAACTAAAGAGCCACAAACCCAAAGCATAATGTGGCCGATAAAGAAGAATTCCTTTAGCTAGAGTGAAGAGCAGACATTTTAGGAGCGAGGATTATGGTGATCAAGAGATGGAGATGGGTTGGGGGTGGGGGCTGGGGTCGGTTGCCATACTCCTCCCTAACCTGGGCCCTTGTGGGTGGGGGGCATCACCATCACAGAAGATGGAGCTGGAGCAGCAGAACACTGCACCCCTGGATAGAGTATTGTCCTAGGAATCAGAAGGGCCTGCATCCTAATTCTGGCTCCGCCACGTGACTAACGTGTGACCTTGAGCAAGTCATTTCACTTCTCTGTGCCTCAGTTACCTCATCTGTAAAACGGGGATTAAGACTGTGAGCCTCGTGTGGGACATGGACTGTGTCCAACCCTATTAGCTTGTACCTACCCCCTTGCTTAATGCAGTGCCTGGCAAATAGTAAGCACTTAACAAAATCATAAAAAAAAAATGCCACCTATCCTGCGCCGGCGAAATGATCAAGAATAAGCAGCGAGCTGCCCAGCCATTGAAGAAGACTCCCACAGTTTGGCCACCTATGGTTTAAGCATTCTCCTGCCTGGAGGCAGAGGGCTGGAGGATATGACCCAGAACTGTCTCTTCTGGCTGCGAGATTCTCTGATTCTCCTTGTCTTCAGACTTGCAGGACATGTCTCTAATGGTCCTCAGGACAGAAGGCCCGGAAGCCCTCTTTGATAACCACCAGCTGGTTCTCCACGTCCCCATGTCAGATGCTGACAAAGTGGGTGTTTTTCATGCCACTGGTGAGTACATTATCTTCTAGAACCAGTCACTCGCTGGAACCTGCATTTCCAGAGCTACTTGAGACTTCACTGTCTCTGCACCTCCTTTTCCTTTCCACTCCCTGCCTTGATTCCCACTTACATTCTCCATATTTCGGATTTGCCATCCACTCCCTTTCTTTGTTTTCCTTCTCAGATGATCTGGGCCTCCTCTGCACTTAGACCCTGACACCGGAGGGCCAGGGACTGTGTCTAATTCTCACTCAGCTATTCTTTCCTATCACTTAGCACAGTGTTTGACAATCAGTCAGCACTCAGTTAATACAACGGCTACTACTGCTGCTACTATTTAGTCAAGGCAGAAGCCTTCCTTGACTAAGCCCTCCTTTTCACTTCTCCTACTCCATTCTGCTTTGCCTTGACTTGTTCCCTTTATTCATCCCCGCCTCCCAGCTCAATGGCACTTATGTATATATTACTAATTTATTTATATTAATGTCTGACTCCCCATCAATATTCTAAGCTCTTTGCAGGCAGGGAATATGTACATTGTTTTATGGTACTCTCCCAAGTATTTAGTATAGTGCTCTACACACAGTGAACCCTCAGTAAATACGATCGAATGAATGAATGAATTCTACCACTTGGCTGCTTAGCCCCAGTGCATGGCCACATTTTGAGCAACAGGCTGAAAGCCAGATGTGGTGGGAAAGTAAAATTCTTCTCCCCCAGTCCTTCTCTGGAGCCTCAGCTCGTGAAAGGCTGATGAGGAGAGCTTGGGGTCTCTTCCTGAACCCAGTCCCACCAGACAGAGCCTGGGCCTTCCACGGATAACCTCCTCTTCCCGGACCACCTGGCAGGGTGTTGGCGTTAGTTTCCTAGTTTGGCTGTCTGAGCCATGGTGATGAGTTCTCGTTGGCTAACTGGCAGCCTGACTCTGGCGTGTTCTGGTCTTTGGTCTTCCCTCAAGCCCCCCCACACTTCTCTTTTGTGTCCCTAGGTGGAAACTCTCTCTCCCAGTACAAGCACGTTCTGGGACCTCGAAAGTTGTCTTATATCGTGAAACGGGAGCCGGGGGAGAAGGAGACGACTTTCTACGTGGAGGGGTTGGCCTTCCCCGACTCCAACTTCTCTGGCCTGGTCTCCTTCAGTGTCACCCTGCTGGACATTGCTGATCAGGTAGAGTTGGTGCAGGGAGTGTCTTGGTCCTGAGAACCCTGTGGGTGGGAAGGTAGAAGGGAGCAGCTGGAGGTAGGATCATTGGCCTTTCTGAGTGGGGTCTTTTTTATTATTATTTTTATGGTATTTGTTAAGTGTGTACTATGTGTCAAGCACTGTTCTAAACACTGTGATAGATACAGGTTAGTCAGGCTACATACAGTACCTGTCCCAATCAATCAATCTTATTTATTGAGTGCTTACTGTGTGCAGAGCACTGTACTAAGGGCTTGGGAAGTACAAGTTGGCAACACACACAGGCTAGATACAAACCTCCTGTTCCACAAGGAAGGAGGAAAGGTATTGCATCCTCATTTTGCAGTTGAAAAAATTGAGGCACAGGGAAGTTAAGTGACTTGCCTAAGGTCACACAGCAGACTAGTGGTGGAGCCAGGATTAGAACTCAGGTCCTCTGGCTCCCAGGCCCATATTTTATCCATTAGGCCACACAGCTTCTTGTTCTCTGTTTTTATCTGGGGGCTGTGTCCTGTGAGTCCGAAGCGGAAGCAAAATGTCTTTTGGCTAGGATTTAGCTTCTGTGGGCTCAAGGAAGGTCTGTTGGAGCTGAACTAGTTGTGGATAGTGTTGGGGTGCCCTGAGGAATGGGCCCCTCTGAGTCCCGTGCCATCCCAATGCCCTCAGGGAGATGGAGTTTGGTGCTCTGACCCCCTCCCCCGGGGAGAGGCTGGCAGCTCCTCCAGGTGAAAACATGAAAGGAATGAGAAGCTTAGGTTCAGGCCCAGGGCACCCTCCCTCCTGAGGAGACTCACCAGGAGAAGCAGCCTAGAGGAAGGAGCAGAAGACTGGGAGTCAGATGGTCTGGGTTCTAATCCCAGCTCTGCCACTTACCTGCTGTGTGACCTTGGATAGGCTGTGCAGCCTCTTTGTGCCTCAGTTTCCTCACTTGTAAAATGGGAATTAGGCACTTGTTCTCCCTCCCTACTTAGACTGAGAGCCCCATGTGAGATTGTGTCTGGTCTGCTCTCTAGACTGTAAGCTCCTTGTGGGAAGGGAAAGTGTCTGTCAACCTACACTATTATCCTCTCCCAAGGAGAAGCAAAGTAACCTAGTGAAATGGGCACAACCCTGGGAGTCACAGGACCTGGGTTTTAATTCCAGCTCCGCCACTTTACTTGACCTTGGGCAAGTCACTTAACTTCTCTCTGTCTCAGTTACCTCATCTGTAAAATGGGGATAATAATAATAATAATAATAATAATAATAATAATAATAATAATAATAATAATAATAATATGTGGTATTTATTAAGCACTTACTATGTGCCAGGCACTGTTCTAAATGCTGGGGTAGATACGAGCTAATTGGGTTGGACAAAGTCACTGTCCCACATAAGGCTCACAGTCTTAATCCCCATGCCCGTTGTTGGGTAGGGACCGTTTCTATATGTTGCCAACTTGTAGTTCCCAAGTGCTTAGTGCAGTGCTCTGCACACAGTAAGCACTCAATAAATATGATTGAATGAATGAATGAATGAATGAGAGAACTGAGGCCCAGAGAAGTTAAGTGATTTGCCCAAGGTCACACAGCAGGCAGGCAGCAAAGCCAGGATTAGAACCGAGGTCCTTCTGATTCCCAGGCCTGTGCTCTGTGCGCTAGGATACGATTAAGACTGTGAACCACAAGTGGAACATGGACTGTGTCCAACCCGATTATCTTGTATCGACCCCAGCTGTTAGTACAGTGCCTGGCCCATAATAAGTGTTTAACAAATACCATAAAAAAGGGCCTAGTTTTGTGCAAAGCACACATTAAGTGTTCAGTAAATATCATGGATTGATTGTGTGCATCAACCCCAGCACTTGGCACATAGTAAACGTTTAACAGATACCAGAGCCATTATTATCTGGTCACTTGTGTCCTGCAGGATTTCCTCAAGTCTCCGATTTTCACCGACTCAGTGGTGTTCCGGGTGGCTCCTTGGATCATGACCCCAAACACCCTCACCCCGCTGGAGGTATTCGTGTGCAGGTGAGGATCATCTGGGCTCCTTCTTCTGGGCTGCTCTGGTTGCCTTCCCAGCTTTCTCACTCCTAGATTTTCCTCCACTCCTGGGCATGCAGAAAACCATCACTGGACTCTAACAAGAGCCAGGATTTCTTCCAATCCTGTCCCAGTGGCTTGCCCCATAAATGCTGATCCAGGGCCAGTTGACTCACCCTTTCATGATTTTCAGGCCAACAGCTCACTTGAGGAGAGTGGGCAGGGAATGTGTCCGGTATATTGTTATACTCTACTCTCCCAAGTGCTTAGTACAGGGCTGTGCACACAGCAAGCTCTCAGTAAATACAATTGACTGATTATGCTGCAGTATGATGGACTATTGGCAAGAATTTATAGATACTGAAGCTGTTTATATTCTGTAATTAGTAGAAAAAGTAATAGTGTTTATTAAGCCCCTATTGTGTGCCTAGCATTCATTCATTCAATTGTGTTTATTGAGCGCTTCCTGTGTGCGAAGCACTGTACTAAGTTCTTTAGAAAGTATAATACAAGAACAAACAGACACATTTTCTGCCCACAACAAGCTCACAGTCTAGAGGATTGCACTAGGCCTTGGGAAAAAATTCACAGTGGCTCAGTGGAAAGAGCCTGGGCTTGGGAGTCAGAGGTCATGGGTTCTAATCCCGGCTCCACCACTTATCAACTGTGTGACTTTGGGCAAGTCACTTAACTTCTCTGTGCCTCAGTTACCTCATCTGTAAAATGGGATTAAGACTGTGAGCCCCACGTGGGACAACCTGATCACCTTGTATCCTCCCCAGTGCTTAGAACAGTGCTTTGCACTTAATAAGTGCTTAACAAATGCCATCATTATTATTATTATTAATGAGCCATAGTTATTGGCCCCCAAGGGGCTCATAATCTCCGAAGGAGAGGAGAGCAGGGATTTGCAGGGCAGGCAGAGAAGGAAAGTAGAAACAATAGAATATAAAAATAACAGATTAGGAGCTCCATGTGGGACAGGACTATGTCTGACCTGATGATCTTGTATTTACCACAGCATTTACTAGAGTGCTTGGCACATAGTAAGTGCTTAACAAACACCATTAAAAAAAGAATATAAGGACTGAAAGGCCATTATGAGCAGGGAACCTATCTACAGGCTCTGTTATATTCTCCCAGGTGCTTAGAATAATGCTCAACACCCGGTAAGTACTCAATAAATATCATTAATTGATTGATTGATAAAGTCAAGGACAAAGTCAATATTAAAAATATAAAGAAAGAGACCAGTAGGGCATCGTGGTATGGGGAGTAGAATTTTGGGTTCTCATTCATTCATTCATTCAATCGTATTTATTGAGCACTTAACTGTGTGCAGAGCACTGTACTAAGCACTTGGAAAGTACAATTCAGCAATAAAATTATGTCTTATGTCCTTTTCCTCCCAAGGCCCAAGGCGCCCAGGGGAGATGGGGGCATCTCCTTCTCCGGGTTTTTCATTCATTAATTCATTTATTTGTTCAATCATTCAGACATATTTATTGAGCACTTACTGTGTGTAGAGCACTATAGTAAGCTCTTGGGAGAATACACTATAACAATAAACAAGCACATTCCCTGCCCAGAACAAGTTTACAGTCTAGAGGATGTTGTTGTTGTTGTCTTATGCTGTCGAATCGTGACCAACCCATAGCGACGCCATGGACACATCTCTCTCAGTTCCATCTGCAATCGTTCTGGTAGTTTGTCCCTCGAGTTTTCTTGGTAAAAATACGGAAGTAGTTTACCATTGCCTCCTTCCACGCAGTAAATGAGTCTCTGCCCTTGACTCTCTCCCGTGCCACTGCTGCCCAGCAGAGGTGAGCTTTGATTTGTAGCAGGTTGCCTTCCACTCACTAGCCACTGCCCAAGCTAGGAATGGAATGGATATGCTTCTGCCTGACTCTTCCTCCTGTAGTCGAGACTGGTAGAGTACTGGAAACTCTCCAGGTGTGACCCTGAGAGGTGCTAGAGGGGGAAACAGACATTAATATAAATGAATAAATGACAGATATGTACATAAGTGCTGTGGGGCTGGGAGGGGGGATGAATCGAAGGAGTAAGTCAGGGCGATGCAGAAGGACATAGAAGAAGAGGAGAGTAGGACTTAAGCAGGGAAAGCCTCTTGGAGGAGGTGTGCCTTCAGTAAGGCTTTAAAGCAGGAGAGAACTATTGTCTGCTGGATGAGAGACAGTTTAGATTCTCCCCAGACTGACGGGAGAAACAGCCTCCTCTGAGGCCTGGAGAATGGATGAGGAGACTCTTCTAGGTCTTCAGAATCACCAGTCAGCTTGAGACATGGGAATACAATTGAGCCCATTGTTCCAAAGTCACCACCTTAACCCAGTCCTCATATGGAATCTCCCAAGAAGGTTTCTGTGGTCTGAGGGGCATAAACAACAGAGGCGGGATAGTAAAACCTTTCTGACATTCCCTTTGCTTATTGTTATTGCGGATGATCACCACAGAACTCAATAGCCGGCTCCGTTGATGTCACCTTTCACCCCGTGAACTGGAGACACCCTCCGCTTCTTAGCTCGTTGGCCCCTGTCCGCCCCAGTGAGTAGTCAGATTCTTGGGTATTTTTATCTCCGTCTTATGGGTGTAGAAACTGAGTCATAGAGTGAGGAAAGGCCCCAGGGATGAATCATGGAAAGAGAGTGGGGACTAGAATCCAAGAATCGTGGTTCCCAAATGACACTGCTCAACTCCCATTCTCCCCTCTTCTTCCCACCGTTCCTCCTGACCCTGTTGCTCAGCCTCGATGACAGTGGTAGCTCCAATGTCGAGTTTTTGGAGGCTGTGGCCTACTTGGCACTGAAGGCCAATTGCCAATTGACCATCTGTCCCCTGGTGGAAAATCGGAATGACCGCTGGATCCAGGTAAGGGAATTTAAGGGGCCCAAACCTGGGAGAAGCCTGCTAGGGATATGCCTGAGTAGGGGACTTTGGAAAGGGGCCAGAACTTTGGGATCCCAAGTAAGCTTCACCTTCCTGGAGTTGCCAAGCAGGAGTGAGTTGGGTGCCAGGATTCTTGGGGCTGTTTTCCAGTTTTCAGCAAAGGACAATTGTGCCATCCCAGCCTCTTTCTGCCTCTCAGTTCAATTCAATTCGATTCAATTCAATTCAATTCAATTCAATTCAAAATTCAATTCAATTCAAAATTCAATTCAATTCAATTCAATTCAATCGTATTTATTGAGCGCTTACTGTGCGCAGAGCACTGTACTAAGTGCTTGGGAAGTACAAGATGGCAACATATAGAGACGGTCCCTACCCAACAGTGGGCTCACAGTCTATACTCTTCAGCCTCAGAGAAAAACGATTGGCTGAGGAGCAAGGCTGGGAGATGGGGAGGTGAGGAGTGTCTTGATTATCTTGATTCTCCAAGCACAGCCCAGCACAGGCCAGAATCAGAGACCCATCAGAGTGGAGAGAGGTAGTCTGGTCCATCACCCTGTCATTGAAGCAGGACCACCACAGTTGAGGGGAATGTCTTTCTGAACTCCCTTCAGACATGGGGATCTCTCCCCCCCAACCCCCACCAGGCATCTGCTCCAACAATGATCACCTCTCCCTATCAAGAAGGTCTTCCTGGGGCCTAACCTGAGTCCCTTCTGCAGTAAAGTCTCTCCTGTGGTTCTTGATGATGTCACCCTGTTCTCTCTCTGCCCCTCACAGGATGAGATGGAGTTTGGCTATGTTGAAGCACCTCACAAATCCTTCCCTGTCGTCTTTGACTCCCCCAGAAACAGAGGATTGAAAGACTTCCCCTTTAAAAGGGTCCTGGTATGTAGCAGGGATTGTTCCCCACTTGTCTATAGTACTTATTAAAAGCTCATAACATGTGAAGCACTGTTCTAAGCACTGGGGCAGATACAAATTAATTAGGCTAGATAAAGTCCCTGTCACACATGTGGCGCAGAGTCAAGTAGGAGGGAGAACCAGTGATAAATCCACATTTTACAGTTGAGGAAACTGAGGCACAGAGAAATGAAGTGACTTGCCTAAGGCCACACAGCAGACAAAGAGCTGGAATTAGAATCCAGGTCATCTGGCTCCCAAGGCCTGTGCTCTTTCCTTTTAGACTGTGAGCCCACTGTTGGGTAGAGACTGTCTCTATGTGTTGCCAATTTGTACTTCCCAAGTGCTTAGTACAGTGCTCTGCACATAGTAAGCGCTCAATAAATACGATTGATTGATTGATTGATTTCCACTAGGCCATGTTGCTTCCCAGGGTGAGCAAGTTCTCTGGGTGGGTCTCTCCAGAACACGGGTGCCTTCGTCTCTCCCAAACATGTGTGACAAAGGGGATTTGTGTCAGGGAGAATGGGAATGTGAGGAGGAAAAGAGGAGACAGAAATCCAGAAAAGGTGCTCTTTCCCAGGAAAAGTCGCACATGCGCGCACACACACACACACACACACACACACACACACACACCGATCAGTCAATGGTATTTATTGAGTGCTTACTCTCTGCAGAGCACTGTACTAAGTACTTCGGATAATACAATACAAAGGAGTTGATAGACAGGATTGCTGCCTTCAAGGAGCTGGCTGGATCAGACTGCCTGAAAGTAGATTTCACAGTGCATGGAGGCAGGTGTAAATCATATGCAAATGACCTGGAGGTAATCATTAGCCTTTTCGGGAGTCTCTTAGTGGAGACTGCTGATTGAGGAGAATAATAATAATAATAATAATAATAATGATGGTATTTGTTAAGCGCTTACTATGGCAAAGCACTGTTCTAAACACTGGAAAAGTTACAAGGTGATCAGTTTGTCCCACGTGGGGCTCAGAGTCTTAATCCCCATTTTACAGATGAGGTAACTGGGGCACAGAGAAATGAAGTGACTAGCCCAAAGTCACACAGCTGACAATTGGCGGAGCCGGTATTTGAACCCATGACCTCTGACTCCAAGGTGGAGCTCTTTCCACTGAGCCATGCTGCTTCTCGAGCACAGAATCCTGCTTCTCATAGAATCCTAGCATTGGATGGTACCTCAAGAGTTCATCTGGTCCAGTCCCCTGACTCAGATGCCACCAAAACCACCTGGGAGAGAAGACTCCTGGTGACCCTGAGATGAGTTTCTCAGCTCCGTTTGGGTCCAGGGCCTGCTCCTGCTTTTTTACTTCCTCTGGAGACTTCCAGCAGATTAGTGGGGAGGGGAGGAGCTGAAGACCTGGCTGAGGGACATCAAGAGTGACTCTTCTTTCCTTTCTGGTGACACAGAGCTGTGGCCCAGCTGTGGTTAGAAGAAAGGTTTAAAAACTCCCTTAGAGTGACCCCTCCCTTAATAGCCCCACTGCTTCAGGCTGATTTTCACCATATTTTTCAGGATCTGGGGACTCAATAATAATAACAATGATAATGAGGAGCCGCATAGCTCAGTGGAAAGAGCACGGGCTTTGGAGTCAGAGGTCATGGGTTCAAATTCCGGCTCTGCCAATTGGCAGCTGTGTGACTTTGGACAACTCACTTCACTTCTCTAGGCCTCAGTTACCTTATCAGGGAAATGTGGATTAAGACTGTGATCCCCCTGTGGGACAACCTGATCACCTTGTACCCTCCCCAGCATTTAGAACAGTGCTTTGCACATAGTAAGTGCTTAATAAATGCCATTATAATTATTATTATTAATGGAATTTGTTAAGTGTTTACTATGGGGGAGAACAAGTATTGACTCCCCATTTGGCAGATGAGGGACTGAGGCCCAGAGAAGCACAGTGACTTGACAGAGGTCACACAGCAGACAAATGGCAGAGCCAGGACTAGGACCCAGGTCCTCTGATTCCCAGACCCAGGCTCTTTCCACTAGGCCACTATGCTTCACTTGGCTCCTTCCCAGGCCAAGCTGAGCCCCCCCAAAATGGAACCTGGGGAAGTACCTCCCCTCCCACCCCCCATCCATACACACCCCAATTGAGCAAATCCAAATGAGATAAGTCTCAAAGCTGGCCCTGCCCCATAACCTCCATTTTCCCAGGAGCAGGGGAATCTGTGAGCCTATTGGATATCGGGGATATTGGAGAGTAAAAGATGTTGGAAATCCTGTGAATGACTCACTTCCAGGAATCATTCTCAAGCCCTGAATGTAGAGGAATGTGGACTGCATTCTTTCAAGGCTGGACTCATTGAATGCCGTATTAGAGAAAATCAGGGGTGTCTCAGACAGGAAGGCATCAAATTCTAGATTAAGTTTCCTGCCCTTCCACAGGTGGCTCTTTGAGTCCTTTCAGCAGCCAAGGGTTAGTAGCAACGACTAGTACAGTCCGAGCTGATGTATTCAAACCGGGATGGTACATATTGGCTTTCAGGCTTTGTTTTAGCCTGGGAAATTTACAGTTGGTCTGGAAGGATTGGACAATCTATCCATCAATCAGTGGTATTTATTGCGCGCTTACTACTACTAATAATAATTATGGCATTTGTTAAGCACTTACTATGTGCCATGCACTATTCTAAGCGCTGGGGTAGATACAGGGTAATCAGGTTGTCCCATATGAAGATGATAGCATTTGTTAAGTGCTTACTATGTGCCAAACACTGTTCTAAGCAATGAGGGAGATAGAAGGTAACCAGGTTGTCCCACATGGGGCTCACACTTTTAATCCCCGTTTTACAGGTGAGGTAACTGAGGCACAGAGAAGTTAAGTGACTTGACCAAGATCACACAGCAGACAAGTGGCGGAGCCGGGATTAGAATCCATGTCCTCTGACTCTCAAGCCCCTGCTCTTTCTACTAAGCCACGCTGCTTCTCTACTATGTGCAGAGCACTGTACTAAGTGCTTGGGAGAGTACAATATAACAAAATTAGCAGACATGTTCCGTGTCCATAAGGAGCCTACAGAGGTCAGGAAAGGAAGTGTGGTCTAGTGGAAAGAGCTTGGGACTGGTGGTCAGGAGACCTGGGTTCTAGTCCAGACTGTGCCACTGGCCTGCTTTGTGGCCTTGGGTAAGTCACTTAACTTCCCTGTTCCTCAGTTTCTCCTTCTGTAAAATGGGAGATTCAATACCTGTTTTTCCTCTCTTTCAGACTGTGAGCCTCCTGACAGGGACTGTAATGTCCACACGATCAGATTATCTTGAATCGACCCCAATGCTTAGTGCTTCATAAACCCCATGAGCTTCCAGAGAGGTAGACTGGTTGGGCCCCCTCAGAGCAGGACAGGGAAGGTAGAGAGAGGGGAAATCAATCGACAATTCCACTGGGCTTTGGGACTCTGGTCTGGAGCCCATTGGCTTCTCGATTCTTAGCAACGATCGGCTGTTCTTGACCTTCTCTGCGGGTGGGATGGGTGTGGGGGGAATGTCTCTTCTCCAGGGTCCAGATTTCGGTTACGTGACTCGGGAGCCAGAGACCGGGCAAGCCTCCAGCCTCGATTCCTTCGGCAACCTGGATGTGAGCCCCCCGGTCAGTGTCCGTGGGAAGGAGTACCCCCTGGGACGGATCCTCATCGGCAGCAGCTTCCCCAAGTGAGGAAGGGTGGGGGGACCCCGGGGGCACCTTCACAGCTGGGGATGGGACGTCTCAGCATGGTGTCCCCTGGAGGAGCTTGGGGGTGGGTGACTGTGACTGCCTGAACTGCAGATGTTTAGGCATTTTTTTTTTATAGCATTTGTTAAGTGCTTACTGTGAGCCTGGCACTGTACTAAGCTTTGGAGTAGATACCAGCTAATCGGGTTGGACACAGTTCCCGCCTTACATGGGGCTCACAGTCATGGGGCTCACAGTTTTAATCCCCTTTTGACAGATGAGTTAACTGAGGCCTAAAGAAGTTAAATAATAATAATAATAATGATGGCATTTGTTAAGTGCTTACTAGGTGCAAAGCACTGTTCTAAGCGCTGGGGAGGTTACAAGGTGATGGGGTTGTCCCACAGAGGGCTCACAGTCTTAATCCCCATTTTACAGATGAGGTAACTGAGGGCCAGAGAAGTTAAGTGACTTCATCATCATCATAATCAATTGTATTTATTGAGCGCTTACTGTGTGCAGAG
The DNA here is from genome assembly GCF_015852505.1 of Tachyglossus aculeatus. Taxonomy (NCBI): domain Eukaryota; kingdom Metazoa; phylum Chordata; class Mammalia; order Monotremata; family Tachyglossidae; genus Tachyglossus; species Tachyglossus aculeatus. The sequence continues at coordinate 55,300,301 of NC_052070.1, forward strand.
CACTGTACTAAGCGCTTGGGAAGTACAAGTTGGCAACATATAGAGACAGTCCCTACCCAACAGTGGGCTCACAGTCTAAAAGGGGGAGACAGAGAACAAAACCAAACATACTAACAAAATAAAATATATAGAATAGATACGTACAAGTAAAATAAATAAACAAATAAATAGAGTAGTAAATATGTACAAACATATATACATATATACAGGTGCTGTGGGGAAGGGAAGGAGGTAAGATGGGGGGATGGAGAGGGGGACGAGGGGAAGAGGAAGGAAGGGGCTCAGTCTGGGAAGGCCTCCTGGAGGAGGTGAGCTCTCAGTAGGTCCTTGAAGGGAGGAAGAGAGCTACCTTGGCGGGTGGGCAGAGGGAGGGCATTCCAGGCCAGGGGGAGGACGTGGGCTGGGAGTCGATGGCGGGACAGGCGAGAACGAGGTACGGTGAGGAGATTAGTGGCAGAGGAGCGGAGGATGAGGGGTGGGCTGTAGAAGGAGAGAAGGGAGGAGAGGTAGGAGGGGGTGAGGTGATGGACAGCCTTGAAGCCCAGGGTGAGGAGTTTCTGCCTGATGTGCAGATTGATTGGTAACCACTGGAGATTTGCCTAAAGTCACACAGCTGACAATTGGCAGATCTGGGATTTGAACCCATGACCTCTGAGTCCAAAGCCCGTGCTCTTTCCACTGAGCCAGGCTGCTTCTCTAAGTGACTTACCCAAGGTCACACAGCAGACAGGCGGCAGAGCAGGGATTAGAACCCAGGTGCTTCTGACTCTTAGGCCTGTGTCTTATCCACTAGGCCATGCGGCTTCTCGATTCCTGGCAGTGACTGGCTGTTCTAGACCCTCTCTGTGGAGGCGGGCTGGGGAGACTGTCACCATTCAACTCCCCAGTCGGTAGACACAGGGTGTGAAATGGAAGATGTGAAGAAAGGGGTGCCAACTGTCTTTCTAATAATAATAATAACAATAATAATAATAATAATAATGGCATTTCTTAAGTGCTTACTATGTGCAAATTATTATTATTATTATTATTATGGTATTTGTTAAGCACTTACTATGTGCCAAGCACTGTTCTAAGCGCTGGGTAGACACAGGGTAATCAGATTGTCCCATGTGAGTGGTCACGCTTTTAATCCCCATTTTACAGATGAGGCAACTGAGGCACAGAGAAGTCAAGTGACCTGCCCAAGGTCACACAACAGACATGTGGCAGAGGCAGAATTATAACCCACATCCTCTGACTCCCTACTCCATGCTTTTTCCACTGAGCTATGTTGCCGATTTGTACTTCCAAAGTGCTTAGCACAGTGCTGTGCACACAGTAAGTACTCAATAAATATGAATGAATGAATGAATGAACTGTCACGCTGCTTCTCCATCAATCAATCAATCAAATCAATCAATGGCACTTACTGTGCGCTTACTGTGTATGGAGCACTGTACTAAGTGGTCAGTACCACCACTTCTGCCCAGGTTGTGGCAATTCATTCATTGTCGTATTTATTGAGTGCTTACTGTGTGCAGAGCACTGTACTAAGCACTTGGGAAGTACAAGTTGGCAACATATAGATACGGTCCCTACCCAACAGTGGGCTCGCAGCAAAGCACTGTTCTAAGTGCTGGGGAGGTTACAAGGTGATCAGGTTGTCCCATGTGGGGCTCACAGTCTTAATCCCCATTTTACAGATGAGGGAACTGAGGCACAGAGAATAATAGTAACAATAATATTGGTGGTATTTGTTAAGCGCTTACTAAGTGCAAAACACTGTTCTAAGCACTGGGGGGTTACAAGGTGATTAGGTTGTCCCACTTGGGGCTCACAGTCTTAATCCCCAATTTACAGATGGGGTAACTGAGGCACAGAGAAGTTAAGTGGCTTGCCCAAGGTCACACAGCTGACAAGTGGCAGAGCCGGGAAGTTAAGTGACTTGGCCAAGGTCACACAGCTGACGGAGCTGGGATTTGAACCCATGACCTCTGACTCCAAAGCCCGGGCTCTTTCCATTGAGCCACGCAGGGCCTGCAGGTGACAGGACCTAGAACAGCCCCATCCCTGCCCCGGCATAGAGGGGTCAAGCTGTCTATCCGCAGGCCAGAATCCCGGAAAGCAACCGAGTGTGCCTCTCCAGCCGGGATACTCTGGTTTTTGGTCTTTGACGCGGTTCCAGGAAGGGGTGTCCATGAGGACTGAAGCACTTCAACCTGGTCCTGGCTGGGGGACAAAGAGCAAAGCGTCAGCCTACAGCTCCAGGAAACACGCTGGTCCAGGAATCGGCTGCTCCGTGTCAGTGCTCGGCTTCATCCCGACCTGGCTTGGAAGGCCTCGGGAAGGGCGGGAGCCAGCTGTAGCCCCTCCCAGCTGTGCCCTTCAGGAGCCGGAAACACGCTCCAGTCTGTAGGTCAATCGTATTTCAGGGTGGCTCAGTGGAAAGAGCGTGGGCTTTGGAGTCAGAGGTCATGGGTTCAAATCCCGGCTCCGCCACTTGTCAGCTGTGTGACTTTGGGCAAGTCACTTAACTTCTCTGCGCCTCAGTTACCTCATCCGTAAAAGGGGATTAAGACTGTGAGCCTCCCGTGGGATAACCTTATCACCGTCTAACCTCCCCAGTGCTTAGAACAGTGCTTTGCACGTAGTAAGCGCTTACTAAATGTCATTACATTACATTATATTATATTATATTATATTATATATTATTATATATTATTTTATGTTATATGATATGATATTGCATTATATTTATTATGTCATTATATATTATATTATATTATATTATATTATATTATATTATATTATATTATATTATATTATATTATATTATATTATATTATATTATAATATCACGTTATGTTATTTATTATATTACATTACATTACATTACATTATATTATATATTATATTATATTATATTACATTCTATTCTATTCTATTCTATTGTATCATAATATATTATATCATATTGTATCGTATTATATTGTATTATGTTATATTATATTATATTACATCACATTATATTATATTATATTATTATATCATATAATATCATATAATATTATTTTATATTATTATATTATATTATTTTATATTATATTTTATATTACTATTCTATTCTATTCTATTCTATTCTATTCTATTCTATTCTATTTATTGCATGCTTACTGTGTGCAGAGCACTATACTAAGCTCTGGAAAGAGTACAATGCAACAATATAATATACACATACCCTGCCCACAACAAGCTTGTATATGTATTGATTACTCTGTGGAGAGCACTTTATTAAGTACTTGGGAGAGTGCAGTAGAAGAATTACTAGGCACGAGCCCTGCCGTCATAAAGCTTACAGTCAGGGAGACCTACACCTAAAAAACTTCTAGGTAGGGGAAGCAACAGAGGGCAAAATATGTACATAAGAAGGGAGTGAGTACTTAAGGGCTTAAAGGGTAAGGACTAAAGTGCAGAGGTGGCTAAGTAGGGAGGGGACATGAGGGATTAGTCGGGGAGGGCTTCCTGGAGGAGAAGTAATTTTAGTAGGGCTCTGAAGATAGGGAGACTCGTAGAAATCTGAATGGGGGTCGGGAACAGGCAGCTTTGAGAAGGAGTCACAGGCCAGTAGGGTAACGGGGAGAATCCGTGAGCCCCATGTAGGACAGGAATTATGTACCACCTGATTATCTTGTATCTACCCCTGCTGTTAGTACAGTTCTTGGCACACAGAAAGTGCTGAACAATTACCATCACTGTCATTATTATTCCAAGGTAAATCTAGCTATTTTCTCATTTACATCAAATTTCATGTTTGCCCTTTCCCTGCCAGGGCATTATTATCATTTTTTCAATGGTTTTTGAGCCCCATGTGGGATATAGACCACATCCAACCTGATTAACTTTTATCTACCCCCGTACTTCGCATAGTGTCCGAAACATAGTAAATGCCTAACGAATACCATATATATCTACATATTTTCCTCTTTCTTTGGCACCAGGCCATAATCCTGCAGGAAGGGCTTTTCCAAGCTGGCATCGTTCAGCCCATTTCCAGGGAAAGGGGGTGGGTCTTGTCCCCTCTTTGGGAAAAAGGGGCGCTGGGGTCAGAAGCCCTCAAACTAGGGGCTGGGCAGATTCCCTGGACTCCAGGCCAGTGGATGGATCTGCCTGCCTTGGAAGCGGGGATGGATGGTCTGGGTGATCATCATCATCATCATCAATCGTATTTATTGAGTGCTTACTATGTGCAGAGCACTGTACTAAGCTCTTGGGAAGTACAAATTGGCAACATATAGAGACAGTCCCTACCCAACAGTGGGCTCACAGTCTAAAAGGGGGAGACAGAGAACAAAACCAAGCATACTAACAAAATAAAATAAATAGAATAGATATGTACAAATAAAATAAATAAATAGAGTAAAAAATATGTACAAACATATATACATATATACAGGTGCTGTGGGGAAGGGAAGGAGGTAAGATGGGGGGATGGAGAGGGGGACGAGGAGGGGAGGAAGGAAAGGGGTTAAGTCTGGGAAGGCCTCCTGGAGGAGGTGAGCTCTCAGCAGGGCCACCTGCTGTTGGTGATTCCACCAACAGATGGCACTAGGGTAGTGGCTGAGGACTCATTCATTCATTCAATCGTATTTATTGAGCGCTTACTGTGTGCAGAGCACTGTACTAAGCGCTTGGGAAGTACAATTCATTCATTCATTCATTCATTTGTATTTATTGAGCGCTTACTGTGTGCAGAGCACTGAGACGGTCCCTACCCAACAACGGGCTCACAGTCTAGAAGGGGGGGACAGACAACAAAACAAAACACGTAGACAGGTGTCAAAACTGTCAGAATAAATAGAATTATAGCTATATGCACATCATTAGTAAAATAGAGTAGTAAATCCCAGAGGCCCTCTCTGCAAAAGTGCAGAAAATGTTACTTGGCCCGCAAGATATCTTCATAAAGTCGCGTGTCTTCTGGGGTAGTCTGACCTCGGGGTTGATTTTCTAACACCTAAAGAATTCTTGGAAGCTCCTTGAAGGCAGGGATCATATTTACTAACTCTATTGTCCTCTTCAAATCAATCATTGATCACTGGTATGTATTTGCTAATGGGTTCAGCTACCATCTTTATACGGATGATTTCGAAATTTACATCTGCAGCCCTGAACTCTTTCCTTCCCTGCAGTCTTGCGTTTCTTGCTTTCAGGACATCTCTACCTGGACGTTCCAACAACACCTCAAACTTTACATGTCCAAAACAAAACTCCTCATCTCCCAACCCAAACCCTATCCTCCTCATTTTTCGCATCACTGTAGATGGTCCGCGCACAGTCAGCTCTCAATAAATACCACTGATTGTTGGACTGATTGAGCACTATGTGCAGAGCACTGTGCTAAATGCTTGGGAAAGTACAGCAGAGTTGGTGGACACATTTCCCTCTCCTTTCCCCACAGCAGACCAGCCCATCCCCCATTCCTCTTTACCAGGAGATATCCCCTGTAAGCCCCTTTTCCCCTTTAAACAGCTCTCCTTGGGCATATCTCTAGACTGTAAGCTCGATGTGGGCAGGAAATGTGTCTGTTTATTGTTGCATTATACTCTCCCAAGTGCATAGTGCCTGGCACATAGTAAGCATTTAACAAATACCATTATTATTATTAGTAGTAGTACAGTGCTCTGCACACAGTAAGTGCTCAGTAAATATGATTGAGTGCATTTTCTAACCTGAGAGACTCCGGCAGAAACTCTGAGACTCCTTTCCCTGCTAGTGAACCACTTCCCGCACCAAGTCCCACAGCAGGGTGTTCCTGTCCCCCCCTTTCCTTCTCCCCTGTCTTCCACTGGGGGTTGGGGGATCAGTGCTTAGAACAGTGCTCAGTGCTTAGAACAGTGCTTGGCTCATAGTAAGTGCTTAATAAATGCCATCATCATTATTATTATTATTATTAGAGGTGCTCAGGGTCCAGTAGGGAAGGACCTGAGAGGGGAAATATTCTCCCCCAAGTGCTTAGTACAGTGCTCTGCACCCAGTAAACACTCACTAAATAGCATTGATTGATTGCTATTCAGAACATCATTTGGATTTGGGAGGGACCCTGTTGCTCTTCCCACTAGAATAGAGCTTGGGAATTATTCAGGAGGGCCCAGCAAGGAGAAGGGAGAAGATCCCAGCCTGGAATGGCTGCAGTCTGGACAATGTCCACTCAGTGCACTAGATGGTACCTGCTGCCTGGCCTGGGTCTGGAGAGCCTCTTTTAAGCAGGCCCAGGTCCAGATTGTGGCTTTGGAGTTGCCCCGGTGAGCAAAGCCTCCCCCCGCTGCCCTGACCCTCTAACGCTGCTCTCTTCCTTCCTCCTTTCCCTCTGGGGACCAGGACAGGTGGCCGGCGGATGGCCAAAATCATCCGGAACTTCCTCTACGCGCAGAAGGTCCAGGAGCCCATAGAGCTGTACTCTGACTGGCTTTCTGTGGGTCATGTGGATGAATTCCTGACCTTTGTCCCTGCCCCCGGCCAAAAGGTGAGACTGCCCACAGGGATTGCCATCCCTTCCCCCTGCTGTACTTTTAGTGGGATCTGATGCCAGCAACTCCACGGAATGGGAGGGCAGGTTTCCCACGCACAAGGTAGAACAATGCAACATGCAGGGTAGAACACAAGTGAATACATATGATGGAGTATGTATTATTACATATTACATATATTTGTAGTTCCCAAGCACTTAGTACGGTGATCTGCACACAGTAAGCGCTCAATAAGTACGATTGAATGAATGAATGAATAAGCAAGGGGTACTAGTTCATTCATTCAATCGTATTTATTGAGCACTTACTGTGTGCAAAAATTGTACTAAGTGCTTGGAAGATGACAAACAGACACATTCCCTGCCCATAATGAGCTTATAGTCTAGAGTGGGGGAGACATTCATATAAATAAAGGAATTATAACTATGTACATAAGTTCTGTGGGATTGGGAGGGGGAAAGAACAAAGGGAACAAGTCAGGGTGACATAAAAGGGAGTGGGAGAAGAGGAAAGGAGGAGCTTAGGGAGGGTCTCCTGGAGGAGATGTGACTTCCAATACAGCTTTGAAGTGGGGGAGAGCAATTTTCTGTCTGATATGAGGAGGGAGGGCATTCCAGACCAAAGGCAGGATGGGGGCAGAGGTCAGCAGAGAGACAGGCGAGGTGGAGGCACAGTGAGAAGGTTAACCCTACAAGAGCAAAGTGTGAGGGTTGGATTGTGGTAGGAGAGTAGCGGGAGGAGGGAGTAGTGGGAAGAGGGAGGATATGACTGACCTCCAGGGCCTAATCATCATTCATTCATTGAATCGTATTTATTCAGCACTTACTGTGTGCAGAGCACTGTACTAAGTGCTTGGGAAGTACAAGTCGGCAACACATAGAGACAGTCCCTACCCAACAACGGGCTTACAGTCTAGAAAGGGGAGACAGACAACAAGACAAAACATATAGACAGGTGTCAAAATCATCAGAACAAATAGAAATAAAGCTATATGGTCATCATTAACAGAATAGAGTAGTAAATATGTACAAGTAAAATAAATAGAGTAATAATTCTGTACAAATATATACAAGTGCTGTGGGGAGGGGAAGGAGGTAGGGTGGGGGGGGATGGGGAGGAGGAGAGGAAAAAGGGGGTTCAATCTGGGATTAGGTCCTTCTGACTGGGATGGGGTAGATGGATAATAATAATAAAGATAATTATAATAATTGTGATAGTTGTTAAGTGCATACTATGGGGCAGGTACTGTATTAAGCACTGGCGTAGGTACAAGATAATGAGGTTGGACACAGTCCCTGTCCCACCTGGAGCTCATAATCTTCATCCCCATTTTACAGATGAGGGAACTGAGGCCCAGAGAAGCAAAGTGCCTCGTCCCAGGTCCCAGAGCAAAGTGGTGGAGGCGGGATTTGAATTGGGACGAGGCAGGTTTACTACTAGTCACTGGTCAGTTTACTAGCAGTCAGTCAGTCATTTATTGAGCACTTACTGTGTGCAAAGCACTGTACTAAGTACTTGGGAAAGTACAATAGAACAATATAACAGACACATTCCCTGTCCACAGTGAACTTACAGTCAGTGAGTTTGGGTTTTGGTGCTACCTTGCCCTGAGGGAGATGGATAGACTAGGTGACATCTCCAAACCAAATTCTGTGATTGGCTTTGGCTTTGAACCACAGTCTCATTTTCCTGGGAAGGAAGCATTTACTCCTTCCTCTACGCCTCATTCCCACAAACCCTGCTATTGATCCTCTCATGAGGCACTGAATGGAAACCCACTACTCTCTCATCTGCTCTCATTATAGTTGATTATTTAAGACAGAGGGACAACTGGAATCTGAGTCCAATCCCTCTACTCTCTTCTCTCTCTGGAAGCTGTCTTCCACTAAGCCATGCTGGGAAACAGTATGGCCTAGTGGAAAGATCCTGGGAGTCAGAGGACCCGGGTTCTAATCCTGGCTCTGCCACTTTTTTGTTGTGTGACTTTAGCGTCTCTGTGCCTCAGCTTCTTTATCTGTAAAATGGGGATTAAATCCTTCTTTGATTACTCTCCCTAGACTATAAGCTCATTGTGTCAGGGAGCTTGTCTACAACTCTGTTATATTGTACTCTCCTAAGGGTTAGTATAGTGCTCTGCACACAGTAAGCACTCAATAAATATGAGTGATTGATTAGAGTGTGAGCCCCTGTGGTTCAGAACTTGTGTCCAACCTGATTATCTTGTACCTACGCCAGCACTTAGTAAGAGGCTTGGCATAGAGTCAGTGCTTAGCAAGTACTGTAATTGTTATAATAATAACAATAGTAATGGCATTTATTAAGCACTTAGTGCTAAAGCATCATCATCATCATCATCAATCGTATTTATTGAGTGCTTACTATGTGCAGAGCACTGTACTAAGAGCTTGGGGAGTACAAATTGGCAACATATAGAGACAGTCCCTACCCAACAGTGGGCTCACAGTCTAAAAGGGGGAGACAGAGAACAAAACCAAACATACTAACAAAATAAAATAAATAGAATAGATATGTACAAATAAAATAAATAAATAAATAAATAGAGTAATAAATATGTACAAACATATATACATATATACAGGTGCTGTGGGGAAGGGAAGGAGGTAAGATGCATTGTTCTAAGTGCTGGGGAGGTTACAAGGTGATCAGGTTGTCCCACGTGGGGCTCACAGTCTTAATCCCCATTTTACAGATGAGGTAACTGAGGCACAGAGAAGTTAAGTGACTCACCCAAAGTCACACAGCTGACAATTGGCAGAGCTGGGATTTGAACCCATGACCTCTGACTCCAAAGCCCGTGGTCTTTTCACTGAGCCACGCTGCTTCTCTGCTGTTATAAGAATAAGACCATGAGCACAGCAACCCCAGTGGTCCGGACCAATGGTCTCTCCAGTCCAGTTTTCTGCCTCCCACAGAGATGACAAGATTCTTGAAAGAACCTTGTACAGCAGTGTGGCCTAGGGGAAATATCATGGACCTGGGACTCAGAGGACCTGGATTCTAATCCTGGCTCCACCACTTGCCTGCTGCGTGACCTTGGGGAAGTCACTTAATGTATCTGTGCCTCAGTGTCTCCATCTACAAAATGGGGATTACCTGTTCTCCCTCCTACTTAGACTGTGAGCTCCATGTGGGACCTGATTATCTTGTATCTACCTCTGCGTTGAGTACAGTGCTTGGCACATAGTAAGTGCTTAACAAATACCACAATTATGATGATGATGATGATGATGGTGGTCTTCTAGATAACCAATCACATAACTAGGGATAGACCATCTAACTTTTCCCTCTTGATCATTAACTGATCCAAACCCCTCTAGAAATAATTGGCAGTTTCTGCCTGCTCAGCTTCTGGTAGTTCCCAGTCCCCTGTGCTTTTCACTGCTATCATCATCATCATCATCAATCGTATTTATTGAGCGCTTACTGTGTGCAGAGCACTGTACTAAGCGCTTGGGAAGTACAAATTGGCAACATACAGAGACTATGTGAAAAAGTGAGTAAGATGCAGTGTAGCCTAGTAGATAGAACACAAGTCTGGGAGTCAGAAGGACCTGGGTGCTAATCCTGGCTCCATCACTAGTGGGCTGTGTGACCTTGGGTGAATCATTTAACTTCTCTGTGCCTCAGTTACCTCATCTGTAAAGTGGGGATTAAGACTGTGAGCCCCATGTGGGACAACCTGATTACCTTGTATCTACCCCAGTGCTTGGAACAGTGCCTGGTATAAAACAAGCACTTAACAAATACCATTTTTTTGAAAAAAGGACATTCCTTTCTTTTGAGTATATGGTCAACAAGCTCCTGTCAGTGTTTCTCCCTTGTCCTGCAGTTGAGGGACTTAGTGAACAGATCTTTATCCAGACCCTTGGTGATTCTGGGGAACCTGGGTGAAAATGTCACTGGAGAAACGAGCAAGGAAACCCCCCCTCCCTCAGTCTTTCTCTTCCCTCGCAGGGTTTCCGGTTACTTCTGGCCAGCCCCAACGCCTGCTTCAAACTGTTCCAAGAGAAGAAGGATGAGGGCCATGGAGATGCCGCCCAGTTTGACGGTGAGTTGCTATTAAATATAATAATCTCTGGCACTTCTCTGAAGCCTTTCATCATTGGAGCTCCAGGTGCTATATAAACATTGTTTAAGCATCGCACCTGACATTTTCATTCCGCCTTCATCTGAAGATCTCTTGGCGCATGCTACAAACCTTAATTAATTCTCTAAACACCCCCGTATGAGGTAGGAATGATAATTCTCATTTTATAGGAGAGAACTAAGAAACAGAGAAGTTAAGTGATGTAACCAAGACCATACAGCAAAGCCCCAAACTGCCAGGCTTCTGCCCTGGGGAGGGGACTTAGTCCAGCACGTTTTTTAAAAAAATTGGTATTTGTCAAGAGCTATGTGCCAGGCACTGTACTAAGTGCTGGGGTAGATACAAGATAATCAGGTTGGACACAGTACCTGTCCCTCTTGGGGCTCATAGTCTTAATCCCCATTTTATAGATGAGGTAACTAATAATAATAATAATGATGGCATTTATTAAGCGCTTACTATGTGCAAAGCACTGTTCTAAGCACTGGGGAGGTTACGAGGTGATCAGGTTGTCCCACGGGGGGCTCACAGTCTTCATCCCCATTTTCCAGATGAGGGAATTGAGGCCCAGAGAAGTGAAGTGACTTACCCAAAGTCACCCAGCTGACAACTGGTGGAGCCGGGATTTGAACCCCTGACCTCTGACTCCAAAGCCCGGACTCTTTCCACTGAGCCACGTGGCTTCTCATGCTGCTTCTGCAGTCAGTATACCTGACTGCGCTTAGTACAGTGCTCTGCACACAGCAAACGCTCAATATATACGACTGAATGACTGCACATCCGCTACTCTTATGAGGGACGGGCAGGGACAAAAAAGAGATATCCGCTTGCCCGCTTCTACATCACTTAACTTCTCTGGGCCTTGGTGACTTCATCTGCAAAATGGGGATGAAGACTGCGAGAGAATAATAACAATAATGGTATTTGTTAAGTGCTTACTATGTGCCAAGCACTGTTCTAAACAGTGGAGTAGATACAAGGAATTCAGGTTGTCCCAAGTGGGGCTCACAGTTTTAATCCCCATTTTCCAGATGAGGTAACTGAGGCACAGAGAAGTGAAGTGACTTGCCCAAAGTCACACAGCTGACAAGTGGCAGAGCTGGGATTAGAACCCACAACTTTTGACTCCCGAGCCCGGGCTCGTTCCACTAAGCCACACTGCTTCTTGCTCAAGGTTGCCCAGCAAACAAGTGGCAGAGCCAGGATGAGAAGCCATGCCCTCTGATTCCTAATCCCGTATTCTTTCTACTAGACCAAGCTGCTTCTCTAGAATTTGTGGAAGCCGTGCTTTTATTTTAATGAATTTGCTAAGCGCTTACTATGTGCCAGGCACGTTACTTGTCCCACATAGAGCTCACAGTCTTAATCCCCATTTTTTACAGATGAGGTGACTGAGGCCCAGAGAAGTGAAGTGACTTGCCCAAGGTCACACAGCAGACAATTGGCAGAGCTGGGATTAGAACACAGGTCCTTCTGATTCCCAGGCCCATGCTCTATTCACTAGGCCACTGAGATCTTGCCTGCACCTGCGGGCTCAGGGTAGCTCAGGAACGAAACCGCAGCATGGATCGGTGGAAGGGTGGGAGGCATCCTGGTAGTGCTGCTTAGTACTTTGACGTGGTGTAACACTACCCGGGTTTCAGACCTTCCCAGCCCTGCTAAGAAGGGTGTGGGCAATGTGTTGTGGCAGGGGAATCATGAGAGAAGTGCAATTTGAAGATTTGGAGTGGAGAAAACAAACACACTGCCGGGAGAGACTGCTGCCAGACAATGCAGGTGGCACCGGACTGGAATTTTTGCTTTATTCAGAGGGAAGTGGGTGGCCATTGGAGGTTTTTGAGGAGGGGCATGATGTAACCTGAATGTTGTTTGTAGGCGATACATGCTCCTGTTTGTAAGTTAGGCCGAAGAGGGGAGAGGCCTTGAGGCAGTGGTTTGGGTAAGGGTAACTATTACAGTAATCTGACAGGTAGGAGTGAGGGTTTGAAGGAAGGATGGGGGGGAGGGAGCAGATAATAATAATAATGAAGGCATTTGTTAAGCACTTACTATGTGCAAAGTGCTGTTCTAAGCGCTGGGAGATCCTCAGCCTGCAGAGTGCCCTGCTCCCTCCATGTTAGGGGTATAGAGATGGGGGAAGACCCCCTCATACCCCTCCCTGGTGGCCCCAGATCTCCTGGCCTCAGAGAACAGAAGCAAGACCAGAGTTCACTCAGTTATATCAGCAGCTCGAGAAAATAGAGCACATGCTGCTTAGTCAGTCAATCATTTATTGAGCGCTTACTGTGTGTAGAGCACTGTACTAAGCACTTGGGAGAGTACAATATAGCAATAAACCAACATATTCCCTGCCCACAATGAGCTTGTAAGGTCTAGAAGGGGAGCCAGACATTAATACAAATAAATAAATAAATTACAGATACATAATAGCCGTGGATCTGGGAGAATCCAGCACTGAGAGTGGCTGGCTCTTCTTTGTGTTCCACCACTCAGTGGCTTTTATTGAGCACTCACTCTGTGCAGAGCACTGTACTAAGTGCTTGGGAGAATTCAGTATAACACTTGGAGACTTCCCTCTGCCCCAACATATCTTCTCCTTGAGGTTGTCTGTAATATGACCAATGACCTCTCTGCTCTAAGCTCAAGACCTCCCCAAATCAGAGAGAACTGAAAAGCAGTGTGGCCTAATGGAAAGACTACCGGCCTGGGACTCAGAGGATCTGGGTTCTAATGCTGGATGTGAGCTTGTCCCTTAATTTCTCTGGGCCTCAGTTCCCTCACCTGTAAAATGGGGATGAAATACCTGCTCTCCCTCCTCCTTAGACTGTAGGCCCCATGCGGGACAAGCAGCATGGTGTAGTGAGTGGATAGAGCATGGGCCTCGGAGTCAGGAGGTCATGGGTTCTAATCCTGACTCTGCCACTTAACAATTGTGTGACCTTGGGCAGGTCACTTTACTTCTCTGTGCCTCAGTTACTACACCTATAAAATGGGGAGTGAGACTGTGAGCCCCACGTGCCACAGGGACTATGTCCAACCCGACTTGCTTGTATCTACCCCAGCACTTAGTTCAGTGCCTTGCACATAGTAAGTGCTTAACAAATACCATAATTATTATTATTATTATTGTGTCTGACCTGATTAACTTGTATCTATCCCAGTACTCAGAACAGTGCTAGACACACACAGTACGAATTTCAGAGCTTAATACAGTACCTGGCACACGGTAAGCACTTAACAAATGCCATAATAATAATAACAATAACAATTATTGGGAGAAGCAGCGTGGCTCACTGGAATGAGCACGGGCTTTGGAGCCAGAGGTCATGGGTTCAAATCCCAGCTCCGCCAATTGTCAGCTGTGTGACTTTGGGCAAGTCACTTAACTTCTCTGTGCCTCAGTTACCTCATCTGTAAAATGGGGGTTAAGACTGTGAGCCTCATGTGGGACAACCTGATCACCTTGTAACCTCCCCAGAGCTTAGAACAGTGCTTTGCACATAGTAAGTGCTTAATAAATGCCATTATTATTATTAATTGTTATTATTAACAAATACCATAATTATTAACTACCATCCCCCAGTTCATTCTCTTCTCTCTCTGTCTCTTGCTCGCTCCCTCTTCCTCTCTCCCTTTCCCTCTATACTCATTGACGGGAGGCTTTTCTGAATTTTCCACACCTCAATTTGATTCAGTCTTTGGACTTAAAATCACCAAGTTTAATGAGCACTCAAGGGATCAGCTGGTCCAGCCCCCTGCCTCTAAATTGAAGTAACCATTGATGCCTGAGTACAGTGATTTGTAGGTGTTCTGTTCAGAGCTGTCCTGCCTTGGGGTGGCTGCTCTCTGGCTGGTTTACAGCTGACTGAGGAGGGGCATCTGGGGCCTGGCTAATCAACCTGGATGCAGGCAGACTCTTGTAAAGCATTTACCGCAGGGCAATTTTCTCCTTTTATTCTCCTGCCTTACAAGTTTGCTCCTGGGGGGACCCAGGTGCCCTTCTTGACTCACCCTTCAAAACTGGCTGGGGGGAGGAGGGTTCATTCATTCATTCAATCATATTTATTGAGCGCTTACTGTATGCAGAGCACTGTACTAAGAGCTTGGGACGTACAAGTCGGCAACATGTAGAGACGGTCCCTACCTAACAATGGGCTCACAGTCTAGAAAGGGGAGACAGACAACAAAACAAAACATGTGGACAGGTGTCAAGTCATCAGAACAAATAGAAATGAAGCTAGATGCACTTTATTAACAAATAGAATAGTAAATATGTACAAGTAAAATAGAGTGATAAGTCTGTACAAACATATATACAGGTGCTGTGAGGAGGGGAAGGAGGTAGGGCGGGAGGATGGGGAGGAGGAGAGGAAAAAGGGGGCTCAGTCTGGGAAGGCCTCTTGGAGGAGGTTCTCCAAAAATGTTCCTGAATGGGGTGGGAGAGAATGGTGGTGTTCCCAAAGTGGGAAGAGCTGATGTGAGCTCCTCCTCCACGGAGTCGGTCAGTCAATGGTATTTATTGAACACTTACTATGTGCTTGGGAGAGTACAATATGACAGAGTTGGTAGACATGTATCCTGTCCACAATGGACTTACAGCCTAGAGAGGGAGACAGACATTAATATAAAAAATTTATGATATATACTTTATAGATGTGCACATGAGTGCTGGGAGCCTGAGGATGGGGTGGGGAGAGATACCAAATGCCCAAAGGTCACAGATCCAAGTGCATAGATGATACAGAAGGGAGGGAGAGCCGGAGAAAAGCGGACTTAATTGGGGAAGGCTTCCTGAAGGAGAGATGACCTTAATAAGGTTTTGTAGGTGGGGAGAGTACCATGGAGAGTGCTGAGAGAGAAATGGGGTGCCCTCCCTGCTCTTTGGGAATTCTATAATAGGGCTGCAGCCTTGGCCAATTCTTGTCTTCTCTTCAACTGGGGCCAACGAATCCACTTCTACTCTTTCCTTGTATGCTGACCATGCTCTCCACACTGCAATCAATCAATCAGTGGTATTAACTGAGCGCTTACTGTGTGAAGAGCACTGTTTTAAGCGTTTGGAAAAGTTAACTATAACAGAGTTGGTAAACAAGTTCCCTGTTCACAGAGAGTTTGCTGTCTAGAGGGTTCAGGCCACTCCCTCAACACTCAGCCCCAGAGGGTTTCCCCCTCTCCTGCCCACCCTCGTTGGTTTCCTGGGGATCTGGTAATTCCCTTAGTGCTCTTGCGCAGAAGGTTTTCCCTTCTGGCTACCCTTAGGGCCACCCTGGTTTGGAATTAGTGACTCTGGGAAAGCTGCTTCATGGGGCTTTTCTCTCCTAGGATTGAAAATAGTAAAGAAAGTCACCATCAATGAGATCCTGGAGGATGAGTCATTAAGAAGCGACAACCAATACGTACAGGTACAGGTCGGGCCTATGGGTGCCCCCGGGGGAGGAGGGGGAGCATACAGCTGGTCCCCCTCAGTGTGGGGTTAGGTTGGTGTGGGCTTCAATTAGGCAGGGTGGTCTTGGAGCTGCCTGATCCTAAGGAAGCCGTGGGAGCTGGGGAGGCGGGATGTGTGTGCTGGGAGAGCAGGGACAGAGAGCTGGAAAAGAGACAAGAAACTAGCATCATCAACGCCATCATCATCATTATCATCATCATCATTATCATCATCATCATCCTGGGATTGAGCATCCACACTTGTGTATGGTCCTATGCTAGGTCAATCAATCAATCAATCCTATTTATTGAGGGCTTACCGTGTGCCAGAGCACTGTACTAAGTGCTTGGGAAAGTACGGTATTATAGAGCTGGTATACATGTTCACTGTCCACAAGGAGATTACTGTCAAGGTGCTTTGGGGGCTTCCAGAAAAGCCTCCAGGATCTTCCAGACAAAGGGAAGAGTCAGGGGGGAATTAATGCACCTTCAGAAGACCAAGCCATGGGTGTGAGGAGGAAGCAGTGTGGCTTAATAGAAAGAGCACAGACATGGGAGTCAGAGGCCCTGGGTTCTAATCCTAGCTCTGCCACTTGCCCGCCGTGTGACCTCGGACAAGGCACTTAACCTCTCCGGCCTTAGTTTCCTTATCTGTAAAATGGGGGATTCAGTGCCCATTTTCCCCTCCACTTAGACTGAGCCCAGGGAGGAACAGGGACTGTGTCCCACCTGATTACCTTGTATCTACTTCAGTGCTTAGTACAACGCTTGGCACACAGTAAATACTTAACAAACAAATACGATGACATAAAAAGGAGTAGGAGTAGGAGGTGGAGTGAGAGTGAGGTAGAGAAGGAGAAGGAAAGAGAAGGAGAAGGAGAAGATGGAGGAGGAGGTGGCAGAATTGGGAATCAGTTCAGACCTAGTTGTGGACTGTGGCATTCCCAGAAGAAAGGGCACCTTGAAGCAGTACTGCTGCTACCTCAGCACTGGAGGAACCTCTCCTCACCCACCATGGCACTTTCGTATGTATCTTTATTCTCTGCATCTTCCTAGTGCATGTAGACTATTTTAGTGACTGCTGCTCCTCCTAGATAGTAAGCTCCTTGAGGACAGGGATCAGGTCTATTCATTCCAGGACTTTAGTACAGTGTTGGGCACTGAGTAAAGGCTCAACAAACACTTTTGATTGCTTAATTGATTGATGGAGAAGAGCTCTCCCTGAGCTGGGCTGCAGGCCCACCTGAATGGTGTGTGTGTGTGTGTCTGTGTGTGTTTGTGTGTGTGTGTGGTGAGTTGGGGAGAGGCAGAGCCAAGCCAGAGCTTGTTGGCATTGGGAAGTGGAAGCCGGACCCGGGTTGGAATCCTTGGTTCTTCCCTTTAAAGAAGCATCAGATGCCCTCTCCCCAGGCCAGTGCCCCTGCAGGGACAAGGCAAAGGAAATTAGGTCCTGTGGCTCTCCATATCCCTTCCAGACTTTTGGGAAAGGGTTGTGGCATAGAAAACTGCCAGGCCTATGGGCCCAAGAGCAAGGAGGGCCCAGCTCTCTGCCTGAACTGTTTGCAGATGAACCTTGGAGGTGGGGGTGATGCTGGCCAGCAGGCTAACACCTGGGCAGAGGGGCATTACAGGTCCCTGTGGTAGCCTCAGCACCTCTCTGAGAGCCTCTTGCTGCTGGAATTTGGGGAGAAGCCAGGCCTCTTCCCAGCTCCATTTGTCCAAGGTTCTGGGTGCTTGTCCTGGGGCATCCTGCCTCCCTGCCTCCCTGCCTGCCTGATCATCAGATCTGGGACTGATTAGCCCTGAGAGAGCCACAGAGCCAGCAGTGGGGTGGGGAGGAGGGGACTTTGGAAGAGCTGCATACATCCAGATTCCTGCCTTGACAGCTTCTCTGGAACAATCAAACCGCATCAAAAAAATCAAATTGATCCTATGTCTTTATGGGGTGTTGGCCAATGGACTTCCCCTTTGGGATTTGGGAGCTGATTTGGGGTCTTCTGGGAGTTCTAGAAGTGTCTTTGGTCTCCAGGGAGAAGATAGGGGTTTGGGGGTGGAGTGCGGATACAGAAAGGATTTAAATGGGGAAACAGTAGCCCATTCTCTGGAAGTGAAGAAGGGTGTGCCGGGGGCCAGGTCTCCTGGAAGAGAAGGCCTCAATTTTCTCTCGTTGGCGGCAGGCTTTGGGGATAGGCCTTGGGGGTACGCAAGAGAAGTGGCTTACAGAGGCAGATGGGCTAACTGAGTTCTGGAGGAGAGGGAAAAGGAATCCTGAGGAGAATCATGGAACCCTGAGGAGAATGATGGAATATAGTGGACAGATTATGGAATATTTGAGGAGAGAATGAAGTCTTATTGGAGGGGGACAACAGAATTCTGCATCATCTTGACAGGGAAGTCCTCTGGGAAATGATGGCTCTTTGGGGCCATCAGGCTGGAAGAATCCCTTCTTCTCAATTTATTTATTCATTCATTTATAGTAATGTCAATTTCCCCCTTTAGACTGCAAGCTCATTGTGGGCAGGGAACATGTCTTCCAAACCTGTTGCATTATTCTCTCCCAAGCGCTTAGTACAATACTCTGCACATCTTAAGCCCTCAATGAATACTGCAAATTGATTATGAGTTGGGTGGCCAGAAACGTCCAAACCACCCCCAAGTCAAGGGGGAAAATCTTCCATGGGTTCCCCCTATCCAGTATCTCTGCCTCCCCACTGTCTGTGTCATTCTTTCATCCCCAGAGCTGCATCGACTGGAACCGAGAGGTTCTGAAACGGGAACTCGGCCTGATAGAGCGAGACATCATCGACATCCCGCAGCTCTTTAAGATCAGCAATTCCAGTGCAGAGGCATACTTCCCAGACATGGTGAGGAGCAGGCTGGGTGGGAGGGGAGTGAGGGTCACTGACATCCCCCCTCCCTCCTCTCCAACCTGGGCAAGGAGAGGGGGTGTTAGGGCCGAAGGATGTTGGGGGTTGGGATCTCCGATTTCCCTGCCCCCTTCCAGGGAGCACCTGCCCTTCTCCTCAGATCCCCGCTGATCCTCAGCCGTTGCTTAGGTTGGACCTGAAAGTCTGAACTGTGTTCACTGGGACCCTAATTAACCCAGAGCAGCTGACGAGCCAAATGTGATGATGTGATCTAATCTCCTTGGGTGCGTTGGAAAGCAGAAGTCCAGTGTGTCACCCGGGGTGGGGTCAGATCTGATATTATCAGCTGGTCCAGGAGCCTTTGGCCGGGGGTGTCAGAGGGGTGGGAGCTCTTTCAAAACCACCCATTATTCTGCTGGGAAATGGTGGTGATGGGCAGGGCCTAGGGTGAGGGCTAGCCAGCCCAAAGAGTCTAGAGCCAGCCCCAGGAACAAGATTAGATCTGAAGTTCCCCAGCTCCCAAGCCTGTAGTACAGTGCAAACAGTAAGCCCTCAACTAACACCATCGATTATTTGATTGGCAAGGGCAAGACGGAAAGCACAGGGCCAGTGCCCGAAGTGGGCTGCTAGCAGGGCTCAGGGTGAACTCCATACTGGATGTTGGGCTGGCCTGGGAGTGGGAGAAATAGGCGGCCAACCACAGTGCTAAGGAGGAAGCCGCCACTACCACTACCCCTGACGTTTCTGCCATTGTCACTGGCCAGTTCATAGTGAATCAATGGTATTTATTGAGTGCTTACTACATGCAGAGCACTGTACTAAGAGCTTGGGAGAGTACAATACAACAGAATTAGCAGATACACTCCCTACCCATAAGGAGCTTACAGTCTAGAGGGATTTGATCTGCTTGACAGTCCAGACCCTGTGCAGCGAGACTGTGAGTGGCTGGCTAAGAGCCGGCTTGGCCTGAGTCAGCGTCCACTGTGCATGAGATAGGAGGAGGAGGCCTGGGCAGCAGGATGACTTCTATGGCAGTCGTCACGAGGAAGAGACCTGTCTGCCCCAGGCCATGAGCTGGTTCCGGCTCCCAGCCCCAGTTATTTCCCAAACACTCCTCCCCATTTAACAGACCTGCCAGGCCCTAGAGTCGGGGAGAGATATATTCCGGCTGGGATGAGTCTGAAGGTGAGGAGGACCCAGGGGACCTGGGTTCTGAACCAGACTGCAAGGCTGGGGACTGGGAGATTGGATCAGTTGCATCTCCAAGAGCTGATGTGTCCTATATGCTGCCTCCTCTGCCATTCTTCACTGCCACCAGACCCGCATCCAGTGGTAGCAGGGGGTGGGAATTGGAACTCAGGTGCCCCAGGTAGCCATTCTCATTTGGGTGATGAGGCCCCACTGCGAGCAGTCAGTCAGAGCGTGGAAACAGTGCCTTCTCTCACCCTAACCTCCTCCACTTTTCCCAATGTTCTCAGTTAGATCCCAGAGCAACCCCCACCCTTCCCAGTGTCTTCCCCAGCAGCGTGGCCTAGAGATAAGAGCACAGGCCTGGGTGTCAGGAGGCCTGGGTTCCAGTTCTGGCCCAGCCACTTGACTGCAGTTGTGACCTTGGGCAAATCTCTAACTTCTCTATGGCTCAGTTTCCTCAACTGTCAAATGGGGATCCTATACCTGTTCTCCCTTCTGCTTAGTTATCTTGCACCTTCCTCAGTGCTTAGCACAGTGTTTGGCACTTACTCAGTGATTAACAAATGCACAACATAAGGAAGCCCATTTTCCCACTGTCTCCCTCCCGGCATCACCTCCACCTTTCTTTCTGTTTCCCGAATCTTATCTAAAGTAACATCATTGATGAGGGAAATAATGGGGGAATTTTTTTGAATACTTAACCAATGATAGTTATATCAGTATTGAGGAAACAGGCATGGAGAACTAAATGACCTGTCTTTTAATCAATCCATCAATCAATCAATCAATCAGTGGTATTTCTTGAGAGTTTACTGTCTGCAGAGCACAGTACTAAGCTCTTGGGGGAGTACAATAGAGTTGGTAGTTTCAACCCCTGCTCTCTAGGAGCTTAGAATCTAATGGGGCTTATAGTCTAGTTACGTCACTCTAGACTGTAAACTCATTGTGGGCAGGGAACGTGCCTATTAACTTTGTTGTGTCTTACTCTCCCAAGCTCTGCACACAGTAAGTGCTCAATAAATATCATCGATTGATTAACTATAATCTTTCTTTGGTCACAGTGAGTCAGTGGTGAGGCTGGGAATCCAACTGGGCAGGCTTGATGTCCAGTTTCTCCTCTTAGCCACTCTATTTCCTGTTTAGTTCTTTTCTGTTTCTTCCTGAACACCACTTCTTCCTTCTCTGTTTTCTGCCCTTTTCTCCTGGCCTTTTTCTCACCCTTGAGCCTCCCAGCCTCCCAGCCTTTCAATTGGGCATCTCCTTCTGCTACTCTCAAGCCAGGCTAGATGCCTCCAAGGAGATGCCTCCAATCCGCTTCTTCTCCTCCCTTGCAGGTGAACATGGTGGTCCTCGGAAAGTACCTGGGGATCCCCAAGCCCTTTGGGCCCATCATCAATGGTCGCTGCTGCCTGGAAGAAAAGGTCCAGTCCCTCCTGGAGCCTCTGGGGCTCAACTGCACCTTCATCGATGACTATTTATCCTACCACGTGCTGTTGGGCGAGGTCCACTGCGGCACCAATGTCCGCCGGAAACCCTTCTCCTTCAAGTGGTGGAACATGATCCCCTGAGCCGACTCCCCTCCCAGCATCCTCTCCTTGAGAACATCCATGTTGGAGGAGCCCCTCACCAGCACAAAAGACTCGGTATTCTACATCCGGGGGCCCGACAATGCAGCAGGGCTACTCTTTTACTGTAGAATACCATAGATTTATTTTTCTTTTGAAAGAAAGGACCAACCTGAGAGATCCAACCTCCAGGAAGTCCAGAATGGAATAGATAGTGTTTTAATGAATCTCAATGTGAATGACCTTAGTCCCTCCCTCGCACTAGCATAAATATCCCCAGTGGATTTCTGCGAGGGATTTTCTGGTTCGTGCAATCGTACTGGACCTGCTGGATGCATTAAAGCTGTCCAGGTACTGGAGGCAACCGGGTGCTTATCACTGGGCTTGCCTCTTTGGACTCAGGTTGTCCCTTATAAGGGTTTGGCTTTAAAGGGACCACTCATCTCCTGCCACCGGCTTCTCTCAGCATCAGGGTCACAGCCGACTCCTTGGATTCCATCACCTCATTTCAATCCCTGAGGACAGTCATGGTTGATCCCTTTGTCTTCTTGTCTTTCCAAGACAAACAAGGATGGGGAAACACACATGCATTTAAATGTCCGGATAAAAAGCCTCCTTAATACCTAACTCTGTGGGCACTAAGGGCAGCGACTGCATCCCGCTGGAAAGCCTTCATTAAAAGTGCACACTGAAATCGCCAGGGTGATTGTGCCATAGCTAAGAGCAGTCGAGAGAAAAGGGAAAATGACAGTTGAAAGGATCGAAATGTCGGAAAGGAGCCATGTATGAATGCCAGGACCCTGGTTTGGTCCTAACCAGCCTGGTTTCCCTTCATTTCCCCTTTGCCCTACTAATTTCCCCTGTAATTTCCCAGCTGCATTTTGGACATGATTGAAGATGGTCATTTATCCATTTCCAGCCATCCCAGGCCACCCTGTGTCTTTGGAAGCCTGTGTGAGGATCAAGTGTTTTGTGTCTGAACTGAGACTCCTGATTGAAGATGAATTGGATAGTCCAGGTGTACAGGCAAGCCAATCCGGTCTCATAGAAAGAAAAAGGTTATCTCAGAAGGTGGGGTCTAATTCCTCTAATTTTCCTTAATCATCCTCCTTGGTTATCAGGCAGTGGGAGGGTGAGTGGCCTTTCTTTCTGTTCCACGAGGACCCTGTCTGTAGTTGGAGTTTGGGTCTCAGTCCCTCCATGAGTAAAACTTTGTGTCAGACTCTGTATCCCATCCCCCGGAGAGTAGAGAGAGCCCTGGATTTTAATTGTCTCTGTTCGTGGTGAAATCATCCATGGGCCCCGAGCTGCTCCAAGGCAGATCAGGCTGCAGCAGGCCCAGCATGGCTTGCAAAGGGAAGCTCGTCCCTTACTCTCCAAGGCCAGTGCTGTTCCCCCTGATGGAGGTCTGACCTCTTGGATGGTCCGGTAGGGGTGCCCCAGGCCTGGAATTTCCAGACCTTGGGGGACGATGGGTAGGGATGATGATGGTGGACATGGCAACACTGACGACATAGCTAACGACAACAACATTCTCCTGACACCCATCGACCTGGCTACTGGTCATGAAACCACTCTGATAGAACCTGGTGAGAGAAATCAACTTCTTCTGGACCAGAGGGCTCAGCTGTTGATGGAATCCCACCTGGGATAAGGGAACGGGGGATTCTTTGGTTGTGGGGTTGGCCGGCCGATCCTACAGCTGGCACCTGGAGGAGTGTGGAGTTGTGGGTGCAGTGTGGGTATTCCGGGAAAGCCGCCTTCCCCCGCCCTACCCTCTGGCTCGGTGACTCCCTCTTGTTCTCCAGCGCTGGGAATAGACTGGGGGTCACATGACCAACCTCTCTGTAATTGCTGCTGATTGGGACCATCACGGGTCAGGACAGTCTTCTCTGCCAATGCTGTGATGGTCTGCCACCAGATCACCTCCTGGGTGACAAATAAACAACTGAAACACAGGCCTTGTGCTCCAGGTTGCATGGCATACTTGCCAGGGTTGGATTGGGATTGGGGTTCAGGGTGGGAGAGAGGCTGGGGGTTTGCGAGGGGTAAGGAGTCTGTAAATGCTGTGAGCCCTGTGTGAGACAGGGACTGCGTCCAACCCAATTTGCTTGTATCCATTCCAGCTATTATTACAGTGCCTGGCATGTAGTGAGCACTTAACAAATACCATAATCTTCTTCTTATTAAGTGCCATTGTCCCACGACTCAGTTGTTTAAGGGTCAAAATCTATTGCATCTCCCAAGGTAAAATCTAACTCGCCTGATCCTTAGTGGAACTGTATCTTCTGCTTGCCTCAAGAACAAGTGACCGGCTCTGCAACTTGTCTGCTGTGTGACCTTGGGCAAGTCACTTAACTTCTCTGTGCCTCAGTTATGTCTCCTGTAAAGTGGGGATTAAGATTGTGAGCCTCATGGGGGACATGGACTGTGTCCAACATGCTAAACTTGTATCTACCCCGGCACTTAATACAGTGTCTGGTACATGCCATTAAAAAAAGACCAAAAACTATT
Source organism: Tachyglossus aculeatus (assembly GCF_015852505.1). Classification (NCBI taxonomy): domain Eukaryota; kingdom Metazoa; phylum Chordata; class Mammalia; order Monotremata; family Tachyglossidae; genus Tachyglossus; species Tachyglossus aculeatus. The sequence goes on from NC_052070.1 coordinate 55,324,479, forward strand.
CCAGATGAGAGGAAATGCCAGAGGTCAGAGAGGAGGGGGGCACCAAGGATAAAGATGCAGAAAAGATCTGAATGAGAGGATGATGCTAAAGAGATGCATTTAAAGAGAAGGGGACCGGGGTGGGAGACAGGTTTCTGGATTCCATTCCCAGCCTCACCACTGATTGACTCAGGCCTTAAGGACCCCTGGGTCTTGAGATCTCACACTCCCTGAGTTGTTCAGCCCATTTTACAGATGAGAACCTGGAGGCAGCCTATCGGGCACTGGGGGAAAATGATTGGACTGAGCCATTCCCAGATGGAACTGGAGTTCCAGAACTCCCAGCCCCATAGTGACCATGTCCAGCACAGTGGTAGCTTTTAGACATCCCAGTTTTCCGGACCTGACTTCTGGTTTCAGTGCTGCAGCAGCTCTTGAGGTGCAGATGAGGGAAACGTCTTGAGGATCCGAGGAGGATGGGTTCTACGGAGCTCAATGCCCATGCTCAAATCTTGGCCCCAGGGATGGTGAGATGTTCAAGGGAAAACACTCCTTCAGAAGGAGTCGGCGGAGGGGAAAATGAGATGCGGAGGCGGGAGTGGATAAGGGCAACTTGAAGCTGGGACTATGATCAGAAACACCATTCCCCTGGCTGGGCTGGGCAGGTGCCTGCCTGCTCCTTATTGACTAATTACCCCGTCCACCCAACCGGTTCAGATGCAATTCACCAGGCCCTGCCCAGCCAACCCAAAACCGAGCTCCTGAGTTGCAGAGGGTGAACTGTCCAGGAGAGGGTGAGCAGTCAACACCAGTCAAGGAAGAGGCGGAGTCTGGGAGCCCTGGCCCACCCCCTTAAATCAAATTATGCCAGTCCGGGACTAGGGCAAGCATTGTGGCCGGGATCTCGGCAGGAGACAGGAGCCATGCCCCTGCAGAGGATCGTCCGGGTGACCCTGGAGCACTCTTCTAGTGCCGTGTGTGTGGCTGGGGTGGAAACCATTGTGGATATCTACGGGTAAGGAACTGTAACTCAGGTTGGGGTCGGGACTGGGGGCTGGGGATCACAGGGCTGACTTGGAGCCCTCTGCCTTTGCCCTTCCAGGGTGTTAGATCCCACCACCAAGGAACCCCTCGTAGAATGGCTTTGGCTTCTGACGGGGAGACCGCTGGAGCAAAGACGTCAAGCCTGGGTGTCCACTGGGGCTCCGGCATGTCCGTGGCTGATTGAGCTGTGGGAAAGCTTCTCTTAGCTGTCAACAGTTAAGATGCAGGAGTTGCCTTTGTGCTTGATTGATTGATTCATTCATTCAATCGTATTTATTGAGCGCTTACTGTGTGCAGAGCACTGTACTTTCGCTTGGGAAGTACAAGTTGGCAACATATTGAGACAGGTCCCTACTCAACAGTGGGCTCACAGTCTAGAAGGGGGAGACAGAGAACAAAACAAAACATATTAACAAAATAAAATAAATAGAATAAACATGTACAAATAAAATAGAGTAATAAATACGTACAAACATATATGCATATATACAGGTGCTGTGGGGAGGGGAAGGAGGTAAGTCGGGGGAGATGGGGAGGGAGAGGAGGGGAAGAGGAAGGTGGGAACTCAGTCTGGGAAGGCCTCCTGGAGGAGGTGAGCTCTCACTAGGGTCTTGAAGGGAGGAAGAGAGCTAGCTCGGCGGATGTGCAGAGGGAAGGCATTCCAGGTCAGGGGGATGACTTGGGCTGGGGTTCGACGGTGGGACGGGCGAGAACGAGGCACGGTGAGGAGATTAGCGGCAGAGGAGTGGAGGGTGCGGGCTGTGCTGTAGAAGGAGAGAAGGGAGGTGAGGTAGGAGGGGGCGAGGTGATGGAGAGCCTTGAAGCCCAGGGTGAGGAGCTTTTGCCTGACACGCAGGTTGATTGGTAGGCACTGGAGATTTTTGAGGAGGGGAGTAACATGACCAGAGTGTTTGCTTGATGGGTTTGTATGGCCAAAGTGGAAATCAAGGTCTGGTGTGGGAAGATGGTGGTGGCTTTTGTTCATCATCCTGTAAGTGGGAATTTCATCCAAAAGTGGCAATGGAGGTCGATAGTTGGAAATGCAGTGTTGTCTGGTAGGAGAGGGTGCTAATGCTGCCAGCATTGGAAAGCACAGCACAGAGGCTCAGGCAGTGTGTGGTATCCTGCTCTCTAGCCCTCATGTACACTAGGGTGGGGCCCCGGAGGCAGCAGGGCAGAGCTGCAGGGGCTCCCTGAAGCTGCAGAGAACATGGAGACTCTTAGGAAAAGGAATCTGAGTCTTAGCAAGAGATGCCAAACTCGAATTTCCTTTCTTCTGACCCTGTCATTCAGCTCCCCCGGGGAGATGGATTTTCAGTCTCTGGTCCTGGTGGAGGGATTTTCTTACTGCTCCCATCGAGGATGTAAATGGAGAGGAAATTTTACCTGCCTAAAGAATGTCCAGGGACAGAGAAGACCCGGGGGAAGGTGGGAGAGAGTGTGGTACCCAAAGCAGCCACAGCAGCATTAGCAGCAGTAGCAACGGGCCTCAGATGGGAGATTGGACAGCAGCACCACAGAGCGGGTGGGTAGAGCTGATACCAACCCCCCACGGCCCCACTGAGGAAGCCCTCTGACCACCTGGACTTGCAATCCTGGGCATCACCTCTTGCCATTTCCTTGGCAGGGAGTCTTCTGGGATTGGTAACAGTGCTCTGACAGGTCTGCTCTTCCCAAAGTTCTGGTGCCAGGACATTAGGCAGAAGAGGGAGGAAAACAGCTGAGGAAGTGCCAGTCAGAGATGCCCAGAAGGTGCCGAGGTTGCCCAGGACGGCAGGGGTGAAGAGGAAACTGAACCGGGCACTGCTGCTTCCCTTGGTGCTCCTTATGGATGGGGATGACTCAGCCCACCCCAGCTGCCCGGTGTCAATTAGACGGATGGGCCTCTCTGATGACCTTGATCCAGTCCAAGCTGTCTCTCCGCAGGGGGGCCTGGGACATGGTCATGGTGCTCCCCTTCCCCCCGATCTTCCCAGAGGCCAGAGTACATCCAGAGGACATCTCTGTGAGGTGGGAGCAGAGGAGGAAGAAGGAGAGCTGGATGGTTCTCCAATAATGACAGCCCCTTTCAGCACAGGGTCTGGACAGGCATTTCCCCTGATCTGCTTCCCCGGGGCAGGAGGCAGGCTCTAGGGGCCAGACCAGTGAGGGCTTGGGGAACGTGAAGGGAAACTAAGTTGGCCAAACCCCTCATCTTGGTCATTCGGTACGTGAAATCGCCCACAGCCTGGTCACTGGCAAAGAGGGGAAACCGGAGGTGAGTCCAGTGGTCTCCTTTCTAGTCTGGGTCCAGATCTGTCTGAGTCATTAGGTGGGTGAATTGTGTGCTGGGCCTAGTGGATAGAGGAGTCAGAAGGATCTGGTTTCTAATCCTGGCTGTACCACATTTCTGCTGTGTGACCTTTGGCAAGTCACTTCACTTCTCTTTGCCTCAGTTACTTGATCTGTAAAATGGGTATTAAAGACTTTGAACCCCATGTGGGACAGGGACTGTGTCTATATTTGCCTACATCTAATCCAGCAATTAGTACAGTGCCTGATATTCAGTAAGTACTTAAATATAACTATTATTATTACCATTATTCTTTCCCCTCTTCTTCCCAGGACAAGAAATCCCAGGGATGAGGGCCTACTCAGGGCTTGGACTCTGAGCTACTCTCCCAGGACACCTTGGCCAGAACCAGGCTTCTTTTCTCCCAGGGTGGGGAGCAATTTCCCAGGGCCAGGAGCAAAAGAATAAGTAGGTGATAAATTTTAAATCTAGAGCTGCTCCCTGGGGCAGGGGCATGGGGAAAGTGGCTTGGCCAATTTTTTTGTCCTTAATGAAAGGACTCTTTCATTAATCATCATCATCATCATCATCATCATCATCATCAATGCTATTTATCTAGCACTTACTATGTGCAGAGCACCACACTAAGCACTTGGGAGAGTATAGTACAACAGAGATGATAGGCATGCTCCCTGCCCACAGTGTGTTTCATTGTTTCATTCAATCCTACTTATTGAGCCCTTACTGCATGCAAAGCACTGTACTAAGTGCTTGGGAAGTATAATATAACAAAAAACAGACATATTCTCTGCCCACAACGACCTCACAGTGTTTCAGAGCAATACCTGGGGGATTAGATTTGATCCTATCCCCTGGGGAAAGAGGAAACCTGGAATAGAGAAGACAAGCACATTCACATGAAAAATGATTCTGCCACCTTACTGGAATGAGCTGTACAAATTTGCTTTTTTTTAGAATCAAATCCCATAACATCCTAGTGGGGTAAAGGGCAGGTGGAGGCACGTCTGGGTAAGAAAGCGCTTAGTACAGTGCTAAGTGCTTAGTACAGTGCTCTGCACACAGTAAACGCTCAATAAATACAATTGAATGAATGAAAAGGAGGGAAACTCCAGTGCTGAGCTAGATTAGAATGAAGACTCCACACAGAATCAAGTGTTTCACCCAGGAGTAGCAGTAATAATAATAAATAATAACGATAGGAGAAATCTATCATCACAGCCTGTCTTCTCCCCTAGCCTCCCTTCTACATTCCCTTTCCTTCTTGTCAGGCTTGAAGCTGTCAGGAATTGTTAATCCAATTCTCCACTCCACCAGCAGCAGGCCAGACTGTCAGCTCCTTGAGGGCAGGGATCGAATCTACCAACTCTTTTGTACTCTCCCAAGCATTGAGTATGGTGCTCAGAACAGAGTAAGCACTCAGTACATACTATTGATTGATTTGGTGGGTGAATTTGGGGTCCAGCTGGCTTTGTTCTTCTTTTACTGCTTGAGGAATCCCAGGAGGGCATCATGCCAGTCAGGAATAATCAGGTCTATGTTGGGGAACCTCACTCCTCCCCTCCCCTTCTCCTGCCCCCTCCTGCCTTGCCATCATAGGGCTTCTAAGGCGACTGTGTGTGCTCACCGCCCCCCCACCCCCCACGGCCTTAGGCAAAACAGGACCCGGTAATCAATAACTACCCCGACGGCTTCTGAGTCTCGCTCTGTAGGGCACACAAGCCCTTTATGGGCCCGACTTCCTTAAACCTCCCAACAACCCCTGAATCAGGTCACGGGAAGAGATGAATGCCTCTGTTTTACCTATGAGAAAGTCGGCGTAGAGAGGTGAAGCAATCTGCCCCAGGTCCCATGGCATCTGGGATGAAAACTGAGGCTCGTGACCCCTGACTGGCCTAGTGCTCAAGTTAGCTAAGGTGCTGGAAATCAGTATCTGTAGGAGTCAGAGGCAGTGGGGTGGGAGGATTCTTTTCCCATCAGGAAAAGGCAAACTACTTTTAAATCTCCACCAATCTGGCCTGTTATCAGCACAGGCCTGGGCCTGCCCTCCAGCATGACCAGTTCCTCCATCCCTCAGCTCAGAACAACGACCGGCCACCGTTTTTTTCATAACTAACTCTTATCCAGGAGGCAGATTAAAATGAATTAGAGCGCAGATGACAACATTCTGGCTCTCTCCCACGGATAGACACTTCCGCCGCCCAGGGGTGGGGTGGGTTGGAGTGGGAAAGTTCACAATTTAGACGGCTGCATCCGCTCCCTCAAATAGCTAGCAAACTATGCGGTGCTCAGGCAGTGGAAAGTCTCCGCAGTATCTCCCATGACTGGAAATGACTCTATCGACTGTAAGCCCCCCTCTAGACTGTAAGATTATTGTGGGCAGGGAATGTGTCTATTTATTGTTATATTGTACTCTCCCAAGTGCTTAGTACAATGGTCTGCACACAGAAGGCGCTCAATAAATATGATTGAATGAATGAATGAATTTGGAATAAGCTAATACCTGGAGCCCCCCTTGCCTCCTCTTCCCCCAGCAGAAAGCTCAGACGGATCTCGGATACAAACTTGTTTGTACTCAAAATAGTTCCTTGAGAGTGGCCAGTAGAATTTCAGGTTACTAGTGGAGACAATGAGGCCCAGCAAGGCTTAAGGCACTGACTCAGAGATCTACAGTGACCCACATAGGGACAGTCGGAATGTCCCTGAAATTCTAAATTTCTTGGAATCCTTTATCCCATCTAGGACCCTGCTTAGTGTCATACTTAATGCAATTAATGGAAGAAGTTCCATCTCCACCTAATATTCTTCACTTTCCCTGACTCATCTCTCCCTCCAACTTAGATTGTGAGCCCCATGTGGGACCCGATTAGCTTGTATCTACACCAGCGCTTAGAACGGTGCGTGACACGTAGTAAGCGCTAAACAAATACCACAATTATTATCTGTCACCTCCCCACCCTATCTCCACAGCTATTGTGCCCCCTACACACTTGAACCCTCACCCCTTAAACATTTAAACATCTTTAGACTTAGTTGCTTCTGCTACCTGTAATTTATTTTAGGGCCTCCTTCTTCCTCTAGACTCTAAATTCCTTGAAGGCAGGAATTGTGCTTACTAACTCCAATACTTTCCCAAGTGCTTAGTACAGTGCTTCACACAGAGTAAGCACTCAATAAATGTGATTGACTATAATTAATAATTGTGGTATTTGTTATGTACTTACTATGTGCTAGGCACTGTACTATTTTACAAATGAGGTAACTGAGGCACAGAGAAGTGAAGTGGTTTGCCCAAGGTCACACAACAGACAAATGGCGGAGCTGGGCTGAAAGCCAGGGAACTCCAGGAAGGCTTTTCCAGCTCCCCTCAAGGGCTGGGGGTGTAGCTGTAGCTTGATGGAATGATTCCCTGTATTTATAAAGCACCTTCCTTCCCAGGTGCCTCACTGACATTTACAGATACAATCTTGTTAATCTGTTCTCCATCTCTTAGAATGGAGTTAGGGAAGACCCATTATTATCTTCCTCTAGTAGGGGAGACTGAGGTCCAGGGAGAGACCTGGTCCAACTCTCAGGCTGATTGCAAATCTCCTTTGGTAATGTCACTTATATTTGTGTGGGAAGGCCAAAGGGAGGGGAGGTTTGTTTTTAAAAGAGATGGAGGGATGGAGGGGAGGCAACCTGGCATAGAGGAAAGAGTCAGGAGGCCCAATTTCCAATCCTGGCTCTGCCACTTGCCTGTCTTATGACTCTGGGCAAGTCACTTACCCTCCTCGGGCCTCAGTTTCCTCATCTGTAAAATGGGGATGATTGTGGGCCCTGTGTGGGGGAGGGACTGTGTTGGATCTGATAATCCTGAGTCTACCCCATAGCACAAAGTAAGCACTTGATAAGTGTCATAATTACAATAAGGGAAGAGGTGAAGGTGTGTTTGTACTGAGGGGTGAGTGTCAGCCTCCTGGATTCTGCTTCCCTCTCTGTCATATGGAGGAAATCTCCTGTTTTCACCTCTGTGCCTGGTGCCTTAAAACGTGGACAAATCTCTCTCATTAGGAAATGGTTAAATGGTTGGTCGTTACATATCTGAACATTGATTATACAACTCTAGGATTAAATAAACTACACTGGGAGAGTAAATCTGCTTTGGGCAGGGGAAAATGAGCCTGCTTTAAATCCCCCTTTTTTTTTCATTTCAAGAGGCACAAATCACACTCGAGAGTAACTCCAAGAGCCATGAGATCCTATTCATGTGTGCAAGCGTGGCTGAAAAGATCTCTGAGCAACCACCAGCCGTTCCCATTTCTGACATTTCCCCAGGATCAGACCTCTGCTGCCTGGTCCCCTGTGGCAGTGACCTGTGGGCTGGGGGGATTTTCCTCTCTAGTTTACAGAGGCTGAGGCTAAGTCCTTACTCTCTGCTGAAGGGGTTTTGCTGTAATGTTTCTTGTTTCCACTCGACGCCCCTTCACCCTGTCCCCTGCCCCTGCGACCCCCCCATGGCATTGCAAACAGTCTTGGAAAAGTAATCCCTCTCGGTAGCACTGGCCCCAACTCTTCTTCATGTTTTCCAGCTACGACAGGTGATTTTCTCTTCCTGCACAACTAAGGGTGTTACTGGGAAGGCAATAAAGCAGTAGTGTTTCCTCTTCTGTCTATGCCGATTAAAGTCAACCCTTGCCCCACTGGTAAGAGTCCTGTGAAATCTCCACCTGATATACCCTTTGGGTAGAGACAGGATTTAAGCTTCCACCCAAACAGCCAAGAAAGCACTAATTAGGTAGAAAGTAACCTCGATTTGGTTAATAAGGGTGGAGAGGAATGTGTGTAAGGTACTAAAAGCATACCCATGGGCACGGGAAGCTTCCAGGATCGTTCCCTTCTGGAGTGACTCTACCTCTCTAGTGCCAGCGAGTGTCTGCCTCCCATCTTCCAGAGGCCAGCATGTACCCTGAATGGGTTGGACAAAATTATTTCCGGAATTTAGGCAGCAGCATTTGACCCCACATAGCCACATGGAAAATTATAGCCCATGTGAAATAATCACCTCTGTCTCAAACGGGGAAACCTGGACCTATAGCATGGGTTTCTAAACAGATTTAATACCTCCTGCCCTTAAAAATTATAGGGGAGACTGAGTGATGACAAGGTAGTTTCAAGTTTTTATGAGTTGCTTTGGGAACCCTTCTGACTCATCCCAAAGGAAACAGGACTATTTGAAGGGTGAAGGGGGCAGGATGTATCTCTGGTTCAAAGGGTTTAAAGAGGAGGTCTCTCCTCTCTTTTTAGGACCAAAGTAGTTGGATCTGAATTTATTTATTATTATTAGTATTGATAATAATAATTGTGGTATTTGGGTATTTGTTAAGCGCTTACTATGTGCCAGGCAATGTACTAAGCACTGGGGTGAGCAGAAGCAAATCAGGTTGGCTACAGTCCCTGTCCCACAGCCTTAATCCCCATTTTACAGAAAAGGGAATTGAGATACAGAGAAGTTAAGTGACTTGCCCAAGCTCACACAGTGGACAGGTGGCTCTTGTCCTCTCCATTCAAACTGCTACTTTGGTGGTTCAATCTCTCATCCTATCCTGACTGGATTACTGCATCGGCCCCCTCTCTGATCTCCCATCCTCCTGTCTCTCCCTGCTTCAGTCAATACTTCACTCTGCTGCCTGGATTATCTCTGTACAGAAATGCTTTGGGCATGTCACTCCCCTCCTCGAAAGCCTCCAGTAATTGCCTGTCAACCTACGAATCAAGCAAAGACTCCTCACTCTCAGCTTCAAGGCTCTCCATCACCTCACCCCCTCCTACCTCACCTCCCTTCTCTCCTTCTACAGCCCAGCCCACGCCCTCCACTCCTCTGCCGCTAACCTCCTCACTGTGCCTCGTTCTCGCCTGTCCCGCCGTCGACCCCTGGCCCACGTTTTTCCCCTGGCCTGGAATGCCTTCCCTCCACATCCCCCAAGCTAGCTCCCTTCCTCCCTTCATAGCCCTACTGAGAGCTAACCCCCTCCAGGAGGCCTTCCGAGACTGAGCCCCCTTTTTCCTCTCCTCCTCCCCATCTCCCGCCTCTGCCCTACCTCCTTCCACTCCCCACAGCACTTGTATATATTTGTACATATTTATTACTCTATTTACTTGTACATATTTACTATTCTTTTTATTTTGTTAATGATGTGCATATAGCTATAATTCTATTTATTCTGGCGGTTTTGACACCTGTCTACATGGTTTTTTTTGTTGTCGGTTCCCCCTTCTAGACTGTGAGCCCGTTGTTAGGTAGGGACCATCTCTATATGTTGCCGACTTGTACTTCCCAAGTGCTTAGAACAGTGCTCTGCACACAATAAGCGCTCAATAAATACGACTGAATGAATGAATGAATGAATGATCTCAGCTGTGGAAGACTCTGTGTGGGCTAGGGGAAGGGCATGAAAAGTCATCCATGGGGAGGAGAGGAAGGGAGGATTTATTTCTCAGCTTAGAAGAAAAACGCTTCAGTGATGGTCACTCCCAAGTTGCTCCTTGGAGTGGACAGATGGCCCCTGTATGGAATAGCCCACGTTGATGTTGGAGATTGGCCTTGGCTCCCAGATATCTTGCTGTGATTTTTTCCAGCTGCGGGAAGTCTTCCGACTGCTCACTAAGAGAGGAAACCCAGTGATAGACAGAGAGGAGGCACCCTGAAGGGGACCCCTGACTGATGGTTGTCCAGGGAGTTGGACTCCTGGAAGACTTCCAGTTTGGCTCCAGAGAACCAAACGTGACTCCAAGAGAGTTTGCTGATTCCAAGACAGCCACCCCAAGGGAACAACATGGTTCTTGAAGTAATAAATAATAATTGTGATATTCATTTAGCACTTACTATATGCCAAGTGCCGTACTAAGCACTGGGATAGGTACATGATAACCAGTCCTCATACAGGGTTATGATCTAAATAGGAGGGAGGGCAGGCTTTGAATCCCCATTTTGCAGATGAGGGAACTGAGGGAAAGAAAAGTGAAGTGATTTGCCCAGGGTCAGATAGCAGACAAGAGGCAGAGCCGGTGTTAGAATCCAGTCCTCCAACTCCCAGGCCCAGGCTTTTTCCACGAGACTTTGCTGCTGCACAACAGTTTAAGCTTCAGTTTGAGACGATTTGTTCTGCTGACCAGATTCCTTCCCCATCAGTTCCGCTGGGACAGATTCGTGGTAGCCCATGAATCCCTGAGATGTGCTGCTTGGAACCGGAGCTATTAGACGACACTGTTGTTGTCCTTGTCATTGCTTGCCCAGGTCAGTCCCAGATGGCACCACATCATTTGAGGTCTGCAGCAGCCCGGGAGTGGATGTCTACATCTCCCCCAACATGGACACAGCTCGACAGCGGGCTGGGAGAAAGAGGTGGCTTTTTGATATGGGGCTGGAGATCATCGTGGTCATGAACTCTCCCAGCAAAGACCTCAACGACAGCCAGGTGAGTTGGTCTCCAGGTTTCAGAGTGTGAAGTGTGGGGCTGCAAAGTCAAACTGGTCGTTTCCTCCAGCAGGCAGGGTGGGGCGGGGGGCTGATGTTGATGCCTGTCCATCTGGCCCTGGCTAGACATGGAGGATCTCTGTTCTAGGTTGAAATTCTTCCTAAACTTTTGCCTTCTTCGCCCTTCCACCGGGCAGCCACATTCTTGGCATCTGGAAAACACAGTTTTGTGGGTCTCAGCCTGAATAGAGTAATTTGCTGCCTTGATCAAGGTAACTATTGCAAGGAAATTTGGGACATTTTAATAGGCATTTTAAAATTCCTTTATCTTTGATTGGGGACCACCAGGGCAAGGGGCAGAGGGAGTCTGGGTTTAGAACTGGCTGATTGCCAGTGTTTCTCCATACACAGAAACACATAATTACAGTGCCTAGCTTGTAGTAGAAGACAGCAGGAATCTACCATGCGGTTGAAAACTCTAAGAAGGCAGGGATTGTGTCTCTTGCTTCTGTTGTACTCTCCCAAGCACTTAGTACAGTAAGTCCCAGAAAATAGCAGCTCAAAAAATACAGAAGATTGATTGACCTGATTATCCTGTATTTACTCCAGCGTTTAGTACAGTGCTTAACAATTAACAGAGAAGCAGCATGGCCTAGTGGGAAGACCATAGGCCTCGGATTCAGAGAACCTGGGTTCTAATCCAAGCTCTACTATTTGTCTACTGTGTGACTTTGGGCAGGTCACTTAACTCCTCTGTTTTCGGTTGGGGATTCAATGGGGATTCTAAGCTCAATGTTGGCAGGGAACGTGCCTATAATATTGTTATATTGTACTCTCCCAAGTGCTTAGTACAGTGCTCTGCACACAAGTGCTCAATGTATATGACTGAATGATTGTTCTCCCTCATACTGCTACTGTGAACCCCATGTGGGATTTGATTATTTTGTAGTCACCCCAGTGCTTAATACAGTGCTTGGAATTTAGTAAGCACTTGACAAATGCTATTATTGATAATAATAACAATAACAATAATAATAAGGACTTAATATATGGCAGGCACTGTACTAAGCACTGGGGTAGATACAAGCTAATCAGGTTGGACAGAGTCCATGTCAGACATGGGGCTCATAATCTTAATCCTCATAATAATAGTAATAATAATAATGGCATTTATTAAGCACTTACTATGTGCGAAGCACTGTTCTAAGCTCTGGGGAGGTTACAAGGTGATCAGGTTGTCCCACTGAGGGGCTCACAGTCTTAATCCCCATTTTACATATGAGGGAACTGAGGCACAGAGAAGTTAAGTGACTTGCCCAAAGTCACATAGCCGGCAAGTGACAGAGCCGGGATTTGAACCCATGACCTCTGACTCCAAAGCCCGGGCTCTTTCCAGCGAGCCACGCTGCTTCTCTGAGCCACGCTGCTGAGTTTACTGAGGCACAGAAGTGAAGTGACTTGGCCAAGTCTCAGCAGACAAGTGGCAGAGCCAGGACTAGAACGAAGGTCTTTCTGATTCCCAGGCCTGAGTTCTATCATTCATTCATTCATTCAATCATATTTATTGAGCGCTTACTGTGTGCAGAGCACTGTACTAAGCACTTGGGAAGTACAAGTTGGCAATATACCTTCCATCCACTATCTTCTAACTTCTATCCACTGGGCCACACTGCTTCTCATTGAGGCCTAGTGGATAGATCTTATTGATATTCCCTTTTATCACACAAGAGTCAGTGTAGACATATTGATCTAGCCATCTGCTCCAACAGCCAGAAGAGTTTGAAAAGCCGTTGTCTTCTAAAACTAGTTTTAACCCACCATAGGGCTAAGAAACAAGTTTTAATTATGAAGATGTTTTGTAATCACTTGAGTAGCTCCTCTTTGTAGTGAGCTCTGTATTAGTTGATAAAGACAAAAATGAAGCACAGAGAAAGGAAATGGCACCTGGCTGCCTCATCAGCAGGGCTAGGATCCGACTCTCAGATTCTGTTATTATTTTAGTTATCGATTGTTCACTTTACTTCACATGCTAAAGTGCTAGGGTATTCCCTCTAGGACACATAACCTAAGAGCTGGAGAAAGCAGTTTTCCCCATTTTCAGATCAGGAAATTGAGGCACACCGAGATTAAGTGACTTGCTCAACACTGTGTGACCTTGGGCAAGTCACTTAACTTCTCTGAGCCTCATTTACCTCATCTGTAAAATGGGGATTAAAACTGTGAGCCCCACATGGGACAACTTGATTACCTTGTATACCTCCCAGTGCTTAGAACAATGCTGTGCACATAGTAAGTGCTTAACAAATACTATTAAAAAAAAAGGCCACACAGCAGGCCAGAGGAAGAGGAGGGATAAGAATCGGGGGTCTCCTATTTCTCAGTTCCACTCCCTTTCCACTAGACTATGCTGCCTCCCTGAATCTCCCTCTGAATCTGTGGCTAATCAATCGATGATAATTATTTAGTGCTTACTCTGTCCTAAGTACTTGGGTGGGTATACAGAGTTGGTAGACACTTTCCCTGTCTGCAAGGAGATATTTCCTCTGATTTCACCTGGTAAACTGCCCACCCACCTCTCCATAACTGCTGGGGTGTGGTGGGGCCTTCCCTACCCAAGTAGACTGAGCAAGAAGCAGTGTGGCCTAGTGGAAAGAACAAAGGACCAGGAGCATGTGGTGGTCAGGGAACCTGTCTGCCAACTCTGTCATATTATACTTTCCCAAGTGCTTAGTACGGTGCGCTGCCAATAATAAGAGCTCAGTAAATGCCATTGCTGATGATGAGTTAGGGGATCCCAGCTACACTGCATAATTGCTGGGTGACCTTGAGCAAGTCACTTCACTTTCTCTGTGTCCCATTTCCCTCATCTGCAAAATGGAGATTAAGACTGTGAGCCCTATGCGGGGCAGGGACTGCATCCAATCTGATTATTTTGTGTATACCCCAGTAACTTGCACAGTACTTGGAACATAGGAAGCACTTAGCAAATGCCATGAAAAAAATACCTGTTCTCCTTCCCTCTGAGACGGTGAGCCCCATGTGAGACAAGGACTATTTTTTTCTAATGGTATTTGTTAAACATTTACTATGTGCCAGGCACTGTACTAAGTGATTTTATTGAACCTGTCCCCTGCTCTTGGCCCATAATAATTGCTTAACAAATAAAACAATTACTATTAATATTATTATTATTATTATTTGTGTGAGTGTGACTGCGAACTCAGTGGAGGCCCTGTGGTTGTACTTTCACAGGTTAGAATTTCCTACCACTCTGAGAGCAAAGACGCTGCCTTGGCCTATGGTGTTCTGTACCTCACCTGTGTTGGTAAGTGTTGCTAGGGGTCAAGAGCTGTTTGTTTCTCTGGGGGCCACCAGCCAAATCCATATGCTGCTTGGAGTCATAGTTTCCACTGTTCCCCATCTACCTGCGTGTTTCTGTCTCTGGCTGAGGCGAGCAGCTGGAAGAGCTGAGCTTCTCCCTTCTTGACCAAGCCTCCAGGCGCTGTCTCCTTGGCCCCACGGCTAATGGTTACTTCAATGCGGATGAGTGATTTCAGGTCCAGGAGCTCTGGAGGCCTTATTGGGTTAGCGGGGCTGGAGCAAGTAAACTGCATTCTCACTGGGAAAATACCCAACCGAGTGTATGCACTTGTTGTTTGGGGTTACTGGCCTCTACTACCTCCAAGAAAGGGAATTGGTAATTGGTATTTTTCAGTGTGACTAAACATGGTTGGGGTCAAGAAGAAGGAGTTGGGCACCAAATAGATAAGGCACGGCTGGTAGCTGTAGAGCTACCTCATGCCATCTTCTGATCGTCCCAGGTTAGGAATTAGCAGGGTGCCTAAAGTGGCACTGCCCTCTAGACTCTAGGGTCTGTTCTAAGGTCTTTCTGATGACAGGGGGACAGAGAACTTGGGAAGCCAGGGACAAAGCCCAAGATCTTCTCTGTTATTTGGGTCGACATGGTGACAGGTTTCCAGGGAAGCGGGCGCTTATAGGTGAGAATAGATTGGCATAGACCTACGTGACTGAGCTCTTCTGGGCTCCATTCTTCTGGTGTTCTGATGGGTCTCCATTCTGACAATCCCTCTTGCCTTTCATTATTTCAGACATCTCTCTGGACACGGATGCAGACTGCGATGGGAAGGTGGAGAGGAGCTATTCCAGCAAGGTAACGTGCCACCCCCTCAGGGCCAGGGAGTTGGGGGTGGGTCAGAGAGGAGCCCATTCAGAACTGCCCATCCAGTTCCCTTGTTAGTGTTGACCCAGGGAGTTTGATGGAGCCCAGGGAGCTAGAATTAACTGGGATTGCCTCTTATTTTAAACCACAGGACAACCAGGCAGGGTGGCCAGTTTGAATTGCCATT
Organism: Tachyglossus aculeatus; assembly: GCF_015852505.1. Classification (NCBI taxonomy): domain Eukaryota; kingdom Metazoa; phylum Chordata; class Mammalia; order Monotremata; family Tachyglossidae; genus Tachyglossus; species Tachyglossus aculeatus. The sequence goes on from NC_052070.1 coordinate 55,339,615, forward strand.
GACAGATTCTAAACTTCCCTCAGTGAGTCAATCAGTCACTGGTGTTGATCAAGTGTTTACTTTGTGCAGAGCATTATACTAAGCACTTGGGAGAGGACAATAAGATAAAGTTAGTATACGTGATCTCTACCTTCAAGGAGCCAGTTCTCCTGTGTGGCAATAAAGGGAGATTCTAGTAATGGGTGTTTTCACTTGTCTACTTTCTGCATGGTATTCATTTACCATCACCAGCCCCCAACTCCTTTGGCTGAGGTCAAATAATGGCTCTGCTGTGTCCAGAGCAAAGTATTCCACGGGGCCTCCCTCAAGGCTAAATAGTGGTCCTGAGCATCCTTTCAGTCCATGGTATTTATTGAGCATTTACTGTGTGGAGTGCACTGTACTAAGCTCTCCCAGCCACATGTTCTCTGCTAGTTGCAAGCAGGCTGTCGTCCCCAACCTTAGATAAGTAGCATGGTCTAGTGCATAGAGCACCAGCTCGGGAGTCAGAAGGACCCAAGGTTGTGGGTTCTAATCCCGGCTCCACCACTTGTCTGTTATGTGACCTTGGGCAATTCACTTTACTTTTCGGTGCCTCAGTTACCTCATCTGTAAAATGGGGATTAAGACTGTGAACCCCACGTGGGACAACCTGATTACCTCATAACTAACCCAGCGCTTAGAACAGTGCTTGGCACATAGTAAGCACTTAACAAATACCATAATTATCATTATTATTATTATTATTACCTGGGTTCTAATCCCTGCTCCGTCAATTGTCTGCTGGTTGCCCTTTGGCAGTCACTTAACTTCTCTTTGCCTCAGTTACCTTATCTGTAAAATGGTCATTAAGTCTATGAGTTCCATGTCCCACATGGGACTGATTCCAACATGATTAGCTTGTATCTACCCCAGTGCTTAGTACAGAAGAGAAGCAGCATAGCTCAGTGGAAAGAGCATGTGCTTGGGAGTCAGAGGTCATGGGTTCAAATCCCAGCTCTGCCAATTGTCAGCTGGGTGACTTTGGGCAAGTCACTTAACTTCTTTGTGCCTCAGTTACCTCATCTGTAAAATGGGGATTAAGACTGTGAGCCCCATGTGGGACAACCTGATCACCTTATAACCTCCCCAGCACTTAGAGCAGTGCTTTGCACATAGTAAGCACTTAACAAATGCCATCATTATTATTATTACAGGGTAAGGCACATAGTAAGTGCATAGCAAATACCATAAAAAAATCAATGCCAGGGCTACATGTTTGTTGGGGTCAGGGAATTCCATGGGGATGTTCCAGGATCCTCTCTTATAGTGGGCATGTGGGCTGCTGGGGTTCCTGGAGTCTCTACTGCCCTAGTAGGGGATGGTGGAGCGGTGCGGGGGAGGGGGAATCCCTTACCTCCTTCAGGGCCTCTACAGCACATGGACAGAAGTCCAGCCTCTTGCTGCCATTGTGGATCAGCAAACGAGGAAAAGGCTGTGCCTCACCCCTGGAAGAGATCTGGGGACTACTGCTTTTCCTGTCCATCACTTGGTTTGTCTTGGTCCCTTGCAGAATAATTGGATCTGGGGCCCCAAAGGGCAAGGGGCCGTCCTGCTGGTGAACTGTGACCGGGACGATCCGGATGGCACCAAGAGAGACAACTCTGACCAGCGTGTGGGCAGCCTAGAAGGTACTGGCGGAACCTCCTCCCCTCCTCCCCCCACCCATAACACCCCTAAGGAGGCCCCATGGGCAGCCGCTTGCAGAAAACTCTACTTACCTTGTTAACTCCTCATTAGCCTTTAGAAACTTGAAATTTGTGTGATTTCATCATGGCCATCAAAGGCCAATCTTTGTCTGGGATCATGTTAGAAGAGGATGCCAGGGAGCATCAGTCTCTTTTATAATTCTCCATCAGTAGCATCATCTTTGAACCTACCTGAAACACTCTTTACACACACACACACACACACACACACACACACACACACACACACACACACATCTATATGGAAATATATATATATATATATTCATATATATATGTGTCTGGGCATATAAAGTTCTTCAAGTCTCTGAAGGGAAATAAGGGCTATGACTCTGTTAATCAATCTTTTTCATCCCAAGGTTAATGACTTTTAGCAGGCATAACATCATCATTATGCTCAGCAGGTGCTTACTGGGGTGTCCACAAAGTGCCCAACTCTGAACTAGGTGCACAAAATAGTCCAGTTGTCTGCCCTTGTGCAGAAACAGTTCAGTACATGGGCAGGCAATCATCATCATCATCATAATAACAACAACAATAAATTTTTAAGTTCTCTCTTTGTTTCAGGTGCCATACTAATGATTGGAGTAGAGTCAATGCAATTAGATGGGAATTAATTCCTGTGCCATGTGGGAGTCACAGTCTAAGGGGGAGAGGCACAAAGAAATTAAGTAATTTGCCCCAGGTCACACATCAGGCAAGTGGTGGAGCTAGAATAAAAAGCCAGGTCCTCTGACTCCCAGAATTGGGCTCTTTCCAACAGGGTGTACTGCTTCTAGGCTCTAGAATCTAAGAGCAGACATTGAGCTCAGTCCCCTTCCCTGGGAAGTCTACACTTGAACTGTCCAGAGAAGAGGAAGCTTCAGAGGAGTTCTTTGAAATTGGAAGCATCATGAAACTTCAGTTTTAATTGCCTCTGGGAGACTCTGATTTCATTCTCACCAAAAAGGGAGTAATCACATCAGCCCCATGACCCATTTCACTACACTATCAAAGGTGGAGAAGACTCAGAAAGTAAATCTGTCAAAAACCTTGGAAAATACCTCTTGCTTTATCAACAGCTGGTCCAATCTGTCAAAAACCTTGGAAAATACCTCTTGCTTTCTCAGTAGCTGGTCCTGGACAGACAGAATACTTTCTTCCGTGCTATTTCTATGGGAGAGGGTTATCTGTGGGGGATTGATAAATTAGTGTTTCTTAATTGCTAGATTATTGGAAAATTTGCTACACTCCTGAGAAACAGAAACTAAACTGAGCTCCCTGAGGGACAGGGACCGTGTCCAACTCTCACCTCTGTATTCATTCCTGACGCTTCGTATAGTGCTCTGTGCACACTAAGTGCTTAATAAATACTATTACTACTACTTTTATCTCACCTTCTCTTCAAACAGTGAAGGTTTTATGATTGTTCTAAGAATAAAAACGGGGCTGGACTGGCTACAGAGTGCAGCCCCAGGCTCTACGAACACCCAGGCTGACACATGCCCAGGGAGGAGCTTCCTCTTGGAGAGCCTCCAAGCGATGTGAAAACCCAACCACCAGGGTGATGCTTTGAGATCTGAAGAGAAAAAAAATTCTATAAATCCGTGAGGGTTTTTTATGAGACACTTCTTGTTTGGTGGTGGAGGTGTTCGGAGGAATGAAAACAGGCTGAGACATCCTGGGAAAAGAGCCCAATTAGTGAGCCTAGGGCAATGCAGGTGGAGAAATCTCATTCTCAGTTAAGAAGCAGACTGATCTAGTGGATAGACCTTGGGTCTGGGAATCAGAGGACCTGGGTTCTAATCCTCGCTCCACCACTTGTCTGCCGGACGATCTTGGGCAAGTCACTTAACTTCTCTGTGCCTCAGTTACCTCATCTGTAAAGTGGGGATTAAAGCTGTGAGCCCCATGTGATGCAGGGACTGTGTTCAACCTGATTATCTTGTATCAACCCCAGTGCTTAGTACAGTGCCTATCATATAGTAAGTGCTTAACAAATACCATAAAAAATGAATCAATCAATTGTCTTTAATTGAGAGTTTACTGTGCGCAGAGGCATACTTAAGCATTTGGGAGAGGACTCAGAGTAAGTAGACATGATTCTTGCCCTGGAGGAGTTTATCCTTGACCTCTTTGTCTCTTTGACCTGGGTTGTAATAATAATAATAATGATTGTGGTATTTTTAAGCACTTACTATGTGCCAAGCACTGTCCTAAGCACTGGGGTGGATAGAAGATAATCAGGTCTGACACCGGGCTGACAGTCTAAGTAGGAGGGAGAGCAGGTATTGAATCCCCATTTAGCAGATGAGGGATCTGAGGCACTGAGAAGTTAAGTGACTTGCTCAAGGTCACACAGCAGGTACTCTGAGGCCTGTACTCTTCCACTAGGCCTCACTGCTTCCCACATCTGCTGGGGGAGAGGGGGGGTAGACAGGGGCCTGTGTTTGCAGTCTCTACTTTTCAGGGTGGGCTAAAAGCCTCTCCACTTTCTACTCTTCAGACCTGAAGGACATGTCGCTCATGATCTTGAGGACATATGGTCCTTCTGCTCTCTTTGATGACTACAAATTAGTTCTTCACATATCCAGCTCAGATGTGGAGAAAGCCAGAGTTTTCCATGCCTGTGGTGAGTAATCCCACTCTACCCTAGCCATCTAAGAGCCATCTGTATATATGTATATATGTTTGTATGTATTTATTACCCTATTTATTTGTTTATCATCATCATCATCATCAATTGTATTTATTGAGCGCTTACTGTGTGCAGAGCACTGTACTAAGCGCTTGGGAAGTACAAATTGGCAACATATAGAGACAGTCCCTACCCAACAGTGGGCTCACAGTCTAAAAGACTGTATTTTACTTGTACATATTTATTCTACTTATTTTATTTTATTAATTTTTTTTGTTTTGTTCTCTGTCTCCCCCTTCTAGACTGTGAGCCCACTGTTGGGTAGGGACCGTCTCTATATGTTGCCAACTTGTACTTCCCAAGCGCTTAGTACAGTGCTCTGCACACAGTAAGTGCTCAATAAATATGTTTGAATGAATGAATGAATGAATAAGAGAGGTTGCTGTGTACAAGCTGAAGACTGAAGAACTCTGTTTTTTCCCTGAAGAGGTGTCTAGGATATGAAGATTATTTTCTAAGCAGTGAAAAACACCAGACAAAATTGTTCCTGTCTTTTCTAAGCTTCATGCCACAAATGACCATCACGTTTCTGTTTCTACATGTGGGAAATTGCTGAGTCTTAATTTTGAGTAAATACAGTACATGTATTTCTACCCTTTCCTCTCCATCCAAACCGCTACCTTGCTGGTTCAATCTCTCATACTATCCCGACTGGATTACTGCATCACCCTCCTCTCTGATCTCCCATCCTCCTGTCTCTCCCTGCTCAGTCTATACTTCACTCTGATGCCTGGATTATCTTTGTACAGAAACGCCCTGGGCATGTTACTCCTCTTCTCAAAAATCTCCAGTGGCTGCCTGTCAACCTACGAATCAAGCAAAAACTCCTCACTCTTGCCTTCAAGGCTGTCCATCACCTCGCCCCCTCCTACCTCACCTCCCTTCTCTCCTTCTACAGTTCAGCCCGCACCCTCCACTCCTCTGCTGCTAACCTCCTCACTTTACCTCGTTCTCGTCCGTCCCACCGTCGACCCCTGGCCACGTCCTCCCCCTGTCCTGGAATGCCCTTCCTCCATACATCCACCAAGCTAGCTCTCTTCCTCCCTTCAAAGCCCTACTGAGAGCTCACGCCCTCCAAGAGGCTTTCCCAGACTGACCCCCCTTTATCCTCTCCTCCTCCCCATCCCCCCACTCTGCCCTACCTCCTTTCCCTCCCCACAGCACTTGTATATATTTGTACATATTTATTACTCTATTTACTTTACTTGTACATATTATTATTACTATTAGTATTCTACTTCTATTATATTCTATTTTGTTAATGATGCGCATATAGCTATAATTCTATTTAGTCTGACATATTTGTTTAAGTACTCAAATATACACATGGAATATTTTAAAACTGCTAGGAAGAAGCAGCCAGCTCAATGGGAGGGTTTATGGGTGCCACGGTCAACATCAGGCTGGGGTGGGGCCCAGAACAATGAAAGGCATCCCACCTGCCTCCTCAGAGCCTTATACTCTAATTCCATCACGATGGACAAATCCAGACAAGAGGCAGGCCTCACAGTTAGATGTGTTCAAGACAATAAGGCATAAGCACTTGGTAAAGTGCTCAGCACACAGTCAATGCTCAATAAATGCAGTTGATATATTGATTGATTGTTCAACCTGATTAGCTTGTATCTACCCCAGTGACTGGCACACAATAAGCGCTTAACAAACACCATTAATATGTTATATATATATATTGATTCCGTCAACATATGTCCATGTTCTGGAAGGGGTGTTGGCTTGTGCATGATGATTCTTGGTGCTTAAGGTCAGCCAGGTCACCAATCAATCAATCAATCAATCAATCAATCGCATTTATTGAGCTCTTACTGTGTGCAGAGCACTGTACTAAGCGCTTGGGAAGTACAAGATGGCAACATATAGAGACAGTCCCTACCCAACAGTGGGCTCACAGTCTAAAACGGGGAGACAGAGAACATAACCAAACATACTAACAAAATAAAATCATCATCATCATCATCATCATCAATCGTATTTATTGAGTGCTTACTATGTGCAGAGCACTGTACTAAGCGCTTGGGAAGTACAAATTGGCAACACATAGAGACAGTCCCTACCCAACAGTGGGCTCACAGTCTAAAAGGGGGAGACAGAGAACAAAACCAAACATACCAACAAAATAAAATAAATAGGATAGATATGTACAAGTAAAATAAATAAATAGAGTAATAAATATGTAGATATTTATAAATATCTAAATATCTATAAATATATAAATAGAATAGATATGTACAAGTAAAATAAATAGGTCAGGTCTTCTTGTCTACTGAAATTCTTCCACCTTCCCTCTCTCCTTAGCCTGTGAAGATGCCTGCCCAAACTATAAGCACGTGTTAGGGCAGGACAAAGTCTCCTATGTGGTGGAGCGATTCCATGGAGATGAGGAGACGTTCTATGTGGAAGGGCTGCGTTTCCCGGATGCAGGCTTTTCAGGGCTGATCTCCTTTCACGTCACTCTGCTGGATGATTCCAATCAGGTAGGGCCAGGGGGTCTGGGCTGCGGACTTCGGACCATGGGGCTCCATCCAGAGTGGGTGCCCAAAGGGCTGGTACACAGGTGGCTGGGGACCTGGGCACCAGCAGGGCAAAGATGCTGCTCTTCAGGCTCAGGTGACTCACGGCCAAACCCTGTCGTGGCCGGCTCCCTGGGTGGGGATCAGATGTGGGAGGGTAGACCAGCTGGGTGGGGCTGGGGATCTGATTGATAAAATAGCAGAGAGGAGCTCTCTCCCCTATAGGCGAGGCTCAGGGCCACATGTTTCTATCCAATTAATACCGCATGCCCAAACGAACCCTGATGACAAATGGTAGGACATTAAGTCCCAGAGTGATCCGGTGAAAAGTGCCTGGGCCTTGCAGTCTAAGGACTTGGGTTCTAATCCTGGTTCCGCCACCTGCCTGCTGTGTGACCTTGGGTAAGTCACTTCACTTCTCAGTGCCTCAGTTTCCTTATCTGTAAAATGGGGATTTAATACCTGTTCCCCATCCTGGGAACCCCGTGAGGGACTGGGGCTGTGACTCCCCTGTAAACCTGTATCTACCCCAGCACTTAGCTCAGTGCTCGGCACATAGTACACACATAATGAAAGCCACAATTACTGTTGGTGTTTTCCAGCAACCTCTTGGAAAAGATTGCAGGTTGAACATTTATGTTGGGCCCAGGGAACTGACTTCTCATTCTCTTTATTACTACTACTACTACTACTACTACTACTACTACTCAGTGGAAAGAGCACGGGCTTTGGAATCAAAGGTCATGGGTTCAAATCCAGGCTCCGCCAATTGTCAGCTGTGTGACTTTGGACAAGTCACCTAACTTCTCTGTACCTCAGTTACCTCATCTGTAAAATGGGGATTAAGACTGTGAGCCCCCCATGGGACAACCTTATCGCCTTGTAACCTCCCCAGCGCTTTGCACATAGTAAGCGCTTAATAAATGCCATCATTATTACTACTACCACTACTACTACAGGTAATAATATTTATTAAGTGGTTACCCTGTGCAGAACACTGTACTAATGGCTGGGAAAGACTGCACAGTTGGGGATTAGATATGATCCCAGTCCATCTAAAACTAAGTAAATCCATCTCCCTTCTTCCCACCATAGCTCCTGGCCTCCTTGAGCCCCTCTTTGCTCCAGGGAGGCTGTAAGATTTTTGTGGGCGGGGAATGTATCTGTTTTATTGTTGTGTTATATTCTCCCAAGTGCTTAGTACAGTGCTCTGCACACAGTAAGTACTCAATAAATATGATTGATTGATTGAGCAAGGCTCTGACAAAGTCTGGCAGGCAAGCAGGCCTCTGGTGACCAAGGGGTGCCAGAGGATCAGCCAGGAGAGAATCTGGCTCCCCAAGGGTGGCTGAAGAGAGAATGAGCAAGGGCAGCTTCCCGATTTCTGTGGATTCTGGTTTGGAGCTGGAGTCCAAAATCTGTTCTCTTACACCATGTCTTCCAGGATTTCCCCGAATCTCCAATTTTCACGGACACGGTGGTGTTCCGGGTGGCCCCCTGGATCATGACCCCAAGCACGCTCCCCCCTCTGGAGGTGTACGTGTGCAGGTGAGCACGGGGTGGCATGATGGGGCAGAGGGCCGACCAACTGATCCCAGCTCGGCCCGGGGGCCCGGACCCTCCTGCTTGTCCAGACGTTTGGGGTCCACTGCCTGAGGTCTCTCTCTTTCCATACTCTCCTCAGGGTGAGGAACAACACCTACTTCGTAGACGCGGTGGCGGCATTGGCCAGGAAAGCAGGCTGCAAGCTGACCATCTGTCCTCAGATAGAGAATCGCAACGATCGCTGGATCCAGGTAAACTCCGGGCCCTGGAGCCCCACCCCAACTTGCCCAGTCAGCCCAGCAAAGTCAATTCTACCAAGGTGATTTGTTAGCTAAGACAGAGCTCTACGATTGGCAACCAAAATCTGATTGTAGAGTGATAGCTCATTGTACAGTAGACAGACAATAACCATGATTTGAAAATTGGGCCCAAACCTGATTAAAAAGCAAGATTGAGTCCCACTGTATGGTCTCTTTCTTTATGGCATTCGTTGTTTACTATGTGCCAGCCACTGTATTGTGAGCTGGGGTAGATACAAACTAAACAGCCCTTATGTCCCATGTGGGGCTCACAGTCTCAATCCCAATTTTACAGTTGAGGGAACTGGGCTTAGAGTAATAAAGTGAGTTGCCCAAAGTCACACGGCAGACAAGTGGTAGAGGCAGGATTAAAACTCAGGTCCTCTGTCTTCCAGGCCTGTGCTTTATCCACCAAAACCTGTTGTTTCTCCTAAGTCTTTTGAACTTTGATTATGAGGGCCGTGCTCATTCCAAACTTGTGATCTCTGGGGCATAGCTGCATATGCCCCCACTTCTCTTCTGAAATCAATTTCCTCTTACACAGCAGCACAAAACACCACCCTTCTATCTGCTCAACCCCTGCTACTCCCCCAAGCCTGGGGCAAGTGAAGAATTAGGGTGGGAACTCCCCAGTGCCTTCTCTCCTCCCCTCCACCCCTCCACCTTCTCACATGTACCACGTAGGGATCAGGAAGATCAGTAGATTTGAATCCAACCTCCACATAAACATCACTGTGTTTCCACAAGCCGCCTAATCATTACATGAAACAAACCAGCTCCTGCCATGCTAATGCAATTTCTGTCCTGGCAGGATGAGATGGAGTTGGGCTACGTCCAAGCTCCCCACAAGACCTTCCCTGTTGTCTTTGACTCCCCAAGAAATGGAGAACTACAGGACTTCCCTTACAAAAGACTTCTGGTGAGTTGTTCCCCTGCTCCTCCTCTTCCCCTCATCCACTTTCCTCTCCCCCTCCTTCCTCACATCCATTCCTTCTTCCCTTCTCCTACTCCTCCTCCTCCCCCCCTCCTTCTCCTCCCCCTCCTCCTCCTCTGCCTCTGTCCTTCCTCTACCCCTTTGTCTCATTTCCTCCTCTTTTCTTTCCCTCCTCCTCCTCCCTTTCTCTTCCTTTATCTCCCCTTCTCCATCTTCTTATTCCCTATCACCCCAACCTCCTCCCTTTCTCCCCTCCCCTCCTCCTCTTCATCCTCCCTTCTCCCTCGTCCTCCTTCCATTCCCTCTCCTCCTCCTTTTCCTTCTCCTCTTGCCATCCTCCTTCTCTCCTTCACCTCCTCTTTTCTTCCCTCCTCCTCTTTCCCTCCTTCTTCCTCCTCCTCTCCTTTTCCTCCTCTTTTTCTTTCCTCTTTCTCCTCCTCTTCCCCCTTTCTCCTCCCTTGTCTCCCTTTCTCCCTCCTCTTACCACCCACCCCCCCACACTCCTCCTATCCCTCTTCTTTCCCCATTTATTCCTGACCAAATCTTTGAGTCCAATCCAGTAAAACCAGTGGTCTCCAATAAGAGGGTGCTGGGGCCCTGGTGGAGGAGTTCATTATACTGAGTGTATCTGCTCGGGCTATAAACAGGAGGTAACTGCTCCCCTTGACCCAGACCATTTCTTGATTTTTCCTCCCTCTGCCCCTCTGCTCCTCCTCATACAGCCACTTCTCTCTGACCCAGATATTAAGTCTGGAGCATTGAGAAGAGAGAGGAGGAAGCTGGGGGAGGGGAGGTGATGTCAGGGCAGGTAGAGAGGGTTAGACGCAACTTTGGCCAGATCCACAGACTCCAATTTGGATGACCCCCAGGATCAAACCCCAGGAAGGGACCAGTTGTAGGACAATCTGTCTGTGCCAATTGGAGCAGAGTTTTACCTCAGGACAGGGGCACGGGGAGGTGCCAGGTCCTGGCATGCACTGGGACTGGCTCCCACTGCAGGATCAGCTTTGGATGTTTGGCCATACTGAGGCAGGGGAAATTAGTCACCCCTCTCCATCTGTACAATGTCATTGTGTCACACCATGTACACAAGCGGCCTTCTGAAGGATGTCCTGATAGTACGCTGGGCATGTGTGCGGCATTACATAATGACGTCAGGCAGAAGCCCAGTCAAACTCCCAAACGTAATGCGTGTGCCTGGGTGGACACCTGGCCCTCTTCTCCCTGCTGCGGAGCCATTACTTTTCCCCTCTCAGGTCCCCGGTTCAAACAGGAGGAGGTTTCCATAGTTTAAGTCCCACAAAGTTGGGCACCGAGGCACCAGTCCCATTGCATTACTGCCTGAAGTCGGGCCTGTTGGGAGTCATCCCCACCTCCTGTGAGCATCTGCCATGCCTCAGGCCCCGAAACCTGGATTCTTTCAGAGCTGTGCCCTACCCGGTGCCATAATAATAACTGGGTCATTTGTTACGTGCTTACTGTGTGTCAAATATTGTACTAAAGACTGGAGGGGTTTTTTATGGAATTTGTTTTGGTATTTTTTGTGGTTTTTATCAATCAATCCATCATCATCATAATAATAATGATGGTATTTGTTAAGTGCTTACTGTGTGCGAAGCACTGTTCTAAGCGCTGGGGTTGATACAAGGTAATCAGGTTGTCCCACGTGGGGCTCACAGTCTTAATCCCCATTTTACAGATGAGGTAACTGAGGCATAGAGAAGTGAAGTGACTTGCCCCAAATCACACAGCTGGTAAGTGGCAGAGACGGGATTAGAACCCACGACCTCGGACTCCCAAGCCCGTGATCTTTCCACTAAGCCATACTGCTTCTCTGTTTCATATTTATTGGGTGCTTACTATGTGCAGAGCCCTGAACTAAGCACTTGGGAGAGTACAATCCAACAGCTTTAGCAGACACATTCCCTACCCATCAGGAGTTTAAGTGCTTACTAGGGGGTCAAACACTGGGAAGCAGTATTGCCTAGTAGAGAGAACACAGGCATGGGAGTCAGAAGGATCTGGGTTCTAATTCTGACTCCACCACTTGCCTGCCATGTGCCCTTGGGCAAGTCACTTGACTTGTCTGTACCTCAGTTACCTCATCTGTAAAATGGTGATTAAGACTGTGAGCCCCATGTGGGACATAGACTGTGTCCAACCTGATTAGCTGGTACCTATCCCAGTGCTTAGTAGAGTGCCTGGCATATAGTAAGCACCAATACCATAGAAAACTGAAAATACCCCAAAACATTGTTCTAGTTTGGTTGGACCCAATCCCTGTCCCACATGGTCCTCAAAGTCTAAGGAGGAGGGAGAACGGTTATTGAATTCCCATTTTAGAGATGAGGAAACTGAGGTCTGGAGAAGGTAAGTGACTTGTCCAAGATCACCAAGCAGGCAAGTGAGAGAGCCCGGATTAGAGTCCAGATCCTCTGATCCCCAGGCCCAGAATCTTTCCACTCATCCAAGCTGCTTCTCTATAGGTACTAATTTCCAATTGGAAGGCAGGGTAGTCTTGGAGTGGAGCTTTGAGGAGCCAGAACTTCCTGAAACAACAACATAAAAAATAATAATAATAATTATGGTACTCATTAAACGGTTACTATGTGCCAAGCACTGTTCTAAAGCGCTGGAGTTGATACAAGGTAATCAGGTTGTCCCATGTGAGGCTCACAGTCTTAATCCCCATTTTACAGATGAGGTAGCTGAGGTAGAGATAAGTTAAGTGACTTGCCCAAGGTCACACAGCAGGGATTAGAACCCATGTCCTCTGACTCCCAAGCCTGTGCTCTTTCCACAAAGCCATGCTGCTTCTCTGCAGATCCTGTTCCCACTCCTTGTAAATCATTTATGTCTGCCTTTCTCCCTATCAGATTGTAAGCTCCTGGAGGGTAGGGATCATGTCTTGTGTTTCTACTGCCCTCTCCAAGCATCCAGGAGGCGCTCAATAAACATCACTGTTGTTGAGGATTATGATTTTTAATGATCTGTACCATTCAGAAGAGCAGATGATGAAGTAATAAAAAGGGGCTTAAGTACTTAAGCACTTAAATACTTAAGAAGCAGCATGGTCTAGTGGATAGAGCATGGACCTGGGAATCAGAAGGAATCCAGGCTCCGCCACTTCACTGCTGTGTGATCTTGGGCAAGTCACTCAATCAATCAATCAATCATCAATCAATCAATCAATCGTATTTATTGAGTGCTTACTGCGTGCAGAGCACTGTACTAAGCGCTTGGGAAGTACAAGTTGGCAACATATACAGTCCCTACCCAACAGTGGGCTCACAGTCTAAAAGGGGGAGACAGAGAACAAAACCAAACATACTAACAAAATAAAATAAATAGAATAGATATGTACAAGTAAAATAAATAAATAAATAGAGTAATAAATATGTACAAACATATATACATATATACAGGTGCTGTGGGGAAGGGAAGGAGGTAAGATGGGGGGATGGAGTTGGGGGCTGGGCCTCAGTTTCCTCATCTGTAAAATAGGGATTAATACTGTGAACCCCATTGGAGGTCATGTACTTGGTTCAACCTGTTTAGCTGGTATCTATCCTCTTGCTTAGTATGGTGCCTGGAACATAGTAAGCACTTAACAAGTACCATAAAAAAGTATTTGTTCGTAAGGATTTGATATACACCCCCAGCCCTGAACCAAAGTAGGTCACAGCCTCCCTCCAACCTGTTGCACCAAGATCAGGATGGAGAAGGGTGGGCATAGGGCTGCCTGCTCTCTCTTATCTGCCAGGACTAACCTGACTCCTTCTGGCTCCTTCCCACTTGCTCAGGGCCTAGCTCAGCTGGATTCCCTGCCCCCTGAGCAAGAACCAGCATCTCACCAATCCCCCCTCCCCACCACCCCACCCTGGGTCATTATCATCATCATCCATGGTATTTAGTGAGCACTTACTGTGGAGCACTGTACTAAGCACTTGGGAGAGTACATTGCAACAGAGTTAGTAGACATGTTCCCTGCCCACAAGTTTACAATCTAGAGGGGGAGACAGACATTAATATAATTATATAATACCCCTGCTGCTACAGTCTACAGTCCACTCTTTCCCATCAGCTCAGTCTCTACTGCTTCCACCACTGACCCGGATGCCACCCCCAAGTCCCCTTCTGGAAACTCTTGGCTCTACATCATGAAGATAATAATAATAATAATAGTATTTGTTGAGCACTTGAGGGGTTTAATCCTGACTTTTGCCACTTGGCATGCATTCTTTCATTGGGTCTCAGTTTTTTCCCACCTGTAAAATGGGTACAAGAACTGCTGTCCCCTTCTCCCCCTCACAGGGGACACAGTGAGGGAGATCAGGTATGTCAAGGGCTGACTGTCCTGAGAGATCATTGAATGAATGAATGAATGAATGAATAAATGAATGAACCGTTGCCTTCGCTGGCTGGTCAGGTGATGTATAGAGGATCCAGGTGAGTTTGTGGCCTCATCTCACTGGCCGCTGGCCCATGTGGCTTTTTCCCCCCGCAGGGCCCAGATTTTGGCTATGTAACCCGAGAACCAAGAAACAAGTTGGTCAGTGGCCTGGACTCCTTTGGGAACCTGGAAGTCAGCCCTCCTGTGGTGGCCAAGGGGAAGGAGTATCCCCTGGGGAGAATCCTCATTGGCGGCAACTTGCCCGGGTGAGAGGAAACAAGAGGGTGGGCGGGACTACCCCTGGAGGAGCCCAGGTAAAGTGAGGGAGGGTGGTGTATGGGGTCGGGGGGGGTGAAGAGCATCCCACTTCCTTCCCAACCTATTAATCCATCAGTCAATCAGTGCCATTTATTGAGCACCTGCTGTGTGTAGAGCACTGTACTGAGCTCTGGAGAGAGGACAGAACAGTGCTTTGCACATAGTAAGCACTTAATAAATGCCATTATTATTATTATTATTACACACAAATGAAGGAGACCAGATCTCTGCCCATGAGAAGTTAATAATGGGCTTGAGTGTTTAATGGCCACAGTTTTGGCATAGTGCCCATGCCCATGTCTCCCCCATCCTAAAGAAACCCTCCCTTGACCCCACGGCTCCCTCCAGTTACCACCCAATCTCCCTCCTACCATTCCTCTCCAAACTCCTTAAGTGAGTTGTCTACACCCGCTGTTTCAAATTCCTCCCCTCCAATTCTCTCCTTGAACACCTCCAATCTGGTTTCCCTCCCCTTCACTCCACAGAAACTGCCCTCTCAAAGGTCACCAATGATCTCCTCCTTGACAAATCAATCCTAATCCTCCTCGACCTCTCATCTTCCTTTGACACTGTTGACCACCCCCCTCTCCTGGAAACATTATCCAAACTTAGCTTCACTGACACTGTCCTCTGCTGGTTCTCGTCTTATCTCTCTGGCCGCTCATTCTCAATTTCCTTTGTGGACTCCTCCTCTGCCTCCCACCCCTAAACTGTGGGTGTCCCTCAAGGTTCAGTTCTGGGTCCCCTTCTATTCTCCATCTAAACTCACCCTCTTTAAGAACTCATATGCCCCCATGGCTTCAACTACCACCTCTTTGCGGATGATACCCAAATCTACATCTCCAGCCCTGATCTCTCTCCCTCTCTGCAGTCTCATATTTCCTCCTGACTTCAGGACATTTCTGCTTGGATGTGCTCCCATCAACTCAAGCTTCACATGTCCAAAACAGAGCTCCTTACCTTCCCACCCAAACCCTGCCCTTCCCCTCTCTTCCCATCACTGAAGATGACACCACCATCCTTCCTGTCTCAGGAGCCCATAACCTTGACATTACCCTTTTTTAAAATCTCAAAAATAAACTGGACAGAAGTACTGAGACATTCATAATCAATAATCAATAGCCCGTGGCATTATCCTTGATTCCTCTCTCTCATTCAATAATAATAATAATAATGCATTTATTAAGCACTTACTATGTGCAAAGCACTGTTCTAAGCTCTAGGGTGGTTACAAGGTGATCAGGTTGTCCCATGGGGGGCTCACAGTCTTCATCTTCATTTTACAGATGAGGTAACTGAGGCCCAGAGAATCAATCAATCAATCAATCGTATTTATTGAGTGCTTACTGTGTGCAGAGCACTGTACCAAGTGCCTGGGAAGTACAAGTTGGCAACACGTAGAGACAGTCCCCACCCAACAGCGGGCGCACAGTCTAGAAGGAGAGACAGAGAACAAAACCAAACATATTAACAAAACAAAACAAATAGAACAGATATGTACAAGTAAAATAAATAAATAGAGTAACAAATATGTACAAACATACATACACACACACAGGTGCTGTGGGGAAGGGAAGGAGGCAAGACGGGGGGATGGAGAGGGGGGCGAGGGGGAGAGGAAGGAGGGGGCTCAGTCTGGGAAAGCCTCCAACCCACATATTCAGTACATCACTAAATCCTGTTGGTCCCACCTTCATAACTTCGCTAAAATCTGTCCTTTCCTCTCCATTCAAACTGCTACCACAGTAATTCTATCACTTAAACCTCTCCCGCCTTGATTACTGTACCAGCCTCTTTGCTGAACTCCCAGCCTCCAGTCTCTCCCCTCTCCAGTCCATACTTCACTCTGCTGCTTGGATCATTTTTCTACAGAAATGCTCAAGCCATGTTTTCCTGCTCCTCAAGAAACTCTAGTGGTTGCCCATCCACCTCCACAACCAACAAATGCTTCTCATCATTAGCTTTAAAACACTCACTAACCTTGCCCACTCCTACCTCACCTCACTATTCTCCTACTCCAACGCAGTGTGCACACTTCACTTTTGTAATGCTTGCCTCCTCACGGCACCTTGATCTAATCTACCTCAACTCTGATACCTCGCCCGCATCCTGCCTCTGTCCTGGAATGCCTCTCCTCCTTAAATCAGACAGACAATTACGCTCCACCCCTTCAAACTTTTATTGAGGACACATCTTCTCCAAGAGGCCTTCCCTGACTAAGCCCCTCTTTCTTCTTCTCCCATTCCCTTCTGTGTTGCCCTGACTTGCTCCCTGTGTTCATACCCCAGCCCAGCCCCACAACACTTATGTAGATATCTGTAATTTATTTATTTATATTAATGTCGGCCTCTCTGTCTCCATACTGAAAGCTTATTGTGGGCAGGCAGTATGTCTGTTTATTGTTGAATTGTACTCTCCCTAATGCTTAGTAAAGTGCTCTGCACACAGTAACTGCTCAGTAAATACAACTGAATGAATGAATGAATGAAGCGCACAAAATTACATAAGTCATCATCCAATCGATCAGTGATATTTATTGAGTGCTTACTGTGTGCAGAGCACTGTACTCAACACTTGGGAGAGTACAATCATCCAGACCCATTTTAGCTTGTCACTGTAGCCCCTGACGTTCTGTAACTTCACCCTTCCCTAGCCAATCAATCAATAGTATTTTTGAACCCCCATATTCATGCACTTTTCCTCATACCCCACATTAATGCACCCCACTAAAATAATATTCTGAAACCACTGATTTACTAGAGCTCTGGGCGGTCATTAATCTGGTTTTTAAGATGGACAATCAGGTTTTCAGCCCATCAGGTTGGGCACAGTCCCTATCCCCATTTTAGAAATGAGGTAACAAGCACAGAGAAGTGAAGTGACTTGTGGTGGAGCAGTATTAGAACCCAGGTCCTCTGATTCCTAGCCCCTTGCTCTTTCCACTAGGCCACATTCCTCTCCGTACTTGACCCAGTCTGCCTATCATGGGCCCCTCTAAAGGGATTTGGGCATTACTAGAAGAATTTAGAAATTGAAAAACAAAAAAAAAATCTTGGTCACCTCAGGGGTATTCCTTTGAGCAATGCACATAGTCTATATAAAAAAAAGTATGGAATTATTTTCAGCACTTGGTGAAATCAGAGAAACTCTGGGCATGGTTTTATAAAATCTCAAAAATAAACTGGACAGAAATATTGAGATATTCATAATCGAAAGTCCGTCTTGATTTCTGGTAAACACCTGCTGAGTGATTGATAACGTTAGAAAGAAGCATAATCAAGCATAATGCAGCAGAGAAGCAGCACAGACTAGTGGAAAGAGCATGGTCCTGGGAGTTAGAGGACCTGGCTTCTAATCCTGCCATTTCTCTGCTGTGGGA
Source organism: Tachyglossus aculeatus (assembly GCF_015852505.1). Lineage (NCBI taxonomy): Eukaryota > Metazoa > Chordata > Mammalia > Monotremata > Tachyglossidae > Tachyglossus > Tachyglossus aculeatus. The sequence continues at coordinate 55,357,415 of NC_052070.1, forward strand.
TCTTGGGCAAGTCACTTAACTTCTCTGTGCCTCACTGCAATATGATTAAGATTGTGAGCCCCATGTGGGACATGGGTTGTGTCCAACCTTATTATCTTTCATTTACCCCAGCGCAAAGGACAGTGCCTGGTACATGGTAAGTACTTAACAAATACCATTTAAAAAATCCTTGATTCTATGGCTCTGAAATGGAGTTAATAGTTAAAATACTCCCACTGGTGTCTGGAAAAGTTTTGCTCTCCAGCACCAAACCAACCATTCATTCAATCAATCAATCAATCAATGGTATTTATTTAGTGCTTATTATGTGCAGAGCTCTGTGCTATGCACTTGGGAGAGTACAATACAACAGAGTTGGCAGACGCATTCCCCAACCACAATGAGCTCTCATTCCAGTAGAGGTCCTTTTCTTTATTTGTAAAATGGCCATTTTGAAGTACTGTGATCTCTTTCAGGAGATTAAAAATTAAAGAGAGGTTCATCACTTGGCTCACTTTTAGGCTTCACTTTTAGCCTCCCGGTCAGCTGCTGGAAGAATATTTTGTAAGATGTGTCTTGGTCTAGGCTGGAGGCTTGATTCCATACCAAATGGGCACCCCACCTCTTAATTCACAACAAATAAATCAAGCATTGGTATTTGTTGAGCACTTACTGAGCGCAGAGCACTGTACTAAGTGCGTGGGAGAGTACAGTACAACTGAGCTGATAGTCACATTCCTTGCTTACAGCCAAGTTACAGTGACCATCTTGCCTGGTTGTAATTAACATCAGTTTTTTAGAGGGCCACTGCACTAAATACTAATATAATTAAAATAACTGCTGTGTGATCAGTTCTTTAGAGGGCCACTGCACTAAATAGTAATATAATTAAAATAACTGCGGTACTTGTTAAGGGCTATGTGCCAAGTACTGAAATAAGCACTGGGGTAGATACAAGATAATCATTTTGGACCCAATCCCTTCCCATGTGGAACTCAGTCTGGGGTGAGGGAGAACATATAAGGGAATTTACCCCACAGTAACTCTCTGTGGTTGCTTAGACAAGGGAAATCTGCCAGGAGAGTTAGTAGATCATCATATATGTGAATTTCAAATGCAATAACTTTTTGTGTGTACATTATGGGAGAAGATTTTGACTAAAAGGAAACAGGATTAAATTGCCACCAGAGAGAATCTGGTTAGAATAAGAAAAAAATGTCTTAGGGTGTGTAAATATTGGAATCAATCAAATTTATTGAATGCTTACTATGTGCAGAATGCTGTACTAAGCACTTGAAAGAGTAGAGTATAGCAGAGTTGACAGACACATACCCTGCCCACAGTGAGTTTACAGTCCAGAGGGCTGCCAGAAAGCTGTGGAGCCCCTGCCCTTGGATATCTTAAAGAATGTACCAGGCATCTATTGTCTTAAATGGTTCAAGGTAAATCCTTTCTGGAGGCAAGATCTGGGTTAAGGAATAAAAGTTATCATAGTATCTTCTTAGAGAGGCAGCACTGCCTAGTGGATAGAGCAAGGGCCTAGAAGTCAGAAGGACCTGGGTTCTAATCCCGGCTCTGCCATTTGTCTGCTGTGTGACCTTAGGCAAGTCACTTAACTTCTCTTTGCCTCAGTTACCTCTCTGTAAAATAATAATGATGGCATTTGTTAAGCGCTTACAATGTGCCAAGGAATGTTCTAAGCGCTGGGGTAGATATAGGATAATCATGTTGTCCCACGTGGGGCTCACAGTTTTAAGCCCCATTTTACAGATGAGGTAACTGAGGCACAGAGAAGTTAAGTGACTTGCCTAAAGTCACACAACCAATAAGTGGTGGAGCCAGGATTATAACCCACGATCTCTGACTCCCAAGCCCGTGATCTTTCCACAAAATGGGGTTTAAGACTGTGAGCCCCGTGTGGGACATGGAGTGGGTCCAACCTGATTATTTTGTACCTAGCCCCTGTGCTTAGAACAGTGACTGGCATATAGTAAGCACTCAATAAATACCATAAAAAGCAAAACAAAACGAAAAAAACCCCACCCCGTCCCACAGTACAGTGCACGGTTCCAAGCTATTGGGAAGCACAGGAAAAGCAAAAGACACGTTCCCCCACCCACAAGGAGCTTATACTCTAATGGGGGAGACAGACAGGCAAAATATTTACAAAACGTTGAATCAGAATAAATACTTGAGTGTGAAATTGAATATACATATAGTGCAGAGGATGGACATAAATATTTGCGTGCTTGTTGAGTGCAAGGAGCATGTCTACAAACTTTGTTATTTTGTACTCTCCCAAGCACTTAGTACAGTGCCCTGCATACAGTAAACGCTCAGTAAATACCATTGATTGATTGATGTTCTAGAAGTGGGTTTTTTAGTTGATATGACATGGGGTGTTGGGAATTAATCAGTACATTCTCTGTGCTTCAGTTTTCTCATCTGTAAAATGGGGATTAAATATCTGTTCTCCCTCCTACCTAGACTATGAACCAATACTGTAGTAATAATTAATAATAGCAATAATAATAATAATAATAATTGAGGGAGCCTTAGATTCAATCGTATTTATTGAGCACTTACTCTGGAGGTCCCTCCTACCTCTCTAAATTAATTGAGAGTCAGCAATGATTTAGATTTAAATACGGTGCCTGGCCAGAAAGCTGATGACTTAAATTAATTGTATTAAATATTCATCATCATCCCCTCTAGACTGTAAGCTCATTGTGGGCAAGGAATGTGTTTACCAACTCTGGTATATTGTACTTTCCCAAGTGTTTACAATAAGTTTTCAATAAATATGATTGACTGATTGATTGATCATCATCATTGTCCTCATTTATCATGGAATTTACTGAGTCCCTACTGGGTCCAGGGCACTGTGGCAGGCGTTTGGGCGTCCACAGTCAAAGCAAACAGTAAAGCCTCTGCCTTCTAATGTGTTCAATAATATCATTTTGGGGTAATTTTTAAGTGGTTTTTCTTTCAACCCTTTGGATTCCAGGTCCAGTGGCCGGAGGGTCACCCAGGTAGTCCGAGACTTCCTCTATGCCCAGAAAGTTCAGCCCCCGATCGAGCTCTTTGTGGATTGGCTGTCAGTGGGCCATGTGGATGAGTTCCTCAGCTTCGTCCCAGCCCCAGATAAAAAGGTACATCTCCCTCGGGACCCTCCAGCCCACCCTGGGGAGGCTGGCATTTCCAGTCTGCCCCTGTTAGCTTTACCCTGTGGTAGCATGGCATGGACGTAAAGAAATTCAGCCTGCAGTAAAAAAATGAATGAATAAGATCTTAACACGCAAAAGGGGTAAATGCAGATTCCTTGGTGGTGAGGGAAGGGGAAATTGAGGAACTGAAAGGTAGGAAGGGAGGGCTTTGAGTGCCCCCGGACTGATGTGAACCTCCTCTTTTCCTGGGCAGGGTTTCCGTTTGCTTCTGGCCAGTCCAAGTGCCTGCTTCAAGCTCTTCCAAGAGAAACAGAAATGGGGCCATGGGAGAGCGCTGATGTTTGAAGGTGTGATAGGTGGGTGGTCAAATTTTCTTCTTCTCCCTTCTTCATTATTTCATTGCTGCTCACTGTCTTTGCCCTTCGCCTCCAACCACAGGTTCAGTGCCAAATCCATCTCTTCCCATTTGGTTTCTGTGTTTGTTGGATCTTTCAGGACATCTGGGCAGGGGCAGCTGGGAAGGTCAGGGACACATGAAATACTTGTTCCTGGGGCCTGGCTCCAGGGCATTTCATAGGAAATTGTTGCTCTGGCCTCAGTCTATGAGTGATATTTATTGAGTGCTCACTGTGTGCTGAACACTGTACCAAGCACTTTGTAGAGTACACTACAACAGAGTTGGTAGACACAATTCCTCCCTAGAGTGGTCTTGTGGGTTTAGGCATGCTCAGGTAAAAACAAACCAAAAGAAGAACTTCTTCACACAGGAAATGGCGAAATGGACCTTGATCCCATTCATTCATTCAGTGGCATTTATTGAGCACTTAATGTGTGCAGACCACTGAACTAAGCACTTAGAAGAGTACACTATAAAAATAAACAGACACATTCCCTGCCCATAACAAACTTACGGTCTTGAGGGGGAGACAGACATTAATATAAATATAAATTAAAGATATATACATAAGTGCTGTGGGGCTGGGGGGATGAATAAAGGGAGCAAGTCAAGGTGACGCAGAGGGGGTTGGGAGAAAAGGAAAGGAGGGCTTAGTTAGGGAAGACCTCTTGGAGGAGATGTGTCTTCAGCAAGGCTTTGAAACCAGGTAGAGTAATTTTTTGTCGGCTATGAAGAGGAAAGAAGTTCTGCAGGCTGGAAACATTGGTAATTTTCCAAGAGATTTGGATACATTCATGGACAACAGATAACCAGAAGAAAAGACAGGAGTGCAAAGGGAAAAATGTTAGCTGGTCCTAACCATTTTTTTGCCGTGCTCCAGGGGCTAGGCATTGCTCTGAAAATCAGTAGACCTGGATTCTCATCCCAGTTTGGCCTGGAGCTGGCTATTGTGGGTGAAATATACACACACACACTAGACATTGTGCTGTCCCCCTGCCTGCCTACTGTCTTCTTGCACTTCCTGCCCCTGTAGGAACGTGACTGACAGGGATGAGAGAGGGAGAGTAGTGCTATGCTAACCACTGGCTGATCAAGTCTTGGGACCGAGGCTTATCTTAGAGAAGCAGCATGGAAAGAGAACGGGCTTTGGAGTCAGGGGTCATGGGTTCGAATCCCAGCTCTGCCAATTGTCAGCTGTGTGACTTTGGGCAAGTCACTTAACTTCTCTGTGCCTCAGTTCCCTCATCTGTAAAATGGGGATTAAGACTGTGAGCCCCCCGTGGGACAACCTGATCTCCTTGTAACCTCCCCAGCACTTAGAAAAGTGCTTTGCACATAGTAAGCACTTAATAAATGCATTTATTATTATGATCTGATACCCCGTAATGCTCCATCGGCAATTGGGATGGATGTCGAGGAGGGTAATCAATCAATCTACCACATTTATTGAGTGCTTCCTCTGGGCAGAGCCCTATACTCAGCACTTGAGTGTTCCTCCAGGGTTGCTGCTGCTGCTGATGAAGGTAGTAGGTTACTAGGTGAGGAGGATCGGTGGTCTGTTCTAATAACTCCCTTGCTTATGGTCTTATGCTTATTTGTTTGCTAATTTTTTAATGGTATTTGCTAAGAGTTTACTGTGTGCCAGGCACTGTACTAAGCTCTGGAGTAGGTATGAGCTAATTAGTTTGGACACAATCCTTAGCCCACATGGGGCTTACAGTCTTAATCCCCATTTTACAGATGAGGTAACTGAGGCACAGAAAAGTGCAGTGACTTGCCCAAGGTCACCTAGGAGACAAGTGCATTAGAGCCCAGGTCCTTCTGACTCCCATCCCTGTGCTGTATCCATTTGGCCATGTTGCTTCTCCTGTTTTATTTTTATGGTATTTGTTGAATGATTACTATGTGCCAAGCACATAGTAGATACAAGTTAATCAGCTTGGCAGACTGTAAGTGCCTTGTGGGCAGGGATTGCTTCTACCAACTGTATTGTATTACACTTTCCCAAGCATTTGGTACAGTGTTCTATCCATAATAAGCACTCCATAAACACCACTGATTGATTGATGGATTGAGATGGCATCAGCTGTACCCAATCTCATGTCTGGGAATCTCTTCGTTTTTTGGCTCCTTCCCTAAAGAGGATCTGGCCTGTCTGTACTGGGTTCAGGGAATGCTAATGGTCACCATTTACTGAACTAGATCTCTCTGGAATTAGCCCATTTCAAAAGTGAGAAAAACTAAGGCAACAAATTCCCATGGTGCCAGAGTCAAGATTAGCATGAATGAATCAATAGGATTTATTGAGTGCTCTCTCTGGGCAGGTCATTTTACTAAGCGCTTGGGAGATTACAATGGAGTTAGTGACTTGATCTTTGTCCTCAGGAATCTTACAATCTAGCAGGAGACAGATATTTAAAATAAATTATAGGAAGGGAGAAGCAACGGGGTTTAAAGTTATGTACCCAAGTGCTCACCTCTTAGGATTACGCCTGGTGAGTTTCCAGTACTCTACCAGTCTTGACTATGGAAGGGAGGGTCAGGCAGAGGCCTATTCCCTTCCTAACTTGGGCAGTGACTAGAGACTGGAAGGCAATCTGCTACAAGTCAAACTCACCTGGGCTGGGCAGCAGCAGCATGGGAGAGAGTCGAAGATGGAGACTCAAGTGTACTGCTCTGAAGAAGGCAATGCCAAACCACTTCTGTATTTTTAGCAAGAAATCTCTACGGATAAACCACCAGAATGATTGCAGATCGAGGTGGGGCATTCTGGAAGGGTTGTATCCATGGAGTCGCTATGGATTGGACATGACTCGACAGCATAAGACAAGACCCAAGTGCAGGGACAGGAGTGGGTGTTAGAACACTCAGAATATTGAGTCATGGCATTTCCCACAGAGCCACGAAGTCTTCTGTCTCCCCCAGAGTCTCTCAGACTCCTGTTTTCTCTATTTACCCAGCGATTTACACCTGCTTGGTTTGTTTTGTTGTCTGTCTCCCCCTTGTAGACTGTGAGCCCGTTGTTGGGAAGGGACCATCTCTGTTGAAGATTTGTACTTTCCAAGCGCTTAGCACAGTATTCTGCACACAGTAAGCACTCAATAAATACAATCGAATGAATGAATGGTCAAAAATTGCAAATTGCCAAAATACAAAAAAGGTCACAGAGTGTGGATTCATCTCAATATTAAACCACTCACTCTGCAGACACCAAGATAGTGAGAGTCAGAAGGACCTGGATTCTAATTCTGACTCCTTCATTTGCCTGCTACTGGGCACGTCACTAAACTTCTCTGTGCCTCAGTTACCTCTTCTGTAAAATGGGGATTAAGACTGTGAGCTCCATGTGGGACATTGACTGTGTCCAATCTGATTAGCTTGCATCTACCCTAGTGATTAGTACAATGTCTGACGCATAGAAAGGACTTAACAAATGCCATAAAAAGAAGATAATGCAGAATTGCCTTCTGAAGTTCGAGAAGTGAAGTGAATTCTCAGTAGGAAGCAGGTGAGTCATCCTTTTCCTCCTCTGCACTTTCTGACCCCGATTTAAATTTCAGGACCTCTTCACCTCCTTATACCAAAATTTCTGCAATAGAATGTGATAATTTCCTTTTCCATTCTTTCTTAACCCAATCTTCTCTCTTCCTTCCAGGAAATAGAAATGTGAAGACTATATCCATCAACCAAATTCTGTCTAATGAAAACCTGATCAGTTTCAACAAGTTTGTCCAGGTATGGGGAGGCCCAAGAAAGACATCTTGGAGAGTCAGTGGGGCATCAGTGAAAAGCCCGAGATTAATGAATAAGGGTGTCCTAAGATCCCTTCCAGCCCTAACCTCTGGAACCTCTGTCCTGGAACCTCTGACACCTTCCCAGCTCTCATGGCCAACCAGAGTATTGTGCAAACCTTCAATAGTAGTAGTAATAATATTAGGTGAGTTCACAGGTCAGCTTTTAGCTAGTCAGGTTCAAATGTATCTCGACTTCATTTCTCAGCAGTTTCCAACTGGCACAAGTTTTTCCATCTCTGCACTGCCTGGAGGCATCTTCAGTACTGTGCACACAATCCGCTTTACTGCGGCTATCTTCAGGCCAATCTCCCTACCGTGGAGGGGCAACCCCATACTTACCTTTTCATTCCCCACCAAAGGGCTTGCTAAAGCACTGCACTAAATGCTGGGATAAAAGGACATGACAAAGTGGTTCCCGGCTCTCATTGGAACTCACAATATAGGAATAAAGAGAGGAGGGGGATGGTGACAGACAAATATGGAAAGGCAAACAAAAATATAAATCACGAGGAAGGTGATGAACTTGAAAGGAGAAGCTGGATTGCAGGCTCAGTGGCTCAGATGAATAATAATAATTATAATAATGATGGCATTTGTTAAGCGCTTACTATGTGCCATGCACTGTTCTAAGCGCTGGGGGGAATACAAGGTAATCAGGTTGTCCCACATGGAGCTCACAATCTAGAAGCCCCAGCTGCAGTCATGGGAGTAACCTTCTTATCATTCTAAAAATTTAATCATAGGGTGGGGAAAGAAATATAGAGGTCACCGGCTCCAGCCCCATGCTTCCAGGCCATTGAATGACTAATGACTAAATCATGCAAGATGGGAAGGGAGCTTCTTCTTTTTTAAAAGATCAATCAATTAATAAATCAATCATTGATAATTATTGAGTGCTTACTGTGTACAGAACACTGTATTAAGTGCTTAGGAGAGTATGAGACACTAGAATAGGCATATATGATCCCTGTCCACAAGTATCTTACAGACTAGAGGAGGAATGGACATTAAAATAAATTATAGATGGATATGCCAGCTAAGAGCAATGGCAATCAAAGTGCTTAATGGGGACAGGTCCAAGTGCAGAGATGACACAGAAGGGAGGGTCTATAGGAGAAATGAGGGCTTAGCTGGGGAAGGCCTCTTGAAGTGGCTTAGTGGACAGAGCATGGGCTTGAGTGTCAGAGGTCATGGGTTCTAATCCCAACCCCACCACTTGTCAGCTGTGTGATCTTGGCCAAGTCAGTTACCTTCTCTGTGCCTCATTGGAGATTTTGAGGAATGGAGTGACGTAGACTGAACTTGTTTTAGAACGGTGATCTGATCAGCAGAGTGAAGAATGTCCTGGAGAGGGGAGAGACAAGAGGCAGGGAGGTCAACAAGGAGACTGACACAGGAGTTAGTCAAGGTGGGAAATGATAAGTACTTGGAGCAGTATGATAGCATTTTGGAGAGGAGGAGGCGTTGTTGTGAAAGAAGGAGTCGGTGACAGATTAAATACGTGGGTTGAATGAGATGAATTGAGCATAATGCCAAGGTTACAGGAATAATAATAATGATAATAATAATAATAATAATAATAATGGTATTTATTAAGCACTTACTATGTACAGAGCACTGTTCTAACTGCTGGGGTAGATACAGGGTAATCAGGTTGTCCTACATGGGGCTCACACTTTTAATCCCCATTTTACCGATGAGATAACTGAGACACAGAGAAGTTGAGTAGGCAGAAGGGAAGAAAAATTTCCCAGGAACCCTCTGATGCAGACAAACTGCCTTTTTTCCTCTATCCTCAGAGCTGCATCGACTGGAACCGAGAAGTCCTGAAGCGGGAGCTGGGTTTAGCAGAGCGAGACATCATTGACGTCCCGCAGCTCTTCCAGTCGGAAAAAAGGAAAGCTGTGGCATTTTTCCCAGATCTGGTGAGCAGGTAGAGGGGCTGGCCTTGGGAGAACACAGCTCATTTAAGGAACTGGGCTTAGCTCTTTCTAACCCTTTAGGGTTCTCTCTCTAAGACCCCTATCACACTTTACGTAGTCCAATGGAGACACTCCCACCTGCTTGGCACTAGTACAGTGCTTGGCACATAGCAAGTGCTCAATGAAAACCATTATATTAGGATGGTAATGTTGATGATGAGCAGGATCAGGAGTGGCTTAGTGGAAAGAGCCTGGGCTTGGGAGTCAGTGGTCATGGGTTCTAATCCTGGTCCCGCCACTTATCAGCTGTGTGACTTTGGGCAAGTCACTTAACTTCTCTGTGCCTCAGTCACCTCATCTGTAAAATAGGGATTAAGACTGTGAGCCCCACGTGGGACAATCTGATAACCTTGCATCTATCCCAGCGCTTGGAACGGTGCTCTGCACATAGTAAGCGCTTAACAAATACCATTATTATTATTATTATGGTGATGATAATGATGATCGTGATGATGATGATGTAAAATTGCAGAAAGTCAAATCTTAAAATTCCATAGCTAGTCTGTCTATCTATGAACCTACGTTGGGGCCTGGATGCATGCTGGTTTATGGAGTGCTCTGCCTCCTTCCTTGGCACTCATGGATATATGTGTATTCAGTTATTCATTTTGACCACTCAATTTGTCAATATTTTTACGTTTGTCTCCCCCTTTAGAACGTAAACTCCTTGTGGGCAAGGAACATGTCACTTCTTTGTTTTGTACTTCCCAAGTACCTAGTAGGGTGCACCGCTCAAAAAATGCTGCTGCTGCTGCTGCTACTACTACTACTACTATGGGCAGAAGAGCGAAGAATGTTAGAGTTAACGGTTACATAAGGGGAAACTGAGGCACAGAGTAGGGGAAGTGTCTTGCCCAAGACCATACAATGAATTAGTGACCCAGCTGAGTCCTGAACCTCATTCAAGCCTCAATGAAGGCATGTCTGCTCCAAGGCCTTACCTAAGCAGTCATTTTCTCATCTCTCATTCCCTTCTTTGTCACCCTGATCTACTCCCTTTATTCACCCCTCCCTCAGCCCCACAGCAGTTATGTACATATCCATAATTTATGTATTTATATTAATGTAAGTCTGTAAGCTTGTTGTGGGCAGGGAATGTGTCTACCAACTCTGTTATATTGTACTCTCCCAAGTGCTTTGTACAGTGCTCTGCAGACAGTAAGCGCACAATAAATACAATTGATAGATTGGAATCCGGGACTTACAACTCCTAATTCACCCTTCCATCCCTCTTTCTGCTCTGTATATAGCTTCCCATTTGTCCACTTTGAAGAAGAACTTAATTTATCCCAAATAGTAAGAGGCTGAAGGCATGACTTATGGACTGTTATAAGGGAATTCTATTCTTTGTACCCTTGTATCATCATTTCCTTACTTTATTTCCATTTTCCTTTTGACTTCTTTACTTGTACAATGTTTCTCACTTGTTACTTCACCCCCACAAAAGCCCCAAGCCTCTTTTTCACATTTGAGTGACTAGTCAGTCAATGTCAGTCAATCATATTTATTAAGCGCTTACTGTACTAATCACTTGGGAGAGAACAGTATAGCAATTTAATAGACACATTCTCTGCCCACAACGAGCTTACAGTCTAGAGGTGGAGACAGACATTAATATAAATAAATAAAAGTACAGATACGTACGAAGGTACTGTGGGGCTGAACGGGGGGTGTGCAAAAAGGGAGGAAGTGCAATGGTGCCGCAGGAGGGAGTGGGAGAAGGGGAAATGAGGGCTTAGTCAGGGAAGGTCTCTTGGAGAAGATGTGCCTTCAATAAGACTTCGAAGGTAGGGAGAGTAATTGTCTGTTGGATATGAAGAGGGAAGTTGTTCCATGCCAGAGGCAGGATGTGGGTGAGAGGTCAGCAGTGAGATAGACGAGATCGAGGTACAGTGAGAAGGTACTAGAGAAGGTATTAGAAGAGAAAGTATTATTAGAGAAGGTATTAGAGGAGCAAAATGAGTGTGCTGGGTTGAAATAGGAGTTTCAGTTTAAAGCAAGTTTATTTGCAAGTTTAAAGCAAACTTGCAAATAAGCATAAAAATGTACCAGCCTGAAAAAAAAATGTTATTAGACCACTGTCCCTGCAGAAGGTACTCACATGGGTTAAATCCTTAATCACCACAAAGTGAGTACTATTTGCATAGAACAAGGAGACACAGTCCCAGGGCTTTGATTCTCACAACCCAGAAGTTAAGTGGTGACAAATAGCCTGCCTTCCTAGTCTTGCCATCTCATCAGTCACTTTACCACTCACTTATATCTTTTGTTTATTTAATTGTTCTCTCTTTTTGTATCTATGCTCTTTCTCTTTTACCTATTGCATATTTGGCAGCTTATATTAATAATAATTATGATGATAATACTATGGTATTTATTGATCACTACTCAATGCCAAGCAATACTAAGCATTGGGGTAGATACAATACAACCAGCTCAGATGCAACCTCTACCCAACACTGGGAGGGTAAACAGGTATTTCATCCCCATTTTACAAATGAGGAAATGGAGGCAGAGAGAAATTTTGTGACTTGCTCTAGGTCTCATAGCACTGCTCTGCACAGTAAGCACGTAATAAATAACAATTATGATGATGATCATGATGATGATGTTGAGGTTCCTGATATCATGATGTTGAGGTTCCTGATGGAGTTGGGATTAGAACCAGATCTCCTGACTGCCAATCCTGTACTTTTTCCACTAGGCCATACTTCTTTGTTTATCTTCCCCATTAAATTGTAAACTTATTTCAGGCAGGTATCTCATCTTTTATTTCAGTTGTGGGTTCTCAAACCCCCAGTACAGTGTTCTGCTTACAGAACTGATGATGATGATGATGATGATGATGATGGTGTGAGGGAAAATCAAGCAGGTAGTGGTTGGCTGTAACGGTCAGGTGTTCTTCACCTTTATCCTGTCTTCTCTCAGTTAAATCCTCCTCTCCTCTGGTTTCAGGTGAACATGGTTGTCCTGGGAAAATACCTGGGGATCCCCAAGCCCTTTGGACCCATCATCAATGGTCGTTGCTGTCTGGAACAAAAGGTCCGGACCTTGCTGGAGCCACTGGGACTCAACTGCACCTTCATCGACGACTTCACCTCCTACCATGTACTGCACGGGGAAGTCCACTGCGGCACCAACGTCCGCCGGAAGCCCTTCTCCTTCAAGTGGTGGAACATGATCCCCTGAGCCAGTGTCCCTCCCAGCATCCTCTCTGTTCAGAAACATCATTGTCAAAGCTTCCAAAGAAATGCAGTCCCACCAGGAATAACAAGCATTCCTAACCCTTTCCTGGCTGACCTTCCTTCAGAATCTCCTCTGGCTTTCTGCTTATGCCTCCGAGGGGACGGGGAGAGTCTGGTTCAGGCTCCATCTCCTCAGCCACAGGACTGCATATCTTGCTGCTTCCAATAAGTCTCAGAGTCCAGTCTCACCAGGGGGTGGGGGTGGGGGTGGGTCCCAGGAAATTATTTCTTTCATTCTCCTAGATGGGTAGAATCCAGCTTTTATCATGATTTTGTAACAGATTCAACATCCTGTCCTTTCCCGTGTCCAGGAAAAAGGAGACATGCATAACCCCTGGCTTGGCTCTTCCCAGTTGCTGTTCACTCACATTCATTCATTCATTCATTCATTCATTCATTCATTCACCTATTGAGCATTCATGATTAACAATTAGTAAGGTTACAAGGGGAGGGGAGGAAAAATAAACTAAGAGCCAGTCCCCACAAAGCAAGAGCTGAGAAATTGGAATGGATCAAGAGAGGACAAACAGCAGGAATCAACAGAAAGGGTCCACTTGTTATCATCTGCTCTAAGAAGCTTAAACAGTCTCAGGAAATCTCAGAAAAATGGACTTCATCCTGACAAATCTCCCACTCTGGCATGCAGAAATCTGATTTTCCGAGTGAATCTAACTCTTGATGCTGGACTCTTGGGCATACCAAGAGACTGGATTTGTTGGAGATCTCAAGATCCAGGAGACCCCAAAAGCCCAGGAGACCCCGAGGCAGGGAGCAGGACAAATAATATTAGGCAGGGTTGGATTGGCCTGGTGGGAGAAGGAGGCCTGTCTCGGGTTGTTGCTGGCTTTGATTGGCAGGGACACTAACCGGGGTCACCTGGAATCTCCCTCTGTGAGAAAAAGAGCTGCATTGACCAGTTTCTCCCAGGGCCCAGCATTCCCTCCAGCTGACCCTCTGAGCATCTGTCTCACTGAGCAAGTGACAGGGACTGTCCAGCTGGTTTCCGGGGAGGTTTGAGATCTTTTGCGTGTTTGGTAGTGATTGAGGAGAAGGTTGGGCCAATGGACATTCACTGGGGTCGTGGGGATGGTTCTGTTTTCTTTGGGGGAGCAATCATGTGTGTCGCAACATGTGGAATAAATTGACCCAAAACACCAACGACTGGAATTTTACCCCCAAGGACTGGAAGACTATGACTCATGGGCTCCTTTCATTCATGATTGTCACAGCCCATTACAGGTTTTATTTAACCAGTCTCATAAACTGACATCCACAAAGGGAATACTAAATCCCAGTAAGGAAGGGGTGGATATGGGACCAGTCATGGAGTCTTCTGACAGTTTAACCTCTCTAGACTGTAAACTCCTTGTGGGAAAGGACTGTGACTGCTTATTGTTATACTCTCCCTAGTGCTTAATACAGTGCTCTGCACACAGTAAGCACTCAATAAATACGATTGACTGACTGATTCAACCAACCTCTAGGGTGCCTTTTTCTCATAAGGATTTAAAGATCCATGCCTCACCAGTCAAAGTTTAAATCATGGATCAGGATTAAATTGGTATTTGTGGGGCCTTGCACTTAGTGAGATAACTAAGGCTTTGTTAACACAGGGCAGAAGGGAGAGATGAGACTGGGGACATCATGACAGGAAAGAAACATATTTGAAGCAGAAACTGCTTTCTCTAAGAACACAAATGTGCTCCTTCTTGCCAAATCCAAAGACCTCTATCTTAATCCTCCTCGACCTCTCAGTTGCCTTCAACACTGCAGACTACCCCTTCTCCTGGAAACATTACCTAACCTTAGCTTCAGTGACACTGACCTCTCCTGGTTCTCTTGCTATCTCTCTTGCTATCACTTCTCAGGTTCTTTCACAGGCTCAATCAATTAATCAATCCTGTTTATTGAGGTCTTTTTGTATGCAGGCCACTGTATCAAGCACTTGGGAGAGTACAATATAACAGAGTTGGTAGACACGTTCCCTGACTACAATGAGCTTGCAATCTAGAGCAGGAGGTAGCCATTGATATAAATAAATAAATTATGGATCAGTTCATAAGTGCTGTGGGGCTGAGAGTGGGGTGAATAAAGGGTGCAAATCTAAGTGCAAAGGTGACACAGAAGGGAGTAAAGGAGAAGAGGAAATGAAGGATTCATTGGGGAAGGCCTCTTGGAGGGGATATGATTTTATTTAAGGCTTTGGAGGTGGGAAGAAAGTTAGTTTGTCATATTCATTCATTCATTCATTCAATCGTATTTATTGAGCGCTTACTGTGTTCAGAGCACTGTACTAAGTGCTTGGGAAGTATAAGTTGGCAACATATAGAGATGGTCCCTACCCACCGATGGGCTCACAGTCCAGAAGTGGGAGGGAGTTCCAGGCCACAGGAAGGATTTGGGCAAGGGTTGATTATGAGACAAATGAGATTGAGATAGAATGAGCAGGTTATCTTTACAGGAGCAAAGTGAGCATTCTGGGTTATAGGAAGTCAGCAAGGTAAAGTAAGAGGGAGAAAGGTGATTGAGTGCCTTAATGATGATGGTAAGGAGTTTCTGTTTGATGCAGAGGTGGATGGACAACAACTGGAGGTTCTTGAGGAATGGAGAAACATGAATTGAATATTGTTTAGAAAAACGACTTGGGCAGCAGCGAGAACTATGGACTGGAATGGGGAGAGACAAGGAGGCAGGGAGGTTAGTGACAAGGTTGTTTCAGTTGTCAAGGCAGGAGGTTGTAAGTCCTTGAAGCAGCATTTTTAATGGATAGAGCATGGACCTGAAAGTCAGAAGGTCATGGATTCTAATACTGGCTCCACCACTTGCCTGCTGTGTGACCTTGGGTTGGTCACTTAACTTATCTGTGCTTCAGTTACCTCATCTGTAAAATGAGGATTGAGACTGTGAGTCCCAAATGAGACAGAGACTGTGTCCAACTCAATTTGCTTGTAATCGCCCCAGCACTTAGTACAATGCCTAGCATGTAGTAAGCACTTAACTAATACTATTATTATTAGAGGAGAGGGGAGATTTTAGATACATTATGAAGTTACAACCAACTGTGTTGGAGTAGATACATGATACTCTGGTTGGACACAGTCCCTGTCCCAAATGGAGCTCACAGCCTAAGGGGGAGATTAGGTATTGAATCCCCATTTTATAGATGAGAAAATTGAGGCACAGAGAAGTTAAGTGACCTTTCCCAAGGTCACAGAGCAGGCTAGTGTCAAGACTGGGATTAAAACCCAGATCCTCTGACTCCTAGGCCCATACATTTCCCACTAGGTCATGGTACTTTAGTTCAAACCTCCAAGAATTGGCTTGAACTGGATAGGCCGGAACTTCCCTTGTGGAGGGGTTGAGAAGGAGGTGATCCATGATTATGGGGAGCAGAGCATTAAGACTGTTCTTTGAGGCCTGTTGGGATTTGGGCCCTTTCATTCAGTTTGCGTCAGCATTCTCTGGGCCCAGGAATCTTGTTCAGCGCTAGCTTCCTTTGGTGAGGGGGCTCTATTTCTCTGGATTCAGTTTGAGCCTTCCATTCTAGAGACCAAGGATTCATTGCCATGAACGTTTATTTCCCAGGGGAGCCTATGACCCTTCTCCCAATTTTTCAGCTTTGAATTTCCATTTTGGAAAGAGATCATGTGTACCAACTCTAGTTAGTGCACTTAGTACAGTTAGTACAGTGCTGTGCACATAGTAAGCACTAAATAAATACTGTCTTTTGGTATTTGTTAAGCATTTACTTTAAGTGCCAGACACTGTATTAATCACTGAGGTAGGTACAAGCTAATAAGGCTCAACATAGTCCATATTTCACAATGAGCTCACAGTCTTAATCCCCATTTAACAGATGAGGCAACTGAGGCCAGAGAAGTTAAGTGACTTGCCCAAGGTCACACAAAAGACAAGTGGTAGAGCTGGGACCCAGGTCCTCTGACTCTCAGGCCCAAGCTCTTTTCCTCTAGGCCATGCTGCTTCATCTATCAATTGATTAACTGATTCCCAGACAGATGACAGGAAGCCAAGATACAGGAGTTCAGAGAGAGTTCCCAGTATATCATGTTCTCCTAACCTTCCCAACTCTTGACTCTGTGTTCAGGACAAAATAATGAAAAAAAGGCATGTGCTGGACAAAGAGTAAACTCCCTCTTCCTTACAGATTTCCTCCCACAATGCAGAGGAAAGATTTTATTCTTTCTATAGTGTGGGATCACAATTGTTCCACAATCCACACATTGTTGATGCCCTTGTTAATGGGCAGGGAACGTGTCTGCCAACTGTTATATTGTGCTCTCCCAAGCGCTTAGTCCAATGCTCTGCACATAGTAAGTGCTCAATTAATATTCATTCATTCAATCACATTTATCAAGTGCTTACTGTGTGCAGAGCACTGTACTAAGCGCTTGGGAGATTAATAATAAATAATAATAATAATAATAATAATTAATATGATTAATTGATTGATTGAGGCCCATCAGGACTTCTCCTATGTCTCCCCCATTGCTTCCAACATGCCCTCCAGAGCCTTATGAGAGATCTATCTGCCAGAGCACTTAATAATAATAATAATAATTTTGGTATTTGTTAAGCACTTACTATGTGCAAAGCACTGTTCTAAGCACTGGGGAGGATACAAGGTGATCAGGTTGTCCCATGTGGGGCTCACAATCTTAATCCCCATTTTACAGATGAGGTAACTGAGGCACAAAGAAATTGAGTAACTTGCCCAAAGTCACACAGATGACAATTGGCGGAGCTGGGATTTGAACCCATGACCTCTGACTCCCAAGCCCGCATGCTTTCCACTGAGCCACGCTGCTTCTCTAATGACTCTGGGCTAACTGCCTTTATCCCTAAGTCCTTGTTTGAAAGGCTAGCAGCCCCAAGTAACCTGGGGGGTTCCAGGAAAAGGCTCCGCAAACCTTGTTTGGGAAAACAGTACCACCATTTTTCCTGTCTCACAAGCATGTAACTTTGGCGCTATTATTGACTCATCACTCTCATTCAACCCACATATTCAACACATCACTAAATCCTGTAGGTTCCACCTTCACAGCATTACTAAAATCTGCCCTTTCCTCTGTATCCAAACTGCTACCACATTAATCCAAGCACTTATCCTATCCCTCTTAAATTATTGCATCAGCCTCCTTGCTGACCTCCCTGCCTCCTGTCTCTCCCTACTCCAGTCCATACTTCACTCTGCTGCCCAGATCATTTTTCTATGTAAACATTCAGTCCATTTTTTTTCCAGTCCTCAAGAACCTCCAATGCTTGGTTGCCCATCAACTTCTGCATCAAACCCAAGCTCCTTACCATTGGCTTTGCAGCACTCAATCACCTTGCCCCCTCCTACCTCACCTCACTACTCTCCTAAAAACAACAAAGTCCACATATTTCTCTCTTCTAATGCCGACCTACTCGCTGTGCCTCAATCTTGTCTATCTTGCCACTGACCTCTCTTCCACAACCTGCCTCTGGCCTGGAACATCCACCCTCTTCATATCTCACAGATAAGTACTCTCCCCACCTTCAAAGCCTTGTTGAAGGCACATCTCCAAGGGGTCTGCCCTGACTAAGCCCTCATTAATCAATCAGGCAATCAATCAATGGTATTTTTTGAGCACTAACTATGTTCTGAGGGCTTGGGAGAGTACAAGCACAGAATTAGCAGGCACATTCCCAGCCCATAAAGAGCTAACAGTCCGGAGGGGGAGATAGTCATTAATGTGAAGCATTCCCTGACTAATACCTCAATTCCTCTTTTCCCACTCCCTTCTACGTCACTCTGATTTGTTTCTCGTATTCACCTCTCCCTCAGCCCCACAGCACTTATGTACATATCTGTGATTTATCTATTCATATTAATGTTTCTTTCCCCCTCTGGACTGTGAGCTCGTTATGGGCAGGGAACGTATCTACCAACTCTGTTATATTGCAGTCTTCCAAGGCCTTGGTACACTGCCCTGAACACAGTAAGCACTCAGGAAATACGATTGATTGATTGATTGATTTGGAACCAAGCTCCAGGTCTCGTTATTTCACCCCACTTTTGTTTGGTAACCTGGAAACAAATTAATAAGCAGTGAGGCCTAGTAAAAAAAGTATGGGGCTAGGAGTCAGAAGGACCTAGGTTCTGATCCCAACTCCACCACTTCTCTGCAGTGTGATCTTGGGCAAGTCCCTTAACTTCTCTGTGCCTCAGTTACCTCATCTGTAAATCAGGGATGCAGATTATTAGCCCCATATGGGACACAGCATTGTGTCCAACCTGAATCTCTTGTGTCTACCTCACTTAGTATAGTGTCTAGCACATAGTAAGTGCTTAACAAATACCAAAAGCAAAAACAAAATCCTGCTGGCTTGAACCTACATGGCTCAGACAAGAGGAAAATAGGAAGGGCTCCACTCGCTTCAAAAAAAGGAACCCCCTTGCATGGCCCTGAAATGGGGGCATTGCATCAGGTGTCCCCTGCATCTGATGCAGTATTCTGTCAAGCCTGCTGCTCTGCACCCAACACCTGGTACAGTGAGGCACAGGAGGTAGAGGATGGGAAGAAAGCAGATGCCCCACTCGGCAGGGTTGACCTAATCCGTCAGTCAGTCAACTAACCTGGAGAAGAGCTCTTAATTTCATTGAATCATAATTTTCCTGGTGAGTCATCACAGAGTTGAGCCCCTTACTTGAAGGAAGTTTCTGGTACACTACAGGTATGTACTCTGGGCATTTGTGATATAGGGCCCACGTCAGGTGAGCCATCAAAGAGGAGTGAGACTCCATTCTAGCATTAAATGTGAGGACAGGAAGACAAGCTTTGGGATGGATTACCCAGGGCTTCAGCCTGGTGGGAAGGAGGTTGCTTTCTGCCTAGTGTGCCTGAAGGCATAATAATAACAGTAATTAATAATAATAATAATAATAATAATAATAATAATGGCATTTATTAAGCACTTACTATGTGCAAAGCACTGTTCTAAGCTCTGGGGAGGTTACAAGGTGATCAGGTTGTCCCACAGGGGGCTCATAGTCTTCATCCCCATTTTACAGATGAGGTAACTGAGGCACAGAGAAGTTCGGTGACTTGCCCAAAGTCACACAGCTAACATTTGGTGGAGCTGGAATTTGAACCCATGACGTCTGACTCCAAAGCCTGTGCTCTTTCCACTGAGCCACGCTGCTTCTCTAAGCAGTATGGCAGCAGAATTGGCCAAGCAAGAGGAAATCTATTCTACATAATGAAAATTCTGGGAATGTTGGAACTCTTGGGCCTTACTTGGGATGAAGGAACTGAGCCTAGGGAATGCAAATGACCAAGATGGTAACCACCAGGTTCGGGAGAGAGAGAGAGTAGAGGGTCAAAACAGAGAGGCTCATGGGTGTTTTATGCTTGTGAATTTTTGAGGAAATGGGTTGATATTTAGGACTTGGGGAAGAGGTTGTTAACTCAAAGCATTCCTGTTTGATTGGGAATCTATTTACCACCATGGGACTCATGTAAAACTAAACCACTCCAGCCCTGTTTGAATCATTCTACATTCATTTATTCAATTGTATTAATTGAACACTTTTCCTGTATGCAGAGCATTGTACTAAGCACTTTGGAGAGCCAATATAACAATAAACAGACATACTCCCTGCCCACAGTGAGCTTTATTCTAGAGGGGGAGACCGACATTAATATACATAAATAAACTACAGATATATACATAAGTTCTGTGGGGTTGGGAGGGGAGATGAATAAAGGGAACAAGTCAGGGCAATGCAGAAGGGAGTGGTAGAAGAGGAAAGTAGGGCTTAGACAGAGCGGGCCTCTTGGAGGAGATGTGCCTTCAATAAGGCTTGAAGTGGGGGAGAGTAATTGTCTGTTGGGTTTGAGGAGGGAGGGCAACCCAGGCCAGAGGCAGGATGTGGGCGAGGGTTTGGTAGCGAGATACAGGAGATGGAAGTACAGTGAGACGGTTGGCAATAGAGGAGCAAAGTGTGTGGACTGGATTATAGTGGAGAAGCAGCATGGCTCAGTGGAAAGAGCATGGGCTTTGGAGTCAGAGGTCATGGGTTCAAATCCCAGCTCCACCAATTGTCAGCTGTGTGACTTCGGGCAAGTCACTTAACTTCTCTGTGCCTCAGTTACCTCATCTGTAAAATGGGGATGAAGACTATGAGCCCCCTGTGGGACAACCTGATCACCTTGTAACCTCCCCAGTGCTTAGAACAGTGCTTTGCACATAGTAAGCGCTTAATACATGCCATCATTATTATTAGTAGTAGTAGGAGAGTAGCGAGGTGAGGTAGGACGGAGCAAGGTGATTGAGTCCTTTAAAGTCAACTGTGAGGAGTTTCTGTTTGATGTGGAGGTGGATGGGCAACCACCAGATGTTCTTGAGGAGTGGAGAAACATGTTCTGAATGTTTTTGTAGAAAAATGATCCGGACAGCAGAGTGAAATATGGACTCTAGTGGGGAAAGACAGGAGGCAGGGAGGTCAGCAAAGAGGCTGATACAGTAATCAAGGCAGGATAGAATGAATGATTATATGAATATGTATTTCATGCAGGAAGCTGCCATGGGTTGGGCAGAGCTGGACTGGGTCAGATACAGGAAATCTGTGTTTCTTAATTCTTTTTCTTCATAATTTCAGGTTTACTGCCCTTCCTTTTTCCACTCTTTCCTGGTCATCTGATTAGGCTTCTTAGGAAGCCAGGTGTTCAGGGCATCCTGGCCCAGAACTGAGTCATGAGCTATATCAAAACTCTGAGGCTCTGAGTTGTTGATCTGCAGAGCTGGGTGACCTCGTGCCTTAACTTGGAGGCAAAACAGGAACCTGTGCAATCCAGCAGAGACCATGTATTTACTGTTGCTAGCATGCAATCTCCTTCAGGGCAGAAGTTGTGCCTGCTCTATGTTCTTCAAAGAGGCTACAGCCTCCCACACCTGACTTCCTAGGTGGTCCTGATGATCTGGAAGAATTTCAAAGAGTGCCAAACTGGCTTTCGGGAAGGGAGAAGGTGTCCAATTAAATGTTCAATCAATGAATCATATTTATTTAGTGCTTACTTGTGTCGAGCACTGAACTAAGTGCTTGGGAGATTACAATATTGAGTTGGTTGATTCACGAGTCTTTAAAAACTATGGCAGAAGGCAGAAGCAGCAGCAGCAGCAGAAGAAGCTAAACAGCCCCAGGATCTTCTCTTCCTGAGTCACAGGTCTACAAAGAGGACTGTCTCTCTCCCCTTGCCCACCATCAGGGAAATTGTGTCCTGTCCCTAGAGTGGCCATTTGTCTGGGTTTCAACTTGTCTTTCAGGGGTCTGTCCCCTGCCCCATTCAAAGAAGGCACTGGTCATCTTTCCTTCTGGAATTTTATTTGGAGCACCCAAACTCCCTCAGCTGTGGCTCCTGCTGCCATGTCACACAGCTTGGAAGTGGTGACTGACTTTATGGGGACTTGGGGTGGGAATGCAATGGCTCTGAAGTGATGGTGGGGGGGAAGGGGTCCTTCCAAGGTCAGGCCTAGGTCAGGGGTCAGTAACCAATGACTCACAAGCCAGATATGATTCTCCAGCATAGGTGCCCACTTCCTGGAGTGATTCAGCACCATGAGGGCGATGTCAGGTTAGACTGTGAGCCCCATATGTAAAAGAGAATACATTCAACCTGATTATCTTGTATTCATCTCAGCACTTGGAACAGTGCTTGACACTAAGGTGTTTAACAAAAAACATAATAATAAGGGTTTCTGGGCAGGAAGTAGTTGGTCATCCCTCTCCTTTAAACCAAAAGAGGGCTTAGTGGGAGTTAAGTTGGCATCTCCACACAGCTGATGGTACTGAAACAGCTCATTTCTCTCTGCTTCTCTTGTTGCCCCATTCCTGGCTCAATATTTCAGACTAAAGGAGTCCAACAAAAAAGCCATGCAATCTACAGACCGGGGCACCTTTGAGAAGTCCCAGTCTGGTGTACCCTGTTGCTGAATTGCTTAGAGGGGCCATATCTAGCCCCATGTCCTCACCGAGGTTGAGGAGAAGAAACCGTGGTTCTGTACAGTAATCCTGAAAGGATGCATCTTTCATATAATCTCAGAGTCTTCTCTGTTCAAAAAACTTCTCACCATAATGGACATGGTCTAGACTAGCTTAACACTGGTTTTGGTTTTGGCATTTTACAGAACTTAAGGACAAACCTCCATTTTCATTTAAAAGATTTATGGCAGTTGTTCTTTCGGTTAATAAATACTTACAAATAAAATATTTTCCTTCATATTCGAAGAAGACTCCATGGATGGTTAGGCTGGATCTTTCTCCTCAGTTGTAGAATAAGAATCAGAGTCTGTTACTGAAATATACTATTTCAGTATACTTCAATAGAAATCCTTCTGTGTATTTCAGTAGTATCGTACACTCCTTGCATATGGAACAAGCCTGCCCTTGGCTGATCATTAGCCAATGGCAAATAGATTCTTCTCGAATGCTGGACACTTTATTCTTTTTCCCTTACATCTACGCACTACTAAAATCCATGTATCCCTGTGGTATGCTTAGACATGAAGGCTGAGGTCTAGCAAATGTTTGCTTATCTAAGGCAAGTCATTTCATCTCCCTGGACCTCTGTTTCTTCATCTCTTAAATGGAAATAACAACATGCTATTGCCCTCCCTCTGGATTGCGTCAAATTGCAACCAAACCACAGGCTTACATTTTTCAGGGGTAAGAAAGCAGGAACTTTGTTGATCCAAACTCCAGGATATTATTGGTGCTTAGAGGAAGGAGGAAAATACTTATCTTTCAGAGGGTTATTATATTTTTAGTTCACAAGGAAAGAATGACTCTCTTCCTGGACTGACACTGTTTCTCTTCTCCATTCAGAAAACAAGCGTCTCGGGGGCCTCTCTCACCACAAAATCATGAGCAAGCAATGAATTAATTTGGGACCAAACAGGAAATGAGATTGCCTACAATGCTGAGCCCCCATTTCACCCTCATTTCATTTCCTCATCTCTTCTGGCTGCACCTGAGCAGGTGAAATGGTAGAAACTGGACTGCTGCATCAGCCTTCTCTCTGATCTCCCTTCCTCTTGTCTCTCCCCACTTCAATCCATACTTCATGCTGCTGCCCGGATTGTCTTTGTCCAGAAACGCTCTGGGCATGTCACTCCCCTCCTCAAAAATCTCCAATGGCTACCAATCAATCTGCGCATCAGGCAGAAACTCCTCACCCTGGGCTTCAAGGCTCTCCATCACCTCACCCCCTCCTACCTCACCTCCCTTCTCTCCTTCTACAGCCCACCCCGTACCCTCCGCTCCTCTGCCGCTAATCTCCTCACCGTACCTCGTTCTCGCCTGTCCCACCATCAACCCCCGGCCCACGTCATCCCCTGGGCCTGGAATGCCCTCCCTCTGCCCATCTGCCAAGCTAGCTCTCTTCCTCCCTTCAAGGCCCTACTGAGAGCTCACCTCCTCCAGGAGGCCTTCCCAGACTGAGCCCCTTCCTTCCTCTCCCCCTCGTCCCCCTCTCCATCCCCCCCAACTTACCTCCTTCCCTTCCCCACAGCACCTGTATATATGTATATATGTTTGTACATATTTATTACTCTATTTATTTATTTATTTATTTTACTTGTACATATCTATTCTATTTATTTTATTTTGTTAGTATGTTTGGTTTTGTTCTCTGTCTCCCCCTTTTAGACTGTGAACCCACTGTTGGGTAGGGACTGTCTCTATATGCTGCCAACTTGTATTTCCCAAGCGCTTAGTACAGTGCTCTGCACACAGTAAGTGCTCAATAAATACGATTGATTGATTGATTGATTGATTAGAAAAGTATGCTGTCAGGGGTTTTCCTCCCTAGTTGATGCCCTGAGGGAGCTCAGTGAAGATGCAGTTTTTAACGCTGATCCTACTGTTAGCTTTTCCCTAGTGGATGTGTTTCCCAGTATGTCCCAGAGACCTCTACCTAGAGGAACAAATTTTGCGGAGGTTACAGTTCTGAAAACAAAGAAAACAAGCTAAACACAATTAAAAGTTTTATATTAATTGTAAAGGGTGCTTAAGAGCATGGGCTTCGGACTCAGAGGTCATGGGTTCTAATCCCGGCTCCGCCACTTATCAGCTGTGTGATTTTGGGCAAGTCACTTAACTTCTCTGTGCAACAGTTACCTCATCCTTAAAATGGGGATTAACACTGTGAGCCCTGGGTGGGACAACCTGATTACCTTGTATCTAACTAAGCGTTTAGAACAGTGTTTGGCACATAGAAAGCACTGAACAAATGATAATGATAGTGCTTACTATGTGCCAAGCATTGTTCTAAGCTATGGGGGTGGGGGGGAATACAAAGTAATCATTTTGTCCCACATAGGGCTCACACTCAATCCCCATTTTACAGATGAGGGAACTGAGGCTCAGAGAAGTTAAGTGACTTGTCAAGGTCACAAAGCCGACAAGTGGTGGAGCCGGGATTAGAACCCATGACCTCTGACTCTCAAGCCTGGGCTCTTTCGACTGAGCCACACTGCTTCTCTTAACAAATACCATTATTATTGTTATTATTTTTGTTATTATTTTTCAATAGCAGTTTTCTCCCTGAAGTAGGGATAAGCCCATTGTGGCGTGGTCTAGAGAGAGAAAGTACTCCTTTGAAGGCAGTGGTGGCCTGCAAGCAGCCTTACCTCAATCACTCAACCGAATCAATGGTATTTATTGAGACTCTACTAGGCATTTTTAAAATGGTACTTGTTAAGTGCTTACTAAGTGTCAAATACTGTACTAGGTACTGGGCTAGGTAAAAGTTCATGGCTTAGGGGAAAAAACATGGGCTCGGGAGCTAGAAGGACCTGAGTTTTAATCCCAGCTCTGTCACATGTCTGCTGTGTGACCTTGGGCAAGTCCCTTAATTTCTCTGTGCCTCAGTTACCTTATCTTTAAAATGGGGATTAAGAGTGTGAGCCCCATGTGAGACAGGGACTGCATCCAACCTGATTAACTTGTATCTACCCCAGTACTTAGAACAGTGCTTGACACTTAGTAAGTGCTTAACAAGTACCATAATTATTATTAGTTATTACAGTTAATTGGGTAAGGCACAGTCCCTGTCCCTCATGGGGCTCACAGTCTTAGTAGGAGGGAGAAGTGGTATTTAATCCTCTTTTTACAGTTGAGAAAACTGAGGCATAGAGAAGTTAAGTGACTTGCCCAAGGTCATAAAGCAGGCGTGTGGCATAGGCAGGATTAGAAACCAGCTCCTCTGACTCCCAGCCTATGCTCTTTCTCCTTGGCCACTTGACTTCTCAAATAAGACACACCTTTCCCTGATAAGTCATTGGTATCTGAGCAATGCTCACCATGAATGGCAGTGGCCCAGAGTAGGTGCACTATTGTATTTTCATGGCACAGCATGCAAGAAATTCTCTCTGTGATACTTACATTTGTGATTGTCACTGACAGTGTCAAGTTATCAATCAACAGTATTTATTGAGTGCCAACTGAGTGCTTAGGGCTGACATAATAAATCAATCAATGGTATTTATTGAGTGCTTAATCAATCATATTTATTGAGATGTGCCTTCAACAAGGCCTTGAAGGTGGAGAGAGTAATTGTCTGTAAGATATGAAGAGGGAGAGTGTTCCAGGCCAAGTCACAAGTGATTATTATTATTATTATTGTATTTCTTAAGTGCTTACTATGTCTCAAGCACTATTCTAAGTGCTGGGGGAGATACAAGGCAATCAGGTTGTCCCATGTGAGGCTCACACTTTCAAACCCCTTTTTACAGATGAAGTAACTGAGACACAGAGAAGTTAAGTGACTTGTCCAAGGTCACACAGCAGGCAAGTGGCAGAGCTGGGATTAGAACCCACATCCTCTGACTCCCAAGCCTGAGCTCTTCCCACTGAGCCATGCTGCTTCTCTAAGTGTTCGGGCTATTGCAAGAAAAGTCAAGCAAAACAATTGTTCATTCACTTACCTTCAAGGATCTTATAATGTAAGAGGGAAGACATAGTTAGACAGACCAGTTGGAAAGATCACGCTACGTATTTTCCATTTTAGAGGTAGTGGGGCCTGGGGAGACAAGCATGAAGGAGATCTGTGTCTAATCCCAACTCTGACATTCACCTGATGTGAGACCTCTGGCAAGTCACTTAAACTCTCTGGACCTCAGTTTCCTCATCTGCAAAATGGGGATAAGGTAATCTGCTCTCCTTTCCTCTTAGATCGTGAGCTCCATATGGAACAAGACTAGGCCTGATCTTGGTCATCTTGTATCTAGCCCCAGGGCTTGACACTATTAATAATAATAATAATAATAATAATAATGGCATTTGTTAGGCTCTTACTATGTGCAAAGCACTGTTCTAAGTGCTGGAGGGGGATACAAGGTGATCAGGTTGTCCCATGTGGGACTCACAGTCTTAATCCCCATTTTACAGATGAGGTAACTGAGGCACAGAGAAGTTAAGTGACTTGTCTAAAGTCACACAGCTGACAATTGGTGGAGCCGGGATTTGAACCCATGACCTCTGACTCCCAAGCCCCTGCTCTTTCCACTGAGCCATGCTGCTTCTCATATTATTATTATGTTATTGATGCCTGTCTACTTGCTTTGTTTTGTAGTATGTCTCCCCCATTTTAGAGTGTGAGCCAGTTTTTGGGAAGGGATTGTCTCTATCTGTTGCCAAATTGTACTTTCCAAGCTCTTAGTACAGTGCCCTGCATACAGTAAGCGCTCAATAAATAGGATTGAATGAATGAATAAATGACACAAAGGAATAGCTTAATAGACACCATAATTATTATTGTAATGATTCCCAAGCAACTAGCATAAGTATGTTCTCTCCACAGGGAGTCAATAAATGCTGTTGATGATGATGATGATGTATATTTGAATCAGTGTAGCCTAGTGGAAGTCAGAAGAACCTGGGTTCTAATCCCTGCTCCTCCACTTGTCTGCTGTGAGACCTTGGGTAAGTCGCTTCACTTCTCTGAGCTTCAGTTCCCTCATCTGTAAAATGGGGATTAAGACTGTGAGCACCATGTGGCACATGGACTGTGTCCAATCTGATTACTTCATATCTACCCCAGCGCTTAGAACAGTGCTTGGCACATAGTAAGCACTTAACAAGTACATTAAAAAAAAGAAATCACTTAAAGCATAAAAGAACTGATGGCAGCTGATGACCTGATATCAGTGAGATGGTTCTAAATCAGAACAAGCTGCCCTGCTGTCTCCACACCCCTCCAATTGACCCGCTGCTCACTTTTCCAGCTGATGCCGTCACTTCCGCTTTTTTTTTTCTCATAGTGGTACAGGCTGGGTGATAAATTCTTGGAGAGGAGGAAGCTCAGACTCCAATCCAGCACTCCCCGTGCCTCCCCAGGCCCACTGTGCCAACCTGGACTTGCCCAAGACCAGCCAGGGTGTGCCTCAGAGGCCCCTGGACTTGAAGGTTTTTATGGGGAGCTACAGACCCTAAGAAGAGACCCTGAGGGCTACTGAGGGGGTCACCAAGCACCCACTCAGGAGTGAGCCATGTCCAGCTGCTTCTGTTCAGTGTTTAGCACTTCTGGCTGGCAGTGCCAAGACCTGCCTCTGTCCTGAAATGGAGAACGTAAGTGCAGGTTGGGGAACCAACCTATTTGAGAAGCAGTGTGGTGAAGCGGAAAGAATATGGGCTGGGAGTCATGACCTGGATTCTAATCCCAGGTCTGCCAATTGTTTGCTGTGTGACTTTGGGTAAGTTGCTTAACTTCTTTGGGCCTTGGTTTTCTCAACTGTAAAAAGGGGATTCAATTCTCCTCTTTTCTATTTAAATGGTGAGCTCCTTGTGGGGCAGAGACTTTGTCCAATCTGATGAACTGGTATCTACCCCAGCACTTAGAACAGAGCTTAACACATCTAATAAATACTATGAAAAATAAAATCACTGTTGTAAGCGCTAGTCTAGATACAAGTTGATCAGGTGGGAAAAACTCCCTATCCCACATGGCTCTCAATAGGAGGGAGGTCAGGGATTGAATCCCCATTTTACAGGTGAGGAAACTGAGGCACAGAGACATTAAGTGACTTGTCTAAGGTCACACAGCAAGCAAGTGGTGGTGCCAGTATTAGAATCCAGGTCCTCTCGGTCCCAGGCCCATGCTTTATCCGATAGGCCATGTTACTTCTTAATTGAGAATGCCCAGATGATGAACCTTGTCCAAGGGTTGGTACCCCAGGGAGGAAGAAGACAGTCTGACTGTCAGCCCCTTGTGGGGAGGGAACATATCTATCATCTCTGCTATATTGTACTCTCCCAAGTGCTTAGTACAGTGCTCTGCAGCCTAGGGCCCAAGCCATATCTTCAGCTACAGGCCAAGGCACATCAAGGCTAAATCTGCTCCCAAGCACAAGGACAGATGAGGGGCATCTCAGCCCCCACACCTCTGAGGAGCTGAAAAAAAAAGTGGGTTTTGAAGTCCTTCCAGTCAAGCGGTCTCTCCGGCTCTCACTGTCTTCCCGGTGTGCCACTCCAGGCCATTCCGTTTTTCATTCTCCTCTGCCTCTGCCTCATCTAACTCTATCAGCTGACCCACAAGAAGGAAAATTAATCAACTAGAGCCAATGGAGATAACTGCTGAGAAAAGGCTATTCGGTTGTAGCGTCAACACTTGTTGCACATCAGCTCATTAGATCCACACAAACAAAATTTGAGTGGATTGAACAACTTGGCAGAAAAACCGACCGGGGGGGCTGTACTCCAGACACTCCCAGAAGAGAGAGATCTGGATCTCCTCCCTGTTCACAGGAGCAGCACATGGTTTCACACTGAGATTCAAAAGGAGAATTTGTTCTCTCCATTCAGAACTAAGAAGAGTTAGTTTCAAAACTTTTCCTCCATCCTTTCTGCCTTCTTCATACAGTCCTGTCCTCTCTTTCTTCGCTTTTCTCACCTCCTTCTCTGGGTTGCCTGTTTTCCCTCCCAATTAGGCTGTGAGTCCCAGATGGGACAGGGGCTGTGTTGTCCTGATAACTTGTACTTATACCAGTGCTTTGAACAGTGCTTGACAAATAATAAGAGCTTAACAAATGCAATGCTGTTCACCTCTTTGGATGTTATGTTTGATCCTGGCTTCCTAACCCATACAAAGATATGTGTACATATTCATGTCTAGCCATATACTGAATTTATGTATGTGTACTTATACACTACTATTTCCCCTATCTATAATTTATTTAAATATTTGTCTCCCTCTCTAGACTGTAAATTCCTTGTGATTAGGGATCATGTCTAACAACTCTACGGCATTGTAATTTCCCAAGTGCTTAGCACAGTGTTCTGCACATGGTAAGAGCTCAGTGAATACCATTGATTGACTGATTAATTGATCGATAAATTCCATTGACTGATGGACTGATGTGCAAAATGGCAGTTGCTATGTCTGCTCCCTGGAGCTATGCAGGCACTCCTGGCCTCTGGGCAGCTCCTGGCTTTTATTTCCTCTCATCAACTACCTGGAATTGACAATAATGTGTGGGGCTCAATATGATGTGCATATAGCTATAATTCTATTTATTCTGATGACTTGACACCTGTCTACATGTTTTGTTTTGTTGTCTGTCTCCCTCTTCTAGACTGTGAGCCCGTTGTTGGGTAGGGACCGTCTCTATATGTTGCCGACTTGTACTTCCCAAGTGCTTAGTACAGTGCTCTGCACACAGTAAGCGCTCAATAAATATGATTGAATGAATGAACTAAGGCCAGAGGCAATAAATCAGGCCAGTATGGATGCACTTAGTGCAAACTCAGTAGTGGAGGGGGTGGTTCCTGAACAGAAAAATCAAAATGGGAAGCCAGGTCCTCAGCTTCTCAATTTTTCCTTATTAAAATCTGCAACTGAGGAAGGCAGAAGTTGTCCGTCCATGTCCATGCCTTAGCCTCTGCTCTTTGGAACCCTATTGATCCCTTCCTAGCTCAGTGATACTGTTGATGCCAGTGACTGTCCCAGGAGATTATGACTCAAGCTAGCTTTATTATTATTACTATTATATATGCTAAGCATCTACTATGTATCAAGCACTGTTCTAAGCAGTGGGGGAGATACAAGTTAATTAGGCCAGAGAGAGTCCCTGTCCTATATGGGGCTCACAGTTCCAGGACTGACAGTGCCAGAGAGCATTCAACCACTAAAGTTCCTATTTCCTACTGTGGCCTGAGCTTTTATCAGTAAGTGAATGCTGGACAGATCTCTGAGTCCTCTAAATCTTTTGAACTCCTATCCCTACAGGCCTGAAAGTCAGAAGGACCTCGGACCTGACTCCACTTGTCTGCTGTATAACCTTGGGCAAGTCACTTATCTTCTCTGTACCTCGGTTCCCTCATCTCTAAAATAGCAATTAAGACTTTGAGCCCCATGTGGGACATGGGCTGTGTGCAACCTGATCAGTTTGTATCTACCTCAGCACTTAGTACAGAGCCTGGCTCATAATAACCACTAAATAAATGCCATAAAAAGGGTATGAGGAGTTTCACTTGAAAGAAAAGGGAAACAGAACAAGTGGAGAGTTTTGAAGAGTGATGTGTGTTGAGCATTGCTCCAAGATGAGCCAGGCAGCAGCAGACAGTATAGATTGGAGGGAGACAGGGTGGAGGCCGAGAGACCCGCAAGGAGGCTGATACAATAGTCTTGCCATGAAGACTAGAGCTCGGACTAAAATGGTGGTTGTTCAGGTGGAGAAGCAGATGGGGAAACGGGAGCTATCATGTATGAGAAAGTAACTGGAGAGAGAGAGAAGAGTAGCACAGCCAGAACGTTGAGAAATATCCACAGGAACAGATTGAGAGGAACTGGATCACCTCAGACAAGGACATTATTACCTTGAAGAGAAATTAAATAGTCTGTTTAAAAGTCAGCGTGATGGAGCTCATTTGGTTTGAATAAACTGCCGGGAAAATGGTTTCATTTTTAAAGGAGAGGAGTAGAGGGAAATTATCCTCTTGACTCTATTCCTTAATACTGAATGAAGTGAAAATCTATACCAACTCTTGGTAGTGTCGGATCTAGAAAATAATCTACTCTGACTTCTGGTGTTTCACATGTGAAATCCTGTAGACTGGGCAAGTTGTCGTTTGGTACTTAAAGAAATAAATTTGAGAAAAGTCATGTGTATTCAATCAATCAATAGTATGTATTGAGCGCTTTCTATGAGCAGAACACTGTACCAAGCACTTGGAAGAGTACACTAGAGTATGTAGACATAATTTCTGCCCTCTAGGAATTTACAGTCTAGAATAGATTGAAAGAAACCTGTAATTTCCAAATCTTTACTTATAGTGTGCATGGAGCAAGCCACTTGAAACACAACTCGACAAGAACAAATGATATCAGATCAACAGTAGTATTTACAGAATTCTTAATGTGTGCAGAGCACTGTATTAACTGATTGGGAGAGTACAGTATAAAATAGGTGCTAGACACGGTGGCGTCCCACAATGAAACCACCACTCTTTTCACCTTCAAAGCATTATTAAGGTCATCTCTCCTCCAAGAGGCCTTCCCTGACTTAGTCCTCTTTTTCCCCAGCTCGTTTTCCCTTTGACTTGCCTATGCACTTGGATATGTGAACTTTGGACATTTGATAATTACCCCACCCTCAACCCCACAGCTCTTTATGTAAATATCTTTAAAATTATATTATAAATTACTTATTTAGTCATTTTCATGTCTGTCTCCCCCTCTAGACTGTGAGCTCATGGACAGGGAACATGTTTGCTAATTCTGTTGTAGTCTCTCAAGCTCTTAGTACAATGCTTTGCACATAGAAAGCACTCAATAAATACCACTGATTGCTTGATACAGGTTAGGAGAAGACAGATCTCTCTCTGCTGAATTAGAGGGCTCTGGTATTGGGCATGAATTGTAGAGATTGCCAGCTTCCTGGGCTGTTCCCAACTCTCTGCAGCCACTGAGACATGTTCCAAAGAGAAATCTAGGGAAGGGAACAGTGAAATGGGTCCAGGCCAGCTTCAGACCAGGGGCCAGATGATGTGAAAACCCCAGTTATCTTTGAAGGTTGGATTTCAGTTCAGTTGAACCCAATCAGTGTCACAGGGAGCACATATGAGAATCTGTTTCTGCCTTGCTGATCCACTGGAACTGCTCAGAATTTTGGGGGCAGGCTAACTGGTTCAGTGAATTCTCCTGTTTCTGGGTCTCTCCTTTATCCTTTACCCTCCAGTCTTTCCTAGATGTGTCCCACTGGGCAGCACGGCCTTCAACATCACCGGCACCATGGGAGTTGTAATCAATGCCGTCAACAGCTTTCCCATCAAGAAGACCCCCAACGACATATCCAAATGGTTCTTGAACCCCAAAGTGGAAGTTGTGGTGACAATGAATGCTCCAAATGTGACCATCAGTGAGGAGAAGGTGGTTGTGGTTGTGGGGCCTAGGGAGAGAAGTTAACCTAGTTGGGTACCTCCTTGTTGAGTTGAAATAGTCAATATTCACTGTAGCCTCCTGTATTGAGAAGCAGCATCGCATAGTGGACAAAGCATGGGCCTGGGTGTCAAAAGTCCATGGGTTCTAATCCTGGATCCATCGTTGTGTAGCCTTGAGCAAGTCACTCCCCTTCTCTGGGCCTCAATTCCCTCATTTGTAAAATGGGGATTAAGACTGTGAACCCCATGCGAGACAGAGACTGTCCAACCTGATTTGTTTGTAACCACCTCAGAGTTTAGTACAGTACCTGGCACATAGTAAGCACTTAATATATATCAGAAAACCTGAAAGGAAGTGTGGTAGCTACAGAATCCCTTGGGAAAAGCATCATCAGCAGAATATTGTCTCTCCCAGTCAAATGGCTTTAACACACAATGGGGAGCATGGAATGTGATAGTAATGGCTCTAGGTTAAATGGATGGATTCTCCCAGGAAATGTAGTCTGATGTGTTTCTTGGGGCAGGTGAGGGGAGATAGTGTTAAAAGGCTCCAGGACCAATCTGATGGGCATGCTGCTGGATGGTACCAATCAGATTAACTTATGAGATTTTTGCACCATTCATATTGAACTTCCTCCCAGTTTCTGAGGGACTCAGGAGGGAGGAATCAGACCCAGTTTTCCTGGCCCAGCCTCCCAGGGTATTTGACATCCTGGGGTCCTTGCTGGCGGTTATTATGGGAATTGAGTATCATGTGTCAAGGTCAAATGTTTTCCCAGGTTCGGATTTCATATTACGGACCCAACGCAGGCCCTGTCCTGGGCAAGGCTGTTCTCTACCTCACTGGAATTGGTAAGTTCAACCAAATTTGCTTGTATCCACCCCAGCACTTTGTACAGTGTGTGGCACATAGTAAGCTCTT
The DNA here is from genome assembly GCF_015852505.1 of Tachyglossus aculeatus. Taxonomy (NCBI): domain Eukaryota; kingdom Metazoa; phylum Chordata; class Mammalia; order Monotremata; family Tachyglossidae; genus Tachyglossus; species Tachyglossus aculeatus. The sequence continues at coordinate 55,391,320 of NC_052070.1, forward strand.
AACAAATACCACAACTATTATTATTAATAATGACGTTAAGGACTCGGAAGAGTCAATAAATTGCCATCATCCTCCAAGAGCTTAATTCATTCAATCATATTTATTGAGCACTTACTGTGTGCAGAGCACTATACTAAGCACTTAATACAGTATACTAAGCGCTTAATACAGTGCATTGCCCCCAGTGACAGCTCAATAAATACCATTCCTGCTATCGTCAGCCACAGTGTTCACTGAGTGCTTAGTGGGTGTAATGCCCAGTACTATGAGCAAGCTGGCATGTAGAGGAGAAGAGAAGCCGCAGTAAGAAGAGAGCACCTAGATAAGAGGCTGCTGAAGGAGTCTTGATGCCAATTTACTTCAAATTACTGCCTTCTCTCCACCCTTCTCCCATGATGTTACCAAATTCCCTTTTTTAATGGCATATACCATTCTTATTCTTGTTCTCTAGGAAACGTTATTCAGGTAAAATCCTTCAAAATAACATATTGATTGATTGATACTAGGTCACATATTCTGGTGAGCAGATGGAGTCAGGGAAGGTGGGGCGGGACTTTCCTCTGGAGCTGATCCCTGCCAGAGGCATGAGGGACAGAGCTGCTCAGGACGCTTATGGATTGGCAGGGTTGGTAACTTGACTGGGGAGCGGGTACCCTTTCAAGAGACCTCCTCCCCAGAGACGACCCCTCTCCACACCCCACAAGCCTTCTAGACCGTGAGCCCACTGTTGGGTAGGGACCGTCTCTATATGTTGCTAACTTGTACTTCCCAAGCGCTTAGTACAGTGCTCTGCACACAGTAAGCACTCAATAAATACGATTGAATGACTGAATGACAGTCCCTTCAGACTCACCTGGGCAGCGGCCCGTTCTCTGTGAATCGGGACCACCCCGGACTGGCATCATTTTGCATCATGTGATTTGGATGAGTGGGACGGTGCTATGTTGGACCGTAATTTGAACTTTTTGCCTGGGGATTGGCAGAATTGATGGGCAGCCCAGGGAACTTCGAAAGTCAATCTGTCCCCTCTTCTGCAAAATTGCACTTTTTGCATTTCCTGTCGCCTAGACATCACTGCCCCCTGCTGTAGCTTCCCTGTTGCACAGGCTCCCGAACTCTGATCAGAATGGGATATAATAATAAAATAATAATAATAATAATAATAATGGTATTTGTTAAGCGCTTACTATGTGCAGAGCACTGTTCCAGCGCTGGGGAGGTTACAAGGTGATCAGGTTGTCCCACGTGGTGCTCACAGTCTTCATCCCCATTTGACAGATGAGGAAGTGAGGCCCAGAGGAGTGAAGTGACTTGCCCAAAGTCACACAGCTGACAGGCGGCAGAGCAGGGATTTGAACCCATGACCTCTGACTTCCAAGCCTGTGCTCTTTTCAGTGAGCCATGTTGTACCTGTTAAGCGCTTACTATGTGTCAAACACAGTCCTAAGTGCTGGGGTAGGTACAACTTAATTTGGTCAGCCGCAATCACTGTCCTGCATGGGGCTCACAGTCTTAGTCTTTTCATCCTCTGGAACTGACTGAAGGAGTTTTTGCCAGCCTTCAGATAATGCTGACTCTGCGCGTGTTCCAAAATATCAGGGAGTGATACTGAGGGCATCCCGGTATCCAACCTCTTTCTCTGGGTGTGTACCCAGAAACAGTTCACATTCAGCACATCAGCTGTATTGGTGAGATGTAATAATAATAATGGTGTTCATTAAGCACTTACTTTGTTCCAGGCACTGTACTAAGTGCTAAATTTCAGTGGGTTTCTTCACAGTCTTCTCCATGGTCTTCTGCTCAATTTTGAACCACGGCACAACCCTCTTCCACATTCATACACACATCCATCCATCATACCCATATACCCTCTTTGAAATTTATGAGAATTAGGGGAGAGAGGGGAAAGGGAAATAAGAAGTGGCGGGGGGGGGGGGGGGGGGGGAGAGAGATTTTGACATCTGGCTATTTTCTTCCTCCTCTTCCTCCTCCTCCTCTTAATCTTCCTCCTTTCTGTCCGAGCTTTGAAGCTGCTGCCTAACTCAACAACTGGGGGAGAGAGGGAAAGAGAAATAAGAATGGAGGGAGAGAGACAGAGAGAGAGAGATTTACATCTGGCTATTTTCTTCCTTTCTTTCTCCTCCTCCTACTCCTCCTTCTGCTTCTTCTCCTCTGTCAGAGCTTTGATATTGAAGTTGCCACTTAACTCAGTTGCCCAGAACCTGACACTTGTGAGAGCCCCCTAATAGTAATGGTGGCAACCAGCCCTTTAGCTGAACTAGCCCTTTGCCTCAGGGCTTTCCTGCTATGTTCTTAGCCCATGCACAGCTTCTATTAGTGCAGTGTGCACATTTAGCTCCTCTAGTGCCAGCTTGCTCACTGTGCCTTGATCTTTGCAGATAGTAAGTGCTTAATAAATGCCATTATTATTATTATATTTATATCGTTATTGCCACCAACCCCTTTCCCACATCCTCCAACTAGCCTGGAACTCCCTCCCCTACCATATATGCCACACCATCACTCTCCTCCCCTTCAAAGCCTCATTATGGTCACATCTCCTGCAGACGTGTCGATGTCACAGAAGCTTTTTTGGGTATTACCGCAAACTGGCGCATCTTAATTCTTATTACCTATCTAAAATATCAGTGATGGCTATTGGACTTCGAAGCTTTTGCCTCATGGGATTGAAACTGGAGCTGCTGAGCTGTACAATCTTAAATAGGACTAAAATGGACCACTTTCTATCCAGAGCAATCCAAGGGAAATGGGGGAATTAGAAACTCCAGCCGGGATCCTGTTGGTAGTTCTGTGAAGGTCTTAGTAATTTCTGCTTGATGGGTTGCCATCAAAAGTTTATGAGGATTAGGGAGGTAAGGACAGATCAGTGTTTTAGAAAAATGATCTGGGCAGCAGAGTGATGTGTGGAATGAAGAGGGGAAAGTATGGAAGCCAGGAGACCAATGAGGTGGCTGATACGGTCTAGTTGGAATGTGATAAACACTTACTTGGAGCAGGGTGGTAACTGTTTGGAAAGGAAGAAATGGACCCAGGAAATGTTAAGAAGAAAAAACTGATGAGATTTTTCTAGGATAGCATCCTAGACCTAAGGGACCTCATTAGGTAAATGGTGTAGTCCTTTGCTTCAAAGCAGACAAATCCCTAAATCATCTGAGGCAAATGGGTATCTATGAAGGGTAAGTCAGTGAGGTAGGTGAGGGAGTTTTTCCAGGCCAGTAATTTGGCCACTACCACTACCAGCACTCAAAAAAATTCCTTACCTATAATACATTCTTATTATTTCAAAGCATTTACGAGTCATAGTTATGCATCAAATAATAACAATAATAGTAAGAGTAACAACAGCAGTAGCAAAAATAATAATAAATCATAGTAATAGCTATTTAGGGTAGAAATAGGTGAGGCCCCTCAAAGAAAGAAATAAAACTGGCATCTTTACCCTGATAGTTAAGTCCAAGTTGTCTACTTCATTTTTTTAAAAAGTCCCTCTGAGATGGAGGCTGCTCCCTCAATAGTCAGCCCCGGTGTTTTCCCTCAGACTTTTATTTTTTTATTAATAGTATTCGTTAAGTGGTTACTCTATGTTAAACACTATTCGAAGCACTGGGGTAGATACGAGTTAATTAAGTTGGGCATAGTCCCTGTCCCACATGGGGCTCACAGTCTAAGTAGGAGGGAGAACAGCAGAACTAAGGCACAGAGAGGTTAAGTGACTTGCCCAGGGTGACACAGAAAGTGATCGGTAAAGCCAGGATTAGAACCCAGGTCCTCTGACTCTCAGGCCCGTGTTCTTTCTACTAGGCCATGGGGGTTCTCTTCCAGTCAAGAGGCTCCCCTACCTTTGATTTAAGGCCATTTTCTCGCGCTCTGTCCTCTGGAACATGGAGTACAACTGGCTGGCATTTTTCTCACAGCCACCCTCTGGTACTGTCTTAAAGGAGCATATCCCCAGCAGGATGCCATTCAGGAGCCCTCCTTGCCCCTTTGCCTCCTTTACTTGCCAAGGACAGTCATGCTAAGAGATGACAGTAGCAAGGGGGTGAAGCTAGTGCCCCCCACCCCCAGGTACCACTTAAGCATCCTACCCCAATTATGCAGCACTTATTTGGACATCTAAGTACCCCCAATCTGAAAATCATTTCCGAGTCTATCTCCTTTGCTAGAGTGTAAATTTCCTGAGGACAGGAATTGTGTCTACTCATTCTACTGTAAACTCCAAAGTGCTGAGCACAGTGCTCCTAGCCCAGTCAGGGCTCAATACCATTGACTGACTGATTGATAGATAAACCCATATAGTGGCTTGGGCATCCTCCCTGCAGACACTTGCTTTCCTCCCTTCTAGCTGCCATCAAGGCTAATAACTGGGGGTGTTGGAGGAGAGAGAGAGAGAGAGTGTGTGTGTGTGTGTGTGTGGTGATATGTTCCTTCTGTCCCAGTGCTTGTTATCGCCTTACTTGCCCCTTCCTCAAGGTCCTGGCCCTCTTGTCCAGGACTTCATATCTCCTCAGTCACTCGATCAATCAATTGATGGTATTTATTGAGCACTAACTTGTGTACAGCACTATACTAAGTGCTTGGGAGAGTACAATATAACAGAATTAGCAGGCATGTTCCCTGCCCACAACGAGTTTATGGTCTAGAGGGAGAGACAGACATCAGAGAAGCAGCATGGCTTAGTGGAAAGAACACAGGCTTGGGAGTCAGAGAACATGGGTTCTAATCTCGACCTTGCCACTTGTCAGCTATGTGACTTTGGGCAAGTCACTTAACTTCTCTGTGCCTCAGTTACCTCATCTATAAAATGGGATTAAGACTTTGAGCCCCACGTGGGACCACATGATTACCTTGTATCTATCCAAGTGCTTAGAGCAATTCTTGGCACACTGTAAGCACTTAACAAGTACCATAATTATATATATATTTACATAATCTTATATTAGATATAATATAAATAAATAATTAAAGGTATGTAATTTAAAGACAGGTGCATAAGTACAGTGGGGTTGAAGGTGCAGTGAATATCAAATCAATCAATCAATCAATCGTATTTATTGAGCCCAATATCAAATGCCCAAAGGTCATCGATCCAGGTGCATAGATGATTCAGAAAGGAGAGGGAAGCTGGGGAAAAAGACCTTAATTGGGGAAGGCCTCTTTGAAGGTGGGAGAGTGGTGCTTTAGTGTAGAGAAGCAGCATGGTCCAGTAGAAAGAGCACAGGCTTGAGAATCGGAGTATCTGGGTTCTAATCTCTGCTCCACCACTTACATGCTGTGTGACCTTGGACAAGTCACTTAGCTTCTCTGTGTCTCAGTTCCCTCATCTGTAAAACAGGGATTCAATACCTGTTTTCCCTCTCAGACTGTGAGCCCCATTTGGGAACTATTAATTTTGCATCTACTCTGGTGCTTAGTACATTGCTTGGCACATGGTAAGCACTTAATAAATCCCACTATTATTATATGGAGTAGGAGGGAGTTCCAGGCTGGTGAGAGGACATGGGAAAGGGATAGGTGATGAGATCAGGGCATAGTTCAGCTGGCACTAGGGGAAAGAAATGTTTGGGCTGGACTTGCTTTATAGCCTTGGGTAGGGTACTTAATTATGTGATGTAGGCTTTATCTTCAAAATATGAGGGATAAAAGGCCAACCTGTGGGACACTTCTGTAAAAGGGAAAGTTTCAGTTGGTAAGTGGTTTTCTCTCCTCACCGTTTCAGTCCCCCGTAACCACCATGGATTTCTTGCAAGGGAGAAGCTGCTCCAGTCCGGTCCATTTTCCCTACCCCTCCAGTGTTGCGAGATGTGGTATTGGTTTAAACACTTACTCCCCACTATGCACTGTACTAAGTGTGAGGCATAGTCCCTGTCCTACCTGGGGGAAGGGTCACAGTTGCAGGGAGAACAGGTATCCTCATTTTTACAGTTGAGGAAACCGAGGAGCAGAAAAGTTGAGTGCTTAGAACAGTGTCTGGCACATAGTAAGCACTTAGCAAATACCATTTTAAAAAAGTGGCTTGTCCAGAGTCACACAGCAGGTCTCTTGACTCCCAGTCCCATGCTCTATCCAGGAGGCAACACCACTGCTCAAAACTTAAGTTTTGTAAAAGAATAAATATAGATAACATTAACTAGGAAATAAGCTATTGATGAAAGATATTAAAAATCAATTGCCCTGTGATAATTTGTTAGCAGAAAAGAGTCATCTGAAAATGAAAGCCATTGCAAATGGCTTTTAGCACTGAATTTAAAGAAATAGTTGGTCCACACCTTCCAATGACACTTAATGGAGGTGGGAGGTGCATGTGAACTCCATTCTGTGAGGTATTGTTCCCAAAGCTTTGCCATTGCAGTCATAACCTGCATACTTGCAATATTCTGCTGCATGGATGCAAGTGTTGCAGTTCCAGTCACATTGCATATCCATGTCTCTGCAGGAACAGATGGGGTTCTTCATAAAATCTGTATTTGACAATCTAATGGGGTTTGCCAAACTCTAATTTGCATTTTAACCTCTCCAGGAGGTGGTTTTGCATGATTTAATCAGTTAAAGGAGGTCTCAGTCATTTATGTGCCAAGGCTTCAGTTTCAAAGCTATTATTTTTTATTTTTTCCTGAGTTTGGAGGTTCCCTCCCCTCAATTCTTTTTTTTTGGGGGGGAGGGGCATTCTATTGGCATTAGGTCTCACTTTTCACCAGGGGTCTTTCCATGTGGAATATATTTATAATCCCTTTTCAGATAAGTGAAGGTTCATGACTTTTTATGTATTTTCTAGTCTGAAATGTCATGTGTAGCAGGGATCATTGGCAAGCGCTTGGACAATCCAGTGCTGCATTGCAGTGAAGCCCAGGGTCAGTGGAGCAGGTGACTGTGACTTGCTATGAGGCACCTCAAGGTTTCACTGAACTTCAGTGACTATTGAAAAGGAGCTCTTCAAGGTAAAGCTCTTCAAGGTAAAGCTCTTCAAGGTAAACCATAAGGCCTGCCTTCTGCTTCTTAAATTATTTCATAAGAGATTCACCTAGAAGGCTCTGACCAGTTTGTGGTGAAACAACCTGTAGCGAATGATGTGATTACTAATATCAGAGTGAGTGGATTTCTTTTCGATATAACGAGAGGAACTTTGAAGAAAATGGATTGTGAGACCTGTGTAGGACAGGGACTATGTCCAATTTGCTTTAAGCAGTGCTTGACACATAGTAGACACTTAACAAGTGGGCAGGGAATGTGTGTTGTTATACTGTACTCTTCCAAGCGCTTAGTATAGTTCTCTGTACACAGTAAGTGCTCAATAAATACGACTAAGTAATGGGCAGGACATGAGACTGCTAATTCTGCTTTATTGTACTCTCCGAAGCTCATAGAACAATGCTCTGCTCATAGTAAGCACTTAATAAATGCCATTGATTGATATTACTAATATTGATAATCGTGGGAGATAACTTGGAATATTGATACTCCTTTTAGGCAGGGAATTTGTCTAACAACTCTGTACTCTTCCAAGTGTTTAGTATAGTGCTCTGCACATAGTAAACACTCAGTGAATATGACTGATTATAAAGACAAAACAATATGTAGACTTTAAAACTTGCATTAGATACAGGGTAGGTGTAGGAAACAGCACCAAGTCCACTTCCTGGTTTTATAAATCTAAAGAAAGTATCTGATATACAGTTTCAATCTTTGAGGAGTAATCAGTTTACTGGCATATACCATTGTGAAATCCAGCAGACTGTACATGCAGAAAATAAGCTTGGTTTATTTTCAACTGTTTTTGCTAAATGAACAATTAGAAAGCAGAGTGGTACATTCAGTTAACATTAGAATCGACTGAAAATTCTTACTGTAATTACTGTTGCGTAACTGCATATAGTAGCAAGACTGGTTTTCAGTCCTCAAGGTGAGATCGTTTTGATTTCTGTGGCTATTATTCCTTAAGGAATATCTACAAATCAATTTCTGGCTAATTTTGACGTTAGCTATGTTCATATTTGTGGCATGCATGTATATTAAATATGTTTTCTGTGTACTGCGAAAGTGTCCAGGGCGGGTTGTTTTGTGCATTCTATTTTTTTTCCAACCACTTACGCAGGCTACTGTGTATTTAATATAAGCTTGTCCTCTAGACTGTAAGCTCATTGTGGGCAGGGAATGTGTTTGCCAACTCTGTGTTGTTGCTATAATTAATTCACCCAAGTGCTTAGTATAGTGCTCTGCACACAGTCAGTGCTCAGTAAACATGATTGTAACAGTGTTTACTGGGGCTGTTTTATACCATCAAATTTTATCACATCTTTGGTTAAATGCTTTTGTCTTCATTAAATGGGTTTTTATTATTTCTTCCGTCACGGAGAAAGGCATAACAAGGATTTGCAGCAAATTTTGTTTAGATGAAATCTCTTTATGATTATGCAAATGCATCTTTAAGTTGGGGAATTCTGGAGTTCCTAGGATATATTTTGCTTAAGGATGCCTTGTTTATTTTTATTGTTGTTACAACAATGGTGATGTCAGCGCTTCCCCTCTTGTGCCCCAACATCTCACCCTTGCAGCAAAGATCAGAAGGGGTGTCACTTTGTGGAGACTCTATCAGGATGGTTTCCTGATACTAGCCACTTACCAAAATGTCTAATTGCCCTTAGGCAACAGCTGTGGACCAAGGGGAGGAGATTTTTGCTACAGAAATACAGCTGCTTCTGACCACGGTGGTTTGCGGCCTGCCATCAACCTGTACTTCCCAAGCGCTTAGTACAGTGCTCTGCACACAGTAAGCGCTCAATAAATACGATTGAATGAATGAATGACTCTAGTAGAGGATCAGTCATGTGAGGTACAACGGGGTGACCGGATTGAGTGCTTTAAAGTCGATGTTAAGGAGTTTCTGCTTGATGCAGAGGTGGATGGGCAGCCATTGGAAGTTCTTGAGGAATGGAGAGAAATGCACTGAATGTTTTGTTAAGAAAATTGATCCTTGCAGCAGAGTCAAGTATGGACTGAGTGGGGAGAGACAGGAGGCAAGGAGGTCATTGAGGAGGGAGATGCAATATTCAAGGTGGAATGAGAGAAGTGCTTGGGTCAGAGTAGTAGCAGTTCAGTTGGAGAGGAAAGGGTGGATTTTAGCAATGTTGTGAAGGTAAAATCAAAAGGATTTGGAGACAGATTGAGTTTATGGGTGGAATGAGAGAGATGAGTTGAGGACAATGCCAAGGTCTTGGGCTTACGAGATAGAGAGGATAGGGATATAGTCTACAGTGATGGGAAAGACACTGTGTTTGTTTGGGAAGATAAGTAGTTAGTTTGAGGTGTCGGCAGGACATCCAGGTGGACATGTCCTGAAGGCAGGGGACAAAGGAGACTTTGGGGAAGGAGAGAGGTCAGGGCTGGAGATGTAGAATTGGGTATAATATGCATAGAGATGGTAACTGAAGTCATGATATGTCTATCAGAAAATGAATTGATAGTTTGAGGGATTCAGCAAAGAAACCAGGGGACGGAACTCCAGTACCTGTTATTAATCAAGATCTCACACGATTCCTTCTCCAGTTTCTCATCCGAGCAGTTATCGAACAACAGGCAACACCCGTTATTCATTCATTTGTTCAGTCGTATTTATTGAGCTCTTACAGTGTGCAGAGCACTGTACTAAGTGCTTGGGAAGTACAAGTTGGCAACATATAGAGACAGTCCCTACCCAACAGTGGGCTCACAGTCTAGAAGGGGGAGATAGAGAACAAAACAAAACATATTAACAAAATAAAGTAAATAGAATAAATGTGTGCAAATAAAATAAATAAATAAATAGAGTAATAAATACATACAAACATATATACATATATACAGGTGCTGTGGGGAGGGGAAGGAGGTAAGGCGGGGGGATGAGACGGGGAGGAGCGGGAGAGGAAGGAAGGGGCTCAGTCTGGGAATGTTATGTGACTAGAACTGAGTTTATTGAATGGGTCTCACAGATGCTTTTCACCTAGTAGAGTGCTCCTCTACCAAAGGATCCAAACACCACAAAACCCAGGACCTCAGAGTGAAAAATCCAACCCAGGAGCAGACTCCAGGGGCAAGAACACCATACCAACCTGGGGCAAAAAGTGATGAAGAACTTAAGCGAGAGTTTAGGGGTAAAGAGGCAAGAATAATGATAATGGTGGTATTTGTTAAGAACTTTCTATATTCCAAGCACTGTACTAAGACCTGGGGTAGATAGAAGATAATCGGGTTGGTCACAGTCCCAGTCCCTCAAGGGACTCACAGTTTTAATCCCCATTTTACAGATGAGGGAACTGAGGCCCAGAGAAGTGAAGTGACTCACCCAAGGTCTCACAGCAGATAAGTGGCAGAGTCAGGATTCGAATCCACGTCCTCTGACTCTCAGGCCTGTGCTCTTTCCAATAGGCCAAGCTGCTTCCAAGAGAATCTGGGGGCCAGAGCCTCTGGGGGCTTGAGGGCAGTTCCCTGCTCTTGAGCTGATATTTTATCTCCCTTGGTTCACTTGATCACCATCCAGAGGGTGGAGCAATATTGGTCACTTCCTTCTCTGCCCACGCTGTCCCCCACAGAGGCTTAGCATGTGCTGGCATGTTACATACACTTGACAAGACGAATCAAATAAGTCTCTTGCCACTTTAAAATTGTCCTCTTTGCCACTGTGCATATCTGTTTGGGTCAGTTAATAGGTAGATGAGTTCCCTCTCCACCCCTACACCCCTACCCCCTGGCCTTTGCAGCAGGGCTTTTGGTCCATTTACCATTGGCACCATTAAGTCTATCTTAGTATTGTCTCTGAATACCATCATCTCTTACTGTTATCTTGGGGAGCAGGCTCCCTAGGAAATGGTTCTCTCCTCTCCACCCCAACACTTGAACTTGAAATTGTCTATGGAGAAAGAGTGTAACCTTTCCTCTGAGTACACCCAACCACTAAATCATCCCCAGACTTCTTGTCCTCATGAAATAATCCCAGGTCCTTCACTCCTTCTTAAGTCAATAATTCAGTAGAAACTTGTGTAATACTTTGGTTACATTCTCGGAAAAACATGGTGAAATGTGAACGGCTTTATGATTCACTAAGTCAACAGGATACAGTCTCAGAGTTTTAATAAAAATTTTAAAATGTATGGTCTTCAGAAATAATAGGAATAGTAATAATAATAATCAGTAAAAATAATAACGATGATATTTGTTAAGCGCTTACTATGTGCCAAGCACTGTTTTAAGCGCTGGGGTAGATAGGTAATTCCTTCATTTATTCATTTAATCGTATTTATTGAGTGCTTACTGTGTGCAGAGCACTGTACTAAGCGCTTGGGAAGTACAAGTTGGCAACATCTAGAGACGGTTCCTACCCAACAGTGGGCTCACAGTCTAGAAGGGGGAGACAGACAACAAAACAAAACATATTAACAAAATAAAATAAATAGAATAGTAAATATGTACAAGTAAAATAAATAGAGTAATAAATATGTACAAAAATATATGCAGGTGCCGTGGGGAGGGGAAGGAGGAAAGGCTGGGGGGGATAGGGAGGGGGAAGAGGGGGAGAGGAAGGAGGGGGCTCAGTCTGGGAAGGACTCATTCATTCAATCGTATTTACTGAGCGCTTCGTAATCAGGCTGTCCCACGTGGGGCTCACAGCCTTTGTCCCCATTTTACAGATGAGAGAACTGAGGCACAGAGAAATGAAGTGGCTCGCCCCAGGTCACACAACAGACAAGTGGCAGAGCTGGGATTAGAACCCATGTCCTCTGACTTCCAAGCCTGGGCTCTTTCCATTAAGCCATGCTGCTTCTCAGATAGTCTACACTAAAACAACAGAAGAAACGGAGGGAGTAAAAGGAAATCATACCTAAGTGAAGTACTGGCCAGAAATGATCCATAGGAAAGAGGAAAAATAGAATTTGGGGAGGATCCCCTGGCTAGACTTGTTGTGCACTGTTATAAAACAAGTGAATCAATTTATGGTATTAATTGAGTGCTTATTGTTTGCAGAGCACTGTACTGCTCACAAGGAGCTTACAGTCTAGAAGAGACTGACAATATAAATAAATAAATCACCGATATTTACAATAAATGCTATGAGGCTGAGGGTGGGGTGAATATCAAGTATTTAAAGGGACACATCCAATAATAATAATGGCATTTATTAAGCACTTACTATGTGCAAAGCACTGTTCTAAGTGCTGGGGGGGTTACAAGGTGATCAGGTTGTCCCATAGGGGGCTCACAGTTTTAACCCCCATTTTACAGATGAGGGAACTGAGGCACAGAAAAGTTAAATGACTTGCCCAAGGTCACACAGCTGACAATTGGCAGAGGCAGGATTTGAACCCGTGACCTCTGACTCCAAAGCCTGTGCTCTTTCCATTGAGCCACGATCCATGTGCAGAGGGGTTGTAGGAATACTGCTCGGTGATAGTAGTAGTAGTAATAATAGATTCTGACTACTTCAGCACCACATTGTCCTCGGGGACAGACTCTCAGGCCCCAAGGACAAAGTAAGCAATGGGCAAAGGTGGGTAAGACCTTTGAGAGGTGATTCATTCATTCATTCAATCAATCATATATGTTGAGTGTTTACTGTGTGCAGAGCACTGTACTAAGCGCTTGGGAAGTACAAGTCAGCAACATACAGAGACGGTCCCTATCCAACAACGGGCTCACAGTCTAGAAGGGGGAGACAGGTGATCTCAACAATGATAGGGGTGTGACTGTAAGTTCCTTGCGGGCAGGAAATGTGTCTGTTTATTGTTTATTGTACTCTCCCAAATGCTTAGTACAGTGCCCTGCACACGGTAAGCACTCAATAAATATGATTGAATGAATGATTTGCATAAGAGGAGTTTGGTTAATTGACCAATTTTTCTAAGTGTCCTATCGAAACTATCAATCTTTAGTAGAAGGGGTTGAACTACAACCCTACATAGAGCCACCTTGCCTTGCAAGTCATTTGACACAATCTGACACTCGTCTGGTGCCCGCCCCCATGTACGGCCCTGTTGGGCCGGGCAGTGGCCGCAACATTCCCTGGTTCTGGAGTCACCTGCTAGCCCCTGACTCCTGCTAGTCCCAGGGGATCTATTGTTTTTCATTTTTTTGACATAAAAAGGAAACAAACATAGGGTTTTGTCTCTTCTACCTATCCCAGGGCTGAGGCCAGAGGGTGCAGGTTCTGGCAAGAAGCCAGAGGTACATTCCTGCCTTACCAGCTCCGGGCTGATGAGTGCAGAGACAGATTATTTATTCATTTATTTATATTAATTTCTGTCTCCCCAGCTAGACTGTGAGCTCACTGTGGATAGGGAATGTGCCTGTTTATTATTGTACTCTTCCGAGTGCTTTACTACAGTGCTCTGCACACAGTAAGTACTGAGAAAGTACAGTTGGCTGACTGATTGACTGACTGACTGACCTTGGGCAGATGAAGTCTACAAAGGAGCCAAGACAGAGACGCTTTGGTCTGTGAGCTCCTTGTGGGCAACAATGTGTCTGTTTGTTGTTATTTGGTACTCTCCCAAACACTTAGTACAGTGCTTTGCACTCAGTAAGTGCTCAGTAGATATGATTGATTGATTTGTGCTGATTTCCTGCTATGAGGGGAGGGAAAAGGGATTCCATGTGCCAGAGCCCGGGCTGATCAAGAGGGGAGGTGGGTCTGCCGTATTCCTGGTTCAGCATTCCCCTTCCCTCACACAGCCCGGCAACAGTGGTAGCAGAGGCAGCTCTTCAAGTCCAGTCAGGAGAGTCCCAGCTGCGGCAGCTCAGGGTGGCTCAGTGGAAAGAGCACGGGCTTTGGAGTCAGAGGTCATGGGTTCAAGTCCTGGCTTCACCACTTGTCAGCTCTGTGACTTTGGGCAAGTCACTTAATTTCTCTGTGCCTCAGTTCCCTCATCGGTAAAATGGGGATTAAGAATGTGAGCCCCCTGTGGGACAACCTGATAACCTTGTAACCTCCCCGGCGCTCAGAACAGTGCTTTGCACATAGTAAGTGTTTAATAAATGCCATTATTATTATTGGGCTCCCCCCACCACTGCCATGGGGGTCAGCCCCAGGCTTTGGTTTTGGAGGAAGCTGTCTTTGCTCACAGCCTTAGCCCGCTCACCTTGCACAAATCCTTTCCATCTACAGAGCTTCACAGAAAGTCCCACCTCCCTCAACAGGGCTCAGAGGAAAGAGCACAGACTTGGGATTCAGAGGTCATGGATTCTAATCCCGGCTCCATCACTTGTCACCTGTGTGACTTCAGGCAAGTCACTCAACTTCTCTGTTCCTCAGTTACCTCATCTGTAAAATAGGGATTAAGACTGTAAGCCCCAAGTGGGACAAACTGATTATCTTGTATCTCCCCCAGTGTTTAGAACAGTGCTTGGCACATAGAAAGCACTTAACAAATGCCATCATTATTATTAACCACCCCCTGCTCTGAAGATCAGGAGACCTAGTAATTTGAACGATGAGGCGATTGATTAGTAGACAATATATGCTACCCATTTAGCATTCAGGACTTTACCTGAGTATCATTTTGAAGAGCAAAATGTGTCAAGCCAATGTGCAACCATCTAGAGGGATCAGCCTATGTCTGTGTATACAAAATTGCATTGGGAAATTTCCCTTTATATAAGCTTCTATTCTACTCAATTGGCTTCACTCTACACATCAACTCTACTTACTTGTGATTCCCCAGTTTAAATTCTTCAGTCTCCTCACTCATTCATTCATTCATTCAATCATATTTATTGAGAGCTTACTGTGTGCAGAGCACTGTACTAAGCACTTGGGAATTACAAGTTGGAAACATATAGAGACGGTCCCCACCCAACAACGGGCTCACAGTCTAGAAGGGCGAGGCAGGCAACAAGACAAAACATGTGGACAGGTGTCATCAGAATAAATAGAAGTAAAGCTAGATGCACATCATTAACAAAATAAATGGAATAGTAAATATGTACAAGTGAAATAGAGTAATAAATCTGTACAAACATACATACAGGTACCGTGGGGAGGGGAAGGAGGTAGGGCGGCGGGGGATGGGGAGGAGGAGAGGAAACAGGGGGCTCAGTCTGGGAAGGCCTCCTGGAGGAGGTGAGCTCTCAGTAGGGTTTTGAAGGGAGGAAGAGAGCTAGCTTGGCTGATGTGCAGAGGGAGGGCATTCCAGGCCAGGGGGAGGGCGTGGGCCGGGGGTCGATGGCGGGACAGGAGAAAACGAGGTGATCCCTTTCTCTCTCTGCTTCCCCAGTCTGGAGTTCTCTCCCTGTATCAAATCTGCAAGACACCAACCTTCCTCATCTTCAAATCCCTCCACAAATCCCATCTGTTCTCCTCCCCCAGTTATAGCAATCCAGTAGTTACTTCTAGAACATATGTGTCTCTACTCATCCTTGCACTTGTTTATATATCATCAATGTTATTTATTGAGCACTAACTATATGAAGAGCATTGTACTAAATGCTTGGGAGTGTAAAATGCAACAGACACATTCCTCTCCCACAAAGACTTGCCTTCAATGTATATTTAATTGAATATTCAATTTATTCTTTTGGATTCCACTATTTTTTAGTATTTTTGTCTACTCCGGTTGGATAGTACTTCTTTTGTATTTTCTCATGTGCTTATAATGATTCCTTGCACTGGGTACGTGCTCAGTACTACTACTTAGATCCTCTTCATTCATGGAAGAAGCACTTTTTGTAAATACTAGGTTTGATCAGACTCAGTTATTCTACCAATGCGAAATTGAGCCACAGCTAGGTCAACCAGGCAGCAGGACAGTGTATGGGTAATAATAATAATAATAATGATGGCATTTATTAAATGCTTACTATGTGCCAAGAATTGTTCTAAACACTGGGGAGGTTACAAGGTGATCAGGTTGTCCCACGGGGGCTCACAGTCTTCATCTCCATTTTACAGATGAGGGAACTGAGGCCCAGAGAAGTTAAGTGACTTGCCCAAAGTCACACAGCTGACAATTGGCAGAGCTGGGATTTGAACCCATGACCTCTGACTCCAAAGCCCGTGCTCTTTCCACTGAGCACGCTGGATCTACACAAGCAAATGAAGTGGAAATTTGAGCGACCATCTGGTGCGTTTGACAACTAGCAATAAGACACCTTGATCATTCGGATAAAAAATCTCAACATACAAACCACATTTGCCTCAGAAGTGACAAGCCTGTTCATCTGAGTTGCCTCAATCTAAATTTTCTTAATTTTTGGCTTCAGAGTGACTGGGTATTCCCAGTCAGTCAATCTCAGAGCTGGGATGAGTGTTGGTTCACTTCTCGTACATGTTGCAGCACATCAGATTTCTGACCATTAGAAGAACCCAGATTATATGTGCCCTAGAGCTCAGCTCACTTCTCCCAAACAGCTCACTTGTCTAAACTCTGTTAAATCTGGCTCTGTCAACTCACACACACAAAGGAAAAGTAATCAGGCAGAGTCAGTGGTGATTACTGAAAAAAGGCTAATCGATTGTGACATCAACCGTGTTGCACCATCAGCTCATAACATCTACACAAACAACACTGAGTGCATTACACAACTTTGCAGAAAAAAACCATTTCCTGCTGGCAGGTGTCATGACCTGGGCCTTACCCATCTACATCTTGATGTGGAGGAAAGTCTCTCTACTCACAGTCCCCTGTGTTTGTTGATTTGGGAAGGATATTTGTCTTCAAGGCCCCAAAGGGCCCCTGTGTGGTGTCAGAGAGTGGTCTTCCTCTAGATGGGCAGTTAATTCCTTGCTGGCCAGGAGGATCCGTGCCACTGACAGGGACTCTGGACTCTTGGAAGAGAGAGCCACATATCCCCTTGTTGATGGAGTGGCACATTGTTTCACACTCAGATTCAAAGGGAATATTTTTTCTCTCACTTTTGAGCTTGGAAGTGTTTGGTTCAAAACTAATCGACTTTTGTAATATGAAATAAAGAACAAAGTGTCTTCCTTGTCTGCTCCCCCATGACTTCTCTTCCTTGAAGGGTTGCCCCCATCTGTACCCAGCTGATTCTCGCGATCGCTGTCGATGTGACTCTGGCCCCCAGGCTTTGCTCTGAAGCCCTTGCTCGCTGCACGTCCACAGTCCCACCTCAGGAGCCTGTCATCCACACAGAGAGCATCTTGGGCCTTGCCACTCTCCCAGTCCTGACCTCCTCTAGACTGTAAGCTTCTTCTGGGCAGGGAATGTGTCTGTTATATTGTTGTGCCGTACTCTCCCGAGTGCTTAGTACTGTGTTGTGCACACAGTAAGCAGAAGCAGCGTGACTTAGTGGAAAGAGCGTGGGCTTGGGAGTCAGAGGATGTGGGTTCTAATCCCAGCTCCACCACTTGTCAGCTGTGTGACTTTGGACAAGTCACTTAACTTCTCTGTGCCTCAGTTACCTCATCTGTAATATGGGAATTAAGACTGTGAGCCTTGCCTGGGACAACCTGATAACCTTGCATCTCCCCCAATGCTTAGAACAGTGCTTGACACATAGTAAAACTTAACAAATACCATCATTATTATTATTAATAACCTTTCTCTCCATTCAAACTGCCAACACACTTAGTCCAAGCACTTATCCTGTATATATGTATATATGTTTGTACATATTTATTACTCTATTTATTTTACCTGTACATATCTATTCTATTTATTTTATTTTGTTAGTATGTTTGGTTTTGTTCTCTGTCTCCCCTTTTAGACTGTGAGCCCACTGTTGGGTAGGGACTGTCTCTATGTGTTGCCAACTTGTACTTCCCAAGCGCTTAGTACAGTGCTCTGCACACAGTAAGCGCTCAATAAATATGATTGATTATCCATCCCAACTTGATTATTATATCAGCCTCCTCGCTGATCTCCTTGCCTCCTTCCTGTCTCTTCCCATTGTACTCCATACTTCCCTCTGCTGCCTGGATCGCTTTTCTACAGAAATGTTCAGGCCATGTTTCCCCACTCCTCAAGAATCTGTAGTGGCTGCCCATCCACCTCCACATCAAATAGAAACTCCTTACTACCGGCTTTAAAGCACTCAGTCACCTTGCCCCCTCCTACCTCACCTCTCTTTTCTCCTTCTACAACCCAGCCTGCATACTTCCCTTCTCTAATGCTAACCTCCAAACTGTACCTCGATCTCATCTCTCTCACCGCCGACCTCTCATTCATGTCCTGCCTCTGGCCTGGAATGCCCTCCCCCCTCATATCCGACAGACAATTACTCTCCCCACCTTGAAAGCTTAATTGAAGGGACATCTCCTCCAAGAGGCCTTCCCTGTCTAAGCCCTCCTTTGCTCTTCTCCCACTCCCTTCTCTATTGCCCTGACTTGCTACCTTTATTCACTCTGTCCTCTCATCCCCACAGCACTTATGTACGCAACTGTAATTTTATTTATTTATATTAATGTGTGTCTCCCCCTAAAGACTATAAGCTCACTGTGGGCCGGGAATGTGTCTGTTGTATTGTACTCTCCCAAGTGCTTAGTACAATGCTCTGCACACAGTAAGCACTTAATAAATACAATTGACTGACTGAATGACTGACTGATTGTTGCCTGGCTGGCAGCCCGAGCAGCCTCAGGACCCGTCCAGGTTCCAGGCAGATAATCAGAGAAGGGACCGGGTCACAACAGGATATCAGCTCTCCCAGACATCAGTTGTTAACTTCATTCATTCATTCAACTGTATTTATTGAGTGTTTACAGTGTGCAAAGCACTTTACTAAGCAGTATAAAAATATTCACTTTCCCTGCCCACAATGAGCTTACAGTCTACAGGGGGAGGCAGACATTAATATGAATAAATAAATAATTAATAAATAAATACATTGCAGACCTGGGTTAATGTGGGTGAATCTGGAGGTTGCACGAGGAAGTGGTTCTGGCACAGTTGGCAACACCACCATCCTCCCCGCCCCATGAGAAGCAGCGTGGATCAGTGGAAAGAGCCCGTAATTTGGAGTCAGAGGTTGTGGGTTCAAATTCTGGCTCTGCCAATTGTCAGCTGTGTGACTTTGGGCAAGTCACCTGACTTCTCTGTGCCTCAGTTCCTTCATCTGTAAAATGGGGGTGAAGACTGTGAGCCCCCCGTGGGACAACCTGATCACCTTGTAACCACCCCAGCGCTTAGAAAAGTGTTTTGCACATAGTAAGCACTTAATAAATTCCATCATTATTATTCTCTAAAGCCCACAACCTTGGCATTGTCCTTGAGCTCTGCCTCTCTTTTTCAACCCCCGTATTTAGTCTGTCACTAAATCCTACCAGTTCTTCTGCTGCATTTTCAGAATCTACCCCTTCCTCGCCTTCCAAATGGCCACCGACTTGGTCGTGGTATTTCCCATTAGGTTGCATTTGGCTCCTCAGTGGTTTCCCTGTCTCCACCCTCTACCTTCCCTGGTCCATACTTTAGGTGGGTGCCCACATCATTTTTCTAAAATATCATTCTCCCCTCCCCTCAAAAACCATCAGTTGCATTCATTCATTCATTCATTTAATCATATTTATTGAGCACTTACTGTATGCAGAGCACTGTACTAAGCGCTTGGGAAGTACAAGTTGGTGACCTGTAATAATAATAATAATGATGGTATTCGCTAAGCACTTACTATGTGCAAAGCACTGTTCTAAGCGCTGGGGAATACACTAAGCACTGGGGGACACTAGAGACAGTCCCTACCCAACAACGGGCAAACAGAAAAGCCTAACCATTGGCTTGTAGGTATTAATCAACTTTCTTCTTACTATGAATACATTCTCTTCTCGCACTACATCCCATCCTAGTACTGATCAAGACATTCCTCCTCCTTGGAATTTGCTCCCACCCCAAATCCTCAGACCACAGCTTTCCCCAGTTTCAAAGCCTTTCTGAAATCACATCACCTCCCTAAGAGCTTCCTTGATCAATTTTTCTCCCTCATGAGAGTTCCCCCAATTGCCATTCAGCACCAACTTCACATGCATTCTCAACAACCTGAAACACTTCTGTACATATTGATTTGTGAATCATATTTCATATCTTGTTTATTTTATATTGCATGTTGCAATATTACATACTGCATATCTTCTGCATCCCCACTTTTCCTTCTTCCTCTATCTATAATTTATTTCCATTCAGTCTCGCCCTCCAGTCTGTATGTTCTTGGAGGACAGGAATCATTTATATTAACTCTATTGTACTCTCCCAAACACTTTATTCATTCATTCATTCATTCAGTTGTATTTATTGAGCACTTACTATGCACCGTACTAAGCACTTGGGAAATACAAGTCAGCAACATATAGGGATGGTCCCTACCCAACTACGGGCTCACAGTCTAGAAGGGGGAGACAGACAACAAAACAGCATGTAGACAGGTGTCAAAATTGTCAGAACAAATAGAATTACAGCTATATGCACATCATTAACAAAATAAATAGAATAGTAATAATTATTATTATTATTATGGCATTTGTTAAGTGCTTACTATGTGCAAAGTACTGTTCTAAGTGCTGGGGGGGTACAAGGTGATCAGGGTGTCCCATGTGGGGCTCACAATCTTAATCCCCATTTTACAGATGAGGTAACTGAGGCTCAGAGAAGTTAAGTGATTTGCCCAAGGTCACACAGCATACATGTGGCAGAGTCAGGATTCAAACCCATGACCTCTGACTCCCAAGCCCAGGCTCTTTCCACTGAGCTACACTGCACAAGTGAAATAAATAGAGTAATACATCTGTACAAATAGATACAGGTACTGTGGGGAGGGGAAGAAGGTGCGGAGGGGGGGATGGGGAGGAGGAGAGGAAAAAGGGGGTCTCAGTCTGGGAAGGCCTCCCAGGATAGACTTTAGGATAGACCTCTCTAGCAGATGCAGAACAGTAGGTGCTCAGTAAATATTGGTCTTACAAGCACTTAGTACAGTGCTCTACTCACAGTAAATGCTCAATAAATATCACTGATTGATTGTTACTTGCATGATTGACAAACCAAAATTTTTTTGTTTTGTTTTGCTTTGTTTTAACCCCGCCATGCACAACCTAGCATTCTCAGCTGTGACTAAAACTTTATACCAGTACCAATTTGCTAGATTGAAAATTAGACTAGGAACACCAAGGCCATTAAGCAGCAGGGGGGATTCCAACAGTATTTTCACTTTTTTTCAATTCTGCTCACCTATTTAGATACCATATAGGCCCCGTCTTCATAATCCGCATGAAGACACATGAAAACTGATGGCTGTTGGGCCTCTCCCCTGGAGAAGATGATATGGGAGAGTACAGTATAATAGACACATTCCCTGCCCACAGCAAGCTTACAGTCTAGAGGGGGAGTACAGTACACTGCACAAAGTAAATACTCAATAAATACAACTGATTGATTGATTGATTGATTGACTTTCCTTCCTAAAATGTCTGACTGAGGAGGAAAAAGGTTATCAGTCTGGCTAAATACTTTGGACCCTGCTCTTTGGATCCTTGTTGATCCTGTCTTAGCTCAGTGCCATTGCCAATGCCAATGACTGTTCCAGGAGGTTGTGACTCAGGCTGGGCCCCAGTGCTGAAAATGCCAGGTGGCACTCACCACTGAAGTTCCTTTGTCTTTCAGTTACCAGGGCTCTTTCCAGTAAGCACATGCTACACAGGTCTCTAAATACTGTCATTTATCAAGAAGGTAGAGGCTCTCTTTGAGCAAAACCTTCATAAGGATTGAGAGGCCAGGAACAAAAAGAGAAAACAGTGCCAGGTGTTGAAAACATTAAACATCACAACATAACAGAGGACAGGAGTTTTGTGTGTGCATAATCAATCAATCAGTCATATTTATTAAGCATTTACTATGTGCAGAGCACTGTACTAAGTGCTTGGAAGAGTACCATTCAGCAGAATCAGTACACACATTCCCTGCCCATGACAAGCTCACAGACATTAATATAAATAAATTACGTATATGTACATAAATGCTGTGGGGCTGTCAGAGGGGTGAATAATGGGAATAAATCAGAGCGATGCAGAAGGAAATGGGAAAAGAGGAAATGAGATCAGAATTGTGGGTCTTGTTGCCCTTTTCAGGCACATAAACAATAATGGGAAAATCTCTTCAGTAGCATTTCCTCTAGACCATAAGCTTGTTTTGGGCAGGTAATGTGTCCGCTTATTCTGTTGTATTATACTCTCTCAAGCACTTAGCACAGTGCTCTCTGCACATAATAAATGCTCAATAAATACCATTGATTGGTCTCTCCAAATATGAAGCATTAATATAATACATCTTCAGTCTTTGGGACTGATACCCAACTGGAGACAACTTGACTGACAGCTCTCTTTCCATTAGCAGAGAATGAGAAGGCGGTATATAGGTGTCTTCAGCCATTAAAAAGACACGGGGCGGGGCAAAGCACAAGGGTTCTTCAATCCTAATTTACTGACTCACCTGGGTAGTATAAAGGCAACTGCACCAGGTCACAGCTAAACCTTGAAGGGAAATAACATGTCTCAACCTGGATTCGTCCGTGTGTCAGTGGAATGCCCTACTTATGCTGTCTGTGCGGTGGGGACTGAGACTCTGGTTGACGTTTGGGGGTAAGCACGTGGAACTTTCTTATCCGTGTCCTGGGAGCTCACTAGGGCTTTGTTTGCTTGGTTCAGGTTTGAGTTCTGGCAGCCTGTTTCTCCAGGCAGAAGTTGTCGGGTGAGCCAGCTATATTATAAGCCAAACTGAGAAGGATCCACCTGACTGAGAGAATTCACTGGGCTCAATTGTTGCTGTGTCTGCTAGGTGGAATCTATTGTCCTGTAGCCCCTTGGGCTGAAAGAGAGGCAGAGGACCTCTGATTCTTAAAGCCCCACTTAGTCCTGGGTCTTGTATTCCTTTTCTTTTTTAATGGTATTTGTCAGTAATAATAATAACAAGAGTGGTGGTATTTTTTTAAGCACTTACTGTGTGCCAGGCACTGTACTAAGCGCTGGGGTAGACACAAGATAATTGGGTTGGATCCAGTCCCTGTCCCACATAGAACTCACAGTCTTAAACCTCATTTTTCAGGTGCGGTAACTAAGGCATAGAAAAGTGAAGTGACTTGCCAAAGTTACACAGCCTACACGTGGAGGTGCCGGAATTAGAACCCAGTCCTTTTTGATTTCCAGGCCATGCCCTATCCTCTAGGCCATGCTGCTTCTCAAATGCTTATGTGAGAAGCAGCGTGACTTAGTGGGTAGAACATGGGCCTGGGGATTGGATTCTAATGCTGCTCCACAACTTCTCTGCTGCGTGAGCTTATGCAAGTCACAACTTCTCCGTGTCTTGGTTACCTCATCTGTAAAATGGGGATTAAGACTGTGAGCCTTTTATGGGACATGGACTTTGTCCAACATGATGAGCTTGTATGTACCCCAGTGTTTGGTGCAATGCCTGCCACAGAGTAAGCGTTTAACAAATGACACAGTCAGTGAGAAAGGAAATAAGGCCATTTATGGCATTTGATGTTAGGAAAGATACTGTATCCAACCAAAAAATCAGCTAATTTTATCTCATATCTTACTTGAGTTTGGGAAGGAATAGACTTTATTTAATATGTTCATTTTACAAAGGGGAAAAAATGTGGCACAAAGTCACAGAGTGAGAAAAAGAACCACCCATCAACACTTAATCTGAGACTCTGTCTAATCAATCAATGGTATTTGAGGGCTTACTATTTGCAGGGCATTGTACTAAGTGCTTGGGAGACTACAATACAACAGAATTAGTAGGCATGTTCCCGGCTGATAACAAGCTATCTATGTGTATGCCTGTCTGTCAAAATGTTTCTGAACATGAGCTTCTTGAGTGGGGAAACTACTTTATCTGTTCTGTGAGGCAATCATTGCTTCCAGCTCTATTCTCCCCAGAAGCATAGGCTTGTAAATACACCCATGGAACAGTAATCCTTCTTCTTGATTGCTACTCATAACATAGAAAGTGCTCTTCTAGCTGAGAGGTATTTATCACACTAATGGAAAATCATGTATACTTAGACTGTGAGCCCCATGTGGGACAGGGACTGTATCTAACCTAATTAACTTGTAACTACCCTAGCACTTAGAACAGTGCTAGTCCCATATTAAGCATTTAACAAATGATAGTCCTACAATCTTCCCTTGTATCTCTGGAATGTTTGCCACTGGGATCAAATAAGAGTGGACTAGTCAAAACTCACCTGTGCTGGGCAGCAGTGGCATGGGAGAGAGTCATTCATTCAATTGTATGTATTCATTCATTCATTCATTCACTCGTATTTATTGAGCGCTTACTGTGTGCAGAGCACTGTACTAAGCGCTTGAGAAGTACAAGTTGGCAACATATACAGATGGTCCCTACTCAACAACAGGCTCATAGTCTAGAAGGGGGAGACAGACAACAAAACAAATAGGTGAGTCTAGTGCATAGACTCAAGTTTACTGAGTGGAAGGAGGAAATGATAAACCACTTCTGTTTTTTTTAACCAAGAAAACTCTATGGACTACAGTACCAGAATGATTGCAGATGGAGGTGGGGCATTTTGGGAAAGATGTATCCATAGTGTCATTTAGGATTGGAGACGACTCAACCGCATAAAACAAGACATAGGCCCCATTGCTTTGGATTAACTGTTCTTTCCATTGTCTGACTCACCTGCCAGGACCAACCATGGCGTTTTAGTGGGACTAGACTCAGGTTGAGAAAGAAGGGTGGAAATTAGAAACAGATGGCTGTGGGGGTAAGAATGCCTCTAGGCTGTAAGCTCCTTATGGGCAGGGAACGTGTCTACCAATTCCTTTGTACTCTCTCAAGTGCTTAGTACAGTGCTCTGTACATAGCAGATGCTCAACAAATCCATTTTTTTATAGTAGGTGCTTAACAAATACAATGTGCCAGACACTATACTGAGTGCTGGGAGTGGGCACAAGCTTGAAATCACTTTTTAATTAGTGACAGCAGCTGCTTCTCCCCGACTGTGCTCCCAAACGGTAGGCCTGGGAGAACGTGGTTCTTAGCAGAGCCTGCTGGAGAGGAGATTCATCTACGGGAAACAAAGCATTAATGGCCAGGAGCTCACACTTTGAGACTTTATGCCTTGCAGGCTATAGAACTTTTTGTACCACGCTTAGGTATGTATCTGTAATTTTATACTAATTTTAGTCTCCCCCTCCAAACTGTAAGCCTGCTCAATTATAGTTGGTAGACATTGCACCTTCCTAAGTGCTTAGTACAACACTCTGTTCTGTAACAATACCACTGACTTATTCATTTTGGCTTTGCAAAAATTCTGCTCCTCATGAAGGTTTTAGGATTTTCATAGTGGGAGAATGAATCCACCAGGCACTGTACGATTCTTCTTCAGGATAGTACCTCTATTTAAAATAAGAAATCAATTGTATTTTGAGAGGGATCAACAGGAACATCAGTCTATCAATCAGTGGTATTGATTTATTTAATGGTATTTATTGAGGTCTTACTGTATGCAAAGCACTGTACTAAGCCCACCACTCTACTTTTCATTCTTCTAGAGCATTGGGCCCACTCTTTTTGAGAAAGTTGAGGGGTATTTGTAGACAAGAGGAGAACCCCAACAATAGTCAAAAACCTGAAACGCATGATTTTTGAGGAAAGCGTTTGGCTGCAAGAGCATTAGCTTGAGAGACGACCTGGGTTTTAATTGTGGCTCTGATATTTACCTGCTGTGTTGTATTGAAGAAGTTACTTAACTTCTCTGTGACTCAGTTCCTGCATCTGCAAAATGGGGATTTGATACCTGTTCTCCCTCCTACTTGGACTGTGTTTTTCCATGTGGGACCTGATTATCTCATATCTACCCCAATGCTTAGTAAAGTTCTAGGCACATGGTAAGCATTTAACAAATACAACTCCCACTGTTTTTTTTTAAGTGCTTTCTATGTGCCAGGCATTATACTAAGTGCTGGGTTAGATACAAGCTAATCAGTTTGGACACAGTCCATGTTTCACACAGTCTTAATCCCTATTTTACAGATGAGGTAACTGAGGCTCAAATACATTTAGTGATTTGCCCAAGGTCACACAGCAGACAAGTGGCGGAGCTGAGATTAAAACCCATCTCCTTCTGACTCCCAGGATTATGACTAGACCACACTGCTTCCTATTATTATGATTATTTGGAAGAGAGAAAGCATTGCAGTCAGTAAGCGTTTAGTAAATATCATCACTACCACTATTATTACAATTACAAGAAGGGCTGTTTTGCAGTCTATGGATTTGGGAAAGATTGCTGGCTATTACTTGGCAGTATTCCAAGATCACCCAAAGGCAAACAAATATAATGGTCTTAAATGGCACCTCAGGTGATCTGATTTTGAAAGTGAACTATGCTTTCATGGGAGTATATGTAGGAAACCAAGTACATTCTAGTTTACCACATAATTCCAAGTATCTGACATGAGGTATTCTTCAAAATATAGAAGGATGATCTCACTGCCCTTTATATATCATGATGATGCAGCTGAAGGTAATGTTTTTGTGAGGGACTAGTAACAGAAAAGACAGATGTGGGTTCTTTAGCCCTCTCTGCATGTGAAGGGAACTTTGAGCACATCGTGGAGTAAACACTTGAACAAACCAAGTTCTGGCTTGATTTAATTTATTGACCTTGATGTGGTAAAATGTTGGCATTTCCATGCAATTCAGCAAATGTATATACAGACACACACACATGCCCACTCACCAACTCAAAAGGAAGGATTTCCCACATCCAGTAGCTATTGGATTTTTAACATTTAGGAATCTTGACTTTTTTATTGATCTTATCTCCTAGAGGCTACTGTCCCTAATAAGAATAATAATAACAATGATAATGGTATTTGTTTAGCCCTTACTATGTGCCAGGCACTGTACTAAGCACTGGGGTGGATACAAGCAAACCGGGTTGGACAGAGTCCCTGTTCCATATTGGGCTCACTGTCTCAATCTCCATTTTACAGATGAGGTAACTGAAGCCCAGAGAAGTGAAGTGACTTATTCAAGGTCACACAGCAGACAAATGGCAGAGCTGGGATTATAACTCATGACCTTCTGACCTCCCCCCAGGCCCAAGCTCTATCTACTACACCATGCTGCTTCCATGAGAGCTACCTGAAACTCCAGGTTGTTGTACTTGACTGAATCCCATATCCCCAGTGATTTGCTTTTTTAAACTTCCTTATTTTTCTTTCAAGATCCTGAGAGCTTCTCACCTCTGGTATTCATCTGCTGTGGAGTAGTTACTTGTGATCCCAGATTTCTTTTTTTTTTTTTTTTGATGACTAAGAAACCAGTTAGTAATGGGGCAAAGAAACCCACTCCAGACTCTGGCAAAAGCAGGAATTGAAGTAGCTTACCTCACATGCTAAGCTAAGCAGATCGATAGCTGCCAACTCCCCAGTGGAACTAGATGGGATTTCCTCCAGGACAGCCCCAATCCCACTTCAGTATCTGACTTTGTTTTTGCATGGTATTTTAAGTGCTTACTTTGTGTCAAGCACTGTTCTAAGCCCTAGGGTAAATATGAGGCACAGCCCTTGTCCCACATGAGACTCCCAGTCTGTACAGGAGGGGGAATGGGTATTGAATCCCCATTTTGCAGATGAGGGAACTGAGGTACAGAGAAGTTAAGTGACTTGCCCAAGGTCACATAGCAAGCAAGTGGTGGAGCTGGAGTTAGAACCCAGGTCCTCTGACTCCCATTTCTGTACTTTTTCCACTAGGCTATGCCATTTCCTTGATCCTGTGGGATGACAGCGAACAAGCCCTTCTTCTTATTATTATTGTTATGGTGCTTAAGTGCTTACTATTTGTCAAACACTATTTTAAGCACCTGGTAGATACAAGTTAATCAGGTCCTTGTCTGAGTACTTTAACCTAGGTATACCTGATCCCAAGAAGCCCTAAGTGCAGGGGCAAATGTTATTTACTGCTGTCTTCAGTGATGCAACCATAAACAGAATGAACACTCTGACCTGGTTAGTCTGCTGGTAGGGTATATCTGACCAAAAACTGCTCTGACCGGCTTGGAACAGCTGAATCTAAATCCTCCAACAAAGTCATTCTCTGACACTTCTCTAGGTTGACAAAACAAATTAGGCAAGATAAGAAGAAACACAAGTAAAAACATTCAGGAATTTGCACACTTTGCACAGACATGTTTGAATCTGTGAATGCTTTAAAGAGAGAGGAAACCCTCTTTACACAATTTTGTCATTTTGATTTGGGGAAAATCATAATTAGCACTTGTTGAGGGCTTTGGAATAAAATGAGATCTAAAAATAGTTATTTGTTAAGCAATTACTATGTGCCAAACACTAGGCACAGAGATAGATACAAGATAATCTGGTTGGACAGAGTCTCTGTCCCACATGCAGCATGCAAACTAAGTGGAGGAAGGAGTGGTATTGAATCCCCATTTTACAGATGAGGAAACAGACACATGGAAGTGTAGTGATTGTCCCAAATTCAAACAGCAAACAAGTGGCAGAGTCAGAACTAGAACCCGGGTCTCCCAGTTCCTAGGACACTGCTCTGTCCATTTGGCCACACTGCTTCTCTGCACATTGGTTATTCCATGGTCTAAAAGGAACAAGACAAGCAGTTCACCGATTCCTAATGTCACAGAGCACTACCAAAATCATCCCAGTCGGTAGGAAGTCTATCTTACTATCAAGAAGGTCCCTGTGAATGAGATTCAATCAATCTCAATATTTGTTGACTGGTGCACAGCACTGTATTAAGCCCTTGGCAGAGTACAATTCAAGAGAGCTGAAGAAATGTGCCCTCCCCACAATTTGCTCACAGTTCAGCTTCCATTACATGCCTGATCCCTGGGAAGCAGCCTTGCCTAGTGGAAAGAGTCTGGACCTGAGGGTCAGAGGACCTGAGTTCTAATTCTAGCTTCACTGTTTGCCTGCTGTGGGACCTGTGCAAGTCACTTAAATTACCTGTGCCTCAACTTCCTCATTTGTAAAATGAGGATTCAATACCTGTTCTCCCTCCTACTTAGACTGTAAGCCCCACATGGGACAGGGTCTGTTTCCAATCTGATTAATTGGTATCTATCCCAGCAATCAGAACAGTGCTTGACACATAGTAAATGCTTATCAAATATTCTACTACTAGTAATACTAATAATAAATTCCTGAGGGTAGGCAGCCTAAGCAAAGCAGGCAGACAAAACAGAGAATGAGTTGACACAGAAGAGGTGCAATGGACAGTAGCATTTAACTTTTAGGGACAACTCTTTTTGCCTGCAGAGGCCTTGAACAAGGTGAAGGAAGATTCATTCATTCAACTATATTAACTGAGCACTTACTGTGTGCAGAGCACTGGACTAAGCGCTTGGGAATTACAAGTCGGCAACATATAGAGACGGTCCCTACCCAACAACGGTACTATCGTCAACCAACTAAACTGTATTTGAGTGCTCACTCTGTGCAGAGCACTGTACTAACATTTGGGAGAGTACAATACAGTTAGTGCACATGATCCCTGCTCTCAAGAAATTTACAACCTAATGGAGAAGCAGACATAAAAATAAATTACAGATAAGGGAAGCAGTGAAGATTAAGGCTATGGACAAAAGTACTAAGGGGCAGGGTAAATACCTCAGCACAGAGTGGGTGGGATTAAGTGCATGGGTGAGGCAGTAGAGAGGGAAAATAGGGTGGAAGGATAAGAGCTAATCAATCAATGGCATTTATTGAGTGCTTACCATGTGCAGAGCACTTATCACACATTTGAGAGAGTACAGAACAATGTAGTTGGTGATGATAATAATAGCATTTGTTAAGTGCTCACTATGTGCCAAGCACTGTTCTAAGTGCTGGGGGGTTACAAGATAATCAGGTTGTCCCACATGAGGATCACAGTCTTAATCCCCATTTTACAGATGAGGTAACTGAGGCACAGAGAAGGGAAGTGAATTGCCCAGCGTCACACAGCTGACAAGCGGCAGAGCCGGGATTAGAACCCATGACCTCTGACTCCCAAGCCTGGGCTCTTTCTGCTGAGCCATGTAGAACAATCCCTTCCCACAAGGACCTTATGGTGTAAAGGGGGTGACAGATACTGAAATATAGATAGAGCAAATGGCAGTGTAAGAATATGTATACAAGAATATGTTATGGGGCTGAAGGTGGGTTTTATATCAAGTGCTTAAAGGATTCAAACCCAAGCCCATAGGTGGTGCAGGAGGAAGAGGGAGTAGGGAAAATGAGGGCTTAGTTGGGGAAGTTCTCTTGGAAGAGATGTGATTATTATTATTATTTTTTTAGGATGGCTTTAAAAATTGGGAAAATGGTGGTCCATCTGATATGAAAGGAGAGGGAGGGCTGGGTAAGGGGTCAATGGTAAGATAGTCGAGAAAGAGGTACAGTGAGCAGGTAGGCATCACAGGAGTGAAATATATAAGACTAGGTTGAAGTGGATTAGTGAGATGAAGTAGGAAGGTGAGAGCTGATTGAATCCTTAAAGCCACTAGTAAGAAGCTTCTGTTTGCCGAGGCGGATGGGCAGCTATTAGAGGTATTTGAAGGGTGGTGAGATGTGGACTGATCATTTTAGAAAAAAATGATCTGGACAGCAGAAGGATCTACTAGAGAGGGGAGGGACAGGAGACAGGGAGAACAAGGAGGAGGCTGATGCTGTAGCAAGGCGTGACATGACAAACTTTTAAATTAGCATGGTAACAGGTTGGATAAAGAGGATAGGGCGGATGCTAGAGATGCTGTAAATGTAAGCCCTTGGGAGACTGCAGTAGAGTAGGTAGACATTATCCTTGCCCTCATGATTTCCAGCTTAGTCAAGGAAGGCTTCCTGGAGGTGATGTGATTTTTTTCAGTAGGGATGTTGAAGGAGAGAGTTGAAGAAAGGCAAGGAGTTGGCTTTTTGGATGGGCATGTGTCACCCGGGGACGGGTTTGTTCTCGAATCGAAACAGAGAGGGTGGGGGGGAGAGAGCGAGAGGGAGAGGCCGAGGACAGAAAGCCTGAGTCATGTCTAAATCTCACTAGTGTATTTTTTTCCCCAGTGCTTAGTACAGAGCTCTACATACAGTAGTTGTTTAATAAATACTATTGCTATTACTCCTACTATTACTCCTACTTACTATGTTGCTGACTTGTACTTCCCAAGCGCTTAGTTCAGTGCTGTGCACACAGTAAGCACTCAATAAATGATTGAATGAATATACAAAATTTATTCCACGAGGTGAATTGAATTAAATTGTTTAGGTGCAATGAATTGAACTTCCCTTTTGGGAGGAATGTGATTAATTAATAATAATGATGGCATTTATTAAGCGCTTACTATTTGCCAAGCACTGTTCTAAGCACTGGGGACATTACAAGGAGATCAGTTTGTCCCACAGGGGGCTCACAGTCTTAATCCTCATTTTACAGATGAGGTAACCGAGGCACAGTTAAGTGACTTGCCCAAAGTTACACAGCTGACAATTGGTGGAGTAGGGATTTGAAACTATGACCTCTGACTCCAAAGCCCATGCTCTTTCCACTGAGCCAGTAATATTAAAACTTCCCCAACAGGAGGAACACACTTATATACTACTTGCACATAACAGAACACCCAGGTCCCACCCAGGCAGAATTTCCTTACAGCTTGTTTGCACATGGTGGGGTGGCACCCCCATAGCTCTCACCCATGTGCACTTCCCACTCCGGTAGAATCCACTTGAGTTACACCCCCCTGGGGAAGACCGTAGCTCCCACCCATGAGTATTTTCCACTTGGGAGGAATCCATTCATGCGTTACATACCCATAGCGAAGCACCTGGCTTCCAGCCCTATGAGCGTCCAGCGGGACAGGACCCTCACTCGTCCCACGGCTCCTCACTTGGTGCAGCTAGAGAGGGCTTCACATGCTCTGGGCAGAGGCGCCCTGCAGCTGTCTGCTGCAAGTCTCGATCCTCGGCACAGAAGGTTAGTCTGCAGGTATTTATCACCTGTGCTCCTGGGCCATTCCAGCTTCTGGCCTCAGTTTATCCAATCTTTGCCCTCCCCTCTCCTCCATACCTAATGTGATTGGCACGGGGGTGAGGGATACCTTCTGCATTCCTGGTTTGGGCTGTCAATCTAGCAGCTTTGGTTGTGGGAACGGTATCCCACCCTCACTTCCAAGTTCAGCCTGCTGGCTCAGGCGGCCACAAGATAGCATTTGACTTTGAGATGGCCGGTACCTTAGGGTCACCTTGGGACAGAATGAAGCAGTGTGTCATTTACCCAGGTAGAAACTATGGGCTCGGAACACTGCCACCTTACCCATTGCTGTTTCAGTTTCCTCCCAACCAGAATGTGCAAGAATCAATCAGTTGTATTTATTGAGTGCTTACTTTGTACAGAATACTGTATTGACCACTTTTTCTGTGGTATTTAAGTACTTACCACGTGCCAGCCACTGCACTAAGAGCTGGGGTAGGTTCAAGCTGATCTGGTAGGATGCAGTCCTGTCCCACATGGGACTCAAAGTCTTATTCCCCATTTAACTGACAAGGTAACTGAGGCCCAGAGAAGTGAAGTGACTTGCCCAAGGTCACGCAGCAGACAAGTGGCAGAGCTGGGATTGGAATCCAGGTCCTCCTGACTCCCAGGCTCTTGCTCTATCCATTAGGCCACTCTGCTTGGGAGAGTACAGCGTAACAGAGTTGGTAGACATGTTCCCTGCCCACTACAAGCTTACATTCTAGAGGACTAGACTTCAGAAAGCTTTGGAAATTATTCTGGGCAACAGTTCATGGATTAAGCCGGGTTCTTGAACAGAATGTACTTTCCTTCTCTCCCCTTTCTCATACATGTCTCTTTACTGTGAAATACAGAGGAAAGAGGATATATCTGGGTGTTGCGGAGGGCCTGGCCTGCTGTGTGACCTTGGACAAGTCATTTCACTCCTCTAAATTAAAATAATGGAATTTAAGTATTTACTATGCATCAAGAATTGTACTAAAAGCTGGTGTGGATACAAGATCATCAAGTAGGACACAGCCCCTTTCCCACATGGGCTCACAGTTTAAGTAGCAGGGAGAAGAGGAATTGGATCCCCAATTTTACAGATGAGGAAACAGAAGCACGTGGATTTTAAGTGACTAACCCGAGGTCCCACAGCAGGCCGTCAGCAGAGCCAGGACCCAGGTCCTCTCACTCCCAGGTCCTTACTCTTTCCACTAGGCCACACGCTTCTTAGGCCTCAGGTTCCTCATCTATAAAATGGGGATAATAATACCTGCCTTTCCTTTACCTCCCAGGGATGTTGGGAGGACAAAAATGAGATGAGTAATGGGAAGGTGCTTTGGAGTAAAAGCAGTTCATAAAATCAAGGTACCATTATTATTACAATTGCTGTCTTTAACAGCCTGGGGGCAGAGGGAAGGAGGGCACTGAGGGTTTCTACCCCCTCACTTTTTTCTCTGAAGGCCATGAGCCAGCAACACCCCATCACTTGCTTAAGCCCTAAATTCATTCAATCGTGTTTATTGAGCACTTACTGTGTGCCAAGCACTGTACTAAGTGCTTAATAGGAACTAAGGCCAGGACCCTCCTTCAGTCATTTCTGACCCACAGAAACTCCATGGACACACCCTCTTCAGAACATCCCATATTCTATCATAAGTTCATTCTGGAATGTACATCTTCATTCATTCATTCAATGAATGAATATTATTCAATGAATTAATAATTCAGTGAATTATTGAACGCTTACTGTGTGCAGAGCACTGTATTAAGCTCTTGGGAAGTACAAGTTGGCAACATATGGAGTTGGTCCCTACCCAACAACGGGCTCACAGTCTAGAAGGGGGAGACAGACAACAAAACAAAACGTGAACAGGAGTCAAGTCGTCAAAACAGGTAGAATGAAAGCTAAATGCACATCATTAAGAAAATAAATAGAATAGTAAATATGTACAAGTAAAACAGAGTAATAAATCTGTACAAACATATACAGGTGCTGTGGGGAGGGGAAGGAGGTAGGGCCGGGGGATGGGGAGGAGGAGAAGAAAACGGGGGCTTTTTCTTCAAAGCTTTCTTGGTAAAGTTATAGAAGTGGTTTACCGTTGCCACCTTTTGTTCAGTAAAAACTTGAGTCTCTGCCATTGTCAGACTTGATCATCTGCCTTTGACTTTTTCCCACGCCACAGCAGCCCAGCACAGTTGAATCGACTTTGTCTGACACTTTGGCTTAGACCTTTCCATTATGGATAGCCCTATTTGGAAGAGTTCGAAACTTCATCAGCATCTGCAAAAACTCTGCAGCCAGGATAAGGCGTCGATACCTAAATAGGAGCTAGGGCCAGGCCCCTGCGGTAAGCCCTGTCAACAGGGCAATATGCAATATCCCACAGCTCTGTCTCCCACATCTAGACTACAAACTCGTTTTAGGCTGGGAATGTGTCTATTATATTGTTGTACACTCCCAACCACTTAGTACAGTGGTCGGCATACAGTAAGCTCTTAATAAACACGATTGGCCCAGTGACTGACTGATCGACCTCAGGTGCTGTGAAGTGGGGAGAAGATCCAAGTAGAAATACCCAGGAAAAATCTTCCCTTTCTGTGGCCTCATCTGTACAGAGTTTTAACCATTGACGAGGAACTGCTTTAGCCCTGTTCTCTCGAGAGAAAAAAGTCATTTCGAAATCCCTTGAACCTTTCTCCTCCAGACAATCACTGAACTACGGAGTAGCTGAACTCCGATTGTTCAAACACTCTCCAAACATAGGCTGAAATCTGGTGTGGGAAAAATCTGTCCTTCTGCAAAGTGGCAGAGTGCTACCAGGGAATACAGAGAGCTGTCAAGGAAGATAGGCTGGAGCTGGCCTGTTTCCCTGAATAGTTGGAATTGTAGGATTTGTTCTTGGATGAATTATATCCTTGGGCAGCAGCATTAAATTTTAGGGGGACATTTGCTGTAAAAAGAGGGGTAGTTAAGAGGCTGGGGGTGGGAAGTGGTGTGGGTGTTTGCACAATTAAAAGATTCCATGTGCATGATATCAGCCTAGTAATACAACTTTCTGGAGCCAAGTTAAGTGGGACAGCCACATTCAATAGGTTACATGTTTATACAGCTCATGAAATCCACATTGCCAACTTCAAGGAAATAAATAGCAGCCAAGTATGGACCTTCACATTCAGGAAAAAGTAGACTAGGGCTTGCATATCTGTAAATTTCAAGACACAATTGGCAGTTACTTCCAAGTGAGGGGCGGGGGAAACAATCATATTAATCAACAGTACTTAGGAAAGTATGATAGGATTAGTATAGCCCATAGACATCTCATGGTGCATTATTTGGCTTGAATGAACGGAAGATGATAGATAATTCTTAGAGGAGAGGAAAATTACCCTGACCTCATTCCCTGAGGTGGCGTGAATGTATACCACTGCTGGGTGTTGCAGGGCCTAAAATAGTCTTCCAGAATATGTGCCCTTTGGCGTGCAAGGCCCTAGAAACTTAGCCAAGTTGTCTTTCATTGTGCTAAGCGCTGGGGAGGTTACAAGGTGATCAGGTTATCCCACGGGTGGCTCACAGTCTTAACCCCCATTTTACAAATGAGGTGAGGTACAGATAAATTCATTCATTTAACCATATTTATTGAGCGCTTACTGTGTGCAGAGCACTCACTTCTCGGTTACCTAATAAAAATAACGATGATGGCATTTGTGCCAAGCACCGGGGAGGTTACAAGGTGATCAGGTTGTCCCACGGGCAGCTCACAGTATTAACCCCCATTTTACAGATGAGGTGAGGTACAGATAAATTCATTCATTTATCCATATTTATTGAACGCTTACTGTGTGCGGAGCACTGTGCTAGGTGCTTGGGAAGTACAAGTTGGCAACATAATTCTAGACTGTGAGCCCACTGTTGGGTAGGGACCGTCTCTATATATTGCCAACTTGTACTTCCCAAGAGCTTAGTGCAGTGCTTTGCACACAGTAAGCGCTCAATACGATTGAATAATTGAGTGACTTGCCTCAAGTCACACAGCTGACAATTGGAGGAGCCTGGATTTGAACCCATGACCTCTGACTCCAAAGCCCGTCCTCTGGAAAGTGGGGATTAATAATGATAATGGTGCTTATTAAGCACTTACTATGTGCAAAGCACTGTTCTAAGCGCTGGGGAGGTTACAAGGCAATAAGACTGCCCCACGGGGGCTCACAGTCTTAATCCTCATTTTATAGATGAGGTCACTGAGGCCCAGAGAAGCTAAGTGACTTGCCCAAAGTCACACAGCCGGCAAGCGGCGGAGCCGGGATTAGAACCCAAGACCTCCCCCTTCCAGACTGTGAGCCCGCTGTTGGGTAGGGACTGTCTCTGTGTTGCCGACTTGTACTTCCCAAGTGCTTAGTACAGTGCTCTGCACACAGTAAGCGCTCAATAAATTTGATTGATTGCAAGACTGTTCGGTGCCTGCACAGCTGGGTCAGGTCAAAACAAAAGAGGTCACGAGTTCATGAAGCAGGATCGGGTGTCTTGAATCCCCAGTCTCGAGCTGAGAGGATCACAAGCCCAACACTTTTTGCTTTTCACTGGCCACCACAAACAGCTCTGTGTTTGCTGACTCTTCATGGACAGTGCTTGGATGGTCTCCATGGAGATGGGGCCACAGGGATGCTGGAGGCTGCTGAACTAAGGCAGGGAAATGTTTACCAGGAAACATTCGGGAAGGGTCTTATCTCAGAGTCAGATGGGACTGAAGGTCAGGATTTCTGCCTTCCAGTCCCAACCCCTCCTCTTACCTGCTGGGTGACCTTGGGCAAGTCACTTAACTTTTCTGGGTCTCAGTTTCCACATCTCTTAAAGGGGATAGAACACCTGTTTTCCATCTCCATAATACTGTAAGCCCTGGGTGGGACAGGGTCTATGTCTATATTGTACCTACCACAGTGTGCTAGACACATTGTAAGTGCTTAACAAATACTATTATTATTAGTGCATAGCCCAGGCACTTTCTGTGTGGTAGTGGCAGTGGCAGCTCCAACTTCGGCAAGGCTACTACTCTTGTCCTCCACTTCCCTGACTCAGTTGAATGAACTGATGGCAATGGTTTAATTCTTAAAGGAGGAGAGAAAAATGATCTTGACCTCATTCCTTAAGGTTGAACCCTCTCCTGACAACTCTTATGACTCTGGCACTGCAGCCCTCTGGTTACCCAGTTCATAGAACAAGAGTTAAAGGTAGATGTGTACACTCAAGGACACCTAGAATTTCAGAAACTCTACCAGTGGTGCAAAGAGGAATTCAATTTAAGCGAAACTGAATTTTGCAAGCTTTCTGGTAAAAGAAAATAATTTCCAAAAGGACTGTGGGATGCCAGATGAGCAACCTATCTAATCTCTGCTTTGCCGTTTGCCAGCTGGGGGACCTTGGATAAGTCACTTAATTTCTCTGGGCCTCTGCTTGCAAATCTGTAAAATGGGGATCCAATTCCTCTTCTCCCTCCTACTTTGTGGGCCAGTGAATATTGTAGAGTTGACTCGGAATGTTGTGGAATTGAATTAGCTCTCATTTATCCTTTACCCACTGGTCTCTCCTAGATGTGCCCCAAGAGGTAGCACTGCCTTCAACATCACCAGCACCAGGGGAGTTGTCATCGATACCGCCAACAGCTTCCCCGTCAAGAAGACCCCCACCGGGCTATCCAAATGGTCCTTGAACCCCACAGTGGAGGTTGTGGTGATATTGAGTGCTCCGAGCTTGACCATCAACAAAGAGGAGGTGATCATGATTGTGGGGCCTGGGGAGAGATGTTAATGAACCCTGTTCCCTTAGTTGGTCACCTCCTTGTTGGGTTGAAATATTCACTGCCCATCTTGGCCCTCCCATACTGAGCTCTAGTGTTCACTACTGTGTATCCTTGCATGAAAGGAAAACTGGATATAACCATGGTGCTTGTGGGAAAATGCTTCATCTGCAGTGTTTTCTCTTTCCCCATATCAGATGGCTTTAGCACACAGTGGGGAACACTAGATATGCTAGTAATGGCTCTAAGTTAAATGGATAGATTCTCCCAGGAAATCTAATCTTATCAATCAATCAATCAATCAATCGTATTTATTGGGCGCTTACTATGTGCAGAGCACTGTACTAAGTGCTTGGGAAGTACAAATTGGCATCACATAGAGACAGTCCCTACCCAACAGTGGGCTCACAGTCTAAAAGGGGGAGACAGAGAACAGAACCAAACATACCAACAAAATAAAATAAGTAGGATAGAAATGTACAAGTAAACTAAATAAATAAATAAATAGAGTAATAAATATGTACAACCATATATACATATATACAGGTGCTGTGGGGAAGGGAAGGAGGTAAGACGGGGAGATGGAGAGGGGGACGAGGGGGAGAGGAAAGAAGGGGCTCAGTCTGGGAAGGCCTCCTGGAGGAGGTGAGCTCTCAGCAGGGCCTTGAAGGGAGGAAGAGAGCTAGCTTGGCGGATGGGCAGAGGGAGGGCATTCCAGGCCCGGGGGATGACGTGGGCCGGGGGTCGATGGCGGGACAGTCGAGAGCGAGGTACAGTGAGGAGATTAGTGGTGGAGGAGCGGAGGGTGCGGGCTGGGCAGTAGAAGGAGAGAAGGGAGGTGAGGTAGGAGGGGGCGAGGTGATGGAGAGCCTTGAAGCCCAGGGTGAGGAGTTTCTGCCTGATGCGCAGATTGATCGGTAGCCATTGGAGGTTTTTGAGGAGGGGAGTAATATGTCCAGAGCGTTTCTGGACAAAGATAATCCGGGCAGCAGCATGAAGTATGGATTGAAGTGGCGAGAGACACGAGGATGGGAGATCAGAGAGAAGGCTGGTGCAGTAGTACAGACGGGATAGGATGAGAGCTTGAATGAGCAGGGTAGCGGTTTGGATGGAGAGGAAAGGGCGGATCTTGGCAATGTTGCAGAGCTGAGACCGGCAGGTTTTGGTGACGGCTTGGGTGTGAGGGGTGAATGAGAGAGCGGAGTCGAGGATGACACCAAGGTTGCGGGCTTGTGAGACGGGAAGGATGGTAGTGCCGTCAACAGAGATGGGAAAGTCAGGGACTTTCCCTTATGTGTTATGTGTTTCTTTGGGTGGGTGAGGGAAGATGATTTTTGAATGTCTCCAGAGTAAACCTGAGAGACATTGTGGATGATTGAGGGAAGGCTCTATTGGTGCCCATTAGATGGACATGTGAAATTTTTGGGCCAATCATAATGAACTTCCTCCCTGTTCCTGTGGGGCCCAGGAGGGAAGTGTCAGACACAATCCTCCTGGCCCAGTCTCCCAAGGTGTTTATAATAATAATGATGGTATTTAAATCCTTACTATGTGCCAAGCACTGTTCTAAGTGCTGAGGTGGATACAAGGTAAGCAGGTTGTCCCATATGGGGCTCAGTCTTAATCCCCATTTTACAGATGAGGTAACTGAGGCTCAGAGAAGTTAAGTGACTTGCTCAAAGTCACACAGCTGACAAATGGTGGAGCTGAGATTAGAACCCATGACCTCTGACTCCCAAGTCTGTGCTCTTTCCACTAACCACGCTACTTCTCATGCTTGACATTATGAGGTCTTTGCCAGCAGTTACTAAGGGAATTGAGTATGATGTGTCAACTTGAGCTGTTTTCCCAGGTTTGGATTTCATATTATGGCCCCAGAGCAGGCCCTGTACTGGGCAAGGCTGTTCTCTACCTCACTGGAGTTGGTAAGTAAAGTTGGGGACTTGATAGAGTCAATAAATCTTTATAAATCCTAAGCAGCGTTTACTGAGTGCCTATTCTGTGGAGAGCACTGGAGTAGGAAGGTGGAAAACATACATAAATGGGGTAATCCCTATCCTTAGAAGCTGAATGTGAATACAAATGTTAACCATAAATGAGTAAATAGTAATAATAATAATGGTGTTTAAGTGCTTACTAATTGCTAAACACCTATTAAGCTCTGGATAAGATTAAAAAAATAATCAGGTTAGACAGAGTCCTTGCCACACATGGGGTTCACAGTGTAAACAGGATGGATAACAAGTATTGAATCCTCATTTTACAGACAAGGAAACTGAGGCACTGAGAAGTTAAGTGACTTGCCCAAGGTCACCCAGCAGGCAAATGGCAGAGCTGAGATTAGAACCCAGATCCTCTGGCTCCCGGGTCAATATTCTGTCGACTAGGTCATGCTACTTCTCATAACCAGATATAATATTCCAGTGTTAGAATAGCTGATGGGGTGGAATGACCTGGAATATGGCAAATTAATGAGGAAATGTATCTGAGGAGGAGGTGACTTTGGGGAAGGTTTTGAAGTTAGGGAGGAAAGAGACAGGTGAGGAAAAAAACAGATAGAAGATTAAATCAAGAGCTGCAAATAGCATGACCGTGGGTGTAATGGAAAAGAGAGATCACAGGTGAGAAGCAAGCACCTAGGTAAGAAGCTGCTGAAGGAGAGCCTTGAAACCAGTCTACTTCAAATTACTGCCTTCTCTCCAAGCTTCTCTCATGGGGTTGCCTAGTTCCCAACTTTTAGTCCTCCACAGTGGTTCCAAGCCACATGGATCCAGCCAAGGCCTACACCACAGTTTCCATTTTGTGTCATCCATTCCTTTGTTTTATCTGTGCTGCTTTTCCCCTTCACTAATATGGATTGTCAAGAGTTGCCTGACTGAGGCTGCTCTCATTACTGGTTATTTTCTCCATGTTTCATGTCAGACATATCCCTGGATGCAGATACAACACGCAGCGGAAAAGTCAACCAAAGCCCGAAGGAGGTGGACAAGGTGAAAGCAGCCACAATTTGATTTTAATGGGGGAAAATGGAAGATGGGCTAGACTTCCCTCATCAGGGGGTGAGGGGGTAGGGTGAGGAATCCAGAAAGCCCCGCTGTGGGAGCTGGAGTCATGAACTTCTGACTCCAGGCTCTGAGGAGGCTGTTTACCCATCACCTTTATTTTGTTTGGCATCCACAGAGAAACTGGACCTGGGGCCCTCGGGGCCATGGTGCTGTCCTGCTGGTCAACTGTGACCGGGATGGTCCCCAAGCTGTGGGCTTGGACAAGGATGATGACAAGGTGCTCGGCAGCAGAG
This sequence comes from Tachyglossus aculeatus, assembly GCF_015852505.1. NCBI lineage: Eukaryota > Metazoa > Chordata > Mammalia > Monotremata > Tachyglossidae > Tachyglossus > Tachyglossus aculeatus. The sequence continues at coordinate 55,432,365 of NC_052070.1, forward strand.
GTACAGTGTGGGCTGGGCTCCTGGGTGAAGCCTTAGATCGGAGGGTAGCCAAACAGAAGCAGAAGTGAGCCGCATATGGTGCCTATTCACTTGCTTTTGTGGCTGGCAGAAGAAGACCAGCTCAGCTGGGCTTTATTTCACCACGATAGTCGGGGGACTCCATGTGATGATGCAATCACTTATCTTATCCTGCCTTGATTACTTCTTGACTCCTTGATGACCTCTCTGCCTCCTGTCTCGCTCTACACCAGTCCATGCCTCACTCTGCTGCCCAGATCATTTGTCTACTAAATGGTTCAGGCCACTTTTCCCTTCTCCTCAAGAACTTCCAGTGGTTGCCCATCCACCTCTGTATCAAATAGAAACTCCTCACCATTGGCTTTAAAGCACTCAATCACCTTGCCCCCTCCTACCTCACCTCATTACTCTGCTACTACAACCCAACCCACACACCTGGCTCCTCTAATGCTAACCTACTCACTGTGATTGGAATTCATCTGTCTTGCCGCCGACCTCTCACCCACATCCTACCACTGGTCTGGAATGCCCTCTCTCCTGGTATCCAACAGACAATTATTCTCCACACACTTCAAACCCTTACTGAAAGCAGATCTCTTCCAAGAAGCCTTCTCTGACTAAGCCCTTCTCTCCTCTTCTCCCACTCCCCGACTTGCTCCTTTTATTCACCCCTCCTACTAGCCCCACAGCACTTATGTACATATCTGTAATTCATTTATTTATATTAATGTCTCTGTTCCCCTCTAGACTGTAAGTTTGTTATGGACAGGAAATGGGTTTGTTGTTTTGTACTACCCCCTTCACTTAGTACAGTGCTCTGCACACAGTACGTGTTCAAAAAATATGACTGACTAATAGCAAAGCCCCCCTGGCAACCCATATGAACCCCAGGTGGGGAGAGGTGCAATAAACAGCTCTTGGTCTGGCCATCCTTCACTCACCTCTATCCATGTCCCTTAACCTCCTGCCCCCCAGGAACTCCAGCTTGATGTTTTGGCTGAAGGAATTGGTTTTATTCTGTGGCTCTTGACCAAATGAGGCTTTTGGGTCAATGTTCTTCAGTTCATGAGGCTTGGCTGCTGTAGACTGAGGATCATGCATGCTTGATGATTTTCAATCAATAGGGTTTATTGAGCACTTATTATGTACAGAGCACTTTATTAAGCAATTTATGGAGAGCACAATACAGTAGGTAGATATGAGCCCTACCCTTATGTTGCTTACAATCTAGTGGGTTTTATAGGACATCTTTTAAACATTTTATATGGGACTTGAACTTTATCATTAATAAAAGGTGTCCTTTAGAAATTATTAGAGACAAAATATTGTTTTAACAAGTCCTTATTGGTCATTCTTTAATATTTATGATATTTTTTAAACACTTACTATGTGTCAGACACTGTACTAAATGCTGGGTTGGACACAAGGTTATTGGGTTGAGGACAGTCCCTGTCCCACATGGGGCTCATAATCCTGATCCCCATTTTACAGACGAGGTAACTGAAGCACAGAGAAGTGAAGTGACTTGCCTAAGGTTGCACAGCAGACAAGTGGCAGAGCCTGGATTAGAACCCATGATCTTCTGATGCCCAGGCTCTAGCCACTACACCATGCTACTTTTCATTCTTTCCTCATCTGCCTCTCTCTCTCTCTCTCTCAAACCCTTCTTTAATGTCTCCTCACCCTTCATCTGCACTGGTCCCACTTTCCTCACGCCCTTTTTTTTTTAAAAAAAAAAAACACCCAAACTTCTGGTTAGATGGCTCCCCATCTTTGGAGCCCATCTCCACTCACCCTCACTCTTCTTGGCTGCCTTTAGCCCATTCTGCATTTGAGCCCCAAAGAGATTGGGGTGTGGGGAAGGTTTGGGGCAGCAGAATGGGGTGGAGGAAGGAGGGGAGAGTAGCAGCTCTGGAGCAGGCATCATCATAATAATAATGGCATTTATTAAGCACTTACTATGTGCAAAGCACTGTTCTAAGCACTGGGGAAGCTACAAGGTGATCAGGTTGTCCCACGGGGGCCTCACAGTCTTAATTCCCATTTTACAGATGAGGTAACTAGCACAGAGAAGTTAAGTGACTTGTCCAAAGTCACACAGCTGACAATTGGTGGAGCCGGGACTTGAACACATGACCTCTGACTCCAAAGCCTGGGCTCTCCCACCCTGCCTGCTGCATTCCTCTACCCAGATTGGGAGGCACTGGGTTGTGCTGAACTGTTGGATTAACGAGGCAAGGAAGAGACAGGGTCAGCTGGGGCAGGGCCAATTTACTCGCTGTGGGCAGAGAATGTGTCTGTTACATTATACTCTCCACAGTGCTTAGTTTGGTTCTCTGTACACAGTAAGTGCTCAATACATACGGTTGACAACTGACTGACAGAGAAGAAGAACAAGCCATTCTGGTTGAGTTGGTCCATGATCATTGCAGAATCGACTGGGCAATGGCTAGAGCTATATAAATTACTCATTTTATAATGACTGCCGTGCAAATCCATTTTGATTTCACATGGGAAACAGGACATTTTAGAAAAGCTGGCTAAAATACAGGCATGGGGTCAGGCTACCTTGGCCTGAAATAATAATAATAATAACAATTATTATTATTATGGTACTTGTTAAGCACTTATGTGGAAAACACTGTTCTAAGCACTGGGGTAGATACAAGTTAATCAGATCGGACATAGTCCCTGTCCCACATGGGGCTCACAGTCTAAGTAGGAGTGAGTGGTATTCAATCCCCATTTTACAGATGAGGTAACTGAGGCACTGAGTTAAGTTACTTTCCCAAGGTCATATAGCAGGCATATTCATTAATTTAATTGTAGTTATTGAGCTCTTACTGTGTGCAGAGCACTGTACTAAGCCCTTGGGAAGTACAGGTGGGCAACATATAGAGATGGTCCCTACCCAACAACAGTCTCACAGTCTAGAAGAGGGAGACAACAAAACAAAACATGTAGACAGGTGTCAAAATCATCAGAACAAATAGGTATATGGCACAGTTGGGATTGGAACCCAGGTCCTCTGACTTCAAGATCTGTGATCTTTCCATTAAGTCATAATGAGGACCGGACTTGCCAAAGTAGATTTTTTTTAAACTGCCCACTGAGCCTGTTGGATTAAATGGATGAAGGAAATGTTGTGGAATGAAGCAGGGAAGCAGCGTGGCCCAGTAGAAAGAGTACAGGCCTGAGGGTCAGAGGACCTGAGTTTTAAGCCCAGCTCTGTGACTTTTCTGTGTGTGACCTTGGGCAAATCACTTCATTTTTCTGTGCCTCAGTTACTTCATTTGTAAAATGTGGATTAAATCCTACTCCCTTGTACTTTAAACTGTGAGCCCCATGTGGGACAGGGACTGTGTCTGAACTAATTATCTTGTGTTTTTCTCAGAGCTTGACACATAGTATGTGCTTAAGTATCATATTTAAGGGAAAAAAAAATGAAAAGTCTCACAGGTGAAGGCCTTCAGGCCCAGGTTTGAGATGGGGCCTGGGGCTACTCAAGGTCTCATACATCCTAGAGACAGTAAGCAGTGAGCAGAGACTATTCTACATATCACTGAGCTAGAGGTCTTGCATGCTGTGTATCTGAACTGCAATCACCATACCTTTGGGGCATCGAAGGGCTTGATTCCTCTTAGAAAATCTTCACCAGCTGTTGACTGCTGAGACTAAACGAGATAATGAGCTAGATGGGGGAGCCTGAAGTCCCTCAATCTCCTCCATTTGGCTTCCCTTAGCCTGGGTGTTTGCTCCCCTCTGCCTCAGTTTGTCATCCCTGTCATTCTTTCATTCTAGACCTGAAAGACATGTCCTTGATGGTTCTGAGAGCACAGGGCCCTGAGGAATTCTTTGCCCAGCACAAGTTGGTTTTGCACATCCCCATGTCCAAGATGAAAAAAGTCAGAGTTTTTCAAAGCAAAAGTGAGTACTGTTAAGTTCCTCTCCCTCTTCCTCCTCCTCCTCCTCCTCCCCAAGCACTCCATCTTCTTCTTCCCTCCTCCTTCACTGTCCCCTGACCCCAGTGACTAGTGTACACTTAGAGTGGGTTTGGTCCCAAATCTCACTTTGTTCTCCCTTCTTTCACTGGCTCACAGATGAAGGCTTTCAGGCCCAGTTTGAGATGGTACTGGGGCCACACAAGGCCTCACATGTACTGGAGCCAGTGAATGGCCAGCAGGACAGAACCTTCTATATAGAGGGGCTCGCCTTCCCTGATGCCGACTTCTCTGGCCTGGTTCCCTTCTCGGTCACACTGCTGGGCCGGGTCCATCAGGTACAGGCGGGTATGGAGCTCTGGGGGAGATGGCCAGGGCTGGGAGAGGACAAGGGGAGGGGCTAGGAAAGAGCAGGTGCTGGGGGTTGGGGGAGGACTGAGACTGTGGGAGCTGGGGAGAATGGAGACTGTAGGGAAATTGGGAAGGATTAAAACTTCAGGGAGGCTGAGGGGAGCATGAAGGCAGGATAGAATGGAGCCAATGGATAATGGAGGCCGGGAGGCAAAAAAGGCTAGAGCGAGATGTGGGTTGCAGGGTGCTAGATGGAGGCTGAGATCTAGGAGAAAAGAGAGGTTGCGAATTTTGAGTTGCAGGGGATGTGGGCATGGAAGATGAGATTTAGGAAAGAAGAGAGGGTTGGGGATGTTGAGATGCAGGAGATGTGGTCGTCATGGAAGATCACATTCATTCCTCTCCATCGGGTGCAGGGGAAGAAAGGTCAGGAGGTAGAGGATGGGTTAGGTTGAGGAGGGGAATCAGGCCATGGCCTCTTGTTCTGCCTTTGTTAGGACATCCCCGAGGCCCCGATCTTCGAAGACACGGTGGTGTTCCGTGTGGCTCCCTGGATCATGACTCCCAACACTCTGGCCCCTCAGGAGGTGTATGTGTGCAGGTGAGGGGGGTCTGCCTGGCGTTGTGGGGTGGGGCCTCCTGGGATGCTATGTGCTGTCCCCAGTGTCCCCTAATTGATTAATCAATGATATTCATAAGTACTTACTGGATACAGAGCACTGTACTATGCATTTGGGAGGGTACCGTAAAATGCAGTCATAGACTGACAAGCAAGTTCTTAAAAGTAAAAGATTCACGTGCATAGGTGACATAGATAAGGGAGAGGGAGTAGGGGAAATGAGGGCTTAGCTGGGGAAGGCATGATTTTAATATGGCTTTTAAGGTAGGGAGAATGGTCTGTTTTACATGAAGGGGGAGGGAGTCACAGGTTAAAGGGAGGAAAATAAAAATAATAATGGTATTTATTAAGTGCTTACTATGTGCAAAGCACTGTTCTAAGTGCTGGGAAGGTAGCAAGGTGATCAGGTTGTCCCATGGGGGTGCTCAGTCTTAATCTCCATTTTACAGATGAGATAACTGAGGCACAGGGAAGTTAAGTGACTTGCCCAAAGTCACACAGCTGACAATTGGCAGAGCCAGGATTTGAACCCATGACCTTTGACACCAAAGCCTGTGCTCTTTCCACTGAGCCACACTGCTTCTCCCAATTTTATAATAATAATAATAATAATGGCATTTATTAAGTGCTTACTATGTTCAAAGCTCTGTTCTAAGCACTGGGGAGGTTACAAGGTGATCAGGTTGTCCAATGTGGGGCTCACTACTAATCCCCATTTTACAGATGAGGTAACTGAGGAACAGAGATGTTAAGTGACTTGCCCAAAGTCACACTGCTGACAATTGGTGGAGCCGGGATTTGAACCCATGACCTCTGACTCCAAAGCCTGTGCTCTTTTCCACTGACCTACGCTGCTTCTCTACTGGTGAGAAAGATGAGATTGAAGTTCAGTGAGTAGGTTGGCATTCAGAGGAGTGAAGTGTATAGTTTGAGTTGTAGAAAATCGGCAACGTAAAGTGTGACAGGAAGAGCTGATTGAGTGTTTTAAAGCTGAGGGTAAGAAGTTTCTGTTTTGGCGTGGAGGTGGATGGGCAACCACTGGAGGTTCTTGAAGAGTGGCAGATGTAGACTGCTCTAGGCGGTGGAGTGAAATAAGGACTGGAGTGGAAAGAGATAAGTCAGGGAGATCTGTAAGGAGGCTGATTAAAGTAGTCAAAGTGGGTTATAATGAGTGTTTGGGTCAGCATAGCAGCAGTTGGGATAGAGTGGATAGGCAGACTTTAGCAATGTTTTGAAGGTGGAGCCAGCAGGGTTTCGTGACAGACTGAATGTGTGGGATGAATGAGAGATGAGTTGAAGGTGATGCCAAGGTTAAGGGCTTGTGAGACAGGGAAGGTGGTGGTATTGGCTATACTGATGGGAAGTTCACGGGAAGGAAAGTTTGGGTGGGAAGATGAGGAATGCTGTTTTTGGACATGTTAAATTTAAGGTGTCTGTGGGACATCCAAGTAGAGTTGTCCTGAAGGTAGGAGGAAATGTATGACTGCAGAGACGTCATGGCTATAGAGGTAGATTTGGGGATCATCTGAATAGAGATTATAGTTGAAGCCATGGGACCAAGTGAATTCTCTAAGGGAGTGGATATAGATGGAGAGTAGAAAGGGACCCATAGCTAAGCCTTGCAGGACTCAATACAGTGCTGCAATAAATACAATTGATGATGACTCCCAGAGTTGGAAGGTGGAAGGCAGAAGAGGAGCCTACGAAAGAGACTGAGAAAGAGCAGCCAGAGAGATAGGAAGAGAACCAGGAGAGGACTGTGTCAATGAAGCCAAGGTTAAATAATGTTTCCAGGAAACGAGGGTGGTCCACAGGGTTGAGGCAGCTGAGAGGTAGAGGAGGATTAGGATAAAGTAGAATCCATTAAATTGTTTTCAAGAAGGATATCATCGGTGACCTTAGGCAGTTTCCAAGCAGAGAAAGGGGCAAAAGCCAGATTGGAGAGGGTTAAGGAGAGAATTAGGGGAGGGAAAGTGAAGGCAGTGGGTATAAATAACGCACTCAAGGAGAAGCTAGAGAAGCAGCATGGCCTAGGGGTAGAGCATGGGCGTGGAAGTCAGAAGATCATGGGTTCTAATCCTGGCTCTACCACTTGTCTGCTGTGTGACCTTGGGCTAGTCACTTCACTTCTCCATGCCTGTGACATCATCTGAAAAATGGGGATTAAGACTGTGAGCCCCGTATGGGACATGGACTGTGTCCACCTGATTAGCTTGTATCTACATAGTAATCACTTCATAACAATAATAATAATAATAATTGTGGTATTTGATAAACCTTGTGTCAAGCACTGTACTAAGTGCTGGGGTAGATACTAGGTAGGTTGGACATAGTACCTGTCCCAAATATGAGCCTTCTAGACTGTAAACCCGCTGTTGGGTAGGGACCATCTCTATATGTTGCCAACTTCTACTTCCCAAGTGCTTAGTACAGTGCTCTGCAAACAGTAAGTGCTCAATGCGATTGAATGAATGAAATGGGGATCACTGTCTTGATTCCCATTTTACAGATGAGGTAACAGAGTCCTAGAAAAGTGAAATGACTTGCCCAAGGTCACACAGCAGATATGTGGCAGATCCAGGATGAGAACCCACAACTTCTGACTCCCAGGCAGAAATTGGTGAAGGAATGGTAGGAGAGGGTGTGATAACTAGGAGCAGACTTTAACTGCGTTAAAGTCTGGAGGATTGGCTGCTCCTCTGAGTCGGTATGAAAGCAGGGTTGGGAGGAGAGGTGCGCACACACCATGCCTTGTCTGGGCCTGGCCTTCAGTATTAGCCCAAGCAGCAGCCCAGGGGGCCCTGAGGCAGCATCCCCTTACCCCCTTCCCCTTCCCACCCGTCCATCAAAGCTGCCCCTCCACCAGTCCTGACACGCGGGATCCCCTGGACCTGCGGGTTGCTCTCAAGGAGACCTCCACCCTCCCTGAGTGTTGCCAACTAGTTTTCTGGCCAACCTGGATTACCATGCCTTGAGACTCAGAGCACAGGAGACTGAGTCAGTCTGCCTTGCTCTCTGCAGCATAAAAGAAAACCAGCGTTTTGTTGACTCCGTGACAGCTCTTGCCAAGAAAGCTAAGTGCAAGCTGACCATCTGCCCTGAAGAGGTAAACGATCTGGACGTGTGGATCCAGGTAAATCATAATGATGAGGGGTTTGAGGTCTGAAATCCTCCCGGGGTGATGTAAAGAGCTATGGGAATCTGACTCGGAGAATTTCTGGAGTCAGTCCCAAAAGACAGGAGGTGAAACCAGGAATTTATAACCCCAGTCCAGCACCAGATACACTAGAAATTCGGAGCGAATTTGTCATGTCTTATACTGTCGAGTCGTCTCCTACTCATAGGGATGCCATGGACATATCTCTCCCAGAAAACCTCACCTCCATCTGCAATCATTCCAGTAAGTATATCCATAGAGTTTTCTTGGTAAAAATACAAAAATGGTTTACCTTTGCCTCCTTCCGCACAGTAAACTTGAGTCTCCACCCTCGACTCTCTCTCTTGCGGCTGCTGCCCAACACAGGTGAGCTTTGACTTGTAGCAGATTGCCTTCCACTCGCTAGCCACTGACCAAGCTAAAAATGGAATAGGCATGCCTCTGCTTGACTCTCCCTCCTGTAGTCAAGACTGGTAGAGTACTGGAAACTCTCCAGGTGTGACCCTGAGAGGGGCAATGTGCATTAGAGAATCCTAATTTAGCATCCTAGACAAAGATACCACCAGTCCTAGCCCTACATGTGTCCATTCTAGACAGTTCCTTGTAAATGAGCTAATAATAATTGTGGTATTAAGTGCTCACTATGTGCCAGCTATTATGTTAAACACTGGGGTGATACAAGAAATCAGTTTGGACACAGTCCCTGTCCCATGTGTGGCTCACAGTCTCAATTCCCATTTCACAGATGAGGGAACTCGGCACAGAGAAGTGAAGTGATTTGCCCAAGGTGACACAGCAGACAAGTGGTGGAGTGGGATTAGAACTCATGACCTTCTGACTTCCAGCCCTGTGCTCTATCCGCTAAGCAATGCTGCTTCTCACTAGCTGAGCTAGTATTGGGGACAAAGAAAGATTTCTGATAGGAAAAATGACTTCCTTGCAGTGATGGGGGTAAGAAGTTCCCAAGGACTCCTCCTTGCCTCCTTAGAGGAGATTCGTCATCATCAACATCATCATTAAGAGTATAGACCACCACTCACCCCAAATTGAAAGCTTTATTAAAATCACATCTCCTCCAAGAGGCCTTCCCTGACAAAGCCCTCATTTCAACTTACTCTCCATTCTCCATTGCCTATGTACTTGGATCTGTACCACTTAAACACTTGATATTCACCCCACTTTCAGCTTCATAGTATTTATGTACATACCTGTAATTTAATCTCAAGGCTGTAAGCTTCTTGTGGGCAGGGAACATGTCTACTCAATCTGTTGTACTTTCCCAAGCACTTAGTACATTGCTTGGCACATAGTAAGTGCTCATTAATTACCACTGATTATTATGTATGTTAATATATGTTCTAGGCTCTGGCTGTGGAGAATTTGAACACAAGAACACCACATGGTATCAGCCCTTGAGGAACTTACTTCCTAAGTGGGGAGACCAGGCAAGTCAGTCAGTCAGTCAATGGTACTGAGCACTTCCTGTGTGCACAGCACTTTACTAAGCACTATCCTTATCACCTTAGAAAAACTTGCCAGTTATTCAAAACACTGGTACTGGTGGTGCCAGTTGGGATTCCATATGTATGCAGTGAGTGCCACATTCGAGGTCAAATGCCAGACATCTTTGGGGTTCCATACCACCTGAAAAGCCAGTTCCAAACACCCGCATTGAGTCTTCATCCTAAAGAGGTTGTCCAAAGTGAAAAACACGCACACACACACATACTCTCTCAAACAAAATATTCAAATTTCAGTGCTTAAAATTTAAGAGTACAAATCCTAGAAAATAACAAATTTACAGAGATCATACCTCCATACTGGGGTAGTTGGAAGTGAGGGTGTGACCAAATGTAGACAAGTGATTCTCAGAGGAACAATCCAACCCAAACTTAACTGAAGCTTTTGGAAAGCTGTTCAGTAATGAGAAGCATTGTGGCCTAGTGGAAAGAGCCCGGGCCTAGGAGTCAGAGGACCTGGGTTCTAATCCCAGCTCTGCCACTTGCCTGCTGTGTGACCTTGGGGAAGTCACTTCACTTCTTTGTGCCTTAGTTCTCTCATCTGCAAATTGGAGGATTCAATGCCTGATCTCCCTCCTACTTAGACTGTGAGCCCACATGAGACCTGATGATCTCCAGTGCTTGGCACACAGTAGGTACTTAACAAACACCAGAATTATTAGCAATCAATCAATGCTATTTAGTGAGCACTTACTGTGTGCAGAGCACTGTATTAAGCACTTGGAAGAGTACAGGTGTGGCTAGAGCACAGGCAGGCTTGGGAGCCAGAAGATCATGGATTCTAATGCTGCTCTGTCACTTGTCTGCTATGTGATCTTTGGCAAATCACTTCACTTCTCTGGGCCTCAGTTACCTCATCTGTGAAATGGGGATTGAGACTGTGAGCCCCACCTTCGTGGGGCAGGGACTGTGTCCAACCCACTTTGCTTGTATTTACCCCAACACTTGGTACTGTGTCTGGTACATAGCAAGCACTCAAATACCACAATTATTATTATTACAATAGAACAGCATTGGTAGATATGTTCCCTGCCCGTAATACTACTATTAGTATCATATAATTAGTATAATCTATGATACTACTAATTATAAATGATGAGCTTGGATGTAGCGTGATCTTGGCTGCAGCTCCTAAAGATCAGGGATCAAGGAGCAGCAGCATCAAGACAAAACTTTCTAATTTCTTGGAAAAAACATAGGGTGTCCACTCAGCACTTTGCAGAAAGAGGGGCAGAATTTGGGTCACCTTCCACAAAACCCCTCCACCTGTTTTTCGATTAGCGGGTCCTCTGAGAACATGGCTGGCATTCCTTCCCACCCAAATATTTTAATTTGTGAAAAACAGATGCAAACTGAACTGCCCAGTGTAAAACCCGACGATGGCATTTATTAAGTGCTTACTATGTTCTAAGCACTGGGGAGGTTACAAGGTAATCAGGTTGTCCCACGAGGGGACTCACAGTCTTAATCCCCATTTTACAGATGAGGTAACTGAGGCACAGAGAAGTTAAGTGACTCACCCAGGTGACACAGCTGACAATTGGCAGAGCAGTGATTTGAACCCATGACCTCTGACTCCAAAGCCCGGGCTCTTTCCAGTGAGCCACATTGCTTCTCAGCCACACGCCCTACTTTCAGCCGCAACAATTGCAGTCAGGCGGGCCAAGCAGATTCCTGAATCCACTGCTTTGACCACACCAACCCAGAATCTTTCAGTTCCAAACCTTCCACTGACTCACAGTAGGAACTGATTCCCGTCTTCGTTCGGCTACTGAAGTAAGGCACTGCACTAAGGTAAGGGAACGAGTGGACAAGTCTACATAACTTTCCATGGCTGATTCATCCACCTCGTTTTCCTGGGCTCCAGGGTGGCTACGATGCTGGAGGTTGACAAGCACAGGAGAAAATCACCTCTGCAACTAGGCAGCCCCAGTCGTGAACAGATGTACAATCCAGCCTGCCTGATTTCACCAAAGTCTCCTTTCTGCCCCCTTCCCAGGATGAGATGGAGGTCGGCTACATCCAGGCTCCTCACAAAACACTGCCCGTCGTCTTTGATTCCCCGCGAGATGGAGGGCTGAAAGATTTCCCTTTCAAGTATGTGTTGGTACGTGACTGGGGTAAGTTAGGGCTGGCTCAGTCGTCTTGTTCTTGGGGCCCTTCCCATGAGGTTTGGGGCCAATCCCGTGAGTCTCTGTGAAGTCAACATTGACCTCAGCAGTGGTAATGATCATGGGACATGATCCGGTCTGAGCCATCCTCATCTGTCTCTGGGTTGGGGGTCTTTGGGAAACGGGGAGTAGGCTGGCAGAAAGGGGAACAGCTTTGCAGGAGACGCAGACCGGGCTGCCGCCAGGTATTGAATCATTGCATTAGTAATAATAATTAGGGTATTTAAGTGCTTATGGTGTGCCAGGTACTGTTCTAAGCACTGGGGTGGATACAAGTAATTGGGTTGGACACAGTGCCTGACCCACATGGGGCTCATGGTCTCGATCCCCATTTTACAGGTGTGGTAACTGAGGCACAGAGAAGTGAAGTGACTTGCCCAAGGTCACATAGCAGACAAGTGGCAGAGCTGGAATTAGAACCCAGGACCTTCCAATTCCCAGGTCCATTCTCTACTACGTCATGCTGCTTGATCAGTGCCCCCAGCAGTAAGGGACACCCCTTGTCACTGGGAACTGTGTTCCAGAATGCCCGCCAGGACCCAGGGGCATCAGAGGAGAGCCTTTCCCTCTCTCCCGCCACTGAGCATGCCACAGGGAGATGGTGAGGAAGCTAGATCAGCCTGGGCATTAGATACTGAAACACCCATCTCTGTACATGCCAGTGAAAACCTCAACAGGTTATTTAAGGGCAACATGAGGTAGGTTTCAAGCACTTAGTACAGTGCTCTGCACACCATAAGCACTCAATAAATATGACTGAATGAATGAGGGCTGGAGCCAGGTCTGCTACTCTCTCCTATTCTCCCAAGTGTTCATTCAGTGCTCCTAACAGAGAAGGTGCTCAATTTGGAAGAATTCCCTTCTGCGTCACCCTGACTTGCTCCCTTTATGCGTCCCCCGCCCAACCCCAGAGCAGTTATGTACATATGTCATTTATTTATTTGTATAAATGTCTGTCTCCCCCTCTAGACTGTAAGCTCATTGTGGGCAGGGAATGTGTCTGTTTAATGTTATATTGTACTCTCCAAGCACTTAGTACAGTGCTCTGCACACAGTAAGTGCTCAATAAATAAGATTGACTGACTGGCTGACTGAGACACCTATTAAATTGGAGTCTTAAAGTTGCCAGGGGTGACACCAGTGTTAAACACAGACCCAGCAGGAGTCTGAGGTGATAGGGTATGGGAAGCCTCTCTAAGATGGAAGTGGTCCCCTGACCCGAGATAACTGGCAGGCTCCCTGAGCCACTTGTCGCAATGTACGATGATTTGTGCCCAGGTACGATTAAGACCTAAAATGACAGTGTGGTTTATGCCATCAATGGAAGAGTCCAATCTGTGTGTTTGTCTCTTGAAATAAATGGATTTATTTGGAAATTTATCCACCAACCTCTGCTAGATGTATTTTTGTGTGTGGCAGGCAGTTGGGTTGGGTTGCTAGGAGCCATGGGAATGGCTGAATGATCAATGGCATTGACTCTCGGCTTAAAGAAGAACGGATTTGCCCAACTTTGAAGGAGTCCCTTTGGCACTAATAAGCTGCTTATTTTCTTAGATTTGAGTCATGCGCTGAACAGGGACTGTGTCTAATCTGATTATCTACTACCTAGCCAGTGCTTAGCACTGAGATTGACATAGAATAAGCCCTCAGTAAATACCATTAACATTATTACTAGAGATGTCTATGCCTCAATTATTTTCATCTAGTCTTTCCCGATTAAATCAATAGATCAATCATGTTTATTGAGCACTTACTGTGTGCAGAGCACTGTTCCTGATCCAACCGTGAAGACTGAGGCTTTTGATGCTTTTGCCCTAGCCGGGCCATGCTTTTCTAACTGGCAGTTTTCCGGGGGGTGCGGGGGATGTCTCCTTCTTTTTTTTAGGGCCCAGATTTTGGGTATGTGACCCGAAACTCAGGGTCAGAATGGGTCGACGGCCTTACTTCCTTCGGCAATCTGGAGGTCAGTCCCCCTGTCAGCGTCCGGGGGAAGGAATACCCTCTGGGTAGGGTCCTCGTCGGCAGCAATATCTTCCCCAGGTAAGAAGGGGCGAGGACAGACCTAGAGCCCTGCTGGACCTGGGCAGCACACTGAACACCCTTGGTGGGGGGTTGGGGGTCGGACAACATCTGTCTACATGTTTTGTTGTCTGTCTTCCCATTCTAGACTGTGAGCCCGCTGTTGGGGAGGGCCCGTCTCTATATGTTGCCAACTTGTACTTCCCAAGTGCTTAGTACAGTGCTCTGCACACAGTAAGCGCTCAATAAATACGATTGAATGAATGACTGAATCTGGGGTTGCAGGGGGAGCTGCTAGAGAAACAGATCTGAGTAGGTCCTCCTGAAGACTTTGAAGTTGCTTCTCTCAGCTGTGGAAAAGAGCGTTTCTCATTCGCTTGCAGAAACGCTGTGATTTCCAGCCTCATCTTATGTCACTCCAATTCACTCGAAGGAGAATGGAAAGGGGCTTGGAATCCTTTGGGGTCTGTGCTAATGTCTTTTGGTATGTCTGGTATAGCTCTAAGTCTACCGCAACCAGTAGGCACTCAATCATATCATCACCACCTTGCCTAATTGCCTGGATGATCAAAACAATTCCTCCAAGTCAGATCCTCCATCTAGACAATGGGAGAAAAATGATGCTGACTTCTCTGGGTGGCAGGCAGGAATATAACAAGGGGAAAAAGAGGCAAAGTGCTTAGTTCTACCTTGGCCATAATTGTGTTAGAACCAGGATACTCTTCTGCCTTGAGCAGCATCAGATAAAGTCCCAGTCAACATCAATCAATCAATCAATCATATTTATTAATAACAATAATAAGGGTATTTAAGTGCTTACTATGTGCCAGACACTCTACTAAGCACTGGGGTGGCTACAACCAAATCAAGTTGGACACAGTCCCTGTTCCATATGGGGCTCACAGTCTCAATCCCCATTTTAAAGATGAGGTAAATGAGGCCCAGGGCAGTGAAGTGATTTGCCCAGGGTCACACAGCAGGTAAGTGGCAGGGCTGGGATTAGAATCTATGACCTTCTAACTCCCAGGTCCTTGCTCAATCCCACTTTGTCATCCTGCTTCTCATCCCACCATCATAAAAGCCTGCTGGCTTACCTTTACAACTTTCTCCTGTTTGTAACCAGCTGAATGAACAACTTTCCAAGGGAGAATTCACCTTACTATATTGAGCTTTTACCATGTGCAGAACATGTACTAAGCCCTTGGAGATTACAATATAACAGAGTTGATAGGCGCATTCCCTGTCCACAACGAACTTGCAGTCTAGAATGCAAGACAGAATAATTGATATGCATAAATAAATTACAGGTATGTATTTAAGTGCTAAGGGGCTGAAGGAGGGGTAAATAAATGATGCAAATTGCAGCTCTCGTCCCGGACACTTTTTAACTGAGCACGTTGTCGTCTGTTCATTGGTCTGTGTGACTGACAGGACCGGTGGCCGAGAGATAGTCAAGCCTGTGTGGGACTTCCTCTATGCACAGAGAGTGCAGGCCCCCATCAAACTCTTCTCTGACTGGCTCCTCGTGGGCCATGTGGATGAGTTCCTGAGCTTCGTCCGAGCCCGGAAAGGAAAGGTGAAAGAACCGGGTTGGGCGGGAGTGTACCTCCCCAGCTCACCCTCCCTGTTTCCCTGAGGCTGTGGTTTCTTCATGGGTGAGTGACAGGAATGCCGAGACTTAGCCACGGGTTGGAGGAATGGCAGGGGGCAACAATATGGTCTTTGTGCTCATGGCTATCAGGAAACACCTACAGGCCCCTAATGTAAGCCCAGGGTAGTCATCAAGATTCTCAGTTATTCATGGGGCTCCATAAGGTTTGACTTAAATGAACCACACTAGGGCTCTGGGTTCAGGCCATCACTGAATTACTAGGTAACTTCAATCTCTCTCACCTCAATAAACCTCGGGAAGCAGCGTGGCCCAGTGGAAAGAGCTCGGGCCTGTGAGTCAGAGGATGTGGGTTCTAATCCCGGCTCTGCAATTTGTCTGCCGTCTGACCTTGGTCAAGTCACTTCACTTCTCTGTGCCTCAGTTCCCTCATCTGTAAAATGGGGATTAAGACTGTGACCCTCATGCAGGACAGGGACTGTGTCCAACCCAATTATTTTGTATCCAATCCAGTGCTTAGAACAGTTCTTGGCACACAATAAGTGCTTAACAAGTGCCATTGTTGTAATTATCATCATTATTATTAATAATAGGCCTATTAAAAAACTGCCTAGGGCCGAACTCTGTGTCAAAGAAAAATTCACTAGTAATGCTATGAGCCAATCTTGGCTGGGGGAGGGGTTGTTGCTTAGTTTTTTAATAGTATTTGTTGGATGTTTAAAATGTGCCAACACTATAATAAGCATTAAAGTAGCTACAAGATAATCAGGTTGGACATAGTCCTGTCCCACACTGGGCTCACAGACAAAGTAGGAGGGAGAACAGGGATTGAATCCCCATTTTACCATTGAGGTAATTGAAGTACAGAGAAGTGAAGTGGCTTGCTCAAGGTCACACAGCAGATGTGGTGACATAGCTGGAATTAGAACCAGGTCCCCTGACTTGCAGGCCTAAGCTCTTTCCACTGGGCCATGCTTCATCCTAAAGCTGTTTCTGTTTTGTAATCTCTATCGTAGGGGATGTGGCAAGACTGAGCATGGGTGGCATCAGGGCTATCAGGATCAGCTTCTCTGCCTAGGGGGGTCATTGTCATTACCAGTCCTGGAACGTGGAATGGAGACATGGACCCAGGCTGCTGCTAGAGTCTTTGTGACCTTTGAGTCCTGGGATTACTTTCCTAACTTTGCTGGGAAGCAGCAGGCCGTGGGTTGGGGGGGAGGATCAAACTGAGGAGCTGCTCACTGACCCCAGGATTTTTCTGGCCAGGGTTTCCGTCTGCTCCTAGCCAGCCCTGTTGCCTGTTTCCAGCTCTTCCGGGAGAAGCAATTGGAGGGCCATGGAGCTGCCATGATGTTCGAACAGATTGAGGGTCGGTACCGTTCATTGTTCCTGCGTCATCCCCTCTCCAACTTGGAAATTCCTCTGGTATTAATTGTGCACTAATCACTGGTAAAGAATGGCACAGTGAACTGAATTTTGAATAGTAACAACAATAATTGTGGCATTTGTTAAGCGTTTACTATGTGCAAGCACTGTACTAAGCGCTGGGGTAGATTCATTCATTCATTCAATCGTATTTATTGAGCGCTTGCTGTGTGCAGAGCACTGTACTAAGTGCTTGGGAAGTACAAGTTGGCAACATATAGAGACGGTCCCTACCCAACAGCGGGCTCACAGTCTAGAAGGGGGAAGATACAAGCTAATCATATGGACTCCCTTCATCAGCTATTCCTCAGATCTCATTCTTTGTTCTTCAATGAGTCAATCAATCTGCCAATAGGAATTTTTGAGCAACTAAGTGTACATAGTTGACTATACTAAGCACTTGGGAAAATAGCCTGGAGCACTTAGACATGAGCTCTGCCCTCAAAGAACTGGCAATCTAACAGAGCAGGGAGAGTAAAGTAGATTATAATAGTAATAATAATAATAGTGATGGCATTTATTAAGCGCTTACTATGTGCCAAGCATTGTTCTAAGTGCTGGGGTAGATACAAGGTAATCAGGTTGTCCCACATGGGGCTCACAGTCTTAATCTCCATTTTACAGATGAGGGAACTGAGGCACAGAGAAGTGAAGGGACTTACCCAAAGTCACACAGCTGACAAGTGGCAGAGCTGGGATAAGAACCCATGACCTCTGACTCCCAAGGCCGTGCTCTTTTCCTCTGAGCCATGCTGCTTGCGGAGCCAGGATTAGAACCCACAACCTTAGACTCCCAAGCCCAGGCTCTTTCCACTAAGCCACGCTGTGGTGGAAGGCATAGAATTCACAATGAATGTACATGAGTGCTATGGGGGATTGTGAGCCATATCCAGGCTTTAAGCTCCTTTTTATGGTATTTATTAAACTCTTACTATATTCCAGCCTCTGTACTAAGTGCTGGGGTAGATATAAGCTAATCAGGTTGCACACAGTCCATATACCATATTAGGCTCTCAGTATTAACTTCTCTGTGCGTCAGTTACCTCATCTGTAAAACGGAGATTAATTGACTTATCCAAGGTAACACAGCTGACAAGTGGTGGAGCCGGAATAATAATAATAATTGTGGTATTTGTTAAGCACTTACTATACTTAACAAAATAAGTGTGCCCCAGTGCCAAAGGCAACTGAGAGGTCAAGGAAAAGAGGACAAAGTAGAGCCCAGTGGGATTTGGTCAAGGGACCTTAGAGAGTGCACTCTGGGGAGTGAAGGAGAATGTTGGAGGAAGGGAAATTAAAGTCAAGAGCTGCAGGGGTGTGGATAGGAATTGGAACAAGAGGCCGGAGTGATGTCTGGAGAAGGCAGAGGGGGATCAAGAGAGCGCTTTGTTGCTATGGGGGTGATTTGATGATGACTTTTTTTGTCCTTAAAATAGGAAAGGAAAAGAAAACCATAGATGACATTTTGTCGGACCAAACACTGAGCGCACACAATAGATATGTGCAGGTATGACAACAAAGAATCCTGGGACGTAGTTTCTAAGTACTAAGTGGAGGAGTGTTACCAGGTACTATTCATTCATAATTCCTTGATGGGTGTATATAGGAAGGTACTTGATTGTTTCTCTGATATGTGTAGCCCAGCTGTTAGCCAAAAAACAATCACGTTTTTAGGGTAATTTGGATTGTAGCTGGACTTGGGATGGGGAGGTGGCGGCGTGAAGCAGTTGGAAGGTGTCATTTGACCTGGTATTTCCCCCTTTGTAAACCAAAGATCGTGGGTTCTAATCCCAGCTCCACCACTTGTCTGGTGTGTGACCTTGGGCAAGTCACTTCACTTCTCTGGGCCTCAGTTATATCATCTGTAAAATGGGGATTGAGATTATGAGCCCCACGTGGGACAGGGACTGTGTCCAATCCAATTTCCTTGTATCTACCCCCATCCTTAGTGCAGAACTTGGAACATAGTAAATGCTTAACAAATATCACTATTATTATGATTATTATTATCATTATTAATAATAATTTAAGTGACTGCTAAGTAGAACATCTTATAACAGGATGAGGAAGCTCTAACATGCAGAGCTGTTACTTCCATTGTCTAAGAAAACATAACCAACTCAGGTTGTCTCCCGCTGTTTTCTGAATGGTTTAAAATAGTT
This sequence comes from Tachyglossus aculeatus, assembly GCF_015852505.1. Classification (NCBI taxonomy): domain Eukaryota; kingdom Metazoa; phylum Chordata; class Mammalia; order Monotremata; family Tachyglossidae; genus Tachyglossus; species Tachyglossus aculeatus. The sequence continues at coordinate 55,451,357 of NC_052070.1, forward strand.
TATTGCCTAAACTAGATTTTCCCCATCTGGTCTCAGGAACAGAGTAAGTTTCTTTCCATCTCTCCAGAGCTGTATCGACTGGAACCGAGAAATCTTGAAGAGAGATTTGGGCCTGGTTGAACAAGACATTATTGATCTCCCACAGCTTTTCCAGCTCACTGAAAATAACTCTTCAAAAAAATGCAAAGCTGAAGCTTTCTTCCCAGACATGGTAAGGAGAGGGGAGCAGGCTGGTGTGAGTCTAAACAACCCAGGGTTATCACTATAAATTCTTTAGAACATCTTCAAGAGGACCAGCCAATGACAACATCGTGGACTCTGAGATAGTAGTGTCTCTACAGCTCACCTCCTCCAGGAGGCCTTCCCAGACTGAGCCCCCCCTTTTCCTCTGCTCCTCCTCCTCCTCCCCATTGCCTCAACTCCCTCCCTTTGCTCTACCCCCTCCCCATCCCACAGCACTTGAGTATATATATGCATATTGTTCTATTTATTTTATTAATGATGTGTATATAACTATAATTCTATTTATTTTGATGCTATTGATGCCTGTCTACTTGTTTTGTTGTCTATCTCCCCTCTTCTAGTCTGTGAGCCTGTTGTTGTGTAGGGATTGTCTCTGTTGTTGAACTGTACTATTCAATCACTTAGTTTAATGGTCTGCACACAGTAAGCCCTCAATAAGTACAACTGAATGAATAAATGAATGAGTTCCTGAGGTCTAAATTAGATATGGACTCTTTTTCTGATTCCACCATTGACTGCATGTCCAGTCAATCACTTTCTGAGCACTTACTGTGTGCAGAGCACTGCACTAAGCATTTGGGAAATTACAGTATAACAGAGTTGGTAAACATGTTCCCTGCCCACAAGGAGTTTGCAGTCTAGAGGGGGAGACAGACATTCATATAAATAAATACATTCCAGATAAATTCCTGGGCAAGTCACTGCACTGCCCTCTGCCTCAGCATCGCAGTTTGTAAAGTTGGACTATAATCCCTGCTATGCTAACATATGATAAGGTTAAAGAAAAGACTTCACTGAGTTCATTTTGCAAAAATGCCTTATAATGTTTTTTAATTAATCAATCATATTTATTGAGCACTTACTGGGGGCAGAGCGCCTGGAAGAGTACAGTATAACAGATTTGGTAGACATGTTCCCCACTTACGGTAAGCTTTACAGTCTAGAGGGAGAGACAGACATTAATATAAATTATGGATTTAATAAGTTGCAGAAATAATACCTGGTTTATTTAATATTGTTTAGTGGCATGTAATTGAAGAGGTTTCATCCCTTCCAGCTTTTGAAAGGATAAACTGTCTTGAGTCCAGAACCTTAAAGCACTTTTCAGTCATGAAATCACCCAGTCAAAAAGCAATAGTACAGCCATTTGTTAGTGAAAGGATCATTTCCAACCTCGTTCAGTAACCAAGTGGCAGAACCATCCCAGAACTCTGAGATCATCCCTTGAGGTCTGGAGGTGAGAGTAAGTGACCAGAGACCCCCAACTCCGGAATTAATTCAGAAGACTTGAAATGGCATTTCCCTTCCCATCCTCTGGGCTCAGTATCTGGGGTAAACTCGGGATCGTGCTGGTTGTTGTCTCCATCCTGAATCTCTCTCCCCTCTCTGCAGGTGAACATGGTGGTCTTGGGGAAATACCTGGGGATCCCCAAGCCCTTTGGGCCCGTCATCAACGGTCGCTGCTGCCTGGAAGAGAAGGTCCGGTCCCTGCTGGAGCCCCTGGGACTCAACTGCACCTTCATTGATGACTTTTCTACCTATCACAAGAGGAAGGGAGACGTCCACTGTGGCACCAACGTCCGTAGGAAGCCCTTCTCCTTCAAGTGGTGGAATATGGTCCCCTGAGCCAGTACGCCTCCTAGCATCCTCTCTGCTTCTTTCCATCCAGATCAGGGAGGAAACACACCAACTGGAGCAAAGCAGATATGATCGGACCAGCAGACACATTACAATGAAGTTCTGGCAGCCTGATTTAGACTAACCCACTCTTGCTTAAAGCACACTGCAGTGGCCTCTTCCTTTGGCCTTTGCCCCCAGTTGCTTAGCTGGAAGCAGCAGCATCTCCCAAGATGCTGCTAATATGAAAGCCAGACCACAACCCGGCCCAGGAGCCGGAGTCCTGCTGCCTGAACAGCAACCGAACAAAGCTGCAGTGAAGTTTTCATTTACTTTCCTTGTTCCATGCCACCATGGAAGATTCCCCTTATAAACGTGTTCCAGGATGCCTTAGCCTTCAGCGATCGTTCTTATGTGAGTGGCAGTGAGACCTACTGTGAAATTGAGTCCTGTTGCTCATATTTTTTTAATTGTCGCTTTGTAGATCAGAAACCATATTTCCCAGCTCTCCCCCATTCTATAGAATCTTAAAAGTACCATATCTGATGGCAGTGAACACTGTTGGAAGATGTATAAGGCCAGTATGTTGGATGGAAATTTCATCTTTTAGAAATCTCTACTGATCCACAGCTTAGTTTCTTTTAGGTTCAGTCTAAGTTCTCTTAGTTGTGGAGCAGAGTTCTTTTCTAAGTTGAATGATGAATAAAATGCCCTTTTCAGGCTGAATGAAGAGCCTCTCCTAGGCTAATGCTCTTCAATCAGTGGTATTTGAGTGCATACTATGTGCAGAAGCTGGAGAAGACCATCAGACACATCCTGGGTCGGGGACCTGCCCGAGGAAGCTGGGATCTCTCCTCACAGAGGGCCAAAAGCCGGCACAGACCATCAACCATCCCCTGGATTGGGAACCTGCCAAAAGAGTCAGGACCTATCCACCCAGAGGCCCAGAAGCTGGAGCAGACCATCAACCCCCAACTGGGCCAGGGACCTCTCCAAGAACTCCAAGATCTCTCCTGTAAGCGGCCTCAACCTGACCAGGTCATCAGCCATCAGAACCACTGTCTATTGCCTACCCTTCCCTGCCGCCGCCAGGATTCTGGGTCATTCTGTTCTCAATCTGCCATGGCCAAGAAGTGGCCATTTTCTTCCCCTTCCCTCTTTCTCTGCTATCAGATCAAGGTGTGGCTGACCAGCCACCACAATCATACATTAGTGTGATTAGAGAAGCAGCATGGCTCAGTGGAAGGAGCACGGGCTTTGGAGTCAGAGGTCATGGGTTCAAATCTCAGCTCCGCCAATTGTCAGCTCTGTGACTTTGGGCAAGTCACTTAACTTCTCTGTGCCTCAGTTCCCTCATCTGTAAAATGGGGATTAAGACTGTGAGCCCCACGTGGGACAACCTGATCACCTTGTATCTCCCCAGTGCTTAGAACAGTGCTTTGCACATAGTAAACGCTTAACAAATACCATTATTATTAGTAGTAGCAGTAGTAGTAGTAGTACATTTTTTAAGGGTCCCTGCCTTCTCATCTACTCTGCCCAACCCAGGCTATTTACTCCTTTTTTTACTCCCTTTCTCAGGCATCTTCACCCCCAAGCCCTCTACGACAATATAGTCATCTCCTGAAAATTGCTCTGAACACTGGACTCTTCCATCTCCTAGCCCCAGGGACAATTCAGCTATAACCCCAGGGCTCCCCTAGTCACTGGCCTTTTCACACTGAATGGTCCAAGGACAATTCAACTGTCTCCTCTGGGTATCACTGGATTGTTATTATTGCTGTCATATATTAAGTTGTAATTGTTACATTGCTATCATTTACCTCACCAACCTCACCACGACCCTTCAATCCCCCATGCTCCTCTCTGCCCTTCCCAGTCCTCTCATCCCACCTCACCTTCCCTACCCATTCCCTGTAATCTAACTCCTCCGTACTTGTCCCCACCCTTTACCTCCCTCCCCTTGCGCGGCACATCCATCAACTTGCTCCAATTCAACTCTCCCCACACCCCTTCACAGCTGCTACCAAGTGTGGCCTGTGGAACCTCCACTCTATCATGGGGAGCTCTCCTTCATCCTTATCCTGTTCCTGTCTCAGTCACTCCTCCTCCTCGTCATTGCTGAAACTGGCTCTCCCCAGACAACATAGCGTCTCCTGCTGCTCTCTCCAGAGGGGAGCTTTTCTTCTCCCACTCCCCCAGATTCCCTGGGAAAGGAGGAGGTGTTGGCTTCTTTCTCGTGCCCCAGTGCCACTTTCACATCCTCCTACCTCCCCCTTCCCTTTCTTTCCCTTCCTTTGAAGCTCATATCATCAACCTCTACCACCCCCTCCAGATTCTAATAGCTGTCATCGATTGTCTCCAAGGTCCTACCTCGAACTTCTTTAACCATTTTGATCCTTTCCTCACATCCCTTCTTTCTCCATGCCCGCTTTGATCCTTGGGGACTTCCATATCCACATAATTGTTCCTGATGTCTCCACTGCTGCCCGCCTTCTATCACTCTTAAACTCTGCCTATCTCCTGTTCCACCCCACCTCCCCCACTCACCAATTTGGACACATCCTCTTTCTCATCATCTCTAACCACTGCACTTCTCCACCCTCACCAACTCTGAAATCCCTTTATCTCATCACAACCTTCTCACTTGCCTCCTTTCCCACACTCCTCCTCCCCATAAATCTGTGCTATTTTCCCAAAGAGACCTCTGATCACTGGACCCCATCCAACTTTCTAAACTCATCAAACCCCACTTAACCGCCATACCCAATCTACCCTCTCTTGATGACAAAATAGACACTCTCAACACCACCCTCTCTACTGTACTCAACTCCCTCACTCCTCTATCCCTTCGTCAATCTTGTACAACTAACCCACAGCCCTGGATCACCTGCACAATCCACCTCCTTCACTCTTGTGTTTGAGCCACAGAACACTGCTAATGGAAATCTAAATATCAGACCTACTTTGTCCACTTCAAGTTTATCCTTGCATGGTGTAACTCTGACCCACAAAACTATTTCTCTTCCCTTATTGACACCCATTCCCATCACCCTTACTAGTTGTTTCAGACATTTAACTCCCTTCTCAGGCCCCCAGTCCCCCTGTTTCCCCCATCACTTGCCCCCAGTGATCTGGCCATCTACTTTATTAAGAAAATTAACACCATCAGGTATGAGTTCCCTAAAACTTCCCCTGCCACTCCTCAGTCCTTCCCACTTCTGGCCCCCTTTTCAATTCTCCCATCCTTCCCAGCATTATCTCTAGAAGAGATCTTCTGCCTTCTCTCAAATGTGCATCGGACCCCCTTCCTACCTTATCAAAACTCTTGTGCACACCCTTCTTTCCCTCCCTACTAGCCACCTTCAACTGTTCACTCTCCAATGGCTTCTTCCCCACTACCTTCAAACATACCCATGTCTTCCTATCCTAAAAGAAAACCCCTCCCTTGACCCTACTGATTCCTCCAGTTATTGCCCCCATTTCCCTGCTACCATTCCTTTCCAAACTCTTTAAAGTGAGTAATCTATACTCACTGTCTCAAATTCCTCTCCTCCAAGTGTCTCCTGAACCCCCTCCAATCTGGTTTCTGTCCCCTTTACTCCACAGAAACTGTCCTTTCAAAGATCACCAATGATCTTCTTGCCAAACCCAATGACCTCAACTCTGTCCTGATCCTCCTCGACCTCTCAGCTTCCTACAACACTATGGACCTCCCACTACTCCTGGAAACATTATCCAAGCTTGGCTTCACCGACTCTGCCCTCTCCTGGTTCTCCTCCAATCTCTGTGGCTGTTCATTCTCAGTCTCCTTCATGGACTTATCTTCGGCATCCCATCCCCTAACTGTGGGGGTCCTTCAAGGTTCAGTTCTGGGTCCCTTTCTATTCTCCATCTACACTAACTCCCTTGGAGAACTCATTCACTCCCATGGCTTCAACTACCATCTCTATGCAGATGGTACCCAAATCTATATCTCCCCGATCTCCCTCTCTTTGGGCTCTCATCACCTGCCTTCAAGACACCTCTACTTGGATGTCCTCTCGTCACCTCAAACTTAACATGCCCAAAATAGAACTTCTTGTCTACCCACCCAAACCTTGTCCTCTCCTGGACTTTCCCATCACTGGAGACGACACCACCATCCTTCCCATCTCACAAGCCCATAACCTTAGTGTTATCCTTGACTCCTCTCTCTCATTCAACTTGCCTATTCAATCCATCACCAAATCCTCTTGGTCCCACCTTCACAACATCACCAAAATCCTCCCTTTCCTCTCTATCAGACTGCTACCACATTAATACAGTCATTCATCCTATCCTGCCTAGATTACTGCATCAGCCTTCTTGCTGACCACCCAACCTCCTGTCTCTCCCCACTCCAATCCATACTTCACTGCCTGGATCATCTTTCTACAGGAACGTTCAGGACACATAACTGCGCCCCCCCAACTTCTTAAATCTCCAGTGGTTGCCTATACACCTCCATATCAAATGAAAACTTCTCACCCCTTGCTTTAAAGCACTCCATCACCTTGCCCCCTCCTACCTCATCTCACTTCTCTCCTTCTACAACCCAGCCCACATACTTTGTTCCCCTAGTGCTAACCTTTTCACCGTGCCTTGCCTGTCTCACCACCGGCCTCTGGGTATCATCCTGCCTCTGGCCTTGAACGCCCTCCCTTCTCATCCACCAGACAATTACTCTTCCCTAACTTCAAAGCCTTATTGAAGACACATCTCCTCCAAGAGACATTCCCAGACTAAGCCCCACCTTTTCACCTTTCCCATTCCCTTCTGCATTACCCTGACTTGCTCCCTTTGCTCATCCTCATTCCCTCCAACTCAGCCCCACAGCACTTATGTATGTATCTGTAGTTTTGTTTATTTATATTGATGTCTGTCTCTTTCTCCACCATGCCCCCACCCAAGACTGTGAGACCACTATGGGCAGGGAATATCACTTTTTATAGTTGAATTGTACTTTCCCAAGCACTGCACACAGCAACCACTTAATAACTAGAATTGAATGACTGACTGAATGCATGCAGAGCACTATAATATGTGCTTGGGGAGTGCACTGTATTATACATTTCTCTGCCCAAACATTTTCCCCTCCCCTACCAGACTGTAAATCCCCTTTTAGATTGTAAGCTCACTTTGGGCAAGGAATATATCTGTTATATGGTACTCTTCCAGGCACTTAGTACAGTGTTCTGCACAAAGTAAGTGCTCAATAAATATGATTGGCTGACTGATACAATGAGCTTACAGTCTTTGGTCCCTGAGTACCAACCACTGATGACACTTTCCCAACTCAGGTAGTAATTTGTCTTCTCTATCCCACATGAGGGACCTCCACTGATTTGTAGAGGTATGAGAGATGGAGGAAGATGAGAAACAGCATCCTTTATCACCCTGGGTGAATACAAAACAAAAGAAATCCTCTCTTTAAAAGATGTGTCCCTGTTCAAACATAGGTCACAATAAAATAATCAAAGTGATACTCTCAATGTTTCTTGATGGAGTAATCTCTAAACCTGAGCTCTGTGGTCAGATCACATCCAACTAAAAAGAAAGCATGGTGATGAGAGGTAGGGGAGAGAAGGAGGCAGGAAAAGAAGAGGATTTGGGTAAAAAAGTCATTTGAACACCCAAGTGCTCACCCTTAGAAAACCAGCCTAGCCGGCAAACTCTGAGCAGGAAGACGTGATGGAATTCATGAAATAACTGAAAAGAGCCACAGCAAGAAGCAGGGATGGCTTAGGAGGAGGAAGAAAGGCCTGGCCAAGGGGAAACTCAGACAATAAATTAATTATTTCTATTGAGCACTTCATGTGTGCAGAACACTGTACCCATCACTTGGGAGAGTACAATACATTGGAGTTGGTAGAGTCATTCCCTGCCCACAGTGAGCTTATAGCCTTGAGAGGGAGACAGAAATTAATATGAAGAAATAAATTATGGATGCATACATAAGTGCACCTGTCTACATGTTTTGTCACCTGTCTACATGTTTAGTCACCTGTCTACATGTTTTGTTTTGTTGTCTGTCTCCCCCTTCTAGACTGTGAGCTCATTGTTGGGTAGGGACCATCTCTATATGTTGCCTACTTGTACTTCCCAAGTGCTTAATACAGTGCTCTGCACACAGTAAGCATTCAATAAATATGATTGAATGAATGAATAAGTGCTATAGGACTGAGGAAGGGGTGATAAAAGCATGCAAATCCAAGTACAAGGGTGACATAGAAGGGAGTTGAAGAGGAAATGAGGCCTTAGGGAAGGCATAACCTCTTTACAGATGGACAAATCTTTAAATTTAAATTGCATATTATTAATTATTCATTTTAATATCTGTCTCCCCCGTTAGACTATAAGCTCATTATAGGCAGGGAACATGGCTACTAATTCTGCTGTACTCTCTACATATAGTAAGTGTTCAATAAATACCATTGTTTGGTTGGAAACTTCTTGGAGGAGATGAACTTTTAGTAAAGTTTTGAAGGTGGGGAGTGATTTGCTGTTGGATATGAAAAGGGAGGATGTTCCAGGAGGGATAGGGGTGAGAGGTTAGTGGTGTGATAGATGAGATCGAAGTAGAGTGAGTAGGTTGGCATTAGAGAAGCAAAGGCCGTGGGCTGGGTTAGAATAGAAAATCAGGGAGGTAAGGGAGGAGGGGGCAAGGCGATTGAGTGCTTTAAAGTCTATGGTGAAGAGTTTCTGCTTGATGCAGAGGTGGATGAGAAACCACTGGAAGTTCATGAAGAGTGGGGAAACGTGGACTGAATGGTATTGCAGAAAAATGATCTCGGCTGTAGAGTGAAGTATGGACTGAAATGGGGAGAGACAGGAGGCAGGGAGGTCAGCAAGGAGGCTGATTCAGTAGTGAAGATGGGATAGGGTAAGTGCCTGTATCAATGTAATAGCAGTTTGAATGGACAGGAAAGGTTAGATTTCAGAGAAGTGAGGCTTGAACCATCAGGATTTGATGACAGATTGAATATATGGGTTGAATGAGAGAGGTAAGTGTCGAGGATAATGCCAAGGTTATGGGCTTGTGAGAGAGGAAGGATGGTGGTGCTATCTACAGTGATGGGAAAGTCATGGGGAGCACAGTGCTTGGGTGGGAATATGAGGAGTTTTTGCTTGAACACGTTAAGCTTGAGGTGATAGTGTAACACCCAACTAAAAATGTCTGAAGGCAGGAGGAAATGTGAGACTGCAGAGGAGGAGAGAGATCATGGCTGGAGATGTAAAGTTGGGAATCCTCTACATAGAGGTTGTGGTGGAAGCCATGGAAGTGAATGAGTTCTCCAAGGGAATGGGTGTAGACTGGAGAATAGGAGGGAGCCCAGAAATGAGCTTTGAGGGACCCCTAAATTCAGGGGGTGGGAGGCAGAGGAGGAGCCCCCAAAAGTGACTGAGATTGAGTGGCCAGAGAGATAGGAGGAGAACCAGGAAAGGACAGTGTCAGTGAAGGCGACATTGGATGTTACCAGGGGAAGGGGGTGGTCAACAGTCTCAAGGGCAGCTGAGAGGTCAAGGAGGATCAGGATGGAGTAGAGGCTGTTGGATCTGGCAAGGAGATCAATGGTGACCTTTGAGAGGACAGTTTCTGTGAAGAAATGGAGACAGCTGTTGTAGATAATTTGCTCAAAGAGTTTGGAGAGAAATGGGGGTAGGAAGATGGTGCAATAACTGGAGGGAGCCTCGGGGACAAGGGAGGGTTTTTTTAGGATTAGAAGACAAGAGCAGGCTTGAAAGCAGTGGAGAAAAAGCAACTGAAGAGTGAACAGTTGAAGATGATGATCAAGGGAGGAAGAAGGGAGGACTCAAGCATTCTAATAAGATGCAAACGGACGGGGTTGGCACACGTGGAGGGGGTAGATTTTGAGAGGAGATGGGAGATCTCTTTAGATGCTGCGGGGAAAAATGATAGAAGTGAAAAAGGGGCAGAAGAAGGGAGGGACTGGAGAGGAGCAGGTGAGATTTTAGGGAGATCATGCTTGATGGTTTTAATTTTCTAAAAAAAGTATGTGGCCAGGTCATTTTGGGCAAGAGATGGGGGACGCAGGTGGACAGAGGTTTGAGGCGCGAGTTAAATGTCTGAAACAACTGGTGAAGGCAATGAGCATGGAAGTCAATAAGGATGCAGAAATGTTGCTGAGCAGAGGAGAGGGAAGGGTTAAAGCTGGCAAGGATGAACTTGAAGTGGATGAGTGGGGCTGATAACTGGATTTCCAACAGCAGTAATAGTAATAATAATAATAATGGCATTTATTAAGCTCTTACTACGTGCAAAGCACTGTTCTAAGTGCTGGGGAGGTTACAAGGTGATCAGGTTGCCCCACGGGGGGCTCACAGTCTTAATCCCCATTTTACAGATGAGGTAACTGAGGAACAGAGAAGTTAAGTGACTCGCCCAAAGTCACATAGCTGACAATTGGCGGAGCTGGGATTTGAACCCTTGACTTCTGACTCCAAAGGCTGTGCTCTTTCCACTGAGCCACGCTGCTTCTCATGCAGTACTCAGTGGCTCATGCACAGGAACGAGGGAAGCATACTGTGGAGGTGACCCACAGAGCTGTGGGTTACTGGTATGAAATTGGCAAAGGGATAGAGGAGTGAGGGATTTGAGTTGAGTAATAATAATGATAATAATAATAATTGTTTTGGTTAAGCGCTTACTATGTGCCAGGCACTGTAATAAGCTCTGAGGTAGATACAACACAATCGGTCCCACATGGGATTCCCAGTCTGAGTAGGAGGTAGAACAGGCAAAGTGAATTCCCACTTTACAGATGAGGTAACTGAGGCACAGAGAAGTGACGTGACTTGCCCATTCTCACAGAGCAGACAAGTGGTAGTGGAAGGATTAGAACCGAGAACCTCTGACTCCCAAGCCTAGGTTCTTTCCACCAGGGCACATTGATTGATGTTGAGGGCTTCAGTTTGGTTGTGAAGGGAAGATAGTTTGGGTATGGAGATTAAATGGGGCCTGTTGAGATGATCAGATGGGGTTAAAAGATTGGAGTTCTCTGTGGGGAAACAGGACAGATTTGTGGGAAGTGTGTGTGGGAGAGAAGGCAGATGGGGTTGTGGGCAGATAGAGGGATTTCAAAGTTGGTGAAGGTCGAGACTAGACCTTCACTAGAGTGACTAGAGAGGATGTGTGTCTGTGTCCAAGTTGGTGAGTGGGCGAGGTGGGGTAGAAGAGGAGGTCAGTGGAGTTGAGGAGTGATAGAAAGTGGGCAGCGGAAAGGTCATCAGGAACATCCACTTGAATATTCAAGTCCCAAGGATCAATGTAGGGATGGAGAAAGAGAGAAGGAAAGTGAGAGAGGCATTAAAATGGTGCAAAAAGTTGGAGGTGGGGGCCTGGTTGGGGTGGTAGATGACCTTAACTAGTATATGGAAGGTATGGTCTTCGAAGGAAAGGAAAGAGAAGCAGCATGGCTCCGTGGAAAGAGCACGGGCTTTGGAGTCAGAGGTCATGGGTTCAAATCCAGGCTCCCCACTTGTCAGCTGTGTGACTTTGGGCAAGTCACTTAACTTCTCTGGGCATCAGTGACCTCATCTGTAAAATGGGGGTTAAGACTGTGAGCCCCCCATGGGACAACCTGATCACCTTGTTACCTTCCCAGCGCTTAGCACAGTGCTTTGCACATAGTAAGTGCTCAATAAATGCCATTATTATTATTATTAAAGAGAGAGATGGGGGAGATGGAATGGTGTGAAAGCAGCATTAGGAAGTGAGCGGGAAGCCCACTCCTCCCTCGGACAACTCACCTCACCAGGCTCACAGGCCCCCATCCCGACCCTTAAAGCTGAACAAAGGGACCTGCCAACACATCCCACCCCAGGCAGACATCTGAGCCAGGAGATGGTGGGAAACCTCCCCTGCGGTGGACTGAAAGAACTGTGGGAGCTTTGTCTTGCTGGAGGGAGTTTCCCCTTCTGTCCCGGCCTGAGCAGCAAGGACTTGGATCAGAAGCTTTGTCGGGGAGTGAAGGGGCCACCCCCATATCCACAGATTCTGCCTCCATGTGTAAGCAAAGACCAGCCTGACTGGGTTGCACAGCTGCCAGAGAGTAGGTAAGTTGTGGTACTTCCTAGTTGCCCTCGGGGACCGGAGAGAAGAATCATGGCCTAGTGGAAAGAGCATGGAAAGAGAGTCAGAGGCCCTGGGTTCTAATTCTACATGTGCCAAATGCTTGATGTGTGACCTTGGGCAAATCATTTCACATCTCTGTGCCTCAGTTCTCCTGCTCTCCCTCCTAACTTAGACTGTGATGCAGGGACTGTGTCCAACCTAATTAACTCGTATCTACCCCAGAGTTTAGAACAGTGTTTGACACATAGTAAGTGCTTAACAAATACCATTTATGAGGGAGAGAGAGAGAAAGAGAGAGAGAAAAAGGGGGAGAAGTTTGGATGGTTTGACTGAGTCGTTAAGACATCAAAAACCTCTGCTGGTGCCGTCCGGGCAGCAATGGTTCCCGGCTTCTGCTCAGAACTGGATACCCACAGAGCCCAAGTCCAGTGACTGGTGCATATTAAAGGTGGGAGGGTGGAGAAGTGATGGAGTATAATCTCCCCTAATTCTGGGATAGAGTGCAGCTAGGCTGAGGGAGAGATTATGCCCCCAAACAGGCCCCTGGGCTCTGTTCTATGGGACTGGGGACCCTACATAAATGAAGCTGTGATCAACTCCTTTTTAATGGTATTTGTTAAGTGCTTACTCTGTGTCAAGCACTGTTCTAAGCGATGGTGTAGATACAAGGTAATCAGGTTGGACATAGTTCCTGTCCCGCATGGGGCTTACCATCTTCATCCCCTTTTTACAGATGAGGTAACTAAGGACAGAGAAGTGACTTTACCAAAGTCACAGAGCAGACATTTGGCAGAGCCAGGATTAGAACCCACGGCCTTCTGACTCAAACAATGAGTCAATCATATTTATTGAGTACTTACTGTGTGCTGAGCACTATATTAAGTACTTGGGAGAGTACAATTTAACAGGCACATTCCCTACCCACAATGAGCTAACAATCTAGAGGGGGAGACAAACATTAATAGAAATGAATAAATTACAGATAAGTATATAAGTACTGTGGGGCGGGGAAAGGGGTTGAATAAAGTGAGCAAGTCAGGGAGATGCAGAAGGGAGTTGAAGAAAAGGAAAAGAGGGCTTAGTCAAGGAAGGCCTCCTGGAGGAGCTGTGACTTCAATAAAGCTTTAAAGTGGGGGAGAGTAATTGCCTGTCGTATTTGATGAGGGAGGGCATTCCAGGCCAGAGGCAGGACGTGGACGAGGGGTCGACGGTGAGACAAATGAAATCGAGGTACAGTGAGAAGGTTTAGAGGAGTGAAGTGTGTGGGCTGGGTTGTGGTAGAAGAGTAGTGATGGGAGGTAAAAGGGGGCAAGATGAATGATTGCTTTGAAGCCAATGGTGAGGAGTTTTTGTTTGATGCAGAGTGGGATGGGCAACCTCTGGAGTTTCTTGAGGAGTGGGGAAACATGGTCTGAACATTTTTGTAGAAAAACAATCCAGGCAGCAGAGCGAAGTATGGACTAGAGTGGGGAGAGACAGGAGGCATAGAGGTCAGCAAGGAAGGTGGACTAGGATAAGTGATTGGATTAATGTGACAGCCATTTGGATGGAGAAGAAAGGGTGGGTTTTAATGTTGTGACAATAGAACCGACAGGATTTATTGATATTTTGAATATGTGAGTTGAATGAGAAAGAGGCTGTAACCACTAGGCAACACTGTTTCTCCTTGGCATCTGTAAATTGACACTGATTTATCACAACAGGGCAGTAAGTGATTCCTTAGAGAAAGCAAGCATTACTGCAGCTTCCAAAGTGTGCCATGTTCTCCCCTCAAGGAGTTTATGTGTTGGAGAAATAGCTTCCTGGGGTGGAATATTCCTAACCAATGGCTTAATTTTTCTGAATTCTAATATTCTTTTTATTATTGTGATGGTATTCTTGTGATCTTAGACTATGTACTGCATGTCCCCATGTGGGATAGGGACAGTGTCAGACCTGACAATTTTGGATCTTCAGCAGTGCTTAATATAGTGATTGACACATTGTAACACCAAATACCACAATTATTATTATTACCAAACACTGTGCTAAATGCTGGATAATCAGAGCAGACAAAATCCTTATTTCCCATTAAACTTTCAATCAATCAGTGGTATTCATTTAGTGCTTACTGTATGAAGAGCATTGTACTAAGTGCTTGGGAAAGTACAATACAACAGAGTTGGTAGACAAATCCCCTGCCCACAACAATCTTACAGTCTAGAGGGGGTGACAGGCATTAATATTAATAATAATAATAATAATAATGACATTTATTAAGTGCTTACTATGTGCAAAGCACTGTTCTAAGCACTAGGGAGATTACAAGGTGATCAGGTTGTCCCACAGGGGGCTCACAATCTTAATCCCCATTTTACAGATGAGGTAACTGAGGCACAGAGAAGTTAAGTTACTTGCCCAAAGTCACACAGCTGACAGTTGGTGGAGCCGGGATTTGAACCCATGACCTCTGACTCCAAAGCTTTTGCTCTTTCCACTGAGTCACCCTGGCTTCTCAATAATGATAATGATAATAATATTATTATATAATCAATATTATATAATTGTCTCAATTATAATAATAATGGTATTTGTTAAGTGCTTACTCTGTGCCAGGCACTGTACTAAGCGCTGGGGTGGATACAAGCAAATCAAGTTGAACACAATCCTTTTCCCATGTGGGGCTCACGTTCTCAATCCCCATTTTGCAGATGAGGTAACTGAGGCACAGAGACGTGAAGTGACTTGCCCAAGGTCACACAGCAGACAAGTGGTGAAGCTGGGATTTACAGATATGCATATAAGTGCTGTGGGATTGAGGCTGGAGTGAATAAAATAATATCCAAAGGTCACACATCCAAGTGCATAGATGCCATAGAAGGGAGTTGGGGAAAAGTGGGCTTAATTAGGGAAGGTCTCTTGGAAGAGATGTCCCTATTTAATCCTTATTTTACATATGCAGAAACTGAGCCACAGAGAGGTAAAATGACTAGCCTTGGGTGATACAGCAGTTCACCAGTGGAGCCAAGATTAGGACCTGAGTCCTTTGAATCTCAGATCCATGTTCTCTCCACCCTTTTACATGTCCTGCTTCTTTGAGAAGAGTGGGAAACATCTCAGAAAAAATGCATAAATCCATGACATACTACTCCGTCATGGAAGGGGCGGTTGGCAGATTACAAGTGTGCAAATAACAAAATCATTCAACTTTTATTGAGTCTGGTATCTGGTGTTCCCTTCAGGATGCACTTGAAATAAGGCAGGGGGTGCCGAGGAAAAAAAAGGTTATTCTTGGGCCAGCCAATGGGCAGTTTCTTTGATATGAAAGGGAATGAAGAAACAAAGAAAACTCTAATGATGAAGAAAACTCTAGGCGAAGAGTGCCTGGAAACCCCAATGAAGATTGGTCTTTTAACATATTGTATAGAAATATTTGCAAAATACATGCTCAGAAGAAAATTACGTGGAACAAAAAAGGGAGTTCTCGGCCTCCGAGGTGGTAACAGTCACCTTTAACAACAGACTACATTAAGCCCCTTCTGAGTGCAGAACATGACTCTTGGCCCCTGACAACTTAGAATAACATAAACGACCTGTCTTGCCCTTTAGAAAGGTACCCTTGACAAGAGTGATCTCAGGGGTAGGTGACCCTTTCCGGCTGCCCAACCTGGGGGTCCCCAAGAAAGATCTAGAGCCTTAGAAGTGCACCTTCCATTCCAGACAATCCTCTGCCTCTATTTCCCCACTTCCAATGCCCCACAGGGGGATTTTCCATGAGACAGACTAAGCCACAGGCTAAAGGTGGCAGATTTTATGGTGGGGAAGTGGAGGGAACAACTTTTGCCACTAATTCCTGGAATGGTA
Source organism: Tachyglossus aculeatus (assembly GCF_015852505.1). NCBI lineage: Eukaryota > Metazoa > Chordata > Mammalia > Monotremata > Tachyglossidae > Tachyglossus > Tachyglossus aculeatus. The sequence continues at coordinate 55,467,177 of NC_052070.1, forward strand.
GTCAGAGTCTTAGACCATTGCTATCAGTGAGCAGCATGGCTCAGTGGAAAAAGCCCGGGCTTTTCAGACAGAGGTCGTGGGTTCAAACCCCAGTTCTGCCACTTGTCAGCTGTGTGACTTTGGGCAAGTCACTTAACTTCTCTGGGCCTCAGTTACCTCATCTGTAAAATGGGGATCAAGACTGTGAGAACCCCATGGGAAAACCTGATCACCTTGTAACCACCCCAGCACTTAGAATAATGTTTTGCAATTATTATTATTATTATTAGTAGTAGTAGTAGTATTATTAGTATTAGTATTATTATTATTACCACCAAGATCCAAACTTCCTATTCAAATTCACCTACTGTCCAATGAGGAGGCAAAGTACTGGGGCACCTGGCCAAAGGAGTCACCAGGAGGCAGGGGTGCTTAGGATAGAAAATGCCAAAGGCATGAATTTTTTGATCTTCTTCAAGGCTCTTCACCAGGAGCCCCCTTCTACTTCTCTCTTCCCCTGATCCTTCCTAGCTCTGTTCTTTGCTCCTCCGGAGGCCACCTTCTCCCCAACCCTTCCATCTCTCCCACCTCTCACCTTGCCCCAGTCTTTCTCCCACTTCGAATTCCTTCTCCCTCAGCTGCATCATATCATATCTTCCTCCTCCCTGCTCCTTCCAACCCCTTCCAAAAAAAGCCCTCTAAAATTAGAGTGAATGTCTTCACTTAAGTAGGAAAATGGCAGTTGTAAACTTCACAATTCACATAGAACAGAAAACATCCTACATTATTTTTGTTTCATGTAATTTTCTTCTGAGCATGTATTTTGCAATTATTTCTATATACTCTGATAATGGATTAAAAGAGGAATTTTCATTAGATTTTCCAGAGACTCTGCCAAAAAGTTTTCTTCATTAAATTTTTCTTCATTTCTTCATTCAAGAGAAACTGAGTTGCCTAGTGGAAAGAGTATGAGCCTGGAAGTTAGAGGACCTGGGTTTTAATCCTGACTCTCCCACTTGTCTGCTGTGTGATCTTGGGCAAGTCATTTAACTTTTCTGTGCCTCAGTTACCTTACCTGCAAAATAAGGATTCAATACCTGTTATCCCTCATGCTTAGACTGTGAGTCCCATGTGGGACCTGATTATCTTGTATATACCCCAGTGTTTAGTACAGCGCTTAGCTAATAATAATAATGGTAAATAATAATAATAATGATGGCATTTATTAAGTGCTTACTATGTGCAGAGCACTGTTCTAAATGCTGGGGAGGTTATAAAGTGATCAGTTTGTCTCACAGGGGGCTCACATTCTTAATCCCCATTTTACAGTTGAGGTAACTGAAGCACAGAGAAGTTAAGTGACTTGCCCAAAGTCACACAGCTGACAATTGGCAGAGCCGGGATTTGAACCCCTGACCTCCGACTCCAAAGCCCGTGCTCTTTCCACTGAGCCACGTTGCTTCCCTATGGTACTAAAGTGTTTACTGTGTGGCAAACACTGTACTAAATTCTGGGGTAGAACAAGATAATCAGGTTCCACATGGGGCTCACAGTTTATGTAGAAAGGAGAACAAGTGTTGAATACCCATTTTGCAAATGAAGGAACTGAGGCATAGAGAAGTTAAGCCAAGGTCACCCAGCAGACAGGTGGTGGAGCTGGGATGAGAACCCAGGTCCTCTGACTCTCAGGCCCATGGTCTTTCCCCTAGCCCACACCACTTCTCATATAGTATACAATTAATGAATACTATTATTATTTATTTCTCATTTCACCCACATATTCAGTGTCACCAAATCTTGTCAGTTTCATCTTCACAACATTGCTAAAATCCATCCTTTCCTCTCTATCCAAACTGCTATTGCACTGATCCAAGCACTTATCCTCTCCATCCTTGACTACTGCATCTGCCTCCCTGCTAACCTCCCGATCTCCTGCCTCTCCCCACTCTAGTCCATACTTCACTCTGCTCCATGGATCATTTTTCAAGAAAAGTTCAGTCCATGTCTTCCCTCTCAATCAATTATATTTATTGAGTGCTTACTACGTCCCAGGCATCGTACTAAGCACTGAGGTGGATACAAGCAAATCAGGATTGATGCAGTCCCTGCCCCACATGGGGCTCACATTCTTAATCCCCATTTTACAGATGAGGTAACTAAAGCACAGAAAAGTAAGTGACATACCCAAGGTCACACAGCAGACAAGTGTCAGAGTTAGCATTAGAACACAGGTCCTTCTGATTCCCAGACCTGTGCTCTAATCACTAAATCGCACTGCTTCCCTTAACTAGTCACTTTTTTGAAAATACCAAAGCTGGCAGTATGTTTGAGGTTTATTCATTCATTCATTCAATTGTATTTATTGAGCACTTAATGTATGCAGGGCACTGTACTAAGTGCCTGGGAAGTACAAGTCGGCAACATATAGAGACAGTCCCTACCCAACAACAGGCTCACAGTCTAGTCACAGTTTAGAGGTTATAAAGCAGTGAGAGCACCACAAGTTTGTGTAATTTTCTCTTCTTCTGCTTATATTGTCTAGATTTTCTTTTATTTTATTTTATTTTATTTTATTTTATTTTATTTTGTTAGTATGTTTGGTTTTGTTCTCTGTCTCCCCCTTCTAGACTGTGAGCCCACTGATGGGTAGGGACTGTCTCTATATGTTGCCAGCTTGTACTTCCCAAGCGCTTAGTACAGTGCTCTGCACACAGTAAGCGCTCAATAAATACAATTGATTGATTGATTTCAATGCCACCAATAGGATAGAACCAATTTATTTTCCGAGCAGTTGTCTGTCTCTGTCTCTCTCTTTTTCTCTCTCTCTCCCTCTCTTTCTCTCTCTCTCTTCGCCCCCCCCTCCTTTTATTCAAGCTAGGTATTATTATCCATTTCTTTTAGGTTTAACATGCTTTCTGCAAAATCTCAGGTAAATCTCTGAACTCCAAGCTAATAAAGTTGCCATGGAGGCACCAAGCTGAACAGACCTAGACAATATCTTGAAGGGAGGATGCTAGACCCTATTTCCAGGAGAAGGGTTAAGGAATTTCTTTTTTGAAAGACCTAAAAGACTCCTTTTCCCTTCCAAAATGTAAAGTTGGGCTTCTCTGCCTCGAGCAGTCTAGTTTCTATTTTAAAGTTCTCTCAGGTTAGAAGCTGCCGCTTTAGTAGTCTGCTCCAGTGTTTTCCAAGACCAGTCAAGAAACTCCTTAAACCAAACTCTATCTTGTTGCAATTTAAACCTATTTTCTCATGATCCTCATAATCACTGCCCCCTGACATAAATTAAGCCCTTCTCCTCATCTCTCCCAGCATAAATTGGACTTGCTTCACCCTGCCCTATTCCCCGACCCCCGCACCTGACTCCTGGCCTGAGGGAGTTCCCTCCTCTCACCTCAAGGCAGCTCCCCAATAGCAGAGCTCTCCATGCCTGCATAATAATAATGATGATGGTATTTGCTAAGCACTTACTATGTGCAAAGCACTGTTCTAAGCACTGGGGAGGTTACAGGGTGATCAGGTTGTCCCGCGGGGGGCTCACAGTTTTAATCTCCATTTTACAGATGAGGTAACTGAGGCATGGAGAAGTTAAGTGATTTGCCCAAAGTCACACATCTGACAGTTGGCGGAGTCAGGATTTGAACCCATGACCTCTGACTCCAAAGCCAACAACAGGCTCAGTCTAGTCACAATCTAGAGGTTATAAAGCAGTGAGAGCACCACAAGTTTGTGCAATTTTCTCTTCTTCTGTTTATATTGTCTAGATTTCAATGCCACCAATAGGATAGAACCAATTTATTTTCCAAGCAGTTGTCTGTCTCTCTCTCTCTCTTTTTTCTCTCTCTCTCCCTCTCTTTCTCTGTCTCTCTCCGCCCCCCTCCTTTTATTCAAGCTAGGTATTATCATCCATTTCTTTTAGGTTTAACATGCTTTCTGCAAAATCTTGCTCTTTCCACTGAGCCAAGCTGGTAAAGGTGTTCTTTCTCTGCCCCCATCCCTGTGAAGGTTCTGTTCTTGCACCTCCTTCAATCAATTATTCAGTGATATTTATTATGTTGCTGATTTGTACTTCCCAAGCACTTAGTTACAGTGCTCTGCACAAAGTAAGTGCTCCATAAATATGATTGAATGAATGAATGATTGAATTTATTGAGCACTTACTGTGTGCAGACCACTGTACCAAGCAAATGGAGAACCTCAATCAGTCAGTCAGTCAATTGTATTTATTGAGAATTTACTGTAGGCAGACTACTGTACTAAACACTTGGGGAAGGACAATATAACAATGTAACAGACACATTGACTGCCCACAGTGAGTTTACAGTCTAGAGGGAGAAAGCAGAGTTGGTAGACATGTTCCCTGCCCACACCTGATTGATCCCTGTGGCCCCCAGGAGAACACCCCCCCCCACACACTATTAGGATCATGTTTCAACCCCATGGAGATGCAATTGCAGAATCTTCCTCGAGCTAATTGGGAAAAAAGGGAAATCGGCAAGGCCAATGAAACAAAATTTGAGGTTGTACTCAGACCACAGGTGGGACAAGAAGCCCAATAGCATATGCAGGAATGTGGTTTACAAAGAAGTTAAACATTATGGGCAGGGAACTTGTCTGCTAATTTTGCTTTATTGTACCCTCCCAAACACTTAGTACAGTGCTCTGCACATAGTAAGCACTCAATTCCACTGATTTGTTGTTTGACCTGCACTCATTAATTTTTTCAACATATGCGGCAGCCTGGCCCTCCTCTAAATTTGCTCTTACCTTTCAAGTGATATAATGTGTATGGGGAGAGTTTGCACCCGGTGTAAAGTGGCTGGCACTCTGCACACAGTTAGTGCTCAATAAATATGATTGAATGAATGAATGGCAAGTGGCCCTCTGATTGGTTGTCCTGGTGTACCTGCTTCATTGCAGGCATAATTTCCAGAGCTGTACTAAATGGCTCTGTCATGGTAGGTGGAGGTCTGCTATGTCCAAAAGCACATGTCTCAGGCAGTGGAACACAATCTGTCAGCTGCTCAAGAACCTCCAGTGGTTGCCCATCCACCTCTGCATCAAGCAGAAATTCCTTACCATCTGCTTTAAGGAACTCAAAACCCTACTAAAATCACTTCTCCTCCAAGAGGTCTTAACCAACTCATCCCTTATTTTCCCTACCCCCTTTTTCTTCTGCATCAATCTGTACCCTTTATATGCTTGATATTTACTCTGCACTCAGCCCCAAAGCCTTTAATCTACACAACCCAAGTGTCTAGTACAGTGCTCTGCACATAGTAAGTGCTCAATAAATATGACTGATTGATTGATTTATATCTTTAATTTATTTTAGTGCCTGTATCCTCTCTTTACACTTGTAAGCTCCTTGTGGGCAGGGAGCATGTTTACCAACTCTATTGTATTGTACCCTTTCAGGCCCTTAGGATAGTGTACCATATAACAGAGTTGGTAGACACATTTCCTAACTACAGTGAGTTTACAGTCTACAGGGGGAGACTGACATTAATATGAGTAAATGAATTATGGATATAAAATTTAAAAAGATGGCATTTGTTAAGCACTTACTATGTTCTAAGTGCTGGGGAGGATACAAGGTGATCAGGTTGTCCCAAGCAGGGCTCAGAGTCCTAATCCCCATTTTACAGATGAGGTAACTGAGGCTCAGAGAAGTTAAGTGACTTGCCCAAAGTCACACAGCTGACAAGTGGCAGAGCTAGGATTAGAACCCATGACCTCTGATTCCCAAGCCCGTGCTCTTTCCACAGAACCACGCTGCCTTGGTACTATGGGACTGTACTCTCCCAAGTGCTCTGCACATAGTAAGCACTTAATAATAATAATAATAATAATAATAATACTGGCATTTATTAAGTGCTTACTATGTACCAGGCATGATTCAAGCAAATTAGATTGGACACAGTCCGTGTCGCATGTGGGGCTCACCATCATAATCCCCATTTTACAGATGAGGTAACTAAGGCATAGAGAAGTGAAGTGATTTGCCCAAGGTCACCCAGCAGACAAGTGGTGGAGTGGGATTAGAACTCAAGACCTTCTGATTCTCAGGCCCATACTCTATCCACTACCCCATGCTGCTTCCTTGAATCAGTGATAAAAACCATTGATTGATTGACTGATACCTGTAACCACCCTTAACTCCCTGCCACCCCCCACCAGAATGCCACCCTTCCACATAAGACCAAGTTACGGGCTGACCTGTTTCATTTATTTAGACTATCATCATCAATCGTATTTATTGAGCGCTTACTATGTGCAGAGCACTGTACTAAGCGCTTGGGAAGTACAAATTGGCAACATATAGAGACAGTCCCTACCCAACAGTGGGCTCACAGTCTAAAAGGGGGAGACAGAGAACAAAACCAAACATACTAACAAAATAAAATAAATAGAATAGATATGTACGAATAAAATGAATAAATAAATAGAGTAATAAATATGTACAAACATATATACATATATACAGGTGCTGTGGGGAAGGGAAGGAGGTAAGATGGGGGGGATGGAGAGGGGGACGAGGGGGAGAGGAAGGAAGGAAGACTATAAACTTCTTAAGGGTAGGAATATTTTTTTTTGAATCCTCAGCCTGAAGAGGTTATGAAGACATCTTAATAATGATAATATTTGTTTAACATTTCCTCAGTGCAAAGCCCTGGATTAAACACTGGGGTCAAAACAGGTTAATCAGGTTGGTTATGGTCCCTGTCTCACATGGGGCTCACAACCTAACTAGAAGGAAGAACATGTAATGAATTCCCGTTTCACAGACGTGGAAACTGAGACAGATGTTAAGTGACTTACCCAGGGTCACACAGCTGGTAAGTGACAGAGCCGGAATTAGAACCCAAGTCCTCTGACTCCCAGGCATTTGCTCTTATCACTAGGATAAGCCATTTTTTACTAGGCCATGCTGGTTCTGGTCCACCCCTCTGCATCTGAGTGGAACTTCGGTTTACTCAGGACAGACATAATAAAAATAATGATAATTGTGGTATTTGTTAAGTGCTTACTATATGCCAAACCCTCTCCTGAGCATTAGAGTAGATACAAGACAATCAGATTAGGCACAGTCCCTTTTTCACACTGGACTCACAGTCAAAGGGGCAGGGAGAACAGGTATTGAATCTCCATTTTACCACTGAGGAAACTGAGACAGAAAAATTAAGTGACTTGCCTAAAGAAACACAATTGGCGAACAGCATTGCTGGGATTAGATCTCAGGTCCTCTGCCTCCCGGCCTGTGCTCTTCCCACAAGGCCATTCTTATGTCTCTCCTATTTTTCAAAACCTGGGTTTAATGTTACTTTTATTTTATTTATTTTATTCACATCAGGCCTGCAGAGTCGTATTTTCCTGCATGCCCAGAATGAACTAAAACTTCCATTTCAGGTCATTCCCAGATCCCATTTTGTCCCTCGTATGCACAATTTTGGATGTGAAACTGGTGTCAGCACAACCCCTCCCCTTTTTTATGGTATTTGTTAAGCCCTTACTATGTGCCAGGCACTGTACAAAGCGCTGGGGTGGGTACAAGCAAATTGGGTGGGATACAGTCCCCGTCCCACAGGGAGCTCACAGTCTCAATCCTTATTTTACAGATGAGGTAACTGCGGCCCAGAGAAGTGAAGTGACTTGCCCAGGGTCACACAGTAGACAAGTGGCAGAGCTGGGATTAGAACCCACAACCTTGTAACTCCCAGTCCAATGCCAGTACGCCACCTCTCCTTCCGTGAGCCCTGCTTGGCAGCTCTCCTCTCTGTCCACCCTCATTATCTGGTAGAGGAGAACCAGGCTTCCCCAAGAAGAATGGGCTTTCTTCCTTTTTACTTTGGATATATGCAGACAGGGTGTGTATATGGCCCTTCTTCAGTGTCAGTGCTGTCATTTCATTTCTAGACTGTAAGCCCACTGTTGGGTAGGGACTGTCTCTACATGTTGTCAACTTGTACTTCCCAAGCGCTTAGTACAGTGCTCTGCACACAGTAAGCACTCAATAAATACGATTGATTGATTGATTGACTTCATCAGACCAAGCCTTCTGGCCTTAGAAGGTGGGCAGGCTGTCAGCACTCTCAAAAAGCCCTAAACTGGTATTTACACTGTAGAGAAGTCCTGGACCCAGCCATGTTCCTGTTGGAAGGAGCACCAACATTTGTTCTTTGGAGGGTTCCTTCATGAGGCAGGCAATGTTCTCTCTCTCTTCAGGCAGAGAAGAGCAGAGGTCAGATCTCACTCTGGGGATTGAGACTGTAAGATTGTTGAGGGCAGGGAATGTGTCTGTTTATAGTTATATCATGCTCTTGGTACAGTGCTCTGCATACAGTAAGTGCTCAATAAATACAGTTGACTGCCTGACTGGAGAGAGCCCAGGTCATGGCCAGATTTTACAGTCAGCAGTGGCAAAACGGGCTTCTGAAGGTTGTGAAATTTGCTGTTTCCTTCTCTTCTGTGCACTTAGCAGATGTGGAAATACAAATTTGTTTCTTCCTCTGCCCACCTCCCCATGTGGTTCACTTTTCATGATGAACACACTCTTGTTGATTTGACTTATACCGCATTATCACTTTTGAAACCTGTGGTTTCAGGCCTTGACCTATTGGCTCACAGTGCAAAAAATTGCCAACATCCTGCTTTCTTATCTGCACCTCCTTCTTAGCATTGAAACACTGATGATTGCAGTGTTTCATAGGCAAATAGTGGAGCAGTAGCAGTAGTAGTAGTAATGGTATTTATTCAATGCACTGTAATAAGCACTTGTGGAAATTGTAGAGGAGAATAACACACATCTGCTGCTCTCATACTGTGTTCGATCTGCGCCTCGGCTCTAATGTGTTGAAAATAATGATAATAATTGTGGTATCTGTTAGGTGCTCTAGGCCAAAGGCTTGTTCTGGGCAGGTAATGTGTCTGTTTATTGTTGTAGTGTACTGTCCTAAGTGCTTAGTACGGTGCACACAGCGCTCAATAAATACGATTGAATGAATGAATAAGTGCTTATTAGGTGCCAAGCACTGTACTAACAGCTGTGGTAGATACAAGATCATGAGGTTGATTATTTGTAGCTCTTCTGTCTATGGGGTTCATCCACTCTGCAATATTAATAAGTGAGTCCCAGTGGAAAGAGAACGGGCCTGCTTGTTAGAGGACCAGGGTTCTAATCCCAGCTCTGCCACTTGTCTGCTATGTGATCTCAGGCAAGTCACTTAACTTCTCTCTGTTTCAGTTCCCTCATCTGCAAAATGGGAACTCAATAATAATTCCCTCTACTCAGACTGTGAGCCCCATGTGGGAACTGATTATTTTGTATCTACCCCAGCGCTTTGAACAGTATTTGACCCATAGTAAGCACTTTACAAATACCACAATTATTATTATTGTTGATATTTATTATATGGTTTTGGCCTCAGAGCCTTTCACCTTGGCTTCTCCCATTTCCTTTGTTCCCTAGTTCAGCCCTTGGCTACCTCAGCACCAGCAGATTTTTTTCAATGCCCCCTGTGCTCCCTCATCACCATCACCTCTGAGCCTCTTCCCTAGCCAGCTCCAAGCCTGGCTTCCTCAGATCATCACAGGGACTCAGGGATACTTAGCTCACAGCTGCTCAGGGATGTGGTTTAGCATAGAGCTGCCCCAGCCTAGACAGGGAGCCTCATGCAGGATTTGTCTTTCCTGTTTTATCTTGTAGCTATTATGTTGCTTGGCACTAAGGAAGCGCTTAAAAAATACCCCCAGAAAACCCCCAAACCAGCGTGTGGATTCTGCTGAGAATCATTGTCTGCATGTCAGAGGGACTAAGGTGCATAGGACAGAGGGCACTGCTGTGTGTGTGAGAACCAAGGACTCAGAATTCTTCTCTGAATTCTTCTCCCCGACCATACCAAGAGTCAGATCAGATGTGGCTCAGTGGAAAGAGCCCGGGCTTTGGAGCCAGGGGTCACGGGTTCAAATCCTAGCCCTGCCACTTGTCAGCTGTGTGACTTTGGGCAAGTCACTTAACTTCTCTGGGCCTCAGTTACCTCATCTGTAAAAGGGGGATTAAGACTGTGAGCCCCACGTGGGACAACCTGATTAACTTGTATCCCCCCAGTGCTTAAAACAGTGCTTTGCACATAGTAAGCACTTAACAAAGATATCATCATCATCAGCGCAGGCCCAGCCAAACAAGGAGAGATGGGAGGACCAGCTATGGACTCTGCTCTCAGAAAGCTTCACTCCATTAGATCCTGGGACTTATGCCAAGAATCAGACATCTCCCACATCTCCTAGACTTCCAGCTCCTTAAAGGCTGGGATCATGTCTACCAACTGTGCTCACCTAAGTGCTTAATAACGTGCTCTGCACAATTTTTTATAGCATTTGTTAAGCGTTTATTATGTGCCACGCATTTTACTGTGTGCTGGCTGTCCCACAGGGGGTTCACCGTCTTAATCCCCTTTTACAGATGAGTTAAGTGACTTGCCTAAGGTCACACAGCAAGCAAGTGTGGGAGCCAGGATTAGAACCCAGGACCTTCTGATCCCCAGGCCCATGCTCTATCCATTAGGCCATGCTGCTTCTCATTCAACTGTGCACAAACTAAGCTCTCAGTGACTGTCATTGATTGACCATCATATCATCATCACCATCAAAAGTAATCAATCAGTGCCATTTCTTGAGCACTTACTGTGTGTAATGTGCTGTACTAAGTGCTTGGGAAAGTACACTACCACAGAAATGGTAGACACAGTCCTATATTTATTGAGTGTGCACTGTGGGCAGAGGAATCAGTCAACCACTCAACTGATGGTCTTATCAATTACCTTTGATAAGTACCCTTAGAGAAGCAGCGTGCTCAGTGTAAAGAGCACGAGCTCTGGAGTCAGAGGTCATAGGTTCAAATCCTGGCTCCACCACTTGTCATCTGTGTGACTTTGGGCAAGTCACTTAACTTCTCTGGGCCTCAGTTACCTCATCTGTAAAATGGGAATGAAGACTGTGAGCCCCCCGTGGGACAACCTGGTCACCTTGTAACCTCCTCAGCGCTTAGAACAGTGCTTTGCACATAGTAAGCGCTTAATAAATGCCATCATTATTATTATTATTACCCTGTGCTCAACACTGGGTTAAGCGCTTGGGAGAGGACAATTGGAGTCAGAAACAGAATCTCTGCCCTCAGAGAACTTAATAGTAAGATTCTAATGAGGGAGAGAGAAAGGCCCAAGTTGTTTACCTGTAGAAGAAGCAGGGGAAAGATACAGAGAAACAACTGATAGTAATAGGGGAATGAAAAACTGAATAAATGAGTAAATAATTTAGTGGGAAGCAATATAACCTGTGGAAGAAGCCGGGCCTGGGAGTCAGAGGACCTGGGTTTTAATCCTGGTCCTGCCAGTTGCCTACTGTGTGATCTTGGGCAAATCACTTAACTTCTCCGTGCCTCAGTTTTCTCAACTGTAGAATGGGGATTCAATACCAGTACTCCCTCCTACTTAGACTGTGAGCTCCTCATGGGGCAGGGACTGTGTTATTCCTGATTACCTTGTATCTACCTCTGTGCTTAGAATGGTGCTTGACACTTGGTAAGCACTTTACAGAAACCAGAATTTTTTTAAAAATTAATGAATAAGCAATATATTGGAAACATGATGTACATCTGGACTCTAAGTGCCCTGTGAGCAGGGATTGGGTCTACCAACTCTGCTATATTGTACCCTCCCCAAGCACTTAGTACAGTGCTCTGAGCACCGTAAGCCCGCAATAAATACGATTAATTGATAAGTGCTCAAGGTGGCGGTTGGAATGGCTCCGTTTCAAAAGGTAGAAGTTAATCTGAGAATGCTTCCTGGAGGAGATAATGCCTCAGGAGCGATTTGAAGCTTTAGCTCTACTCTAGCCCCTACAGTTAGGGGATGGGAGGGGGAGGAGGAGCCTGTGAAGAACAGACCCAATTGGACTGCAAAGTTTTCCCTGTGCACATTTTAAAACAAAAACCTGATCTTGTTTTTTTCAGGGATTCTAGGGCATTTTAAGGTATGAAACATGAAATTCCCTCCTGGCAAAGGCAGTAACCACCATTTTCTACCATCTCCCTCCCACTCCACCCCTCATCAGACTTTCAAAAGGCAAATTGGCATATGTGACCCCCTGAAAGATCCTGTCTAGGGGAACCAATCAGAGGAAGAAACCTGAACACACCATCCCATAAAGCAATGTTTTCATCTGATGGAATACAATCACAGAGGTTCTCCCAGATAACAATAATTTTGAAGTCCTGTGTACCATAGCAAGGCAAATCTTCATCTTGTACCCATGGGAGAGAAGACATGTAAGAAGGGAGATAGGCAGGGACCATCTCTATATGTTGCAAACTTGTACTTCCCAAGCACTTAGTACAGTGCTTTGCACACAGTAAGTGCTCAGTAAATATGACTGAATAAATGAATGAATGAATAAAAGTCTGGAGCTTCTGCCTGGTATGAAGGGAGAAGCCACTGGAGGTTTATGAGGAGCGGATAGATAAGGAGCAGCAAGGCTTAATGGATAGAGCACAGGACTGGGAGTCAAAGGTAGTGGGTTCTAATCCTGGCTCCACCACATGTCTGCTGTGTGACCTTGGGCAAGTTACTTAACTTCTCTGGGACCATGTTACCTCATCTGTAAAATGGAAATTAAGACTGTGAGCCCCATGTGGGACAGGAACTGTGTCCAAACTGATTACATTTTTTCTACCCCTGAGCTTAGAAGAGTGATTGGCATACAGTAAGCGCTTAACAAGTACCATTATTATAATTATTATTATTATTGTGAGTTTGGAATGATGTTTTGGAAAGATGATCTAGCCAGTAAAGAGTAGTATTGCTCTCTTCCTCGACTAACATAACCCCTGAAATCCCATTTTCTTTGAGAAGGTTTTGGATGCTAGTGACTGGGCACCTATTCAATTCAATAGTATTTATTGAGTGCTTACTGACTGCAAAGCACTGTACTAAACTCTTGGGAGAGTACAATATAATAATAGACAGACACATTTCCTGCCCACAACGAGCTTACAATCTAGCGTGGGAGAGCCAAAGCCATTATTGAACGAACATTATAATCATTATTATTATCATTCAGACTCTGCTCTGCCCATAAGTCATTTGATACTATTGATTGATTGATTCACCCTACCCTTAATGGGATATTAGACTCAGGATAATATGACAACTTCTAAAAAGAAGTAACTCGTGCCTCAGAGCAGTCAGTCTGGGACTGAAAGTCAGGCCACTGCTCTCTGATGCCTTTAGTTCATTCATTCAATCATATTTATTGAGTGCTTACTGTCTGCAGAGCACTGTACTAAGCGTCTGGGATAGTACTATTCAATAATAAATGGACACGTTCCCTGCCCAGAACAAGCTTACAGTCTAAGGACTGTAAGCTAGCGTTCAGTTCCGGAGTCCCAGCATCCTCCAAGCCAGTCAGAGAAGGAGCGAGGCTTAGCGGATAGAGCCTGGACCTCGGAGTCAGAAGGACCTGGGTTCTAATCCCGGCTCCACCATGTCTGCTGGATGACCTTGGGCAAGTCACTTAACTTCTCTGTGCCTCAGTTCCCTCATCTGTAAAACAGGGATAATAGCGTGAGCCCTATGTTGGAGAGGGACTGTGTCCTACCTGATTAACTTGTGTCTACCCCAGTGCCTAGAGCAGTGCTTGGCACATAGTAAGCGCTTAACAAGTACCATAATTATTATTATTTTTAGAAAGGTTCCCCAACAGCCAAGCCCCAGTGACCACATCCTCCAGGGGGACCTCCTCTGTTCCCCTCCTCCTACCCATTGCCCCCAATTCAGAGGCACAGCTGATTGTTTTCTATTAACACATCCTGAGATTTGGGAAGTTGAAGGCTGACAATGCCTTCCGGAAGGTGCACAGACGGGCTCTCGACCCATAACTGGTAAGCCACCAGTGACCTCCGATCTTGACCTGCTGACTCACCCAAACTGTATAAAGGGAACTGCCAAGTTTGGCTCCAAAGCCCAAAGGGAACTAACATGTCTCTGCCGAGGTTTGCCCGCGTGTCACTGGAGCGGCCGACTCATGCCATCTGCGTGGTGGGCACCAAACTGGAGGTTGATGTTTTCGGGTAAGTAATTGAAACCTGATTAATAATAGTAATAATGATAATTATAATTATGGTATTTGTTAAGCACTTACTATGTGCTTAACATAATAAGGGAAGCACAAGGAAGCAGTGTGGCTCAGTGGAAAGAGCCCGGGCTTGGGAGTCAGAGGTCATGGGTTCCAGTTCCGGCTCCGCCACTTAGCTGTGTGACTTTGGGCAAGTCACTTAAATTCTCTAGGTCTCAGTTACCTCATCTGTAAAATGGGGATTAAGACTCTGAGCCCCACGCAGGACAATCTGATCACCTTGTACCCTCCCCAGTGCTTAGAACAGTGCTTTGCACATAGTAAGCTCTTAACAAATGCCATCATTATTATTATGTGCCAAGCGCTGTTCTAAGCACTGGTGTAGATACAAGGTAATCATGTTGGACACAATCCCTGTCCCGCACGGGGCTCTCAGTGTTAATCCCCATTTTACAAATGAGGTAACTGAGACCTAGAGAAGTGAACTGACTTGACCAAGGTCACACAGCAGACAAGTAGCAGAGCCGGGATTAGAACCCTTGTCCTCTGACTCCCAAGCCTGTGCAGTAGCAGGCTAATGCTGATTTGACTGATTAGCTCAGGGGGGTGTTTTGGCAGATGCCATCGGTCTGTCAGGGGCCACTGGAGCTGAAGGGCCTTTTTCTTCTGCTCTGGTCCTGCCTTCCAGGGAAAGATGCTCCCTTGTGCTTAAAGCTCACACCAAGCAGAATAGGGAACCGGGAGCGAGAAGCCTAAAGCACAGTGTAACACTGACCACTCTGGAGTCAGAGGAGTGGCTTCGAATGACTGCTGGGTGCCGGGAATGTGCGCTGGGCTTCTGTTGTACCTTTCCCAAGTGCTTCGCACAGTGTGCCATGTCACTGGACCTGTTCAACAAATGCCATTGCTGTTGCCAGTTAAGGGAGTGCTATAAAGATCAAAGATCTCCTCTGTGCTGATGAAGGGAGCGTGGCCTAGTGGATAGAGCACTGGCCTGGGAGTTAGAAGGACGTGGGATCTAATCCCAGCTCTGCTACTTGTCTGCTGTGTGACTTTGGAAAAGCCACTTAACTTTTCTAAGCCTGTTACTTCTTCTGCAAAGGAGGGATTGAGACTGAGCACCATGTGGGACATGGACTGTGTCTGACCTGAGATTAGCTGGTATCTACCTCAGTGCTTAGTTCAGTGCCTGGCATGCAGTAAGCACTATCATGGTATAGTGGATAGAGCATGGGCCTGGGCATCAGAAGGTCATGGGTTCTAATTCCCGCTCCACCACTTGCCTGTTCTGTGACCTTGGACAAGTCACGTCACTTCTCTGTGCCTCAGTTACCTCATCTGCACAATGAGGATAAAGACTGTGAGTCTCAGGTGGAAGAGAGACTGTGTCCAACCTGCTTTGCTTGTATCTATCCCAGCACTTAGTCCTATGCCTGGCGTATAGTAAGCACTTAACAAATACCACAATTATTATTCTTATTAATAAATACCATAAAAAGTGAGCTTTTAAATACCATAAAAATGGAGGACAGCACCAGGGACCAAACTCCAGCCCCTGAACACCCTTGATGTTCTGGAGATGATGATGGCAGCCCCACCTCTCTGTGACTGTGACAGCGGAGAGCAAATTTCATGACAGGAGGAACCCAGTTGTACAGCATTCCTTTGCATCAGAATGATGCTCAATGTGTCTGATTCTTTAGCCATCTAATGTTAGAAAGTTTGCTAGCAAGACTGTGTAAGCTTCTCCAGGGCAGAGATCTACCAACACTATTATACTTAGTACAGTGTTCTGCACAAAGTAAGTGCCCAGTAAATATCACTGACTGATTGATCGATTCCTCCAGTTCAGTAAGGAAAAGCTCAAGAGCAACATGTTGAGATTATGCATGTAAGTGATTTTTTTTCTTTCCAACTAAAACTTGGTTTGAATCTCCCAATTGGCCAGAAGTCTGACCAGGGGACCACCCCGGCTTGAGAGCCCACAGGCTTGTGGTTTCACAGGTTCCCAAATGGTTTTCATCAATCGGGTGGTTTTGCTGACCCCAGGATTCCCAAGTTGGAGGTGGTCATGGATGCTCCATCAGTTCTTGGTCTGGCTACATGAATGTAAAGTCATTTCTGAAGTTACACTCTTCAGAAAATACCCCTGGATCCATGATGGCCTGGCCAATAATAGGTCCTACTCCCTAAACTACAATGTGATTTTGTGTCTTCTCTCGGGGGAAGTGTGAGATCTGTAGCTTCAGTGGGCAGCAGCAGGATTCTGTGGTCTGGTTGCCTCTGGTGTGGTGTTCTTTAATTCCCGGTTTAAGTCTCTCTACCCATCCTATGTCTTTTTGTCCTACCAGTGCTAAACTGTTTATCAGTCAATTCGTGTTTTTGACACTGTAGACCACCCTCTTCTCCTTGTATCTTTATCCTACCCTGGATTCACTGATACCATCCTCTATTGGTTATTCTATCTCTCTGACCCCTCCTTCTCAATCTCTTTTGCTAGCTCCTCTTTTGCCTCCCGCCCTCTGACCTTCCCTCAAGGCTCAGCTCTAGGTGCCCTTCTATTCTCCCTCTAAACCCATTCATGGCTTCAAATACATCTTCAGCCCTGACCTCTCTCCTTTCCTGAAATCTCTCATTTCCTCCTGCTTAAGATTTAGCTACTTGGATGTCCCACCAATGTCCAAAACTGAACTCTTTCTTTTGCCACCCAAACGCTGTACTCTCCCTGTCTTTCCCATTACTGTACATAACACCATAACATCCTCCTTATCTCACAAGCCCATAACTTTGGAGTTGTTCTTGACTCATCTCTCTCACTCCACCCACATATATTCAATCTTTTACCAAATCCTGTTGGTTCTACCTTCACGACATTGCTTAAATCCACTATTTCCTCTCCATCCAAACTGCTACTTAGCTGATCTAAACACTTATCCTATTCCACCTTGACTGTTGCATCTGCCCCTCATTGACCTCCTGGCCTCCTGTCTCTCCCAACTCCAATCCTGGCCTCCTGTCTCTCCCAACTCCAATCCATACTTCACTCTGCTGCATGGATCATTTATCAACAAAAATGTTCAGTCCATGTCTCCCCATTCCTTAAGAACCATTCTACCTCACTTCACTGATCTCCTACTACAGCCCAGCCTGAACACTCTACTCGTCTAGTGCCAGCTTAGTATAAATCACTGCCGATCTCTTTCCAACAGAATAATAATAATAATAATTGTATTTGTTAAGCACTTACTATGTGCCAGGCACTGTTCTAAGTGCTGGGATAGATACAAAATAATCAGGTTGTCCCTCATGGGGTTCACAGTCTTAATACCCATTTACAGATGAGGTAACTGAGGCCCAGAGAATTTAGGTGACTTGTCCGAAGTCACACAGCTGATATGTGGCGGAGCCAGGATTAGAACCCACAACTTCTGACTCCCAAGCCCGGGCTCTTTCTGCTAAGCCATGCTGCTTCTCATCCTTCCCCTAGCCTGGAACTCCTTCCACCTCCATATATGCCAGACTACCACTCTCTCCATCTTCAAAGCTTTATTAAGGTCACATCTTCTCCAAAAGGTCTTCCCCAGTTAAGCCCTCTTTTCCCCTGGCTCTCCTCTTCCGTTTGCATCTTCTATGCACTTCCATCTGTGATCTTTGGACATTAGATATTCTCCCCACCCCCAACCCCAGCACTTATGCCCATATCTTTAAATTATATATTTTATAAATTACTCAGTTATTCATATTCAGGTCTGTCTCCCCCTCTAGACTGTAAGCTCATTATGGGCAGGGAATATGTCTGCTAATTTTGTTGTATTGCATTCTCCCTAACACTTAGTACAGTGCTCTGCATATAGAAAGTGCTCAATAAATATGATTGATTGTTTGACTGAGCACTTACTGTGTGCAGAGCACTTTATTATGTGTATGAGAGAGTTCAATACAAGTTGATAGTCATGATCCCTGCCCACAAGGAGCTTAGATTCTGGCTTCATCAGGTTTCAAGAAGAGGGCAGCCTAGGAGACCTGGAGACCCTGAAGCCTGACTGTTGCAGGTGGCATCCTTGTGGGTTCAGCAAATCTCCAAGTTGCTAGTGAACCCCGTTCTATCACAGTGAATGGGGAGAGGGGTTTTTGGTGGTGTCAGCTTCCAGTTGAGAGACAACAACAGAGCTGTAGTGACTTGGTATCCAGAGTCTGTGGTGATTTTCTTACAAGGACGGGTGCATACACTGTTGCTTGGACCCAGCTCCAACATGGGCAGGCAATGATACATCTTCACATCTTCACCACAAACCTTCCTGCTCCATTCATTGGGTATGTTGTGCTTCACTCCCATCTTATCCTATGGAGGACCAATGTGCAATGACTTTCCTCACAGACAAAACAGTATTGGAGAGTGCTTTGGGATCTTTCTAGAGGGAAATTCAATCATAAAATATGTGTGCTTGCTTTTTAATCAATCGAACAATCAGTCATATTTCTTAAACACTTATTGTGTACAGAGCACTGTAATTAGTGCTTGGAAGAATATACTATAACAAAGGCGGTAGACATATTTCCCACCCATAAGGAATTTACAGTCCAAAGGGGGACAGACATTTTAAAAATTAAGGATATACGCATAAGTGCTGTGGGGTTAAGGCAGGGTAAATAAAGGGAGCAAATCCAAGTGCAAGGGAGACCCAGAAGGGAGTGGGAGTTGGGTAAATGAGGGCTTAGTCAGCTACCACCTCTTGGAGGAGATATGATTTCAGTAATACTTTGAAGGTGGGGAGAGTGGTAGTCTGACGGATATGAAGAGAGAGGTATGGCGATGAGGTAGACGAGATCGAGGTACACTGAGTAGGTTGGTGTTTGATTAGTGAAGTGAGTGTACAGGGTTGTAGAAGGAAATCAATCAGGTAATATAGGAGGGGCCAAGATGATTGAGAGCTTTAAAGCCGATGGTACAGAGTTTCTGTCTAATGTAGAGGTGGATAGGCAACCACTGGAGATTCTTGAGGAATGAATCATTCAGTAAAGCAATGATCTGGGTAGCAGAGGAAAGTATGGACCAGAGTGGAGAGAGATTGGAGTCAGAGCTGTCAGTGAGGAGGCTGATGCAGTAGTCTGGCCAATTTGAAAGCAACGTCAGCTTTCGGAGCGAGGGCGACTCCTGACGGCTCTCAACTCTCCCATGTTCTTCCCTAACACTCTGGATTTTTATTGGTTTTTTAAATGGTACTTGCTAAGTGCTTACTGTGTGCCAGGCAGTGTCCTAAGCTTCACAATAGATGCAAGATCCTCAGGCTGGGCAGAGTCCCTGTCACACATGCAGCTCAGTTAAAGTTCGAGGGAGGAGGATTTAATTCCCATTTAGGTAACTGAGGCACAGAGAAATTAAGTGGCTTGCAAAAGGTTACCCAGCAAGCATGTGGCAGAGCTAGGATTAGAATCCAGGCCCATGCTCTTTCCACTCAGACATGCTGCTTCCCCAGTATTCAGTCCTCTGTTCACCGTAGACACTCACTCAGTGCCACCAAATGATTGATGATATTTTCAGTTGAACAATAGGGAGGTGAAACTAGTGAACTGAGACAACAATCCATTGTGTTTGTGCTTCTCTTTCTCTCCAGTTGTGCTCCCAAGGGCTGCACATCCTTCGACGTCAATGGCTCCGCAGGAGTTGTGGTCAAAACCTCTCCTAACCTAAAAGCTAATAGGCGTCCCACCAGTCGAAGCAAATGGCCCCTGGATGGTAAAGCACAGGTTGTGGTTATGATGAATGCTCCGAGTTCTTCTATCAACGACCAGAAGGTGGGTGAAGGGAGGGTTAGGGAAGGAGTTTAACCCAGTTCAGTTTCTTAAAATGGTGTCATAAGTTAAAAATCTGGGTCTATTCCAGGCCTCTAAGATGAAGCGCTTGGGAAGTACAAGTTGGCAACATATA
The DNA here is from genome assembly GCF_015852505.1 of Tachyglossus aculeatus. Lineage (NCBI taxonomy): Eukaryota > Metazoa > Chordata > Mammalia > Monotremata > Tachyglossidae > Tachyglossus > Tachyglossus aculeatus. The sequence goes on from NC_052070.1 coordinate 55,487,215, forward strand.
GAGACGGTCCCTACCCAACAACGGGCTCACAGTCTAGAAGGGGAAGACAGACAACAGAACAAAACATGTGGACAGGTGTCAAGTCGTCAGAATAAATAGAATTAAAGCTAAATGCACATCATTAACAAAATACCCCCGGCCCTACCTCCTTCCCCTCCCCACAGCACATGTGTATATGTTTGTACAGATTTATTACTCTATTTATTTTACTTGTACATATTTACTATTCTATTTGTTTTGTTAATGATGTGCATTTAGCTTTAATTCTATGAATTCTGAAGACTAGGCACCTGTCCACATGTTTTGTTTGGTTGTCTGTCTCCCCCTTCTAGACTGTGAGCCCGTTGTTGGATAAGGACCATCTCTATATGTTGCCAACTTATACTTTCCAAGCACTTAGTACAGTGCTCTGCACATAAGCACTTAATAAGTACGATTGAATGAATGAATGAATGAATGCATGAATGCATGAAGAATTCGGATGGCAGCCCAACTTAGGGACAAGACCATGAACCTGGGAGTCAGGAGGGCTGGATTCTCATCCCAGCTGTTCCTGACCCGCTAGGTGACTTTGGACAAGTCACTTTACCTCTCTGGCTCTCAATTTTCTCGTCTGGGGCTAATAATACCTGCCTATCCTCCCTCACAGTCTAAGTAAGCGGGAGAACTGGTATTGAATCCCCGTTTTGCAGATGAGGAAAATGAAGCACAGAGAAGTGACTTGACCAAGGTCTCCAAGCAGGCAGGTGACAGAGTCAACATTAGGATCCAGGTCCTCTCACTCCCAGGCCTGTGTTCTTTCCACTAAGCCACGCCAATTCTCAAACTTTTTGTTTCACCTTCTTGCTCTCCCCTCTGTAGCCCTTGGGCCCTGGTTGTCCTCTGAATTCCTGTTGAAGAATGGGTAGAATTTCTCCTAGTCAGGGGCTTTATTTCAGTCCCACACCCACCTCTTCTACACTTCCAAAGTTTTGGGGGTTTTGACATTTGTTTGCCTTTCCTTCATATTAAGATTTTCTTATTCAGTGGCAGGGATAGAGAGAGGAGTGTGACCACCTCAGTCATTTTTCGATGTCAGATGCTCAAGGTAATCCCAGGAATCTGGTAGTAGTAATAATCGAATCGATTAATCATCTACTGTGTGCCAAGTACTAAGTACTGTACTGAGTGCTGCAAAACTGCAAGGATGGGAATTAGACATGGTCCCTGGCCTTTGTACTTTTTGCAGCACTCAGTACAGTGCTTGGCACATGGTAGATGTTTAATCAATTTGATTACACGGTCTAAGAATAAGGGGAGGAGGGTTGGTGATAAGGAAAGGTCAAACAATAATAACCAAGAAGCAACATGAAAAGAACAAGGAAAAAAGTAAATACCACAGGAGCTACAGATCGCTGTAGCTGAAGCAGTGGTTTTGTGATACGGCTCAGAGTCCAACAGCCACTGCCACCCCAACCTGACCTTCTCAAGGTTTCGAAGGCCCTGGTGCTGCCATGGGGGATGTAGGCTGAAGCCAAGCTCCCCTTGGGATTTCTTCTCATCCAACTGCCTAGAGAAACCACTGGCATCCCCCTGCCACCTTCCCACAGTGACCCCAGACATGCCCTGGGTGGGGGTGGGGGGGGGGTCATGGGGCATTTGTTCTCCCAAGTGCTTAGTACAGTGCTCTGCACCTGGTAAGCACACAATAAATACCATTGATTGATTGATGCACTGCAGCACCGTGCAGACCCTACAAATGTTAGAACATCTGGGAGGTTCGTTTCTGATTGAGCCCCGGACTCACTGGACTCTGAGCGGTGCCTTGTAGGTTGTTTTTGTATTCATATCATTTCATCCTTTCTACTGTGTCTGCTGCCAAATTCCTCCCCATCATATCAGATTTGTGAGCCCCAGGAAGACCAGGGACTGGATCTAATTCTTTCTTGTGCATTATTTTCCCAGCCCTAGTACAGTGATCTGCCCATAGAAGGTGCCAAATAAATACAGTGACAGTAATAATAATTTTTATTATGAAACTTATTAAGTGCTTACTATGTTCCAAGTTCTAAGTACCGGGGAAGATAGAGGTTAGTCAGGTTGGACACAGTCCCTGTCTCACACGGTGCTCACCCTCTTATCCCCATTTTACAGATGAGGTAACTGAAGCACAGAGAAGTTAAGTGACTTGCGCACAGTCACACAGCGGACATGTGACAGAGCTGGGATTAGAACACAGACCAGCTGACTCTCAAGCCATACTCTATCCACTAAGCCACACTCCTTCTATGATGACTACTTCTACAAACCTTGCTACTGTGGAGAGAGCAAGATGGGACCCAGTACCTCTCTTTATTCCTCAAATCCTCCCTTGTAATTGGCTGAGCTCTAGCTGATGCCACCAGATGGGTGACTGATATCCCATGCCAAACAACTTGCCCTCTTGGAGGGTTTCTAGGGAGTGAGCAGGTCTGGGGCCTTTCCCTTTCTCCCTGCTTGGGGATGGGCTGGCTTAGACCATCACAGGTGGCTCCTGAGGGAGTGACATGGCTAGAGTAGATACAGAGGGTGTGAGGATGTATGGCAGTTTCCCCAAGGAGATTCGAGGCCAGCGATGACTGACCTCCCTAGAAGTGGGTTGGGAGGGGTGGCTACCTTCAACCAGGTTCAGGGTCCACATTCCCCACAGTGGGACACACAGCATCATGCTAGTTGGGTGCCACGGGTACATGTGGCTCACTTTCGGCCTCACTGACAGGAAGTGTCCTTTCAGGTTCGGATTTCCTACTATGGATCTAAAGAGGGCCCTGCCCTGGCCAAAGCTGTTCTTTATCTGACCGGCATCCGTGAGTAATCCCGGGGATCCTGCAGCCCTGATTCCATTTCCTGACTGGGGGGAAGGTCCGGTGGCCAAGCGACCTTCAGCTGAGGCTTCTCTCACTCCTGAGGGATGGGGAATGGGTCCCGCCCCTCCTAGGGCATCTGCTGGGTTTAGAGCGGAATGTGAGTGGGACTCCTCTGAAATGCCTGGGCTACCCTGAGCACCTTAGGGGAAATGCACTCTGTTTTAATCCAAGCTACGTTCGAGTCATCATCGCTCCTGAACATGGACATGACCAGATTCAAGGATTTGTCGGGCTTTGCCAGTCCTAAATAATATCCGACTAAGCATAGCACTGAGCACTCATGGGCACTGATTCAGCCTTGTTCCCTGACCCGCAAGGGGCTCATGATCTAAAGGAGGGAAACAGGTCAGACAGAGTGAAAGAGAGAGGGGAAAAAAAGTGAACAGGCTAAAATAGGCAAGCAGTTAACACCTACAGTAAAAATCAACTTCATTCATTCAGTTGTATTTATTGAGTGTTTCCTGTGTGCAGAGCACTGTACTAAGCGCTTGAGAGAAGACAATATAACAATAAACCAACACATGCCCTCCCTACAGCAAGCTTACGGTCTAGAGGGGGGAGATAGACATTAATAGAATTAAATAAGTGACACATATGTACATAAGTGCTCTGGAGCTGGGAGGAGGAAAGAATGATGGAGGCAAGTCAGGGTGACACAGAAGGGAGAGGGTGAAGAGGAAAGGTGGGCTCAGTCAGGGAAGGCCTCCTGGAAGAGATGCAGCCTCAAAGGGGCTGGAGTTTATTGAGCACTTACTCTGTGCAGAGCACTGTACCAGTTGATGGCTGGTGAGTGAGGATAATAATAATAATAATAATGGCATTTACTGAGCGCTTACTATGTGCAAAGCACTGTTCCAAGCGCTGGGGAGGTTACAAGGTGATCAGGTTGTCCCATGTGGGGCTCACAGTCTTCATCCCCATTTTACAGATGAGGGAACTGAGGCCCAGAGAAGTTAAGTGACTTGCCCAAAGTCACGCAGCTGACAAGTGGCGGAGCCGGGATTTGAACCCATGACCTCTGACTCCAAAGCCCTGCTCTTTCCACTGAGCCACGCTGCTTCTCTGATGCTCCAGGTACAATCATAGCAGCCTGACCCAAGCTGCCTTGCCTTCTCTCAGGTTCCCACACTTGGGAAGGCCGTATGATGAGGGCCTCAACTGCTCTACCTGCCCTCTGACCCCACTGAGCTCTGCTCTCATTGATTAGGTCAGCTCCTTCAGGGTGGGGATCATGTCTGACGACTCTAAAATACTCTCCCAAGTGCTTAATACAGTGCTCTGCACCCATGTAGTGCTCAGCAAATACCAACGATTGCTTTAATTCTCTCTGCGCTTTAGTCTCCCCCTCCATCAATGGAGGAGGCTACCCAACCCCTCATCCCCGAGACGTGCTGAACAGTTTACTAGTGTGCGTAAGCTTCAGAAAGGGCTAACTCGGACAGGGCAGGAGAAGCGGAAGATGCTGTTTCCCCCTGCCTCTCACTCAGCCACGCGTGTTTTCCATTTCAGAAATCTCTCTGGTCGCAGACACCAACCGCAGCGGGAAACTGGGCAAAGGCAAAGCCGAGTCTGACAAGGTAGAGGGCTCCATTTTGACTGCAGAGGGGAAAGGCCTCCTAGATGATAGGATCCCAGGGGGCTTCCTCCCCTTTCCTTTACATCCCGGGAAGATGCAGAGCAGCTTCTAGCTCTCTGCTCCTTGGATACTACACCTGGGTCAACTCTGTGTTTTTGGGATGTCTGCAGAAAAACTGGACCTGGGGCCCTCGGGGCCACGGTGCTGTCCTGCTGGTCAACTGTGACCGGGATGGTCCCCAAACCAAGGGCACAGACAAGGATGATGACAAGGTGCTCAACAAGAAAGGTATGCCTGGAATGCCCTCCCTCTGCCCATCCGCCAAGCTAGCTCTCTTCCTCCCTTCAAGGCCCTGCTGAGAGCTCACCTCCTCCAGGAGGCCTTCCCAGACTGAGCCCCTTCCTTCCTCTCCCCCTCGTCCCCCTCTCCATCCCCCCATCTTACCTCCCTCCCTTCCCCACAGCACCTGTATATATGTATATATGTTTGTACATATTTTTTTTACTCTATTTATTTATTTATTTAATTTATTTCTACATATCTATTCTATTTTATTTTGTTAGTATGTTTGGTTTTGTTGTCTGTCTCCCCCTTTTAGACTGTGAGCCCACTGTTGGGTAGGGACTGTCTCTATATGTTGCCAATTTGTACTACCCAAGCACTTAGTACAGTGCTCTGCACATAGTAAGCGCTCAATAAATACGATTGATAATGATGAAGAAAGGTAATGAGGGGGCCGGGAAAACTGGAGACCTAAACTAATCGCGATAGAACCTGTCCCTACCATGTCCTTAAATACCTGCTGAGGTTTAGAACTAGCTACTAAGCGGCATGGCTCAGTGGAAAGAGCAGGGGCTTTGGAGTCAGAGGTCATGGGTTCGAATCCCGACTCCACCACATGTCTGCTGTGTGACGTTGGGCAAGTCACTTCTCTGAGCCTCAGTTAACTCATCTGTAAAATGGTGATTAAGACTGTAAGCCCCACGTGGGACAACTTGATCACCTTGTAATTGTCAGCTGTGTGACTTTGGGCAAGCCACTTCACTTCTCTGTGCCTCAGTTACCTCATCTGTAAAATGGGGATTAAGACTGTGAGCCCCCCGTGGGACACCCTGATCCCCTTGTAACCTCCCCAGCGCTTAGAACAGTGCTTTGCACAGAGTAAGCGCTTAATAAATGCCATCATTATTATTATTATGGCAGAGCTGGGATTAGAACCCAGGTCCTTCTGACTTGTTGGCCCATGCTTTATTCACTAAGTACAGTCCCTGCCCTCTAAGTGGTCCCTCTTAAAGTTTCCCTCAGGCTATTTGGGACATCCACTCGCTTCTTCAGGAAAGGGAGGGCTTCTCCAGGCTGCTGGGTGACCCAGAACCCCTGAGGTGGAAAAGAAAGAAAAGGCTCGGTGCTTCCCCTTACCAAAGGAGAAGGTGTCTGTAGGTAATGGAAGAAGTTGGGGTACCACGTTCCAGAGGCCCCTCCACCACTCTGGAGCAGTTGAGGCAGCTGAGGGGAGGGGCCCACTGAACCCTCTCTCCGCCCTTGTCCACCTTGGCTTCTCCACCCGGACTCCTGGGTTTCTGGGCTCTAGGGGTCAAGCTGTCTTCTCGGTTCCAGACTTGAAGGACATGTCGCTGATGATCCTGAGGACCCGGGGCCCGGGGGATTTCTTCCCCCAGCACAAGCTGATTCTTCACACACCCAAGAACGATAGCAACAAAGTGAGAGTCTTCCTGGCTTCAGGTGAGCATCCTTAGGCCTTTTTTATGATACTTGTTAAGCGCTTCCTATGTGCCAGGCATTGGTCTAAGCACTGGGGAATATACGAGCTAATCTGGTCCCACGTGGGGCTCATAGTCTTAATCCCCATTTTCCAGATGAGGTAACTGAGGCCCAGAAAAGCGAAGTGACTTGTTCAGAGTCACACCACAGATATGTGGCAGAGTTGGGATTAGAACCCAGCTTCTTCTGATTCCCAGCCCATGCTCTATCCTCTAGCCCACACTGCTTCTCATCTCTGTTTCCATTGATCAATTCATAATAAGCACCCCATGGGGAAAGATGCTGGGCCACAGCACAGATGGAAAAGTACACAGGCCCCAGCCCTTCAGGTCAGTTGGTGGTGCTACCCTAGCTGTGCTCAGACCAAGGTTCCTGGTGTCATTCCATCTTCCTGAGCAGAACCATACTTATTACCACATTCCTATGGCAACTCAGGCTTGGAAGAGAACAATAAAATAAGTAGACATGATCTCTGTCTTCAAGAAACCTATAATCAAGGAACGTAGAGAAGCAACGTGGCCTAGTGGGTAGAGCATGGAAGTGGGAATCAGAAGGACCTGGGTTCTAATCTCAGCTCCGCCACTTGTCGGCTGTGTGACTTTGAGCAAGTCACTTAGTTCTCTGTGCCTGAGTTACCTCAGCTGTAAAATGGAGAATAAGTCTGCGAGCTCTATGTGGGACAAGGACTGTGTCCAACCCAATCACCTTGAATCTTCCCCAGAGTTTAGGACAGTGTCTGACACATAGTTGGTGCTTAACAAATACTGCAATTATTATTATGGACAGTGTCCAACCTGATTATCTTGTATCTAACCCGGTACATAGAATAGTGCCTAGCACATAGTAAGTGCTTAACAAATACCATAAAAAATCAAATGGGGGAGGTAGATACTAAAATAAACTCCAGGTAAGAGGAAGTGATAGAGTTAAATAGTAAATTAAGTCCTAAGGGGGGAATGGAGGAGGGATGAGTACCCTAAATGTTCAGGTGGTACAGAAGTGGTGAATGACAGATAGAGGGGGTATAGGGTGAAGAAATAGAGTGGTTATAGGGTGTTTCTATGCACTTGGATCTATATCCTCACTCCACCCTAGGCCCAACAGCACTTACGTACATACCCATAATTTGTTTATTTATGTCAATAAATAAATGTCTCCCCCTCTAGACTGTAAACACACTGTAGGCAGGTACTGTGCCTAGGATCTCTGTTGTACTCTCCCAGGTGCTTAGTACCATACTTTGCACACAGTATGCACTCATTAAATATCACTGAATGACTGGTTGAGTGATTGGACATCATTAGGAAAGATGCCCTGGAGGACATGTGATTTCAGGAATCCTTTAAACATAGGGAGAGCCAGATGGGAAAGGGGAGGGAATTTTAGGCACGAGGGAAGAGAGATGAATGCAGAGACACAGTGAATAGCTTATTCTGAGAGACAAAAAGGGTATGACTAGTGGATAAGCAGCTGGAATAGAGCCAGGAGTTTCTGCTTGATTCAGTTATGAATGGGTAATCATTGTATGTTTTTGCAGATTGGGGAGATGAGCATAGAAGCATGTTTGAGAAAAATGATCCAGGAATCAAAGTGAAGCTTGAATGGGAAATGGGACAGGCTGGACGGAGGGAGATTAGCAAGGATTATTATTATTATTATTATTATTATTATCATTAATAATAAATAAATGGTACTTGTTTAGTGCTTATTATGTGCCAGGCACTGTACAAATTGCTGGGGTAGATATATGATAATCAGGTTGGACTAAGTCCATGTCCCACAGGGGGCTCACAGACCTATTCCCCATCTTACAGATACGTAAATTAGGCACAGAGAAGTTAAGTGACTTGCCCAAGGTCACACAGCAGACAAGCGACAGATCTGGGATTAGAACCCAGGTCCTTCTGATTCCCAGACCCACGCTCTATCCACTAGGCCATGTTGCCTCTGCAGTAATTGTGATGTGATATGACAAGTGCTTGGGCTGGCATGGCGGTAATTTGCAGAGAGAGGAAGGAGTGGATTCTGGACATGTTGTGAAGGAAGAACTGTCAGGATTTGCTGATAGAATATGGGGTTTGAAAGGAGAGAGGGAGCAGTCAAAAGTAATGATGCAGTTGTAGGATTAAAATACAGGGAGGAAGGTGGCATAATCATCTGTGATGGAAAGTTAGGTAGATGAGATGAAAGGGGAGATAATATGAGGAGATCAGTTTTGTACTTACTGAGTTAATTGCACCAACATGACATCCTTATAGAGTTGTCCTGGAAGCAGGTAGAAATGTGGGATTGAAGAGGAGAAAAGAGAGATGTGGGCTAGGGAAGAAAATTAGGGAGACATCCATGTCAAGTTGGCACGTGAACCCATGGGGTCAGATGAGCTCTTCATAGTAAAGTGAGAAGAGAAGGGAATCTAGAACTGACCTCTGAGACACCCTCAGTTAGGGCTGAGAGGCAGAGGATGACCTGGTGGAGAAGACTGAGAAGGACCAGCCAGAGGGAGAGAAGAGGTGAACCGAGAGGAGACTGTGTCAGGGAAATCAATGGACCACAGCCCAGGCCCTGTTTTTACGAAGTGGGTCTTGAACTCTAGTAGGTTGAAGCAGGGAGGAACCAGTAGTGTGGAGATGAAACCCCTCGAGCATTGCCAAGGAGCCATGAGCTGAATGCTCTAAATGGCTGCTTAGTGGCAAAGGTATTTACTGACCTGGGGGATGACTGGCAATTTATGGTCTATTATAATAATTTTCCCTCCAAAATTAGCAGGCAATGGAACTCCTCCCTCACTGGAAAAACTAAGCTGCATGTGACCTTAACTAAATTCTACCCCTCCCTGAAGGGACCTGAGGAAAACCTGGGTGGTGGGATCCTTCCTCTCCCTGGCCCAGCTGGGCCCAGTAGTTGCTGTAATACCTGGTTTGTCTCCTTCTGTCCCAGGAGATGATTCACTGCCCAAGTTTGAGATGGTGCTGGGACCACGCAAGGCCTCATATGTCTTGGAGCTGACAAGCGGCCGGCAGGACAGAACCTTCTATCTGGAGGGGCTCACCTTCCCTGATGCCGACTTCTCCGGCCTGGTCTCCTTCTCGGTCACACTGCTGTGCCGGGTCCACCAGGTACAGGTGAACATGGAACTCTGGGAGGGGATGGACTGGGCTGGAAAAAGGCAAGGGAAGTTTCTGAGGGGGTGAGACACCAGGAACATGGGCGTTGGGAGGCTGGGGAAAATGAAGGCTGCGGGGGATCTGGGAAGGATTAAAAATGCAGAAAGCCTGGGGAAGAGGAGAGGCTGGGGGAGAATGGAGATTGAGGAAAAGGAAGTCTGTGGAAAATGGAAGATGGGGGAAAATGGAGACTGAGGGAATAGAAACTGTGGCAAATGGAGGCTGGAGAAGAATGAAGCCTGGAAGAGAATGGAGGCTGGGGAAGAATGAAGTCTGGAAGAGAATGGAGGATGTGAGAATAGGGGCTGAGGGAATGGAGAAAGGGAGAGAAAGGATGCTGGGGAGAATAAAGGCTAGAGGAAAATTCAGGCTGGAGGGGACTGGAGGCTGGGGGTGGCTGAGGGAGCTAGACGGAGGATGAGATCTAGGAGAGAAGAGAAGTTGGGGTGCTGAGATGCAGAGGATGTGGTCATCATGGAAGGTGGTTGGACGTTCACTCCACTCCCTCGGGTTCAGGGGAAGAACAGGTCAGGAAGGAGAGACTGGATTGGGTCTGTCCCTGGCCCCAAGGAGGGGGTTGGGAAGGGGGGATCTGGCCATGGTCTCTTGTTCTGCCTCGGTTAGGATATCCCTGAAGCCCCGATCTTTGAAGACACGGTGGTGTTCCGGGTGGCTCCCTGGATCATGACTCCCAACACTCTGACCCCACAGGAGGTGTACGTGTGCAGGTAGGGGGGTCTGCCCGGCACTGCGGGGAGGGGCTTTCCCGGGCCACATGCCGTTCACACGAGACCAGGTTTGCTCCTAGCCAGTGGTCCTTGTCACATTACTAAAGCCCAGGCAAAGGGGTCCATGGGCATCTCCATCCACGTCCTGGCTCCAGGGAGGGACAGAGAGCCTGATCAGCACTGCCACCTGTCCAGGGTTGATTAGGGCTTAGGGTCATCCCGATCCACTCTGTTTAGAAAAATGGCAGGGCAGGAACAAGGAGACTGACCCTATTCTCTTGAACCCTTGCAGAGTAGGTGATAATAATGAGTTCGTGGAGGCCATTGCCACTCTTGCCAAGAAAGCCAAGTGCAAGCTGACCATCTGTCCTGAGACCATAAACCGAAATGACCAATGGATCCAGGTAGTATCTCCAGGATGGAATCGCATGGTATGGTGTCCTGCCACCCAGGCTGACGGCCTTCTGGTTTTAGGGCCGAGAGGCAGGAAAATAAATCTCCATGTTCTTACTCTCACCTCTTTCAGCACTGATCTCTTATAAATAATAATAATATTAACAATAATAATAGTGTATTTGTTAAGCGCTTACTATGTGCCAGGCATTGTACTATGTGCTGGGGTGGATGCAAGCAAACAGACTGGACACAGTCCCTATCCCACGTGGGGCTCACAGTCTTAATCCCCATTTTACAGATGAGGTAACTGAGGCACAGAGATGTAAAGTGACTTGCCCAGAGTCACACAGCGGAAGTGATGAAGTAATATAATAATAATAATGGCATTTATTAAGTGCTTACTCTGTGCAAAGCGCTGTTCTAAGTGCTGGGGAGGTTACAAGGTGATCAGGTTGTCCCATGGGGGGCTCACAGTCTTAATCTCGATTTTGCAGATGAGGTAACTGAGGCCCAGAGAAGTTAAGTAACTTGCCCAAAGTCACACAGCTGACAATTGGCGGAGCCGGGATTTGAACCCATGACCTTTGACTCCAAAGCCCGTGCTCTTTTCCACTGAGCCACGCTGATTCTCTACATCAAACAAAATTTTGAAATACTGTACTGCTGTTCTGCAAAATGCTAAGTTTTTACTTAAGTAGGAATTAGAACCCATGACCTTCTGACCTCCAGGCCTGTTCTCTGGTCACCACCCCATGCTGCTTCTTGTTTATTTTCTCCCTCCTTCCTGGAGCTCCCACCTACTTTGTATAGGGCAAACCACTGCTCTCTCCATCTTCAAAGCCCTTCTTCAAACATATCTCCTCCAGGAGGCCTTCCCTGAGCAATCTCTCTTTTTTCTTCTTCTTACCCCTTCTACTGCCTCTTCCACACTTCTGCATCACCTGTGCACTTGAGTCCTCATCCCCTAAGCACTTGGGTATTTGCCTCACCCCCTCACTCTCATAGCACTTAAGTATATATCTTTAAACTCTAATGCTTATCCCTTTCTGTAATTTATTTATATTAACGTCTGTCTCCCCCTGTAAACAGTAAGCTGTGGACCAGGAACGTATTTACCACCTGTTATATTGTACGCTCCCAAGTGCTTAGTACAGTGATCTGCACAAAGTAAGCACTCAATTAAATATGATTGATTTCTGTAATTTATTTTAGTGCTTGCCTCCCCAACTAGAGAGTAAGCTCCATTAGGGCAGGGATGGTATCTAACATCACTGCTCTCCCAAGCACTTAGTACAGAGCTCTGCACAGAGTAAATGTTAGTACTATTGATTGATGGATGTTTATAGCACCAACCCATTGTCACCACCTAAGGCCCTCAAAAAATGATCATTGAATAAAAGATTGGGGGATCCCAAGAAATCCTTTGTCCTGTCCCCAAACTTGGCCAAGGTGAACACTTGAACCATCCCCTAGATTGTAAGCTCACTGTGGGCAGGGACCATATCTACCAACTCTGTTATATTACAACAATTATGAAATTAGCAGGATTTATTGAGCATTTTATACTTTCATGCATTCTTTCAATCATATTTATTTGGCACTTACTATGTGCAGAGCACTGTACTAAGCACTTGGGAGAATACAATATAACAATAAACAGACACATTCCCTGCCCATAAGGAGCTTATAGTCTACCCTCTGGGGGTTTTTTATGGTATTTGTTAAGTGTCTACTATGCACCAGGCACTGCACCAAGCGCTGGGGCAATAATAATAATAATAATGCATTTATTAAGCACTTACTATGTGCAAAGTACTGTTCTAAGTGCTGGGGAGGTTATAAGGTGATCAGATTGCCCATGGGGGGCTCACAGTCCTAATCCCCATTTTACAGATGAGGTAACTGAGGCACAGAGAAGTGAAGTGACTTGCCCAAAGTCACACAGCTGACAAGTGGCAGAGCTGGGATTTGAACCCATGACCTCTGACTCCAAAGCCTGGGCTCTTTCCACTGAGCCATGCTGTAGACACAAGCCAACCAGACTGGAGTATGCAGAGAATCAATCAATCAATCAATCGTATTTATTGAGCGCTTACTGTGTGCAGCGCACTGTACTAAGCGCTTGGGAAGTAAAAGTTGGCAACATATAGAGACAGTCCCTACCCAACAGTGGGCACACAGTCTAGAAGGGGGAGACAGAGAACAAAACCAAACATATTAACTAAAGAGAAGTGTACTAAGCTCATGGGAGAGTACAGTTCAACAGAGTTGGTAGACACATTCCCTGTCCACAGGCAGCTTAGAGGCTAAGGGGAGAGACAGACATTAATTAAGAAAATATACGTAAGTGCTGTGGGGCTGAGTGTGGGGTGAATACCAAGTGCCCAGAGGATACAGATCCAAAATGCAACTAAGTGCTTGGATGAGTAAACAGAATCAAGACAAAGGCTTCCTCCCCGAAAAAGATCTTACAATCTGAAAGGGGAAAGAGACAGGAAAGAATATGATTCACAAATAATGGGAGCAGGAGAAAGAACAAGGATACAAGGGGAAAGTAGCACAGATATAAGAGGAAGAAATTAGCTGAATTAGCTGAGCGTGGCTCAGTGGAAAGAGCACGGGCTTTGGAGTCAGAGGTCATGGGCTCAAATCCCACCTCCGCCACTTGCCAGCTGTGTGACTTTGGGCAAGTCACTTAACTTCTCTGTCCCTCAGTTGCCTCATCTATAAAATGTGTATGAAATGTGTTTGAAAATCTGGGGATGAAGACTGTGAGCCCTCCGGGCGACAACCTGATCACCTTGTAACTTCCCCAGCGCTTAGAACAGTGCTTTGCACATAGCGCATAATAAGTGCCATCATTATTATTATTATTCTTCAACTGGACATACATATGTACATTTGTAGTGAGGATGGGAAAGAAATTTATAATTAGGGAGGCTGGGTGGCCCAGTGGAAAGAGAGGGGGTGTTGGATCCAGGAAACCTGGATTCTAATACCAACTCTGCCCCTGTGTCTGCTGTGTGATCTTAAGCAATTTATTTAGCCTTTCGGGGCCACGATTTCCTTATTAGCACAATGTTTTGGCACATAATAAGTGTTCCATAGACCCCTGGATTATTATTGTCATTGATGATAATGACAATATTATCATTACCAGTGAAAATAATAGTAATAGTAATAAGAAGAAATACTAAGAGGCAGAGTTGGGTAGAAATTATCTGGATGTTGTGAATTAGAGAAGTCTTTCGGGAGGAAATGGGATTTTAGGAGGACTTTGAAGATGAAGGGAGGACTGTGGTGTGGCAGATTTGGGTTGAGGATGAGGAGAGCTCCAAGACAGGGGAACAGCGTGATCAAGGGGTCAGAGCTGGGAGGATTAAAAGTAAGTACAGATAGAAGGGGATAGTGGAAGGTATGAGGTGGGCAAGTTGGCAATAGCAGGTAAAGAGAGTCCATCTGTGAGATGGAGAAAGAATGTTGGTGGATGGCTTTGAAGTCGTTTTGGCTGGATGTGAAGGGAGCTAAGTTACCACCATGCTAAGTATTCAGGGAGTATAAAATAACAGAATCGGTAGGCACGATCACTGCAAGGAGATTACGATTTACAGGCTGAGAGAAATAACCAAGCCAAGCTCTCTGAGCTAACACCTCTCACTGGCGGCTGCCTTCGATTTTTCCTAGACCAGGAAGGGGGAAAGGGGATTGGCCTAGTGAGTAGAGCTCAGGCCTGAGAGTTAGAAGGTTGTGGATTCTAATCCAGCCTCCACCACTGTCTGCTGTAAGACTTTGGGCAAGTCACTTAACTTCTCTGTGCCTCAGTTCCTTCATCTGTAAAATGGGGATTAAGATGGTACATCCTATGTGGGACAGGGACTGTGTCCAACCTGGTTATCTTGTAATCTACCCCAGCACTTAGAACAGTGTCTGGCACATAGTAAGCATTTAACGAATACCATAATTATTATTATTATCACTCTCAAGTCTCTTTCCCTTTCTTCCTGCAGCCCAGATTCCCCCCTCTAAGTTTATGAAACTGGAACAGAAATGGGGGAAGAGCCCTGAGGGTAGGGTTCCATTTAGGGACATGTTTGTAGAAGGTGGGAGCATAATGCCCAGTGACTTGTTTCCAGAGCTCCAGATTGGCTACAGGCCAGGGTTTGGACAGAGCCCCTGCAGCCCATGAAGTTTCTTGCCATGACCCAATTGTCTGATTTCATCACGGTCCCCTTTCTGTCCCTTTCCCAGGACGAGATGGAGATCGGCTACATCCAAGCTCCTCACAAAACAATGCCTGTCGTCTTTGATTCCCCACGAAACAGGGGGCTACGAGATTTCCCTCGGAAAAACGTGCTGGTATGTGACTGGGGTTAAATTCTATCGAATGGGCCCTTGACCCCTTAATCCCTTAATCCCATCTAGGATAAACCAGATAATAATAATAATAATAATAATAATTGTGGTACTTAAGTGCTTGCTATGTGCCAAGCACTGTTCTAAGCGATGGGGTAGATTCAAGTTAATCAGGTTGGACAAAGATCCTGCCGTACATGGGGCTCACAGTCTTAATCCCCATTTAATATATGAGGGAACTGAGGCACAGAGAAGTTAAGTGATTTGCCCAAGGTGATACAGCAGACATGTAGCAGAGCTGGGATTAATAATTATGGTAATTATTATTATTATTATTATTATGGTATTTGTTAAGTGCTTACTATGTGCCAGGTATTGTTGTACAAAGCCCTGGGGTGGATACAAGCAAACCAGGTTGGACCAAGTCCCTGGTTCATGTGGAGCTCACAGTCTCAATCCCCATTTTATAGATGAGATAACTGAGACACAGAGAGTGAAGTGACTTGCCCAGGGCCACACAGAAGATAAGTGGTGGAGCTGGGATTAGAACCTATGACCTTCTGACTTCTGGGCCCATGCTCTATCTACAGTGCCATGCTGCTTCTCACACCAGGTCCTCTAACTCTCAGGCCTGTGCTCTATCCACTAAGACACCCTTTTTCTCTCAGAAGCAGATATCATTTAGCTCATTGAGGCTTAGGATCTTGAAACTAGAAGGCCTGAAGGCCAGGGGATTCATTCATTCATTTAATCAATCATATTTATCGAGCACTTACTGTGTGCAAAGCACTGTACTAAGCTCTTGGGAGAGTACAATATAACAATAAACAGACTCATTCCCTACCCACAACGGAACTTGATGACCTCTAAAGATCCCTTCTGGCTCAGGAATCTTCTGCCTGCAAATGGACACGGGACAGCTACTTAGTACAGCTGTAGCTGCTATTCTGAATAACAATAAAGCCATAATTCATAAAACCCGGAGACAAGTCATGCTCTAATTGTTGACACAGCCCCGGTTCTGAAAGTCCTATATGATGTTACATTAAATTCGCTGCTGGGAACTCATTTCCCTCTCCACCCCGTCTTCCTCTCACTCAGTCTACTTCCCAATCTGCCCTATTCATAGCACTTTTCCTTCCACTCCAGCCTCAGACCCTCTCTCACAGGAGTCCCCCTAAAGGAAAAAACAATGATAGGCCACCTTATTCAAGTTGCGGGGATAAATTAACCCACTCCTGGCTCCTGATGTTCCAGGGGATGGCCATGGGTGTCTGTGGAGCCAGGGTACTGAGGGGTAGATCGTAGGTAGGCAGACAGCAGTGAGGCCTCAGTACCAAAGAAAGCTCAGGGTTGGAGCCCAGGTGTCTGACCACTGGGAGAGGGGATCCAAGGAACAGGGTGAGAGGAGCTGATGAGGCCGGTGTGGAGGGGAAGAAATTGGGAGTCATAAAAGCACTAGGAATAACAAAGGGCAAGTGCTAAAAAGGAAGAGGGGAAGTGGGGAAGGATCTGCAGTGAACTTTTAATTCCTCAAAGTGTTCACTAACTACGACAGGAATAGGAAACTAACGTATTGTAGCTACGTATTTGGGAAAACAAATCCCAGAATAGAATGGTTCATTCATTCATTGTTATTGAGCATTTACTGTGTACAAAGCACTATGCAAGTGCTTCAGAAAATACAATTTAACAACGAGCAAACACATTACCTGCCCACAGCAGGCTTACAGTATAGAAGAGGAGACAGACATTAGTATAAATAAATAATGGATATATACACAAATGCTGTGGGGCTGACTGATTACATTTGGATCCTGGGGTATGGGTGTACTTGACTGAAAAGAGCAGGAAGTGACCAGTTGGGCTAGTGAGTCTAGGTCTTTGGGCCTTGCGGCGAACCAACCTGATGATGGGAGGCATAAAGGCCCTTTCTGTGGCTTCTGCCTGGCAGAGACCGGTTCCTCCGGCCTGGCCGGTAATGATTGGCCGGTACTGATTGGGTTTTCCCTCCAGGGCCCGGATTTTGGCTATGTGACCAGGGAACCAAAGGATGGCATTGTCTCCAGCCTGGACACCTTTGGCAACCTGGATGTGAGCCCCCCTGTAACCGTGCGGGAAAAGGAGTATCCCCTGGGGAGAATCATCTTTGGCAGCAACATCTTCTCCAGGTGGGGTGGTTGGAAGTTCCTTCCCCTTCCTCTTCCCCAAATCATTCAATCAATCAATCAATCAATCAATCATATTTATTGAGCACTTATGTGCAGAGCACTGTTCTAAATGTTTGGAAGACTACAGTATAATGAAGCTGTTAGACAATGTTCCCTGCATCAATCAGTAGTATTTAAGGAAAACTTCCTCTCTGACGACCACTATACTAAGTGCTTGGGAAAGCATTCATTCATTCAATCGTATTTATTGAGCACTTACTGTGTGCAGAGCACTGTACTAAGCACTTAAGTATAATATTTAGGAGACATGAGCCCTGCTCTCTAAGGGGACTGTAACAGGATAGACCCTAAATTAAATTGCACAGAGTGGGAAACTACAGAGTCTAAAGGTAATAATAATAGTGGCATTTGCTAAGCACTTACTATGTGCCAAACACTGTACTAAGCGCTGGGGTGGATACAAGCAAATCGGGTTGGACACAGTCCCTTTCCCATGTGGGGCTCGCAGTCTCAATCCCCATTTTACAGGCACAGAGACGTGAAGTGACTTGCCTAAGGTCACACAGCAGACATGTGGCAGAGACGGGAGTAGAACCCGTGACCTTCTGGCTCCCAAGCCCATGCTCTATCCACTCCACTATCTGTACCTAAGTGCTGTGGCGGGATGGGGAGCAGTGAGTACACCAGTGCTTAGGTGATTAGAAATTCCAGGATGAAAATGGGGTGGGAGATGAGAGAGAGAGAGATTAATCAGGGAAGCCTTCCTGAAGGAGATGTGACTTCTAAAGATGAGGAGAGTGGTGGTCTGCTGTATTGTTATTATTTGTAATATTGCTGTTATTACTTTATATTAGCTAAGTGTTTACTATGTGTCAAACACTGCTTTAAACATTGGGGTAGATACAAGTTAATCAGGTTGGACGCAGTCCCCATCTCCCATGGGGCTCACAGCCTAAATAGGTGGGAGAACAGGCATTGAATCCCCATTTTAGTCAGTCAGGCAATCGTAGTTACTGGGTGCTTATTGTATGCAGTGAACTATACTATGCTCTTAGGAAAGTAAAATACAACAGTAAACAGACACATTCCCTGCCCACAAAAAAATGAGCAAACTGAAGAACAGAGAAGTTAAGTGATTTGTCCAAAGTCACCCAGCAGACAAGTTGTGGAGCTGGGTTTAGAACTCAGGTCCTCTGATTCCCACTAGGCCATATTCATTCAGTCATTCAATCTTATTTATTGAGGGCTTACTGTGTGCAGAACACCTTACTAAGTGCTTCAAAGGGTACAATACAACAATAAACAGACACATTCCCTGCTCACAATAAGCCATGTATTTATCAAATACGATAATAATAATAATGATGATGATGATGATGATACTGCAGATACCACTCTCCCTATCTTCAGAGTCCATCTGAAATCACATCTCCCCCAGGAGCTTTCTCTGATTTCTCTATGTCTCTGTCTCTTTTTGTCTCTCTCATCCCTGCCCTATACCCCTCTTTCTAGCACTTCTAGCTCACCCAAGCACTTGACATGAGAGGGACAGAGTTCCAGTCATTCATTCATTAATTCATTCAATCGTATTTATTGAGCACTTACTGTGTGCAGAGCACTGTACAAAGCACTTGGAAAGTAAAATTTGGCAACAAATAGTCCCTTCCCAACAGCGGGCTCACAGTCTAGAGGGGGGAGACAGACAACAAAATAAAACAAGTGGACAGGTGTCAATACCATCAGAATAGATAAATAGAATTATAGATATAGATGTATATATATACATCATTAATAAAATGAATATGTACAAATATACACACGTGCTGTGGGGAGGGGAAGGGGGATGGACAGAGGGAGAGAGTGGGGGGGAGGGGAGGAGCAGAGGAAAAAGGGGGAGCTCAGCTTGGGAAGGCCTCCTGGAGAAGGTGAGCTCTCAATAGGGCTTTGAAGAGGGGAAGAGAGCTAGTTTGGCGGATGTGTGGAGGGAGGGCATTTCAGGCCAGGGGAAGGACGTGGGCCGGGGGTCGACAGTGGGACAGGCGAGAGTGAGGCACAGCGAGCAGGTTAGCGGCAGAGGAGAGGAGGGTGCAGGCTGGGTTGTAGGAGAGAAGGGAGGTGAGGTAAGAAGGGGCAAGGTGATGGACAGCTTTGAAGCCAATAGTGAGGAGTTTTTGCTTCATGTGAAGGTTGATAGGCAACCACTGGAGATTTTTGAAGAGAGGAAGGAGGGTCAGGAAGGAGGGTGGGAGCAAGAGGCCAAGAATGAGATGAGAACAAGGCATAGCAAATAGCAGCTGCTTCTTCCGATTCCTTGTGGAAGCTGTTCACAACCCACAGCACAGACCATTAAGAAGGACAATGGGATTGAGAGGTTGGTGATTTCAGAAGCTAAGTTTCAAATGCTAGCCTGGCCCCAAAATTCTCGTGGATCCAGATTTGTAACTTCTGCTTCAGTTTGACGTTCTGTATCTGGGGAAAACCATTTCCAGATCTGAGGGCTGCTTGGGATGGAGGGGGAGGAAGGGATTCGAGGTAGTCCAGTTCTAGCACCTCATGAGGGCTGCAGTATGCTGCCTGGACTTTTAAATCTCCACAAATGCAGTTTGTTGCCAGGAGACCCCCATTTCTTGGGTCGGGGGGAAGGGGGCATCCATACTAGCCTCGTGGGTTCTAATGGTGTTCCTGCTTGGGTATTTCCCTTTGCCAGACCAAAAGGCACGGAGCTGGTCAAAGTCCTCCGAAGTTTCCTCTATGCTCAGACAGTGCAGGCCCCTGTGGAACTCTTCTCCGACTGGCTGCTGGTTGGCCATGTGGATGAGTTTGTGAGCTTCGTCCCAACCCAGGACCGGAAGGTACACTTTCCCTGCCTTGGGGTGCGTGGAAGGGAAGGAAGCAGGAGTTGGTGACAATGAGGGTGGTGAGGGGCAACTTTTCAACCCAACCCACCCAGCCTTCCAGCTCAAGCCTAAATCCTTGACCTGTGTTGGATTAACAGAGCTGAAATCGGCTGACACAGCAAGGCAAGCGTGGGCCCTGCTCATCCCCCAGGAGTCAAGCACCATGAGAGGCACATGATATCAAAGGGTTACACCAGGGAAGCAGCCTAATGGGATGATATCGGGGGTGCCATTTTGAGGCAGAATATGGTTTTCACCCAGTGTGGGAAGAGCCTCGATGTAGTCCTGGGTAGCCGGGGCTCACCAGACTATGGAAAACTCTTGGCTTCTTTTCCTCTAGACAAATTTCCCTCTCTCAGTTACTGGGTTCCTTCTGGCAACAGACACTTGGGGCAGATCACGTGGATCAAAAAATGAGGCCTGGGGTCTGAAATCAGACTAAGGATTTTCCCACAACTCCTCACCCATCCTCAAAGATACCGAAGAGGCAGAGATGGAGTCAGGAGGGAGAGCGGCAGCCCTGACAGTGGAGGGCATCATTGTAAATGGTAACTAAGGGAGCTCTGAAACCTGGGTCCTTGCCATTTCCTGACTGGACTCCTGGGCCCAGCCATCATTCCTGGATGGAGTTCAAGGCACTGGTTTCTGGGTGTTAATTACGGTACTTGTTAAGCACTTACTATGTGCCAAGCACTGTTTTAAGTGCTGGGGTAGAGAAAACTTAATCAGGTTGGACACAGTCCCTATCCCAAGGTCCAACTGGGAGGGTGCAGGAGTTAATCCCCATTTTACAGATGAGGTAAATGAGGCACAGAGAAGTTAAGTGACTTGTCCAAGATCACACAGCAAACAGGTGGCAGATTTGGAATTAGAATTCAGGTCCTCTGAGTCCCAGGCCTGTGTTCTTCCCCCTAGGCCATGCAGCTTCTCCACATACTGAGCCCTGGGGAAGCCACAAAGCAATCACACTGAGGAACTTCTCACTGACCTAAGATTTTCCTGCCTCCAGGGTTTCCGGCTCCTCTTGGCCAGTCCCAGCTCCTGTTTCCAGCTCTTGCGGGAAAAGCAGAAAGAGGGATATGGCAGTGCCGTGCTGTTTGAAGGGATTAGCGAATATCTGCTCTCTATCATTGGTACATCCTCCTTTCTCTGATTCTTTCATTCCAGTAAAGCTAATTAAGGCTTTTTCTTTTTTTAATGGCATTTTAATGGTGTTGTTAAGCACTTGCTAAGTGCTAAGGTCTGGGGCAGATACAAGCTAATCAGGTTGGACACAGTCCATGTCTCACATGGGGTTCACAGTCTGAATCTCCATTTTACAGATGAGGTAACTGAAGCAGAGAAGTGAAGTGACTTTACCAAGGTCCCCCAGCAGACAGGTGGCGGAACCGGCAATAGAACCCAGGTCCTGCTGACTTCCAAGTCCGTGGTCTATCAGGCAATTCTGCTATCTGTCAGTGAAGTCTCTAGCTCAGAATTCAGGTGAAAGTGAATGACTTGTCCAGAGCTTCAATAGAAAAGAAAGCCCAGCAGCTGGGAGGGCAAAATATCCCCAGGTGATTTAGTGAATTTGGTCACTTGTCAGCGTAGAGGATTGAGTGGCATTAGATTGGGGCCTGGGTGGGCTGGATATATTCCAGTGAGGTAATATCCTCATGCTAGCCCCCCATTTAGGTGGGAGTTTACCCTGCAGAACAGTTCTTAGAGGCTCTACTCCACGCCCCTGACCCCGTGATCATCCTGTCCGAACCTAAGACCTGTCCCAGGGCCCACAGACCGTCAGCAGCTTGGCACATGGCCAGCGGTTTGGGCCTGACCTCTAGAGGTCTGATACGATGTGTCAGGGTTAGTCTGTGGATTCTGAGGCAAGAAAAATGAATCACTGTTTCAAACACATTGGTTTGAGGGGCCCCTGAGGCTCCTGGTCATTTCATTCATTCAGTCATATTTATTGAGTGCTTACTGTGTGCAGAACACTGAACATGCCCACGTCTCTCCCATCCTAAAAAAACCCTCTCTTGACCCCACCTCACCTTCTAGTTATCGCCCTATCTCCCTCCTACCGTTCCTTTCCAAACTCCTTGAACGAGTCGTCTACACATGCTGCCTTGAATTCCTCAATGCCAACTCTCTCCTCGACCCCCTCCAATCTGGCTTCCATCCCCTACATTACACGGAAACTGCCCTCTCAAAGGTCACCAATGACCTCCTGCTTGCCAAATCCAATGGCTCCTACTCTATCCTAATCCTCCTCGACCTTTCAGCTGCCTTCGACAATGTGGAGCACCCCCTTCTCCTCAACATGCTATCCAACCTTGGCTTCACAGACTCTGTCCTCTCCTGGTTCTCCTCTTATCTCTCCGGCCATTCATTCTCAGTCTCTTTTGCGGGCTCCTCCTCCCCCTCCCATCCCCTTACTGTAGGGGTTCCTCAAGGGTCAGTTCTTGGTCACCTTCTGTTCTCTATCAACACTCACTCCCTTGGTGAACTCATTCACTCCCATGGCTTCAACTATCATCTCTACGCTGATGACACCCAAATCTACACCTCTGCCCCTGCTCTATCTCCCTCCCTCCAGGCTTGTATCTTCTCCTGTCTTCAGGACATCTCCATCTGGATGTCTGCCCACCATCTAAACCTCAACATGTCCAGGACTGAACTCCTTATCTTCCCTCCCAAACCCTGCCCTCTCCCTGACTTTCCCATCACTATTGAAGGCACTACCATCCTTCCGGTCTCACAAGCCTGCAACCTTGGTGTCATAACCTCCCCAGCACATAGAACAGTGCCTTGCGCATAGTAAGCACTTAATAAATGCCATCGTTATTATTATTATTATCCTCGACTTTGCTCTCTCGTTCACCCCTCACATCCAATCCGTCACCAAAACCTGCCGGTCTCACATCTGCAGCATTGCCAAGATCCACCCTACCCTCTCCATCCAAACCGCTACCCTGATCATTCAATCTCTCATCCTATCCCGACTGGATTACTGCATCAGCCTCCTCTCTGATCTCCCATCCTCCTGTCTCTCCCCACTTCAGTCGATGCTTCACGCTGCTGCCCGGATCATCTTTGTGCAGAAATGCTCTGGGCATATTACTTCCCTCCTCAAAAATTTCCAGTGGCTACCAATCAACCTATGCATCAGGCAAAAACTCCTCACTCTCGGCTTCAGGGCTCTCTATCACCTTGCCCCCTCCTACCTCACCTCCCTTCTTTCCTTCTACAGCCCAGCCCGCACCCTCCACTCCTCTGCCAATAACCTCCTCACTGTGCCTCATTCTCGCCTGTCCCGCCGTCGACCCCCAGCCCACATCCTCCCCCTGGACTGGAATGCCCTCCCTCTGCACATCCGCCAAGCTAGCTCTCTTCCTCCCTTCAAAGCCCTACTGAGACCTCACCTCCTCTAGGAGGCCTTCGCAGACTGAGCCCCCTCCTTCCTCTCCCCCTCCTCCCCCTTCCCATCCCCCCACCTTACCTCCTTTCCCTCCCCACAGCACCTGTATATATGTATATATGTTTGTACATATTTATTACTCTATTTATTTATTTTACTTGTACATATTTATTCTATTTATTTTATTTTGTTAATATGTTTTGTTTTGTTGTCTGTCTCCCCCTTCTAGACTGTGAGCCTGCTGTTGGGTAGGGACCGTCTCTATATGTTGCCAACTTGTACTTCCCAAGCGCTTAGTACAGTGCTCTGCACACAGTAAGTGCTCAATAAATACCATTGAATGAATGAATGAATGAACACTGTACTAAGAGCTTGGGAAGTACAAGTCGGCAACATATAGAGATGGTCACTACCCAACAACGGGCTTACAGTCTAGAAGGGGAGACAGGCAACAAAACAAAACATGTAGACAGGAGTCAAAATCGTCAGAACAAATCGACTGTAATTATATAATTAAATGATAGGGCTGACTCAGCAGGCTTGGACCACTGGGAAAGACCTTTAAAAACACATATACCACAGTGAAGACACCACGGGCACCAATAAGACCCCACGGACACAACGCTGGCACCCTGGAAGCTTCGCCATCGAGACGGAGGTCAAGCCACCCACCTATGACTGTTTTGGCCTCTCTTCCTTCTGTAAGACAGGATCAAGGATGGAGGTTGCGTTAGATGCATGACTTGCAATCGAAGGGGATGGCAGGCATGTCTTCACCCTGTTTGGAAATTTCCCCTTATAACAGACCCCTCTGCAATTCAGGCTACAGCCATCCATTTTGCTCTCTCTGACTGATGGCTTTTAACTGGGTTCTGTCTTCCTAATTGAAGACCTGTCCCCAGCATCAAGCCATTTGTTTGATGATTGAAGCCCCTGGCCAGGGGCCTCATGACCTGCCCGCATCATGATGTCACTGGATGTCCTTGGGCAGATGATGTACACTCTCTGGTGCCAGCTCCGGACCAGACAGCGGACAGACCAGATGAATTGCCACCCTAGGAACAACTCTTCTGATGGGTTTTCTTTTTAGGACTTTTGACCTCTGAATTAAGAGTTTAGTTTCCAGTCCAAAGATTGGAGTTTGAGTTCCTGTACTGACCCCAACAGGCTGAGATGGATTCTGGAAGGCTCAAAGAAGCCTTCTCCAATCATCAGCACTTAGTACTGGCACATAGTAAGCACTTAACAAATACCACGATTATTATCCACTTAGCAGGGTCTGCAGGATAATTGAGCGGGTAATTCTGCTCAGCAAACCTATTTTCATTCCTGTTCTTGTTTGCTTTTCTTTCAGGAAAGGAAAAGATGACAATCGATGACATTCTGTCTGACAAAACCTTGAGCCAGCACAATGACTATGTGGAGGTATTCATTTATTCAATCTTATTTATTGAGCCCCTACTGAGTGCAGAGCCCTGTACTAAACAACTGGGAGAGTACAATATAACAAACAGACACATTCCCTGCCCACAATGAGCTTACAGTCTGAGGGGGGTGGGGGGAACAGCCATTAATATAAAAAAATAAATTACAGGTATAGTAGCATAGAACCCTGGGAAATCTCACAACACTGGATGAAGAATTAACACTACTACTGACTAGTTCTAACCAGAATTCTTTAATGGAAGGGCAAGGACCAAAACTGGCATCTTCCCCAATAATAGTAAATTGTGGTATTTGTTAAGCTCCAGGCACTGTGCTAAGCGCTGCGGTAGATACAATTATAATCATATCAGGTACAGTTGCTGTCCCACATGGGGCTCACAATCTAAGGGGGAGGAAGCACAGGTATTGAATCCCCATTTAACAGATGATGGAATGGAGACACAGAGAAATGAAGTGACTAGCCCAAGGTCAACCAGCTGGAAAGTGGTCTAGTGGTAAAATCAGGGACTTGGGAATCAGAGGACCTGGGTTCTAATTCTGGCTCTACCACTTCTCTGCTGTGTGGCCTTGAGCAAGTCTCTAACTTCACTATGCATCAGTTATCAAATCTGTAAAGTGAGAATTAAGTCTGTGAGCCCCAAGTGTGTCCAAACAGATTACTTTGTATATACCCAGTGCCTGATACATAGTAAGCAATTAACAAATGCCTTAAAAAAAAGTGGTGGAGCCTGGGTTAAAACCCAGGTTCCCTGATTCCCAGCTCTGTGCTCTTTCCATTAGGCCACACTACTTCTCACAAGGCAGCGGTAGCGAAGTCTTACAGGATAAATTTCCCGTGACTGCATGAGATGGAGAAACCCTGCTGAGTGAGAGGACATTAATTCAGTCATATTCATTAAGCGCTTACTGTGTGCAGAGCACTGTACTAAGCTCTTGGGGAAGTACAATACAATACAACAATAAACAGTGACATTTCTGACCACAGCAACCTGTGAGGACAGGGCTAGAAACCATTGGAAATCCTTAGTGCTTGAGGTGGACATGGCCCTTGCTCTCCCCTAAGGCCAATGATACCCTGCGGAGTTGCTGACATCACATTTTCCCCAACTCTGCTGACTCTTCTGCTGTGGGGAGTTTTGGATGAGCAAGTGCGAACAACACCCAGATAACACAACCGGTGTGGTGGCATCTGCTGCCAAGTGGTTTGCTCATTATTAACATTTATGAGAGCCCCTCGACCAGTTGGCTGAACCAGTCTGGACTTTTGGATGTTGAACTCTTATCCAACTTGCATTGGTTAACACCCACATTTAATAATAATAATAATAATAATAATGGCATTTATTCAGTGCTTACTATGTGCAAAGCACTGTTCTAAACACTGGGGAGGTTGCAAGATGATCAGATTATCCTACAAGGGGCTCACAGTCTTAATCCCCATTTTACAGATGAGGTAACTGAGGCATAGTGAAGTGACTTGCCCAAAGTCACACAGCTGACAAATGGCGGAGTCAGGATTTGAATCCATGACCACCGACTCCAAAGCCCATGCTCTTTCCACTGAGCCATGCTCCCTCCCCTATCTCATTCTGAACTGAGCTACAGAGGGAGCAGCAAAATATTCCAGGGTCTAAGTGGTACTCAGATCCCTGGAGGCAAAATTAAAATGCCAGGAAATGAAAGCAAGGTCTTACATAAAGATCCAAGGAAGAAAAATGGAAGGGAGGGAAAGAGGCAGAATCTCCTAGGAAAAACTGGGTCCTTTCCTCTGTAGTGATAGCAGTAGTATTTATTAAATGCTTACTGTGTGCAGAGCATTGTACTAAGCCATGGGAATTAGACACGGTCTCTGTCAGATAATTTTGTACAAGTTGGCTCTTAGAGAGGTTGTTTACTGTTTGCTTTTTACAACTGAAGATGGCTGTTTAAATTGTCTTTTCTCTCAGTTATGCCTCCAATAGTCACTCCTCTCTTTCTCTCTCTCTCTCTCTCTCCCTCTCCATAAATATATATATATATATATATATACATATATATATTATATATATATATTTATGGTATTTGTTTAGCACTTACCATGCTCCAGGCACTGTACTAAGTGCTGAGGTCGATACAAACTAATCAGGTTGGACACAGCCCCTGTCCTGCAAAGGACTCACAGTCTTAATCCCCATTTTACAGACGAGGTAACTGAGGTACAGAGAAGCTAAGTGTCTCTCTCCTCCTCTTCCTCCTCCTCCTCCTCCTCCTTCTTCTTCTCCTCCTCTCTTCCTCCCCAGAGCTGCATCAACTGGAACAGAGACGTCCTAAAATGGGAGCTGGGTCTAGATGAAGAAGATATCATTGATATCCCGCAGCTCTTCCAACTCCGGAAGGAACCGAGCTCAGAAGATTCGACCGAAGTTCCACCCAAAGCAGAAGCTCTCTTCCCAGACCTGGTGAGAAAGTGGCAGAGGGGAGGGGAGGATCATCTTGGATGTACAAGGCTCACTCTGTAAATTGTTTCTTGGCAAGCTCAGGTGTTTGCTATGATCTTTTGTGGAGGTTGGGCTTGTGATAGTGGTGCTGTGGTCATGAGAGACAAAGGAAAGTGCACTGGTTTGGAGTAGAGAGACATAAATACCTATCCCAGCCTTAACTCTACTTGCGTATTCTTGGGCAAGTCCTTTCTTTCCTCTATTTCTCAGTTGTGTCTTGAGACTGTGAATTAGGACAGCCCAAGAGACTCTACTTCATACCTGTTCTCTGCTACCCCTATTGCACATTTTTACGGTATTCGTTAAGTTATTATTAAGTACCAGCCACTATACTAAATGCTGGGGCAGGTACAAGGAAATCAGGTTGGACACAGTCCCTGTCCTGCATGAAGCTTGCAGTCTTCATCCCCATTTTACAGATGAGATTACTGAGGCCCAGAGAAGTGAAGTGACTTGTCCAAGGTCACACAGCAGACAAGTGGCAGAACTGGGATTAGAATCCAAGTCCTCAGACTCCCAGGCCTCTTTCCTCTAGGCCATGCTGCTTCTGCATTTAATACAGCGGATCTCTCCTTCCTCCTTGGAAAACTAGCGGGACACTGTTTTTCCAACAGAGCACTAATCTGGTTCTCCTCCTGCCTCTCTGACCACTCTTTCTCAGTTCCGTCAAATGACTCAATCAATCAATCAATCAATCAATCATATTTATTGAGCGCTTACTGTGTGCAGAGCACTGTACTAAGCGCTTGGGAAGTACAAGTTGGCAACATATAGAGACAGTCCCTACCCAACAGTGGGCTCACAGTCTAAAAGGGGGAGACAGAGAACAAAACCAAACATACTAACAAAATAAAATAAATAGAATAGAATAGTTCCTGAGACTTCCTCCAGAAACAGTCCTGAACAATTTTGTATTCAAAGAAAAGAGAAGCAGTGTGGCCTAGGGGAAAGAGCATGGGGCTGGGAGTCAGAGGACCTGGGTTCTAATCCCAGCTCGGCCACATGTCTGGCTGTGTGATCTTGGGCAAGTCATTTCACTTCTCTGTGCCTCCATTTAATCATCTTGATATTTCCCTGAGATAAACAGTCTGCATGGCTTTCTTCAAATGAGGCTCAATATTTCTCCAGAGTTTGCGTGTATCTCGCTCACTTGCTTCTCCTCTGACCACAGGTTCACAATATTTAGAAAAATTAAGGGCTGCCAGATGCCTGAGCTCTTTTAGGTCACGACAAACAGTGTAGAAAACACCAAGAAGACTCCCAAACTGCTCTCCTCTTCTGATTTTGTGGAACCTGTGAGCTCTGTTCTGGATCCTCTAACTATTCTCATTCTACATCCACCCCTCTACAATCCTGCATCTCCTCTTGCCTCCAGGACATTTCCACTTGGATGTCTTGCTGACACCACAAGTCATTAAGTTTAAAACAGAACTTGTCATCTTTCTCCCTAAACCCCAAACTTCCCGTACTTGTGAAGCAGAGCACAGATCTGGGAGTCAGAAAGACCTGGGAGCCAGAGGGACCTGGGTTCTAATCTCAGCTCTGTCACTTGGTAAGTCACTTCACTTCTCTGGGCCTCAGTTACCTCAGCTGTGAAATGGGGATTAAGATCCCTACCATCAAGGATTTTTACAATCTAATAGTGATTTTGCACAGCTCTTTACAATCTAATAGTGATTTTGCACAGGGCTCACTCGCATTTCTTGTCTCATTTTTGCCCTCCCAACAACCCTATGGGATAGGTAGAAAGGCAGATACTATTATCACCATTTTGTAGAAAAGGAAACTGAGGAACAGAAAGGTTAAGCTATTTGCCCACAGTCACATGGCCAGTGGAGGGTTTATATTTGAACTTGGGTCCTCTGACTTCCAGATTGGCACTCTTCAACTACATGTTTACGAGCTCTGCTCATATCATTGCTAGACTACTGGATTAGCCTCCTTTCTAGTCTCCCAGCCTCCAGCCTCTCCCCATGACAATCCATTTTATATGCTAATGCATGGATCATCTTCCTGAAGCTTCATTAAGCCCACAGCTTTCCTCTGCTCTCCTCAAAACCCTCCACCAAGCACCTTCAAAGCCCTAGCCCTTCTAAAAGCCTCCTCCGTTATGAGAACTTCCCACTAATCATTCAGCTGGGCACGTCACTTCTCTGTGCCTCAGTTACCTCATCTGTGAATGAGGATTGAGACCATGAGCCCTGCGTGAGACAGGGACTGTGTCCAACCCAATTTGCTTGTCTACCTGTCTACTTGTTTTGTTTGGTTGTCTGTCTCCCCCTCTAGACTGTGAGTCTGTTGTTGGATAGGGACTGTATATGTTGCCGATTTGTACTTCCCAAGTGCTTAGTACAGTGCTCTGCACACAGTAAGCGCTCAGTAAATATGATTGAATGAATGAATGAATATTTATTGAGTGCTTACTGTGTGCAGAGTACTGTACTAAGCGTTTAGGTGACTACAGTATAAAAATGAAAAGACAAATTCCCTATCCGCAAAGAGCTTACAGTTTAGAGGGGGAGACAGACATTAAAATAAATAACATATATGTACCTAAGTGCTGTGGGACTGGGAGAGGGATAAATAAAAGGAGCAAATCAGGATGATGCAGAAGGGAGTCGGAGAAGGGGAAAGAAGGGCTTAGTCAGGGAAGGTCTCTTGGAGAAAATGTGACTTCAATAAGGCTTTGAAGGTGGGGACAGTAATTGCCCGTCAAATTTGAGGAGGGTGGCCAAAGGCAGGACGTGGGTGAGGGGTCAGTGGCAAGATAGACAAGATAGAGTTACATAATCCCCACCTCGGTGTTCACTTCATCCTATCAGCCACCATTAGCACTCAATAT
This sequence comes from Tachyglossus aculeatus, assembly GCF_015852505.1. Taxonomy (NCBI): domain Eukaryota; kingdom Metazoa; phylum Chordata; class Mammalia; order Monotremata; family Tachyglossidae; genus Tachyglossus; species Tachyglossus aculeatus. The sequence continues at coordinate 55,517,332 of NC_052070.1, forward strand.
ATCCGTTGATTCAGTTTTAGTCCTCTAGACAGTAAACTCCTTATGGGCAGGGAAAGTGTCTATTATATTGTTATGTCATACTCTCCTGAGCTCTTAGTACTATGCTGTGCACCTAGTAAGCACTCTATAAATATCACTGACTGATTGCTTCTCTTCTTTTCATCACTTCGGCCTATGCTTTTACTCTTATTTTCTATTGCTTGTGTACTATTTGTGTCTGCTTGTGTCCTCCCCTCTCCACAGATTGTAATCTCCTTGAAGGCAGGGACTAGACCACCTACTTTCACTGTATGTTCCCAAGAGGCTAGTACAGTTCTCTGTTCATAGTAGGCTCAACAGATCCTCCTGGAGATGATGATGAGGGTGATAGGTGCTGCAGAAGTTCCTGAGAGACCAGGAAGCAGCACCTGATCACCTCCCATAAAATGCCATTTCAAGGTCATTTCCTTACGGTCTCATTTCCTCATAGTTGCTGTAGCGGTGGTATTGGTTGAATACCCACTGGGTGCAATATATTGCACTAAGTGCTCAGGAAATACAAAACAGAAGTGGCATGTTCCCCACTCACTCAGAATTTGTGCTCTAAAGGGGAAGACAAAAAAGGACTTACAAATAAGGTAATAGAAATAAAGCATTGAATAAGCATATATACCAGCATTATGGCCTAATTGACAAAGCCCAGGCCTGGGAGTTAGAAGTATCTGGATTCTAATCCTGGCTCTGCCACTAGCCTGCTATGTGACCTTGGGCAAGTTACTTCACTTCTCTAAGTCTTGGTTACCTCGTCTGTAAAAAGGGGATTAAGACTGTGAGCCTAATGTGGGACAGGGTCTGTGTCCAACCCAATTTGCTTGTAAATAAAGATAGGAAGTGCTTAACAAATATCATAATTATTATTATTATTGTGCTAAAGTGCCAGGGATGGGAATAAATAAATACACAGGATGTAGAGATGGCTGGGGGCTTGAGAATAATAATAATAATAATAATGTCATTTGTTAAGCGCTTACTATGTGCACTGTTCTAAGCACCGGGGAGGATACAAGGTGATCAGGTTGTCCCACGAGGGGCTCACGGTCTTCATCCCCATTTTACAGATGAGGTAACTGAGGCACAGAGAAGATAAGTGACTTGCCCAAAGTCACACAGCTGACTTGGGTTGCAGTGGATGAATCTGGAAAGGCTTTTTGGAGCAGGTGGGATTTCAGGAGGACTTTGAAGACGGAGAGGGCTGAAGATGACCAGTTTGGATTGGGGAGAGAGATTGAGGTCAGACACAGTCCCTGTCCCACATAGGGCTCACAGTCTCAACTCCCATTTTACAGATGAGGTAACGGAGGCACAGAGAAATGAAGTGACTTGCCCGAGGTCACACAGCAGACAGGTGGCAGAGCTGGAATTAAGTGACCCATCAAAGGTCACACAGCAGACAAGTGTTAGAGCCGGGATAGAACCCAGGTCCTCTGACACCCAGACCTGGGCTCTTTCAATGAGGTCACACTGCTTCTCTACTACAGGGGCCTACAGTGAGTGACTGAAGACCCAAACATTACTCCCCTGACATAAAAGTGCTGACTTCCCATTAAAGAGAGCATGTCTTTTTTTCATTATTAAAAAAGGCCTGGAGAGCATGTTTTCACTTTATTTTCAAGCCAACCTGGCGAATCATTCCATTAGATTGTAAGCCAAGCCACGAGGGACCTTTCTTTCTTCTCTGCTATTTTCCTCCGTGCACCACGTTCACCAAGCATCAGATAGCCCTCGGTACAGTCTTGTCTCATCTTATGCTGTCGAATCGCCTCCGACCCATAGCTACTCCAGGGACACAGCTCTTCCAAAATGCCCCACCTCCATCTGCAATTGTTCTGATAGTGTATCCATAGGGTACAAGCGCTTAGTACAGTGCTCTGCACACAGTAAGCGCTCAATAAATACGATTGATGATGATGATAGGGTTTTCTTGGTAAAAATATGGAAGGGTTTACCGTTGCCTTCTTCCACGCAGTCAACTTGAGTCTCTGCCCCCGATTCTTTCCCACGCTGCTGCTCCCCAGCACAGGTGAGTTTTGACTTGTAGCAGATTGCTTTCCACTTGTTAGCCACTATCCAAGCTAGAAATGGAACGGGTATGACTCTGCTTGACTTTCCTTCCTGTAGACGAGGCTAGAGAAGCAGCGTGGCTCACTGGAAAGAGCCCGGGCTTTGGAGTTAGAGGTCATGGGTTCGAATCCCAGCTCTGCCACTTGTCAGCTGTGTGACTTTGGGCAAGTCACTTAACTTCTCTGTGCCTCAGTTAACCTCATCTGTAAAATGGGGATTAAGACTGTGAGCCCCACGTGGGACAACCTGATCACCTTGTAACCTCACCAGTGCTTAGAACAGTGCTTTGCACATAGTAAGCGCTTAATAAATGCTATCATTATTATTATTAGTAGTAGTAGTAGTAGTACTAGTAGTAGTAGTAGTAGTAGTAGTAGTAGAGTACTGGAAACTCTCCAGGTTCAATGCTGAGAGGTTAGGGTACAGTCTACTGAGGATGAATTTATCCACCCTGGAATTAAGGAACTAGGTTTGGAAATAAGGCACATTTATCTCCATGGCTGGATTGGACTCTCATCTGTACTGTACTGGACTTTACTGTATTCTGAGAAGCAGCGTGGCTCAGTGGAAAGAGCATGGGCTCGGGAGTCATGGGTTCTAATTCCGGCTCCCCCATATGTCTGCTGTGTGACCTTGGGCAAGTCACTTAACTTCTCTGAGCCTCAGTTACCTCATCTGTAAAATGGGGATTAAGACTGTGAGCCCCACGTGAGATGTGATCACCTTGTATCCCCCAGTGCTTAGAACAGTGCTTTGCGCATAGTAAGCACTTAACAAATGCCATCATCATCATCATCATCATTATTATTATTATTATTATTATTATTCTCTCAAGCACTTAGAAGCAGCTGGGAAGCAGCGTGGCCTAGAGGAAAGCCCACAGGCCTGGGAGTCAGAGGCCCTGGGTTCTAATCCTGGATCTGCTTCTTGTCTGCTTGGGCAAGCCACTTCACTTCTTTGAGCCTCAGTTTCCTCATCTGTAAAACTGGGATGCAATTCCTGTTCTCCCTCCTACTTAAATTATGAGCCCCATGTGGGACAGGAGCTCTGTCCAGTGTGATATATCTTGTATCTCTCCCAGTGCTTAGTAGAGTGCTTGGCACAGAGTAAGCTCTTATACCCTGCAGTCTCATTTTGTGCGCCTCAACACCCAGGCCCCAGGTCTCTGCAATGCTGCTTTGTCTGTGCCCTTGAATTTGTACCCTTTGGGGACTTGGTATTCACCCTCCTCTCAGCCCCACAGCATTTACATAGGGAATGTAAGAAGCAGCATGGCCTAGATGAAAGAGTATGGGTCTGGGATTGAGAGGACCTGGGTTCTAACCCCAGCTCTGCCAATTACTTGCTATGTGACGTTGGCAAATCACTTAACTTCACTGTGCCTCAGTTCTCCTATTCTCTCTCCTTTGTAGACTGTGGGATAGGGACTGATTCCAACCTAATTAATTTGTATTTATCCCAGCATTGGGAAAAGTGTTTGACACATAGTAAGCACTTAATGGATACCTTAAAAGAACATGTCTACCAATTCTATTGTATTGTGCCCTCTCAAGTGCTTAGTACGGTGCTCTGCACACAGTAAATGCTCAATAAATACCACTGATTGATTGTCTACTAATAGAGAATCCTTGCCCCGTTGACTTTAGGGAGCAGCAGGGGCATGAACTCAAACGGTGGCTCTTGGGTTCTTCTGTCTGGCTCTTCCCTTGCTGCAGGTGAACATGGTGGTCCTGGGGAAATACCTGGGGATCCCCAAGCCCTTTGGGCCCATCATCAACGGTCTCTGCTGCCTGGAAGAGAAGGTCCGATCCCTGCTGGAGCCGCTGGGACTCGACTGCACCTTCATCGACGACTTCTCCACCTACCACATGGAGAATGGAGAAGTCCACTGCGGCACAAATGTCCGCCGGAAGCCTTTCTCCTTCAAGTGGTGGAACATGGTCCCCTGAGCCAGCCCCCTCCCCTGGGCAAGATGCAGCAGCCCCATCTGGAGCAAGGCAAATGAGAGAGGTGGCAGCTGGGTTTCAGCTTTGGCAGCTTCGCTTTCCCCCTGCCCGTCCCGGCTAACAGCTCACCTCTTCCTTTAAGCCCCGGGCCTCAGGCCATGGAGGCAACCACGGCGACTTCAAGCGGAAAACCGGTCAGCGTGAGGAGCCCACGGACCACTCTCGGTGTCGCTGAGCAGCCAGGCTAGTTTTCACAATCGCTAATAAAGCTTGATTAGAGCGTACATGAAGCACACTGGTGGAGGTTCTTTGTTTGAGGCTGCAGGGGTGGGAGCCAAACAGGTGCATGAAGCCTAAGGCCTGGGCCTGGCCCGGAGCACTCCGACTCTCCCTGTGCTGGCGGCGACGGAGCCCTACAGCCCACGCCATGGCCTTGAAGGAGAAGTTCCAGGACCTGGGAGCAAGGGGCACAGGGGGAGAGTGGGTGGGAAGGGAGAGAGTGGAGCCGGGAGCTGAAATGTCTCCATGAACAAACCCCGACTCTCCTCCCCTTCTTGTCATTCCCTCCCATCGCGATCAGTTTGTTGGAAGAGCCAGTTCCGGTCTCTACCATTCCCTCCTTGGTCCTCAAATCCTCCCAACCCTCTGATCCTCTCCTAGGTTTGAGGTGGGACATGCACCATTCCCAGCTCGCCCTCTGTAAAAGGTTTTCAGAGAGATACTCCAAAGTTAGAGCAACCACACAGAGCTGACAACCGGTAGGTACTTTGTTGATTCATTCAAGAGTAGGAAGATTAGATGCTCATGGTCCAAACAGCAGAGGGAAATCCAAAAAGGTTCTGCAAAGCAGCTGCGGAGTGGGGGAGAATTTGGTCCGAAAAGTCCAGTGGTGGCAAGGGGTAAGAAGCACGTTTTTAAAAGCCATAACAGTTTTCTCTAAAGGGGGGCTCAGGCATAAGTTTGCATGTATAACAATAGAGGGAGGGTGCATTATCACCTTGGAAAGTATCCCGTATTTTCCCACCGTCCAGATGTTTGGGTTTGTCCTTACTCTATGATGTCAAACCCCCACTTTTCATGAGATAAGAACTACATTCCTCAAGTTGAGCCATTCTACACATGGTGCAGGGACGTGGTTATTCTTCATCAGGGGCTTTCCTCCCAGAGATAAGCTGATTCTGCGTGATTGTCTGTGATACCATTGTACAGAATCTAGGGGTCATAGGGCAACTAAAAAGGGGTCCTTCAGGCCCTTTTTCCCATCCTATGCCTTCAGGCCATTAACGAAGTTTGTAGGTCAATTGTATTTATTGAGCGCTTACTGTGTGCAGAGCACTGTACTAAGTGCTTGGGTTTCTAGACTGTGAGCCTGTTGTTGGGTAGGGACCGTCTCTATATGTTGCCGACTTGTACTTCCCAAGAGCTTAGTACAGTGCTCTGCACACAGTAAATGCTCAATAAATAAGACAACAGAACAATAAACAGACACATTGCTTATCCACAAGAACTTACAGTCTAGATAGACAGACAACATAAATTTAAAAATTATGGATATGTACATAAGGGCTGTAGGGCTGCGGGGGTGGGGGGGGATGCACAAAGGGAGCAAGTCAGTCAATCGTATTTATTGAGGACTTACTGTGTGCAGAGCACTGCACTAAGCACTTGGGAGAGTACAATATAACAATAAACAGACATTCACTCAATTGTATTTATTGAGCACTTAGTGTGTGCAGAGTACTGTTCTAAGTGCTTGGGAGAATACAGTACAACAATAAACAGATGCATTTCCTGCCCACAATGAGCTTAGTATCTAGAGGGGGAGACAGATATTAATATAAATAAATTATGTTTCCACAAACCCCCCTCCACCCTCTCATGCAGAGCTGAGTTTGGTGTGGACTGCTTTAGGGACTGTTAAATCTGGGGATGGTTGGCACAGAGCTCTCACCTTGACAACCCTCAGTGTCCAACCCTAAAACCATCTCCCTAGTTGGGACAGTTCCCTTCGGGAGTCCCTGGACGGAGGCTCACCCCAACTAGTGATTCCATCACCATTAGTAAATACCTAAAGATTTGCAGAGAAGCAGCATGGCTCAGTGGAAAGAGCATGGGCTTTGGAATCTGAGGTCATGGGTTCAAATCCTGATGCACCACTTAGCCAAGTGACTTTGGGCAAGTCATTTAACTTCTCTGTGCCTCAGTTACCTCATCTGTAAAATGGGGATTAAGACTGTGAGCCCCCCCCCATGGGACAACCTGATCACCTTGTAACCTCTCCCCCTCGTCCCCCTCTCCATCCCCCCCATCTTACCTCCTTCCCTTCCCCACAGCACCTGTATATATGTATATATGTTTGTACATATTTATTACTCTATTTTACTTGCACATATCTATTCTATTTATTTTATTTTGTTAGTATGTTTGGTTTTGTTCTCCGTATCCCCCTTTTAGACTGTGAGCCCACTGTTGGGTAGGGACTGTCTCTATATGTTGCCAACTTGTACTTCCCAAGCGCTTAGTACAGTGCTCTGCACACAGTGAGCGCTCAATAAATACGATTGATTGATTGATTGTAACCTCCCCAGTGCTTAGAACAGTGCTTTGCACATAGTAAGCGCTTAATAAATGCCATTATTATTATTATTATTACTACCTTTTGGGTGTGGGCAGTAGCATAGAGAGAATTGCCTGCCACGAAAAAGCTTCTGAAAACTCAATTGAGATCAGGAGGTTGGACCCAGATACCGCCTTGGACTAATGTCTCATGGTAAAACACACAGGAAGAACAATAACAACAATGATGGTATTTGTTAATTGCTTACTCTGTTTTGAGCACTGTTCTAAGCACTGAGATAGGTACAAGGTAATCTGGTTGGATACAGTCCTTGTCCTACATGGGGACAGTCTTAATCCCCATTTTACAGAGGCCCAGAGAAGTGAAGGGACCTGCCCAGTTCACACAGCAGACAAGTGGCAGAGCCGGAATTAGAACTCAGGTCCTTTTGACTCCCGGGCCCGTGCTCGGTCCACAAGGCCATGCTGCTTCTAATAGAAGAAGAAGAAAGAGCAATTAGGACAATAACCTAATGGCTCAGTGGAAAGAGCACGGGTTTGGGAGTCAGAGGTCATGGGTTCAAATCCCGGCTCTGCCACTTGTCAGCTGTGTGACCCTGGGCAAGTCACTTAACTTCTCTGAGCCTCAGTTACCTCATCTGTAAAATGGGGTTTAAGATTGTGAGTCCCACATGGGGCAACCTGATCACCTTGTATCCTCCCCAGCGCTTAGAACAGTGCTTTGCACATAGTAAGCGCTTAACAAATACCAAAATTTTTATTATTATTATTATTATTATTACTGTAATATTTGATAAGCGCTTACTACGTGCCAAGAACTGTTCTAAGTGCTAAGGTAGATAAAGAATAATCATATCAGAGACCTCACCTGACCCAGTCGGGGCTCACAGGGTGAGAGAGAACAGGTATTTAAACAGGCCTGGGAGTCAGAAGGTCATGAGTTCTAATCCTAACTCCACCACTTGTCTACTATATGACCTTGGGCAAGTCACTTTACTTCTCTGGGCCTCAGTTATCTCATCTGTAAAATGGAGATTGAGACTGTGAGCCCCATATGGGACAGGGACTGTGTCCAACCCGATTTGCTTATATCCACCCCAGTGCTTAGTACAGTGCCTGGTACATAGTAAGTGCCACAAGTACCACAACTGTTGCTATTAGCTGAGGCAATTGAGGTCCAGAGAAGTTAAGTGATGATCTCAGCAGGCAAGGGGCAGAACTGAGATTAGAACCCATGCTTGGATGTCATGCTTTTTCTCCTAGGCCATGCTACTTCTCATTTTCTCCCCTGAATTTCTGAAACTCCATCTCTCCCTCTCAGTTCCGGGAACAAGGCCGACGGATCACTCAGGGGGCCACAACAGGTGGACCAACGAAAGGCTTCACACCTCAGGAGATGCAACAAGCCCTGTGGACTGTAAGCTCGTTGTGGGCAGGGAATGTGTCTGTTCTATTGTTCTACTGTACTTTCCCAAGCGCTTAGTACAGTGCTCTACAGGCAGTAAGTGCTCAACAAATGCGATTGACTGATTGATTGACAAGCCTGGCCACTTGCTAGAGCTTCTGTCCTGGCAGCTGGAGCAGTAATTATAATAATGATAATAGTAATGGTGTTTGTTAAGCGCTCACTATGTGCCAAGCACTGTTCTAAGCACTGGGGGGATACAAGGTAATCTGGTTGTCCCACGTGGGACTCACTCTTAATCCCCATTTTCCAGATGAGGTAACTGAGGCACAGAGAAGTGAAGTGACTTGGCCAAAGTCACCCAGCTGACAAGTGGCGGAGCAGGGATTTGAACCCACGACCTCTGACTCCCAAGCCCGGGCTCTTTTCACTGAACCAGGAGCTCTGGGGCTGGGGGAGGGAAGGGGCTGCGAATTCTGCTTTAGTGTGCCAGCAAAGACCTGCCTGCCTGGGCAGAGAGGTGCCTGAGAGCTGATGGGTTTGGACCCTCCCTTGGTGCGCTCAGGGGCTGTGATGGGGAGAAGGAGGATAGAGAAGCAGCGTGGCTCAGTGGAAAGAGCCCGGGCTTGGAAGTCAGAGGTCATGGGTTCTAATCCTACCTCTTCCACATGTCAGCTGTGTGACTTTGGGCAGGTCACTTCACTTCTCTGTGCCTCAGTTCCCTCATCTGTAAAGTGGGGATGAAGACTATGAGCCCCATGTGGGACAACCTGATCACCTTGTATCCCCCCCAGCGCTTAGAACAGTGCTTTGCACATAGTATGCGCTTAACAAATTCCATCATCATTATTATTATTATTATGGATGGATTGGAGCCGATAAGACATTACTGCCCCCTGCTGCTGTCGTCTGGTAGCACAGGCTCCCAACCCCTGCTCCGAACTGAACCTAGATTTGATTCCTGGTCAAAAAGTTCCGTTAAGATAATATTAATAATAATAATAACGGCATTTATTAACCGCTTACTATGTGCAAAGCACTGTTCTAAGCGCTGGGGAGGTTACAAGGCGATCAGGTTGTCCCACGTGGGGGGCTCACAGTCTTCACCCCCATTTTACAGATGAGGTAACTGAGGCACAGAGCTGTGAAGTGACTTGTCCAAAGTCACCCAGCTGACAAGTGGCGGAGCCGGGATTGGAACCCACGACCTCTGACTCCAAAGCCCGGGCTCTTTCCACTGAGCCACGCTGCTTCTCAGCTCCTCGCCCAGGTGGAGTGGCAGACTGCTCCGATCCCACCTCATCCCACTCCCAAAAGAAATACAGGCCTTAACTGTTCCCTGGGAGTTTCTGCTCAGTTTAAACCCTGTATATTCATGTGCTGAATGCGTTTATATTCAGCGCATGAAGCAGGGTGCATGAAGCATGAAAGCTGTATGGTGTACTGGAGAGAGTTTGGCCCCTGGGAAGGTCATGGGTTTTAATCTCGGATCCTCCACATGTCTGTTGTGGGACCTTGCGCAAGTCACTTTACTTCTCAGTGCTTAGAACAGTGCTTTGCGCATAGTAAGTGCTTAATAAATGTCATTACTATTATTATTATTATTATTCTCTGTGTCTGTTAACTCATCTGTAAAATGGGGATTGACACTGTGAGCCTCACGTGGGACAGGGACTGTGTCCAACTTGATTGTTTGTAACCACCCAGTGCTTAGTACAGCACTTGACACACAGTAAACACTTAACAAATACTATTATTATTATTATTATATAGAATACACTACACACTATAAGAAATATTGCCATGTTAATATTAATAATAATAATAATGATAATAATGGCATTTATTAAGTGTTTACTATGTGCAAAGCACTGTTCTAAGTGCTGGGGAGGTTACAAGGTGATCAGGTTGTCCCTTGTGGGGCTCACAGTCTTAATCCCCATTTTACAGATGAGGTAACTGAAGCACAGAGAAGTTAAGTGACTTGCCCAAAGTCACACAGCAGACAAGAGGCGGATCCAGGATTTGAAACCATGATCTCTGACTCCAAAGCTTATTCTCTTTCCATTGAGCCATGCTGCTTACACACGGAATATCTTTCGGACCTTTATCTCCCGCTCATTTCCAGCTACTTGTCTTTTTTATGGCACTTGTTAAGTGTTTACTAGGTGCCAGGGACTGTACTTATCACTGGAATAGATACAAGCTAATCAGGTTGGACACAGTCCATGTCCCACACGGGGCTCACAGCCTCAATTCCCATTTAGATTCAATTCCCTTCGAGACTGTGAGCCCATTGTTGGGTAGGGGCCGCCTCTATATGTTGCCGACTTGTACTTCCCAAGCTCTTAGTACAGTGAGCGTTCAATAAATACGATTGAATGAATGAATTTTACAGATGAGGTAACAGAGGCACAGAGAAGTGAAATAACTTGCCCAAGGTTTCCACAAAGGCGAATGGCAGAGGCGGGATTAGAACCCAAGTCCTTCTGATTCCAAGGCCCGTGCTCTATCTACGAGGATTTGCTACTCATCTTTTGGGCACTGCACTGTTAGCATTTCCAGTGGCAGGGGGAAGAGGCTAGAAAATCCAATGCTTTGGATACAGTTCTTGTCTCCGGTGAGAGGAGAGGATATTTCAACTATTAGCTCAGGGGACACTTACGAACTCACCTGTTAGCTTCAGTGATCCGGACACTGCTCTCCCATTTCCATGGATAACTGATCGCTGGTGACATTTAACTGTCTTCTTGTTCCTCAATCAATGGTATTTATTAAGCGCTTACCATGTGCGGGGCACTGGGCTAAGCCCTTAATAATAATAATAATAATAATGGCATTTTTATTAAGCAGTACATGCAAAGCACTGTTCTAAGTGCTGGGGAGGTTACAAGGTGATCAGGTTGTCCCACGGGGGACTCACAGTCTTAATCCCCATTTTACAGATGAGGTAACGGAGGCCCAGAGAAGTTAAGTGATTTGCCCGAAGTCACACAGCTGACAGGTGGTGGAGCCGGGATTTGAACCCGTGACCTCTGACTCCAAAGCCCAGGATCTTTCCACTGAGCCACGGGACGAAACAAGAGAGTTGGCAGACCCATTCCCCGCCCACAACGAGTTTACAGTTCGGAGGGGGAGACAGACATTACTATAAATAAATTACGGATATATACATAAGTGCCGTGGGGCTGAGGGTGGGATAGTAAATGTCCAAAGGTCACAGATCCAAGTGTATAGGCAACACAGAAGGGAAAAGGAGCTGGGGAAGAGAGCTTACTCGGGAAGACCTCTTGGAGATGTGACATTAATATGGCTTCTAAGGTGGGGAGTGTGGTGGTCTGGTTAATATGGAGGAGGAGGAATTTCCAGGCCGGAGAGAGGATGTGGGAAAGGGGTTGGCGATGACATAGACAGTGGCAGATAGTAAGCGAGAAATGACCCAGGAAGCAGGGTGAAGTATGGAGGGGAGTGGGGAAAGGCAGGAGGCAGGGATGTCCGCAAGAAGGCCGATGCAGTTGTCAAGGTGGGATAGGATAAGCGCTTGGATCAGTATAGAGAAGCAGCGTGGCTAGAGGAGCAGCGTGGCTCAGTGGAAAAGAGCCCGGGCTTTGGAGTCAGAGGTCAGGGGTTCAAATCCCGGCTCTGCCAATTGTCAGCTGTGTGACTTTGGGCAAGTCACTTAACTTCTCTGTGCCTCAGTTATCTGTAAAATGGGGATTAAGACTGTGAGCCCCACATGGGACAACCTGATCACTTTGAAACCTCCCCAGTGCTTAGAACAGTGCTTTGCACATAGTAAGCACTTAATAAATGCCATTATTATTATTATTATAGTAACAGCTTGGATGGAGAGTCCTAGATCACCTCTACAGTCCACTTCCTTTGCTCCTGTTCACGAACTGCAGAGCACTGTTAGTGGAAATCTAGATATCAGGCTGACCTTGTCCACCTCAATCTCTGTGTGCTTTAGCTCTCCCGGGAAAAATCATTTAACTTCCTCCTCAATCCCGTACCCCCTTCCCCCACACCTCCCCCATCTCTTGGCTCTAAAGATCCGTCCACTTACCACACTGAAAAAATTGAAACCCTCTCTCTAAAATCTCCGCTACTTTTCTCCAGTCCCTCATTTAACTCTCCCATCTTTTCCAGAAGTATCTCGAGATAATAATAATAATGGCATTTATTAAGTGCTTACTACATGCAGAGCACTGTTCTAAGCACTGAGATTGAAGAGATCTGCCTTCTTGCAAAATCCACCCCCACCACCTGCTCAAAGTCACACAGCTGATAGTTGGTGGAGCTGGTTTTTGAACCCATGACCTCTGACTCCAAAGCCCGTGCTCTTTCCACTGAGCCACGCTGCTTCTCATGGCTCCTTCACCACTGCTTTCAAACATGCTCATATCTCCCCATCCTACAAAAACCTCTCCTTTGACCCCGTGGCTCCTTGCAGTTATCACCCCATCCCCCACCTACCATTCCTCTCCAAAATCCTTGAGCAACTTGTCTATCCCCACTCCTTCCAGTTCCTCTCCTGTCTTTCCCCTGACTTTCCCATCACTGTAGCAGCACCAACATCCATCCTTCCTGTCTCACAAGCCCATTACCTTGATGTTATCTTAGACTCATCTCTCTCATTCAACCCACATATTCAATCCATCACAATCCTATCAGTTCAACCTTCATAGCATTGCTAAAATCCACTCTTTCCTCTCCAAGGAAGTTAATCCATATCCTGTCCCACCTTGATTACTGTATCAGCTCCTTGCTGACCTCCCTTCATTCTGTCTCTCCCCACTCCAGCCCATACTTCACTCTGCTGCCAGGATCATTTTTCTACAGTCCATGTTTCCCCACTCCTTGAGAAACTCCCATGATTGCCCATCCACCTCCACATCAAACAGAACCTCCTTACCATTGGCTTTAAAGCACTCAATCACCTTGCCCCCTCCTACCTTACCTCACTACTCTCCTACTACAACCCAGCCCGCCCACTTCACTCCTCTAACACCAGCTACTCTACTTCAATCTCGTTTATCTCACCGCCAACCTCTGGCCTGTATCCTGCTTCTAGCTTGGGATGCCCTTCCTCTTCATATCCGACAATCATTCCCTTCACCTCTAAAGCCCTACTGAAGGCACATCTCCAAGAGGCCTTCCCTAAGTCCTCATTTCCTCCTCACTTACCCCCTTCTGCATCATCCTTGCACCTGGATTTGCTCCCTTTAATCACCCCTCAGCCCTACAGCACTTCTGTAAATATCCATAATTTATATATTTATCATTAATGTCTTACTCCTCCTCTAGATTCTAAATTTGCTATGGGCAGGGAACAAGTCTACCAACTGTTACATTGTGTTTTGAACAGTGCTCTGTGCACAGTAAGAGCTCAATTGATTGATTGAGAGGAAAGGGTGGGTTTTAAGCAATGTTGTGAAGGTAGAACCGAAAGGATTTGGTGACATATTAAATATGTGGGTTGTATTAGAGAGATGACATGAGGATAATGCCAAGGTTATGCGCTTGTGAGATAGGGAGGATAGTGGTATTTTCCACAGGTATGGGAAAGACAGGGGAGGACAGGATTTGGGTGGGAAGATAAGGATGATGTTCATCATTGACAATGTGTATATTTATATATACAAATGTGCCCGGTGACATCATTTTATGATGGGGTATCCTGTGAGAGTTACTGATGGTTTAGACGAAGACTAAACCCTTAATTCTTATGTAACCCTAGTGTAGACCCTCCCCTGTTTGGGAACTGACAAAATTTTGCCAAGTGGGGCAATTAATACCATTAATAATAATTGTGGTATTTGTTAAGCACTTAATCTGTGCCAAGTACTGTGATAAGCAGTGAGATAAATGTAGGATAATCAGGTTGGACACAGTCCCTGTTCTACAGGGGGCTGACAGTGTAAGTCCGAGAGAGAACAAGGTATTGAATCCTCCTTTTTACAGCTCATCGTGGGCAGGAATCATATTATTCACTCATTCAATCATATTTATTGAGCCCTTACTGTGTGCAGAGCACTGGACTAAGCACTTGGAAAGTACAATTTAGCAATAAAGAGAGATAATCCCTGCCCACAGCGGGCTCACAGTCTAGAAAGGGGGAGACAGACATCAAAACAAGTAAACAGGAATCAATATAAATAAATAGAATTATAGATGTATACACATCAAAACAAGTAAACAGGCAATAGTATAAATAAATAGAATTATAGATATGTACATATATACACAAGTGCTGTGGAGGGGGAAAGAAGGGAGAGAGTTGGGACAATTGGGAGGGGAGGGGGAGCTGAGAAAAGGGGGGCTTAGTCTGAGAAAAAGGGGGCTTAGCCTGAGAAGGCTTCTTGGAGGAGGTGAGCCTTCAACAGGGCTTTGAAGGGGGACAGTGTGGTTGTTTGGCAGATTTAAGGAGGGAAGGCGTTCCAGGCCAGATGTTGGACATGGGTCACGGGTCGACGGTGGGACTGGAGAGAACCAGGCACAGTGAGAAGGTTAGCACCAGAGGAGCGGAGTGTGCGGGCTGGGATGTAGGAGAGAAGGAAGGTGAAGTAAGAGGGGGCAAGGTGATGAAGAGTTTTGAAGCCAGTAGTGGGGAGTTTTTTGCTTGATACAGAGGTTGATAGGCAACCACTGGAGATTTTTGAGGAGGGAGGTGACGTGTCCAGAAAATTTCAGTAGAAAGATAATCTGGGCAGCAGAGTGAAGTATTGACTGAAGTGGGGAGAGACAGGAGGATGGGAAGTCAGAAAGGAGGCTGATGCAGTAATCCAGGCGGGATAGAATGAGTGACTGTACTAACGTGGAAGTGGTTTGGATGGAGAGGAAAGGGCGGATCTTGGCAATGTTGTGAAAGTGAGACCAGCAGGCATTGGTGACGGATTGGATATGTGGGGTGAATGAGAGAGCGTATTCAAGGATGACACCAAGGTTGCAGGCTTGTGAGATGGGAATGATGGTAGTGCCAACCACAGTAACGGGAAAGTCAGGGAGAGGACAGGGTTTGGGAGGGAAGATAAGGAGCTCTCTTTTGGACATGTTGAGCTTTAGGTGGTGGGCTGATATCCAACTAGAGATGTCCTGAAGACAGGAGGAGATGCGAACCTGGAGGGAGGGAGAGAGAACAGGAGAGGAGATATAGATTTTGATGTCATCTGCATAGAGATGAGAGCTGAAGCCATGGGAGTGAAAGAGTTCACCAAGGGAGTGAGTGTAGATGGAGAATATAAGGGTACCAAGATCTGAATCTTGAGGAACTCCTACAGTTACGGGGTGGGAGGGTTGAGTGGAGTCCACAAAGGAGACTGAGAATGAATGGCCAGAGAGATGAGGAGAACCAGAAAAGGATGGAGTCAGTGAAGCCAAGGTTGGATAACGTATTGAGGAGAAGGGGATGGTCCAGTGTCAAAAGCAGCCAAGAGGTAGAGAGGATTAGGATGGAGTAGGAGTTGTTGGATTTGGCAAGAGGAAGACCATCGGTGAGCTTTGAGAGGGCACTTTCATTAGAGTGGAAGGGACAGAAGCTAGATTGGAGGGGGTCCAGGAGAGAATTGGAGGAGAGAAATTCGAAGCATCAAGTGTAGACGACTTGCTCCAGGAGTTTGGAAAGGAAGGGTAGGAGGGAGATGGGGCGATATCTGGAGGGGGCTTTGGGGTCAAGGGAGGGTTTGCTGAATTGTACTCTCCCAAGTGCTTCGTACGGTGCTCTGAAAACAGAACGCTCACAATGAATGTCATTGATTGATGAGGAAACTGAGAAGTTAGAGTCAGGATCACACAGCAGGCAAGTGGTGGAGCTCGTATTTTGCATGAGTTCTGTGAAAGTACCATGTACGTAAGGTACTCCTGAGTGGGTTCACATAGAGGAAAAGCAGTCCACATTGCTGTCAGCATCTGAGTATTGACACACAAATTACACCAGAGGTGAACTGGGCTAACTTGCTAGCCATAGCAAACCACACAAACCTAGTACCACTCTGATTCAATGACACAATTTTCCCTAAACAGCCTCTTTTCCTAGAGGTGCCAATTTCAGAGGCTCAATGCAAAGAGCTTTGAGACAGCAAAAGACAAATTGGTTCAAAAGTAGACACGTGGTGCCAACAGCAAATGCCAATTCCTACGTGCACAGCATAAAATGGACTGTCGATGTAAGTTTTTTCGATTCTCCTCAAAGTCATGGAATACGATCTCACCAAAACTAGTGTCATAATCACGATGGTATTTATTACTTACTATGTGTCTGGAACTGTGGCAAACACTGGGTTAGACACAATACCATCACACTCAGTTCCTGTCCCACCATTGGCGCACAGTCTAAGAGGGAGAAAGAACATGTATTAACAAAGAAGTTAAGTGACTTGCCCAAGGTCACACAGCAGAGTAGGAACTAGAACCATGGTTTCTATCTCTCAATGCTGGGTTCTTTCCAGTAGGCCCCGTTGTCTCTTCATCTTCCCCTCTAGACTGTAAGCTTCTTGTGGGCCGAAAATGTGTCTACCAACTCTGTTGCGTTGTCCTCTCCCAAGCACTTGTAGAGTGCTCTGCCATTGTTTTGTCTCCCATACAGACCACTCTCCTACTCGTACTAGATTGGGTATGTTGTAACCACCTGATTTAAACTATAAACTCCCGAGACAAAGGATTAACATTCTTAGATTCGGGCCGTCTTTAAGGAAATCAAGTGACTAGCTAAAGTGAGAGGGGTTCAGGAAAGAAGACTGCTTTAAATTTATGAAAGGTTACCTTTCTTCAAAAACAGGTTGCAATATATGGTGTGTATTCTTTCCTGCCCTGTAGAAGAACTCCCTGTTTTTGCTGTCTAAAATTCCACAGTGACCAACTTCAGGCTTATGATTTAGAGAGAAGAGGCACCCTAGGGAGTAACATTTTGCTGACAGTCTTCTCCAGCCCTTCTTTTTCTTCTTCAGATGTTTTGGCATCTGGAAGTATCCACTCGACATAGCACTCACCGGTCTAAATACCCAGGTTTATGGCTTGTTGTTTAAGTTTGTTTCATGCAGATAGTGCTAAGTACACGATAGGCCTTTGCATAGCCTTCTCTTGCCCTCAATGGCATTTAGTGAGTGCTTACTGTGTGCAGAGCACTGAACTAAGCACTTGGGATGGGAGAATACACTACAACAGAGTTGACAGACACGTTCCCTGCCCCAAATGAGCTTAGTCTAGAGGATGAGCTTTAAAGGTTTGATCTCTGACAGCCTGTCGACCCTGGGGAAGTTTCAAAGATCAAGTCGGAAAGGGGCAGCAGCACCACTGGCTCAGACAACGGTTGTGGTTGGGACAAAGGGGTTTTGGCTGGCCAGTTTGGTCACAGGACTGAGAGCTGCGTGAAAATGGCCAGCCCTCCATTCCAACCACAAATGAGTCACTAGGGGTGGGCCCAGTCTCATATGTAAGGTCAGTCAATCTTATTTATTGAGCGTTTACTGTGTGCACAGCACTGTACTGAGCGCTTGGGAGAGTACAATATAACAATAGACACATTCCCTGCATCCTCTCCTTTCACCTTCTGGGCCTTGGTTAGAATACACCTGATTGTGGGGAGCAAAAAGGTGTTCCTCCCAGGACCAATTTGAGCAAATGACTTTGTTCCAGACAATGGAAACTCATTCAAAATTCCCATTTTATTTCCTTCAAAAAGGTTTGCTCATTTAGGGGAATTGAAGAGAAATTCAGCGGGCAGTGTGTCCAAACTTCATTGGGCATCGCACCTAGTTTGTTGCGGATTCTCAGATATTAAGGACTCCATATTGCAAGCTCCAAATTAATACTCCTAGTTTTGGGGAACTGGGATTAGAATGATTTAACACTAATGTGTCAACAAGAGGAAGCAGGTAACTTTCCACTTATCAAATCCTGAAACAAATAATGGCCCCTGAGTTGGCCTTCTTCAACATGGAGTTTGGCACAGAGGGCCTTGTAGAGATTGAAGCAGGGTGTAAGAAGGTAACTACAGGTTAAATAACAGCATCTCAGCAAGGAAAAATAATATTTTTGTCTAAAGGAATTAACCATTAGGCAGCATGGCCTAATGCAGAGACAAGTCTGGGAGTCGTGGGACCCAAGTTCTAGTCCCCATTCCTACTACTGGCCTATTGTATGACCTTGGGCAAGTCACTTCACTTCTTTGGGTCTGTTTCCTCATCAGTAAAATGGGGGTGTTATTTCCTCTCCGTCCCTCTTAGATTGTGTTCCAGGTTGGCCAAGAGACTGTCAGGTTTGATTATCTTATACCTATCCCAACCTTTAGCACAGTATTTGGCTTAGTAAATACAGTCTGTAAGCTCTAGACTGTAAGATCATTCTGGGCAGGATATATGTCTACCAACTTTGTAATATTGTACTCTCCCAAGGGCTGAATCCTGTGCTCTGCACACAGTAAATGCTTAATATCGATTGCTTAATGCCCCGTTCCAAAGCATGAAGAGGGAGAAGTGGGAGAGGATGGAGCCTACTTCTACAAAGTACCATCAACAGCAGATGATCTGATCTAAATCAGTAATGTGCAAAGCCACACACTTGAGAAGCAGCATGACTTAATGGGTAGAGCACAAGCTTGCAAGTCAGGACCTGGGTGATAGGTGCTCCACTACATGTCTGCTCTGTGACCTTGGGCAAGTCACTTAACTTTCCTGGGATTCAAATTACCTCAACTGTAAAATGGGGATTGAGACTGTGAGCCCCACATGGGACAGGGCTGTGTCCAACTAGATTGCTTGTATCCAGTCCAGCACTTAGTACAGTGCTTGGCACTTAATGCCTAACAAATACCATTATTATTATTGTTATCATTATTATACTCTAGGGTGAGGGCAAAGCTACTGGAAAACTTGGCCAGTTATGAACAGTGGGAGAGCTTGCTGCTTGGTGCCATCTTGTGTTGAATAGTCTGCACAAGGAAAAGCCACATCAATAGATAAAAGCGAGGAATTTTGGAGGGGGAAAACACCATCAAAATTAATTCCCACTTCCACTCCTGTCCAAACAGCAGCTTATCATATCTTCTGCACAAACCTGCTCTTTACTCGCCTACGATTACTCAGGAGCAACATAAGGTGAATTTAATCCGTTCAAAGTGATATTTGCAGGGTGACAATAGCAGGAGTTTCCAAATGTAATTCATTCTCCAGTGAAATGATGCTGTGTTCGAAAGGGCACGGGAAAAAAAAGAAAAAATTGGGAAAGCTGAAAACAGATATCACAGGCGTGCTCTCCCCTTGCTACTGAAAGACAAACTGGAAAAGCCACGGAGTAAACAATGTTGTCATTTATTTAAATCATTTACTCCAAGAAATATATATATATATATATAAAAACACAGGACAATTACAGCACTAAACCAGGCTCCTTAAAACCAAAATAAAACCTTTTCCAGGATTCCCTCTATC
Source organism: Tachyglossus aculeatus (assembly GCF_015852505.1). Taxonomy (NCBI): domain Eukaryota; kingdom Metazoa; phylum Chordata; class Mammalia; order Monotremata; family Tachyglossidae; genus Tachyglossus; species Tachyglossus aculeatus. The sequence continues at coordinate 55,536,786 of NC_052070.1, forward strand.
CCCACTCAAGTCTTATTCCAAATTCTCCTCCTCCCAGCCAGGTGAAACAAGAGCAGGGCATCAGTACAGAAACACAATTCGTAAGAGCCAGAGCCCCTTTCTGTCTTTAGAAAGCCCCATCACTCTCTCCAGACATCCAGGGGGTAGATATTCTGGTATTTTTCCAAACTCCATATACTCAAAGTACTTTCCTAATTAGGAAACAATTTTCTCAAAAGCCAAAAGAGTTTAAGATTTGAGGAAACCGGGTACGTTCATTTGGATGGAACAAAGCCAAGACTCGGTGGTCCATTCCCACAAGAGTTCAGAAATGTCTTGCTGGGTTAGAGCAAGTAGAAGAACTACCCCCCCACCCCAAAATAATGGGAGTATAGCATATACACTCTGAGCCCCAGCTCAACTGGCCACCCCCCCATCTATCTGCCGAGAAACCCAGCCTCGGTTGCTCATAATGACAACCTGTTCTTGGGCACTAAAATGAACCACAAAGAAAGGCTTGTTGTGCCTGTGTGTGAAATGAATACCCCAACACAACCCCATTTGCAAAGGAGGTTTGTTGTCTGGGGAGGCCTGCTAGTGTCGGACACAGACGCTGTGTTCGTTGGGCAGACGTGAAGCCACTTCAGACTTCAATTTAAGTTGGAACTGTGAGCTCCGGCCACCTTCACCAGGTAATCCCATCACACAACCGAACTGAATGAACTAGGAACAGGAACACCTTCTTCAGAAATGGGTCTCGGTGATGAGATCTTGAAGGCATGAGAGGGTCAAGTGGATTTATCAAACCGTCAAGAGAGAAACTCAAAACGTGAGTCACCCCGTTTGCTTTTTGAACAGAAGGACGAATGTGAAATTTGGAAATCCTTTAAGAAAAGAAACTATTCCATGTAATTCCTGGATGACTCCAAAGCACAGGCAACAAGACTGGCCAAGGAACACAACCCAACGGCCTATGTTCACGGAAAAAAAAATCCCTCCTGAGCCTGGAGGAAAGATGTTATAAACAATAATCCTTTCAGGATAAATTTCTTGTTATTGTAACAATTCCCAAATGCTACTAATAGTCTAAGAAACCCTAACTTCACTGGACTCTCCCTTGCATTAATGACTGACATTTCAGTTCTCCACCTCTCAGCCCCTAAGCATCTCTGCCCTATTATTACAACACCTGTTAGGCAACGGAAACTCAATGTAACAAAGCATCAACCCAATAAACTCCTAATGTCTGAGTAGCCTACAGCTGAACCGCAAGAAAACCCTTTGTTACCGGGTGGAAATCAGAATGGAACTCTTACTTCTAGTACAGCAGCAGTGGGAAGAAACACTTTGGGCAGGAGTCCAGATGACAATTTAAAGAAAAAAAAAGGCTCTGACTCGTTGCAAGGGGCTCGTAAATCAGTGCGTCCATTTGCTGAAAGAACGAGGCAGGTTCTGCCTGGGGAGGAAGTTTGGGGAACTTTGACTAGCTTCAAGATGGAGGGTGCATTTCAAGCAGGAGTCAGGGAGAGGTAAACCATCTAGAGACAAGAGGAGAAGGGCTGATCTGTCACTGCGAGGGCTTGAGAAATTCCCTTTTTACAGCCCACAGACCAGTCTCCGATGAAGTGCCGGCAAAGAGGCTCTTTGCCCCTAGGGAGCCATAATGGACTAACCTTTAATGGAAGAAATGCAGAGAATGCTCCTTTCCCTCCTCCTCACACACTGTCAGGTTCCATTTCATAAGAAATGCTGCTCCTTCAGGTCACCCTGTCACCAAGACCATTTTTTCTTATTTACAGGCTCTACGCAAATCTTAGCAATGCCTGGAAATAAAGTTTTCTCCATTTTCAAGGCCTCTTTATTGCTAAAACTGAGGGCTTTAATTGAGTCAAGGAGACTTGCTGCCTCACTTGGAGCCCTGCTTCACACACCGAGAGAACTGAGACTGCACAGGCCAACGGGAGTCAAGAGGGAATATGGCCGGGGAAACCAATCCAAGGCATCCCCCATTTGCCAGTGTGAAAAGGCCCCTTAACGTGGGGTTGAGCCCCCGACTTATACCGACTCTACTCATGGTGGTCCCCCATTTGCCAGTGGGGAAGGAACCCCGACTCATACCAGCTCTCCTCACGGAGTTCAAAACAATGGGGGAGTGAATTTTGGAAAGGGAAATAGAAAAACCCCAAACCAAGGCTGAAAGTTCCTGCCACTTTCATAGGAATGGTCTTGTCAGCTACGAGCAAATATTTTAATTAAACATTCAGAAAAAGGAAAAATAATAAAAAAAGACACGCTTTGGAAATTATACAGTAACGGGTAGTTAAAACGTTGAATCGCATAGAAAATGGAACCAGGGGAAGTCTAACAAAAATGCAGTTTAGTTCAACTTTTGCTTTTTAATCTCTTCATAAGACTTTGCGTCCCAGTGCACATTGGAAATGACAGCTGCCTCTAGAACTTTGGAGTTGCATGGCTCCCAGGGTGATCAGAGGGTGCGGGGGTTATATTCTGGCAGTTTCTTTAGTTTCTCCTTCTCCGTTTCGCTCTCATCCCTTGCTATCACCAGGGAGTGTGAGTAGCCCATGGCAACCTGGGGGAAGAAATCAACAATGGCATGAATCCTTCCAAAGACATAAGGGCAGGGAGTCTTTGGCTCCGTGGGGTGGGAGACGGCAGGGTGGGGTCTGGGGTCACCCGGTCAGAGGTGAGTTTAAGCCAGGGGTCAACGGCTTTGGCTTTTTGCTTTCCTCTTGCCTATCCGGCCGCTGACACCCCCTTCACATCCAACAGTCCACGACGTTCCCCCGTCCTTCAAAACCCTCCAAAAATCACATCTCCTTTAGGCCTTCCTAGCCTAAACCTTCAATCCCCCCATCTGTCCAACCCTCTACATCAGTTCTGGATCCTTTAGGAACTTTCTATTCACTCCTCACCACTTATGTACATAGCCTTATTACATGTTATTTCCCCTATTAATAGTTTACTTTAATGTCGGTCTCCCCCTATAGACTGTTAAGCTCCTTGTGGAAAGGCATAACACCTACCAAGTCTACTGGACTTTACTTTCCAAGTCGCTCAGTACAGTGCTCCGCACTCAGGAAGCACTCAAAAAAGTACCACTGATGGGTGAGATGGTCAGGGGCAGTAACCTGGCTCATAAAGAAAAGAATTCCTGGGAAATGCCAAGTCTACACAGTAGAAAACCTACTCTCCTCTCCATGAGGTCCCAACATCTGATATGCCAGAGCCTTCTAGGCCCTCAAGCTTCTTGCGAATCAAAAAAAAAAGTCTCCTGAGATGCCAAATCACGACACCATGGGGGGAACGATCTGAACGTCTGCCCTGTCTGCGCTCACCCCATGGGCATGTGGTGTTCTCAACCACCCAGCTCCACGTCAGTGCATTCTGTTCTGTGGGAGAGGGCTTCCGGGGTCAAAGCTGGTGGAGAAGCCACGCTAGACTGGCGACTGTAACAGCATGGGCATGTGCCTTGCCACCTGCCCCTTACTGCTTTAATTCAATTGATTTGCTGAGCAGATTAATGACATGTACCGGGCGGGGGAGGGGCACCAAACAGGCACGAGCAAAGGCCTTCAGCCCCAGCAGCAAATTAATTCTGGCAGGTCAGGTCACGTTTGGAAGCAATTGGAACTGTTAAAGCCACAGTACTGAACCGCCCCCAGATCTTGCTTGCACTACTTCTACATGCATGGTGGAGGGAGATCGGGAACCCAGTTTAAGACAGGGTGACACTGACCACGGACTGACGGTGACTACCGGAGACTAGGAGGAATGAGATGACGATGAGTTCTCCTCACTGCACCTCATTCTCGCCTGTCCCGCCGTCGACCCCCGGCACACGTCCTCCCCCTGGCCTGGAATGCCCTTCCTCTGCACATCTGCCAAGCTAGCTCTCTTCCTCCCTTCAAAGCCCTACTCAGAGCTCACCTCCTCCAGGAGGCCTTCCCTGACTGAGCCCATTTACCTCTCCTCCTCACCATCCCCCCTGCCCTACCTCCTTCCCCTCCCCACAGCCCCTGTATATATGTTTGTACGGACTTATTACTCTATTTTACTTGTACACATTTATTATTCTATTTATTTTGTTAATGATGTGCTTCTAGCTTTATTTCTATTTATTCTGACGACTTGATACCTGTCCACATGTTTTGTTTTGTTGTCTGTCTCCCCCCTCTGGACTGTGAGCCCGTTGTTGGGTAAGGACCGTCTCTATATGTTGCCAACCTGTACTTCCCAAGCGCTTAGTACAGTGCTCTGCATACAGTAAGCGCTCAATAAATAGGATTGAATGAATGAATGACAATGTGGCCCTTGCCCTCTGGACCCACTCCGGGGCAGGGGATGAATGAATGCCCTTCCCAGAGAGGCCACCACATCCTCTCTGGGGCTGGGTCTTGGGCTTTGACCAGCTGGACCGTCTCCTTTGCTCACCTGCTCTGTATAAATGCCATCCAGGGTTTTCACCTCTTGGGCTGCGGTGGAGGACTTGGGCTTGTGATCTCCGTAGCCCTGGTGAAACACAACACAGCAGATGTGGGTGAGTTTGGAGCTGATTTGCCACAGGAAGGGATCTGGGTGTCTGGCGTGGGTCGGGTGACTCATTCCCTATTTGCTCTCCTTCACTCTGCATTCCCGGATTCCTTGGTCCCTAATGACAAATTCTTCACCGGTGGGATCAGGCACTTTGGAAAAATGGTTTATTTTCATTTGTATCAGTGATTTATTCAGCTATTTTATTCTGCTAGATGTGCCCTACTTCCTGCTCTATCCTTCTTTCTTCCTCTCAATCTCTCTACTTGCAATTTTTATCTCTCTGTCCCTCAGATCGTGAGCTCCTTGAAGGCTGGGAATGTTTGACTTCGGCTCTCCCAAGTGTACAGAACAGTGCTTCGCTCTCAAAAATAGCTCAATAAATGCCACTGATTAGTGGTTTAATTTCAGGCCCTCCAAGGCCGCTTGGGGCTTCAGCTTCCAAAGGGGCTATTTTTTACCCAGAGAGTAGTTCAGCCCCACAGAAACCTGGCCTGAACACCTCTACTCTCTCCACAACTTAGATAGACTGTGAGTTGCTCAAGGGACAGAGTCTGCATCTGATTCCCACCTGTGTTCTCTTTCCCAGGGGTTAGTACAGTGTTCTGCACACAGTAATAAATGCTCAAGGGACAGAGTCTGCTTCTAATTCCCACCTGTGTTCTCTTTCCCAGGGGTTAGTAGTGTTCTGCACACAGTAATAAATAGGACGACTTACTACTCTGAAGGGCTTCTCCATCTCCAAGTATGGTCCCTTCCCACATGGGATTATTTTATACCTATCCCAGGGCTTAGTCAGTAGTAAGCGCCTGACAAATACCACAGTTATCATTACTAACTGGAAACTGGCTATCATACTCATCATCCATTTCAGGGAAAGGGACAAGGAAGGTAAGGCCATGCAGCCACCAGCACAGGTCCAGAATCCTCTCCAGCATACAAAGGTGATCAATTAGGGGGCAAAATTACTCAGAGACACTCCAAGACATCAGAGAGGAGATAGTTAAAATAAGCAATGGGAGACAGGTAATAGGAACTCTAAGGGGCTCAGTGAGAGGCAGTGATAATGACAGGCAGGAAGAGTGACCCTGCTTTGGGGAGCACAGTTTTCTTTTTCTTTTTTTAAATAGTATTTGTTAAGCACTTACTAAGTGCTGGTTAAACTATACCCAGAATCAGTTTCCCTCCTGTCACTTGCTCCAGCTGCTCTCCAGTCCACTAGATGGAAGATGTGTGTGTAGTATGGCTGAGCGCATGAGAGAATGGAGGTATGACAGTGGGAAGCTTGGATGTAAGGCGTGGGGGGGGCGGGGGGAGTGAGTGAGAGAGAGAGAGAGAGAGAGAGAGAGAGAGAGAGAGTGTGTGTGTGTGTGTGTGTGTGTGTGTGTGTGTGTGTGTGTGTGTGTTGTAGGGAAGAAAGGATAAAGCCTTGGGATTGCTATTCCAGAGGGTCATCTCAATCGTGTTTTCTAAAAAAGTCGAAATTCCCCCTTCCTTCACATATTACACTTTGTGATCATCATATCTTTTAAACATCCCCACAGAGCCCATTTTCAATGGGTCTCTAAGAACACAGGGAAGCAGCATGGCCTAATGCATTGAGCAGAGGTCCTGGGTTCTAACTGGGACTTCGCTACTTGCCTGCTGTGTGACCTTGGGCAAGTCACTTGACTTCTGGGTGCCTTGGTTTCCTCAACTGCAAAATGGGGATTCAAAAGTTGTTCTCCCTCGTATTTAAGACTCTCAGCCCTATGTGGGGCAGGGACCCTGTCCAACCTAACGCGTATTTACCCCAGCACTTGGGACTGTGCTTGACACAAAGTAAGTACTTAACAAATACTATTAAAAGAAACAACAACATATTTAAACTTCTGGAGGTCACCTAAGTTCCTGTTTCCTTTCACACCTAGAGAAAAGAGGCTCATTTTAAGGTTCAATCAGGCCTGGTCATCCTGAATTTCTTCTGCCTGCCTGGCTCCCTGGGAAATCAATGGAAATGGAAAAAAACATGCAGGCCACGGGAAGAGAGGAGAATACAGCCTTAGAGTTTGGGACAATAGAGCAAGGAAAGCTTTCTCTCCCCTTCTCCTTCTCTACCCAACACATGTGAATTTTAACAATGAGAAAACCAAACAGAAAAGGTAAAGGCCTTTGCAGAAAAGTCATTCTGACGGCGGGGAAGAGGAGCAAGAAAAGGGAAGAAAAACCAAGTAGATGAATACATAAGCATGCTTCAAACAAGCCACTCCACTCTGATGTATGTCTTGGGAAATTGAAACGAGCAAATGCACTTCCAGGGAGCTGGGGCCTGGGCTCTCCAGAAGACTTGTGGGCAGGAGGGATGAGAAATATGGTCCATTAGCTCGGCCCTGATCACTTAAGTAATTGAAAAGAAAAAACAAGAAGAAAGGATTTGAGTCACTTTTATCAAGTGAGGGAGAGAAAGTTGTATTTTTGGTTTTCAAAAAGTATGCTGTGATTAGCTGGGCAGAATCCCATTCTGGGATAAACATTACAATGAATCGTTTCTTCCTGGCCATTTGGTGACGGCCTCACAATGTTAAGGGGGCTCAGATTGCCCAGGGAAAATGGAGCCAATTAGGGGTTTTTTGGCACCAGTTCCTGGCAACTCAGTATTTCTGTAAGGATGAGTCACCTGGGGTGCTGCTCAGTGCTAATTCCTCCAGAGCCTGGGAGAGGTGACACCCAAGAAATAAACAGAGAAGGGATACTAAGTTTGTAGTCGGGAGGGGAGGAGACCTTCAGCTCCTGGGTTTGGGGAAGTGCTGAGCTTTTCCAGATGGCTGGACCATCCCTTCTCTCTCTGCCTGAAACGGGATCTTCCCGAGCCATCGTAAAATACTCTGACCCGAGAGCCAAACTGCTCACACTTGCTGCTAACCCACACCTAATCAGAGAAGTCGCACTGAAAACCAATAGGTGAATGCCCAGTGGTGGCAGAATGAGCAGATTCTTGCAATCTCTGAGGGCCAGTGGGGTCGAATGGTACAGTGCTAAGCACTTAGTACACTGTTCGCACACAATAAGCGCTCAATAAATACGACAATGAATGATTTTGACACAGCTCTGACACCGTCCTCCCAAGCAAAGGAAAAAGACCCAGACCCGGGAAGGGGAGGAAAGGAAGAGAAAAAGCACCTTTGGCTGCGATGCAGCTTTGGGGGACAGAATCGGTGATCAGAGATTGGCGCTCTATGGTTCCAGGGAGACAAGGGAACAGTGAGGTTGCTTCCTTACCAGTTCGCCGAAGGTTGGAGATGGGCCCCAGCTGATTGTGCTCTCATCGGCAGCCACTATAATACTGCTCTTCCTGAAAACAAGGACAGAAGGCATGACCTCTACCAGTTAGCCCTTCCCTGTCTCTAGACTATAGGCTCTTTGTGGGCACAGAATCCGTTAAATTGTTATATTGGACTCTCCCAGAAGCTTAATAGAGTGCTCTGCACACAGTAAGAGCTCAATAAATATGACTGACTGGCTCCCGCTGGCCTACACGGCGGTGTCTTGGTTTTACCGGCTCTTTACATCACACTAGGCTTTTTAGTAATGTCACAGCCTCCCTTATTCACTATTCAGGGTTTCAGGAAGCAAATTAGCCCGTCACTGAAAACCAAAAGGGGCCAACCAGAGGCCAAGCTGGTCATCCCACCACCCTCTCGCCTTTCAACACAAAGATCCCCACTCTCCAGACCCTAGCCAGGTCCATCCCCTCCATCTCACTCACTCCCTATAAGCATCACTATGGATACATTGTCAAAGTTGAATGTTTCCCAACCCCCTTCTCAGTTAAATCGATGCAGGATGGCTGGAGCCTGCAGTTACTTCTGGTTGCCAGGGAATGCTGGGGGAGAAGGTGATTCTAATAGAACCAAATGAGTTCATTTCCACAACAGTATGGGACATGACCAATGGCCCTCTCCCAGACGCCCATACACTCGACAGTTTTCCTTTTACCAAAGTGACCAAACTTCTCTCTGGTTACCCCTACTCCCTCCACCACTGAAGGAGCTAAATACCCTTCAGTAAGAAACACATTGTGTTAAGTGTTCTATCCAAGGCCAGATAACTAGGCTTCGGAGCTAAGAGTTTAAAAAAAGAAATCAATAGATTGTACGGCTCAAAAAGTTGTATGGTCCTCTTTTCCCTTTCAACAACTAAGATCCCACTACGTTTCCAGTTTTAGGCAGAAAGACCAGGACTCATAAAAGATCTTTCTCTACCTCCTCACCAAAGAGAAAATGACCCTCTGTCCTGCAACAGGCACTTCTTTGACCTGCCAGTCATTTCCCTGTCTGTAAATATCTGGAATTTCCACCATCATTTTCTCTTCTGCAGAGAAGCAGCGTGGATAAAGCACAGGCCTGAGAATCAGAAGTACCTTGATTCTAATCCTCACCTCGGCCACTTGCCTGCTGTGGGACCGTGGGCAAGTCACTTTACTTCTCTGCCCCTCAGTAACCTCATTGGTAAAATGGGGATTAAGACTAAGCCCCATGTGGGACATGGACTGTATCCAACTTGATTAGCTCATATCTACCCCAGCACCTAGAGTGGTATCTGGCACGGAGTAAGTGCTTAAACGCCATTTAAAAAAACAAAACAAAAACAAACAGCTAGGCCCTCATCACATTCCTGATACCACTTCTGCCTAATCAAGTCCAAAAGTCAAATCGCACAGGAATATTCCCAACTTCCAGTGGGAAGAACTGGGTGAATCAAAAGAAGATATGACTCCAACCCAGGCAATTCTGAATTAATGCACCTCCCACGCTAGAAACCAGGTCCAGTCACCAAAATGAAACCTCGCAGTTCGACATTAAAAGCAGGAGGCATCTGTTACTTACCCACAAGCCAGGCTGCGGATTTTCCAACCACAGAGATCCTGAACTGCTTTGGGGTACATGGTAGATTCACGAGAAGTGTTGGTTGCACCCCAGAAAAACAGCCCACCTGGAAAAAAGGGCCAAGGAAATGTCTCTAAATGGGATCCAATGCTAGAAAAGGTCCAAATACCCCTACCAGAAAGCGATTGAGAGAGGGAAGAGAGAGATGCCAAGAGGGAGCCAAGGCCCAGCTGATGAGCACTAGTGACATATGCAAAGAAGGCAAATCAACTTTCACAGTCCTGTAGCAAGATGATAACCAAAGTATCTACCCGCCGGAGCATTGAGATGACATGGAAAGGTTTTTGTCCTGCAGACCATGGGACTTGGAGAGGGACCACCAAGAAGCAAAACTAACCAATTTCACTGACGGCGAAGGAGCAGGTGTAGCCCGCGTAGATGTGGGCAGCCCCGCGGCCAGGGAAGTCAAACAGCTTTACCAGGCGCGGCACCATCTCGTCTTTCTGCTCGGCGTGGCCCAGCCGGCCATACCCTCCAAAGCCCCAGGAGAAGACACGCTTCTGGGAGTCTAAAACCAGCTGCAGAGGGAGGAAGGGACAGACAGAAAGCTTAGTTCAACAAGTGGGTCCTGGAATGACTGGACCTCGGAAAAACAGATGCCTGTTTTCGGAACTCTGTTGAGTCTCTATTGCCAATGCAGCAGGAACAAACAAACACAAAATAAATCTGAAGCTGCTCAAGACGGAGTGGTTAAGCCAGGAACATGGATGAAATGGTGCTCTGAATACAAGGACAGTTAGCTTTTTCTCTGCCAGCTCCTTACCCTTAGGTAGGCGCAAGCGGGTTAGGTCTCCACCCAGCAAAAAAATTTCTGCCCGTGTCGTATTACCATATTAGAAAGCAGAAAGAGCAAGACCAAGGACCCTTCAAAACGCTATTACTGGGAGTCCTCCTTGGAATTTTTGTAGTGTCCCTGGACACATACCCTCTACCCAGCGAGAAAGGTATAATATAATGCATTTCTAACAATTCATTTGCTTTGCAACATGCAGCCAGATGTGCCAGCAAATTCAAGTTCCACTTCTACCCCAACCCCAAGTCTACCAACTGAAGAACGAGAAAGGAAGTGGTGCTTCCCTTAGGAATCTAGAATGAAATGCACCTTTCTTCTGCTCGGCCACACTTCAAGTATAATTGAAACATGCTGCTGTAAGCTACACATGGGCAGGGATCATGCCTACCAGCTCTGTCATATTGTTCTTTCCCAGGCATTCAGCACAGCGCTCTGCAAACAGCAAGTGCTCAATAAATGCCACTGACTGACTGATTGGCAAGCCCTCGGAATTCTAGTGTGGACTGCAATTTCAGAATTCTTAGACAGAAAGCTCCTTTAGGTCAGTGATCCTGTCTTCTACTCATATCATATGCTCCCAAGCGTGCAAGACTTGTCTCTGCACAAGACAGGTGCTCAATAAATCTCAACGATGATGGCAGTGAACTAACAATGCAAATCCTTCCATGACATTCAGTCTGGTGAGGCTCAACAGCTGGATAAATCAGGAGCTGGAAAATATCTGCATTTGCAAGTTCTTTCCAGACGTTTCGTTACCCATTTCCCAAGAAGTGACCAAATTCAAAACCTTTCCTGGTTCATGTTCAGTCAGCACTGGCCCCTAGAGATGCTCTAAACCATTGCTCTAGGATCTCCAGGATAAACAACTGGAATTAGAACAGCTATCTTATCCCCATTTCACAGATAAGCCAACTGAGATCCAGAGTAGTTAAGCTGAGAAGCAGTGTGGCCTAATGGAAAGGGTGCTGGTGGGCCTGGGAGTCAGAGGACCTGGGTTCTAATCCAGCACTGCCACGTGTCTACACTATGTCCATGGGCAAGTCACTTCACTTCTCCGCTCAGTTACAGCGTTTGTAAAATGGGGAATAAACCCCACTCCCTCCTACTTGGATGGCAAGCCCTGTATGGGTCAGGGATTGATTAACTCACACCTACCAACTCTTAGAACAGTGCTTGGCATACAGCAAGCACTTAACAAGTAAAACAATTGTATAACTATATTAGAAGTAGGAGGTTAGCTTTCAAGGGAAAATTGAGAGGTTAACAGAAGATTTCTCATAGCTACAGAGTCCTCGTCCCTCTAGAAGATTTTTTTCACCACAAACCCGCTGCTCCCATTCAATGGTAGACAGGAAAGCGCCATCAAACACATTAGCAGACACTCAGCTCTGATGAGATGTTAATGTGCTGGATGATGTGAGAGTGGTCTCGCTGAAGTTCTCTCAGTACATAGAAACAGGGGCTTACCGTATGATTGGTGCCACAAGCCACGTCTCTCACCACCACATTTGGGACGGGCAGGATCTGGCCATCTTTTGTCTTTTCGATGAAAATGGCCACCCGGCGGGGCACCAACTCGCAGTCATACTCTATTCTCTGGGCCCGGGCAATGAACTTCCCGTCAGAGTTGTGTCCTGCCACCGCACAAGGAGTAAGGAGTTAAAATGGGGTTTGGTGAGAGAAAGAGCTCAAGACCCTGGCTTTTTCTAACTATTGCAGAGGGGGAACAAAATGCAAGATGATGAAAACTCCTCTTCACCAGATACCTGGGCACCACTTTGACAAAGCTGCCGCTAAAGGATTTACCCTAAAGCTGCTATTATGGATGCCTACAGAGGGCACAGTGGTCTGCTTCCCAGGGCAGGTCCTCACATTGAAAAACAATCCAGAGACTGAATCGAATCTCTGGATTTCCCCATTCACATCGGGAGGTATTTGGTTTACATAATCACTCATCTACTTAAGTCTACCAAAGACCACAGAGATCCTCCCGCTTCTATTCAGAGAGTTTCCCATAATTCTCCAAATGATGCTAGGGCCTCAGGGTCAAGGAAACCAATCATGCTTTGGTCAAAGCTGGAGGAGATCCGTCTGGAGCCAGCAGAAGGAACACGGTGAACTCTCGGAAGAATGGGATTTTTATTTTAGCGGGGGAAATACTAACTGATGAGCAAATTTTAATAGTGGGTGGAAAAAAAAAGAGCCCAGAACTGGAGGCTCCTCTGTCTTCCTCTGACACGGAGCTTGGTTTCAGAGTCTCTCCTTCCAGTGAAGGTGGGAAAAGAAGGGGTACCAACTAGCCTGAAAGTGCCTAGCTTCCTCTAGAAAAAGCCCGGCTCATATTAAAATCAGAACATACCTCTTGGCTGAAATTTTAGAGCTGCTCATAATGGCTTTTATCTGAGATCAACTTTAATTACATGCATGTGGGACCTCAAAAGGGTGTCTTACCCTTAATGTACAATCAGCTTCTAAAAAAAATAGTAATAATAATAATAATTTTAAAAAGTGCCATACCCAGCTGACCATACTCAGGACACCCAAAGGAATAGAGGTTTCCTTTACAGTCCATTATCATACTGAATTCAGCCCCACAGGCCATTTTGGTAATTGGCTGGCCGTTGTACATTATCTGAAAAGAAGGAAAATATGAACTTGTAAACATAGGAGCAAGCAGGAGAGAAATGAATGACAGAGAAAAACAGACCGCCTCCTCTGCACCCTTTCGGAAGTTGCTGCGGAAAATCTTTCAGGTTGCAGAGTAAACTTAGCCCCCACTCCTCTTGGAGAAAAAGAGGGTGAAGAAGTGACAGAGGCTAGAGAGGAAGATGCGGGAACCAATTTACATTGCCTTGGGGGCCAGAAACAACTTGGAGACAGATGGGAAAGCAAGCACTTTAGGAACAGGCTTTTTGGCTTGATAAAGCGAGTTTGGGCTCGAATTTGCTCGAGGTGAAAACAAGCCTCCAAGGCCAACCCTCCCCGCGGGGAAATGCCCGGGCAAGTTAAAGACATACCACAACTTCAGCTCCCAGTCTACCCCATCCTGACATCTGTCTGTCTCGCTCCATCAGCCATTCAATCGATTGTATTTATTCAGAGCTTAGTATGCACAGAGCACTGTACTAAGCACTGGGGAAAGTACACCACAACAACATTCTTTGCCCACAATGAGCTTACGGTATTAGAGAAGGAGTCAGAAACACACGGTCTGTGTAGCTATAACAGGGTGGCTATCTGCCGATCCATGCAGATTCTACCTTTTTGGGAAAGTGCTACCTACACCCGCCGCGTTCCCCAGTCCCAGTCGAAAATTGAGGCTGAAAATATTTTTGCTATTAAGCTTGGTCTGGGGGGAAAACAGCGTGGGGCTGGACTGTCAGAAGACTTGGGTTCTAGTCCCAGCTCTGTCACTATCCTATCACATGACCTAGAGCAAGCACTTAACCTCTCTGCACCTGTCTATACTTAGTGGTATTAACAATTCCTGCTCCTCTCAACCTCACTGGGACATTGTGGGGGATAAAAGGAGATAACTGATGTGAAACCGCTTTCAAAAAGGTAAAGCATTGTAACAAAAAAAATCAAGATATTCATATTATTTGTTAATATTTCTATTTAGTCTGGTATTTATGGAACCTAAACACTATTTTGGCCCATGCCCATCCAGCACTGACTTCACTTTCAGCTCTTCTCTCTGCCTCCACACCACCTCAAAAATGGTGAAATGATGATAAGTGAGCCAAGCGTAGGAGAGCAGAAAAGGGCTAAATTCATCAGCCCCTGAATAATCGAGCACTATGTGTTTCAGTGGCTCATGTTCTCATCTAATTTGAAAATCCCCTAGGGAAGAGCAACATTGTTTTTTAATTAACCCTGCCCGAGGATATCAAGAAATAAGAAGTTTGCAATTCAGTCAAGCTTTTTCAACTATGGCATCTCCAAAGAGGAATTCTTTTTTCCATAAAGGGGCTGTGGTGCCTTCCTGAGAATTGGCTCATCAGTTCTATCTGAAATTCTTAACTTTCCTGGGCCTGGTGGATTTTCATTAGTACTAGAGGAACATAATGGCCTATCTCTAACATATTTTGAGATTAAGAATGTAGACTGTAGATATAAGCACCTTGTGGGCAGAGAAAGTATCTATCAACTCTGTTGTTTCATGGTCTCCCAAGTGCTTAGTTCAGTGCTCTGCACACTGAAAGTGCTCAATGAATGCCATAGATTAAGAAATTAATTGATGGCGGAAGGTTTGTTCTTGGGAAAAAGCTTGGTATCTCTGCCTGTGGAAGAAATTCTGTTCACAATGGGCACTGCAATAGTTTGCTCTTTTAATGGACCGGGTAACATCTGGGGAGAAGAAAATCTTTGCAACAGCAAGGGAAAAGCACACTACCTGTGCAGGGCTAGGAACAGCATCTGTCTGATTGCCAAGCCCCAGCTGGCCCATCTTGTTCTCTCCAAATGCAAACACGGAGCCGGTTTCTGGAAAAGGAGAGCAAAACAAAGAGGGGAGATGCTGAACACTGAGTTTAGAATGGCTGTGGATTTAGCAATTGAAAAAGCAACAACACGATTCAGCAAGTGCGACTCGCAGAAGGGAAACGGAGTGTTCCACAAGGTGGTATAAACTGAGCCTTTTAGAGCAGAGAACTAAGCCCTGTTGGAAAGTGAGGGCACAAGGAAAGACATTGTTCTGGCTTGCAAAGAGAAACGGGAGTAAAGAGAAAAAAAAATTTCTGTTCCTTCTCCTTAGGGGCCTTCTTGGCTCCGTGTCTTCTGTCCAATCTCAAGATGCTTCACAATCAGGCTACCTGAAGAAGTCACCTGACACCCTCCTGGGCTGGGTGTCATCATGCTCTGCCTCCACTCCAGGGTGTGTGGGTAACACATTCACTCAGTCAATCGTATTTATTGAGCGCTTACTTTGTGGAGTACTGTACTACGCGCTTGGGAGATACAACACAATAATAAACAGACACACTCCCTGCCACATGGGTTATCACTAAGTTTAGCCTGGCTTGATGATAAACAGGCCTGCTTCCCCATCTAACAAGGCGGGAAGCACACCCTTCCCAACCATGGTGGTGGGATTGGGGCTTTCCTCTTTGCCCTCAGCTCGGACCTGGCAGCCACACGCACCTGTCAGCGCTAATGTATGGTTCCGCCCACACGCAGCTGACACGATCACTTCGCTGCTCAGGACTTCGATGAGTCTGGGGGCCTCCACTCTCTTGGTGTCCCCGTGGCCCAGCTGTCCTTTTTCATTTCGACCTGAAAGGAGGGCAAGAGATAAAAGGGGTGGTGCACACGTTTGCTTGAGCTCCTTGAGCTGAAGTGGTAGACGACTAAAAGACGACTAAAAGACATCTTGTCGGGGAACTTCTGCAGTCAAATGTCAATCTGTGCACACTGGAGGCACTCAAACGCTACTGACTGATAAGAGGGGAAATCCCCCCACCCCCAGCTTCTCACCCATACAAGGTCTTTTAGATGTAAAAGAATTATGGTAATCAGTACTTAATGCTATTTATGTGCTTACTATGTGCCAACTACTGTGCATAGATACAAGATACTCAGATAATAATAATAATAGCTGTGGTATTTAAGTGCTTACTATGTACACTTTGTCTCCCAAGCCCATACTGCTTCTCTGTTCAGATCGGACACAGCCCCTGAGGTAGGGGGAGCAAGAATTTTATCCCTGTTTTACCGATGAAGGAACTGAGGCACAAGAAGGTTAAGTGACTTGCCCAAGGTCACACAGCAGGCAAGTGGCGGGGCTGGGCCACGCCTCCTGACTTCTTGTCCTACGCCGCCTAGAACATCTCCTGCACAACTGTCCTTGGCATTCATTGTGCACCACTGGGTTGAAGGAATGGTCGATACAACTGATCACCTGGCAGACTGAGCCCTGCTGCAATTCACCGGTAGCTTCCCATCCAATCATGGGTTCAAATCCCGGCTCTGCCAATTGTCAGCTGTGTGACTTTGGGCAGGTCACTTAACTTCTCTGTGCCTCAGTTACCTCATCTGTAAAATGGGGATTAAGACTGTGAGCCCCCTGTGGGACAACCTGATTGCTTTGTAACCTCCCCAGCGATTAGAACAGTGCTCTGCACATAGTAAGTGCTTAATAAATGCCATTATCATTATTGTTATTACCACATCCAGGAGAAAGTCTCCAGGTTTGGCACTCTCTCTGCACCCTGTTTCCAAAACACCTTATGAAAAACTTAAGAGTTTCTCCTTTACCTAAGTCTGAGGTGTAGAAAAAAGAAAAACATTCTCATCCTCAGCATTTTGAAGTGCATTTGAGGACATCTGCTCTACAACAGTTTAATAAATCAGAGCTCTAGGCAAATAGGTTGGGCCATTCAGTTTACACTAGTCACTTCTCTTATTTGATCTACCTCATAAATGATTTTCACATTACCACTGCCAATTCCTACTACTTCTGTAGTAGAAGTAGGTGGGGCAGATAATAATAATAATGATGGCATTTGTTAAGCACTTGCTATGTGCAAAACACTGTTCTAAGCGCTGGTCTATCCAGATATACCCTTCTGGCTGACAAAGTGTCAGGTAACAAGGGGTGAAGGGGAAAGGGGCAAACAGCCCCCAAACCCACCCCTCCACACCCAGGGGCTAGTCAATCACCCAATGAAACAATGGTATATATTGAGTGCCTTCTGTTTACAGAGCACTGTACTAAGTGTTTGGGAGAATACAATAAAACTCAGTTGATGGACACATTCCCTGCCCACATTTCTAGACTGTGAGCCCGCCGTTGGGTAGGGACCGTCTCTATATGTTGCCAACTTGTACTTCCCAAGCGCTTAGTACAGTGCTCTGCACACAGTAAGTGCTCAATAAATAAGAGTGAATGAATGAATCAAGTTTAAAGTCCTGATCTGGCTCAGTGGAAAGAGCCCGGGCTTTGGAGTCAGAGGTTGTGGGTTCAAATCCTGGCTCCGCCAACTGTCAGCTGTGTGACTTTGGGCAAGTCACTTAACTTCTCTGTGCCTCAGTTCCCTCATCTGTAAAATGGGGATGAAGACTGCGAGCCCCACGTGGGACAACCTGATCACCCTGCATGCCCCAGCGCTTAGAACAGTGCTTTGCACAAAGTAAGCGCTTAACATACCATCTTTATTATTATTATTACACCTGGGAGAGCCTGGACCAAGGAGAGGTGGTTGGGACTGGGGGAAGATAGAGACCAGGCGGGAGAGGGAGGAAAGAAGAGCAGCTACACCAGACCTACGCTCAATTCTGGTCAGGAAGATCCCCCTCCTTGGCCACAGGAGGCTGGGGGGGGGTCAACCTCTGGGGTTCATGTTCATCCTACAGAAACAAAAAGGTCCCAACCAGAAGCTGACCCTTGGCCCCGTAGTAGGCAGTGTGGCCTCCTGGAAAGAGCACGGGCTTGGGTGTCAGAGGACCTGAGATCTAATGCCGGCTCCACCATTTGTCTGCTGCAGGACCTTGGGCAATCACTTAACTTCTCTGTGCCTCAGTTCCCTCGACTGCAAAATGGGGATTCAATACCCGATCACCCTCCTTCTTAGGCTGCGAGTCCAGTGTGGGACCTGATTATCTGGTACCTGCTCCAGTGCTTAGTACAGTGCTCCATGCACAGTGAGCACTTAACAAATAGTTCTATTATTATTACTAGGAGTAGTAGTAAAATGGAGCCAAACCCTCAACTTCGTTCCAAAACTGAACCAGTCTCTTTCCAACCAAGGCTAATATGGGACAGGCCCAGTCTCCTTGGCCAAACTAGAACAAGGCTGGCTTCTAGTGAAGAGAGGTCAAGAGCCAGAAAAGAGAGGACTGAATATCAGCTTCTTAGTGTTATAGGGTATCATTTATTAGAATAAGGAAAATGATCAACTGAGAGCCTATGAAATGTATGACAGAAGAAAGAATAATTTAGTAATACCTCAGAAAGGTCGTAACACCTTTAAGGAAGGCTGGATATTAGAAAAGACCCCGGGAAGAGATTATGGTATCTCCTTCATTGTTAAATTTGTTTTGTTTTTGTTTTTAAATAGGAGAGAAAACTGCTATTTGCAATAGTTCAAGTTAATCTACCTAAAAGAAGGGAGTTGACTACATGTCCTGGGATGCAAGGAGGTAGACAGATCATAGAAAAGATAATATATTCATATGAATATATGAAAATTGACACCAAAATAACTTTCTAACATTCTTTAGAGAAAAGGGGAAGGCAGGGGAAAGTTACACCCTACCAAGCAAATAGGGGACAAGGAAATTCCAAGTAATGTTAGCTTGCGATCATAAAAAAGAGACTGGTGTAGCCAAACTCATTAGCATTTTTCAGCAGAATTACAAAATTAGCAGATGAATAGAACACAACAGATGTTAATATATTTGGACTCTGGTTCAGCATCTCATAAAATTGCAAATATGGTTCAAACGGTCTAAAATAGAAATGCAGTCATACGGATAAACTGGCTAAAAGACCAAAAACTAAGGGCAGAGAATAAACATTAACAAGAAGAAGGTAGCAAAACTAACTAGGGGAGAGTTTAGTCTTTTATTTACCACTTTGATGATAAATTAATAGTATTTACTGAACACCAACTTTGTGTAAATTATTCTATTAAACACTTGGGAGAGTTCAATAAAACCAACAGACATAATCGCTGCCCTTGGGGAGTGTCTTAATCTAGTGACGCGGGAGAGGAAATACAGAGCATCTGAATGACATCAACAAAGGATACTAAAAATGGAAGTGATGTTCAGAGCAAAATAGGGGGAAATCACCTCAAAAGTCCCTAAAGTAAAGAACCAGGGCAGAAAAGAAAAGAAGTATCTACTTCAAAAACGGCAAGCTAATACATCTGGGGAAAGATAACATGAAACCCAGAAATGCAATGAGTTGGTGAAGTCTGTAAACCCAGAACAGTCACACAGATTGAGGGATAAAAGTCGGCAAGTTGATTAGATTGGAGCTGAGAACAAAAAGGCCAGTGTGTCTTTCTGAGTTCTTGGGCTTAAAAAGGTATTTTTTAGGCACTTACAATATGCAATGCACCGTACTAAGCACTGGGGTAGGTATAAATTAATCAGGTTGGTCATAGCTCATGTCCCACACGGGTCTCACAATCTTTATTCCCCACTTTTCAGAGAAGGGAACTGAGGCCCAGAGAAGCTAAGTGACTTTCCCAAGGACACACAGCAGATAACTGGCCGAGTCACTATTAGAACCCAGGTCCTTCTGACTCTCAGACCTGTGCTCCATCCACTAGGACACACTGCTTCTCCAGTGGTGAGCACGGGGCCTTAGGGTTCACGGTACAGTGCTAAGCGTTTAGTACAGTGCTCTGCACACAGTAAATGCTCAATAAATACCATTGAATGAATGGTACCAAGAAGATGGCTGATCATACGGCGACAAAGCACCTAGCTAAGTACGCTTATGGAGGTAGGGCAAATGACATAAGGAGGGAGTCAAGGAGCAAAATAAGTGGAGGTTGGCTAAGGGATACCTGAAAGGACGTGGTAACAACCTCAAAATATGAAAGGCAGGGGGAAAGGACATATTTGTAGAGTTGGTCAGAGAAACTAGGAGTAAAGGAAAAGAAAGCAGCATGGCCTAGTGGATAAAGTACGGGTTCTAATCCTGACTGCCACTTGTCTGCCGTGTGATCTTGGGCAAGTCACTTCACGTCTCTGGGCCTCAGTCCCTCATCTGTATAATAATAATAATAATGTTGGTATTTGTTAAGCGCTATGTGCAAAGCACTGTTCTAAGCGCTTGGGAGGTTACAAGGTGATCAGGTTGTCCCACGGGGGGCTCACAGTCTTAATCCCCATTTTACAGATGAGGTAACTGAGGCACAGAGAAGTCAAGTGACTTTGCCCAAAGTCACACAGCTGACAACCGGATTTGAACCCATGACCTCTGACTCCAAAGCCCGGGCTCTTTCCACTGAGCCACGCTGCTTTTCTAAGACTGTAAGTGAGCTCTTTGTGGGACAGGCACTGTGTCCAACCTGGTTACCTTGAATCTGCCCCAGCTCTTAGTATAGTGCCTGGCACATAGTAAGTGCTTAACAAATTCCTTAAAAAAAAATAACAAAAAATTACGCCACAGTCAGGAAAAGCTGCTTTGGGCAGAACTCTCAGGTGATTTCCCTAAGGAGGCTACAGGAAGCGCCACCATTTGGGACAATTAAGACTAAAACAAACAAAACCTACATGGCAAGATAATGGGAGCAGTACAGGGCTGGCCAACAGGAAAAACCCGATCTGAGCTGTTTTCCCGCTCCGGTGTCTCAGAGCGGATACTCACCCCAGCTCCAGAGCTTCCCCTCCGTGGTGATGAGGAGGCTGTGGGCTGCGCATGGACCTGAAACCACCGTCCGCACCTGAACCCCCGAGAGGCAACCATATCTGTGCGGTCCCCACAGGTTCTGACCCAGGTTACGGTAAGCAGCTGGAAAGAGAGGGAGAAAAAAAAATTCAAATTAAATGGAGCACCGAGGCTGAAGAGTGGAACAGACTCATGCTAAGCGACTGGTCATCACTGGGACTAAACTGGGAATTTCTGAAGGAGCAGAAAGAAGGAGGAGAGGGGGTGGGCCGCGAAGGGGTGGGGAATACATTAGCCGTCTGCGTACAATTTGACACTTCAGAGCTTGCTAAGACATAGGAAACGTGTCCCTTCTAATTTCATCTTAGAAAGTACTTCTTTAACCATCAGAACGGGACTGCCACATGTATTTTTCTGTTTCAATATTTTAGACCGCCAGGATGCTGACTGACTGTGGATTGAGTAGTTAAAAAATCAGAATGGTACAATGGCATTGGAGAAGCAGCATGGCTCAGTGGAAAGAGCCCGGGCTTTGGAGTCAGAGGCCATGAGTTCAAATCCTGGCTCCTCCAATTGTCAGCTGTGTGACTTTGGGTAAGTCACTTCACTTCTCCGGGCCTCAGTTCCCTCATCTGTAAAATGGGGATGAAGCCTGTGAGCCCCACGTGGGACCAGCTGATTACGCTGTACCCACACCCCAGCGCTTAGAACAGTGCTTTGCATGTAGTAAGCGCTTAATAAATGCCATTATCATCACCATCATCATCAATGGCAAATGGCTGTTGTTGAACAGTAGGGCGCAGTTTAGGCGTTAAATCAGAGAACTGTCCCGGGTGAAGAAGTAAGGCCCTTCACTGAGAGGTGGGGATTAAATCCGTAGACTTTAAGCTCCTTGTGGGCAGGAATCGTGTCTACGAGCTCGGTTGTAATGTACTCTCATCCAGTGTTTAGTCCACTGCTCTGCCCAAAGTACACACTCAGTAAATACCACTGATTAATGGATTGAAGCTGCTGCCAGAATCACCTCTGATGACCTGGATGCAGGTACGGATTGACTCTGCATCCTGTGACTATTGGTTCTGAAACTTGGAACATGTATTTATAATCCTGCAGACAAATATTTATCCACATTCTGAAAACGGCTACTTGTCCCTCAACCCCAATCACTTGGAGAAGGATCCAAGCTTTACCTTATTTGGCTATAATTGCTCTGCGGCCAAAAATGGCTTCCTATCACTCCGAGATGATTCAATAAAATAGAAAGCCACGTGATGTGGAATAATTGTTGCAACACGGTGGATGTGCTCATGTTTCCACATTCTCCTTTACAAAAAAGCTAAATAAAAATCATTTATCTGATATTAATAAGATCAACAAAATAGTTTCCCAAAAAAGGTGAAAAAGGAAAAGTGTCCTGGGAGCCAGATGACTACCAAGAAGCATGGAGACTTTTGAACGGTGAAGGGAATGGTTTACATTAAAAACAAAGCAAATTATTGGGGAGATTCCATCTGTCTTTGCCCAAGTTCCACGCCAATATAACACTATATTTAGATAAGTTTTGCCCAGTCAAACAGAGTTTTACAGGTGGTTGTTCATTGATTCGCAGATGCTCATCCCTTCCCTGCAAGCACTGCTATGCCTAGGAATAACCCCAATTCAATCATCTCCTTGGAACAGGAGAATTTCTCCCAACCTCCAAGGAGGTCTCCTCAAAGCGATCAAAGTCACGTTCAATACACAACAGCAGTCCTGGGCATGGTGGGGCGGTGGACATTAATTCCAGAGGCGTCCAGATCCTCTGCGCCTGATCTGAATCGTGGAGATGTGGTGTAAATCACTGTTATTTTGTAAACAAAGACTATGCAGTAGCTGATTTTTCAAGATATTTAGCAGTACACAAGCAAGGTCAGATTCATTCATTCAATCATATTTGTTGAGCGCTCACTGTGTGCAGAGCACTGTACTAAGCGCTTAGTAGATAGTCAGATAGGGCCCGTTTGTTCCCGCCTGACAACAGGAACCATGCACAGTCCACAAAGATTGGAGCAGGAGAGACTGGGATTGGGTGGGGGGTGGGGGTGGGGACCAAGAAAAAACAAAACCAAAAAACACACCACTCTTTTCTATATACTTGGCATTGGTGGAAAAATGCCTTCAGGCAAGGTCATTCATTCACGGGCTTGGACTCGCATGTAAAACCTTACCGGAATTCATAAAAACCACCGCAAGGATTCCTTTTGGAACGGAGGGGTGGGCGGTAAGCAGGGACTTTCCACCTTGGACAGCTGAGGGAAGTGTCGAAAAGGACTTTTTTTTAATGGCATTTGTTAAGCGCTTACTATGTACAAAACACGGTTCTAAGCACTTGGGGGGGATACAAGGTGATCAGGTTGTCCCACGTGGGGCTCACAGTCTTAATCCCCATTGTACAGATGAGGTAACTGAGGCTCCGAGAAGTTAAGTGACTTGCCCAAGGTCACACAGCAGACATGTGGTGGAGCCAGGATTTGAACCCATGACCTCTGACTCCAAAGCCCATGCTCTTTCCAGTGAGCCACGCTGCTGCTTCAAGGATTGAAACAGAGCCCCAGTTGTGTGACACACATTGCTGAGGCAGGGTTTCTAAGCCACACTTTAATCAACCTACGGTAAGTTAGACTGTTCCAGGGTATCGACGTGACATTCTGATAGGCTTCACCACAGCATCAGGCCATCATTATTACGCCTGCGTTATTAGCAGTGCACTAAGCGCTTAGAGTTGGTAGACATGATCCCTGACCTTAGATTCTGCTTTCAACAGGTTTCGTGATGAGGGCAGTCTAGGGGTCTCGGAGACCCGAATGCTGCAGATGTCTTCCTTGCGGACTCCACAAATCTCCAAGCGCTAGTAAACCCTGTTCTAGCACAGTGAGCAGGGAGAGGAGCAAAGCCCCAGGAACTTGGGGTGATTTTCTTACAGGGACAGGTGCATACCCTGTTGCTCGAACCCAGCTCCAACATGGGCGGGCAACGCCACATCTTCACTGTAAACCTGCCTGCTCCGTTTCCACTGGCTATGCTGTGCTTCATTCCCGTCTTGGCTTCCAGAGAACCAGTGTGCAATGACTTGCCTCACGGACAAAGCGGGGTTAGAGAGTAGTCTGGGATCTCCCGGGCAGGAAATGCAGTCCTAAAATAGGCATGCTTGCTTCTGTTCTCAGTGGGCTGAAAATCGAGAGGGTGGTCTCTTTCGGAATTCCAAAGGAGGGGAAGAGGAGGGAGAAAAAAGCACCTTCTAGGGGTGCACTCTCCTGACTGCTGCTTTCCCGATCACGCTACGGCCATAGGGAATCACGTCGGGCACTACCAATACCGTTGCCCATTTTAAGTTAAAAGATTTTCGCCTCTCGTCCTGGATAGCTGGTGCTCTTATGGCTTGCATAGAGCAGAGCATGAATTCGGGAAGAAGGTAAGTAGGAGGGCTAGGGGAATCACTTCTTCATCTACACTTCTCGTTTTCAATTCAGTGGGTTGTTTAGCCCTGGGCAACTCGTGTTTTCCTACCTTGCTGCTTAGGCACTTCTTTGCGGCCGATGAGGTCCCAGTTGGTGGCTCCGAAAATCAGGAGCTGCCCCTTGCCCTTAGACCCTTCGAGTTTCTACAAGAGATAAAAAAAGTGAGAGAAAAAGTCAGGCTGGAAGCTGCTCTTGCACACAGGAAAAGGAGAATCTCCACAGCTTTGCGGGGCTCTAAGCAGTCCACAGGAAACAAAAGGAAAAATCATTCATTGTTAGCTTTGCCTCTGTTCACCTAGCAGCTTCTCACCACTAGCTAAAGTAGCTCTGGGCAGCAGCACAACCTAATCTCCATGCTCTATGCATGTAATCCCATCCCTGCTCAGAGCCCCTCATTTGCTATGCCCAAGGCTCATTTTTATCCTTTGATTTCTTTTTTAAATTACTTTGGCAAAACACACACACAAAAATCGGAATACATTCCCTCCTTCCCCCACAAACTGTCATGCACAGGTATTTGCAAAATGCCTGCGGTGTCATGGAAGGGAAAAATCATAACTGGCTTATCCACAGGGCCAGATCTAAATTTTCCTGCATGGCACAAACAATGCTCTGCATAAGACATTTTAGCTGCACAGAGCTAAGAATTTCTTCTGCTGTCATGGCTCTTCATTTCTGTCAAGTACTCACATTTTCACAGGAAATAGCATGACCTAGTGGAAAGAGCACAGGCCTGGGACCCAGGACTTTGGCTCTAAACCTGGGTCTGCCAGTTGTTGTGAGGGCTTGGGCAAGTCACTTAACTTCTCTGTGCCTCAGTTTCCTCAACTGTAAAATGGGGATTCAGTACTTTTTCCTCCCACCTAGACTGTGAAACCTACGTGCGACAGGGCCTGTGTCTGACCTGATGAACTCATTCATTCAATCGTATTCATTGAGCGCTTACTGTGTGCAGAGCACTGTACTAAGCGCTTGGGAAGTTCAAATCGGCAACGTACCCAACCCTACCCAACAACGGGCTCACAGTCTAGAAGAACTCCTATCGTCCCCTGAGCTTAGAACGTTTCCTGACACATAATACGCACTTATAAAAAATACCTTAATAAATAAATTTAAAAAATAGATTCTCCGACTGCTCCTCTCCTTCCTGGCCCACCAGTCTTCGAAGGGGCCTCTACAGATCTCTCTTGACTGTAAGCTCATTGTGGGAAAGGAATGTGTCTGTTATCTTGTTATACTGTACACTCCCAAGCGTTTAGTACAGTGCACATAATAAGTGCTCAATAAATGAGTGACTGACTGACTTGACTACAGATTTACCCAGGAATCCAAGATGGAAAGGGTCCTCCACAGTTTGACCCAAGAACCCAAAGATGCTTTTCCATCTAGCCTCTTTACCTCTAAATTTGCAGGGAAAGAGGAGGTTCCGAACCAGCCAAGAGAAAAGCTGAGAGTCCAGGGGTGGCATTTAATTCAGAGTCAATTCATCCTGCTCTTCCATTAGGCAGGGAAATCGATGGTGAGTGAAACGAGGAATTCCCCAGGGCTCAGAGTGTGAGAAGCCAGAGTTTCCAGACACATGTTCTTGGGACTCAGTTTGAGTCAGCCCCTGCCCCACCCCCAACTACAGCAGGCTCCTGGGGGGGCCTGGGAAACTCACTCTGAATTCATTTCAAAACTCCTCCTGGGCTGCCTATTCATCATGCAGGGGAAGGAACAAGAAACCAGTTTTGCCCCTTCATTAACAGCATATCAATCAAACCCAGAGCAGAGGAGGGAGGTCTCTACAGATCCTTCCATCCTTACTTGTTTTTTTTTTTTAAAAAAAGGTATTTATTAAGTGCATACTATGTGCCAGGCACTATACTAAGTGCTGGGGTAGATAGAACCTAATTAGACTGCACACAATCCATGTCCTATATGGGGCTCACAGTCTTAATCCACATTTTACAGATGAGGTAACTGAAGCCCACTGAAGCGATGTCATTCATTCATTCATTCATATTTATTGAGCGCTTACTGTGTGCAGAGCACTGTACTAAGCACTTGGGAAGTACAAGTTGGCAACATATACAGGCGGTCCCTACTCAACAGCAGGCTCACAGTCTAGAAGGGACTTGCCCAAGTTCAGACACTGGGCAGGTGGCAGAGGCCCAGGCTCTACCCACTAGACCACGCTGCTTCTCCTCCTATGGAACCGCACAAACTTGGAAAGGGGGTGTTCAAGAAACCTTACCATGCCCTTTGGATATTAAATACATGAATTTACGCTGGTTGTGGGCAAGGCATAATAATAATAATGATGATGGCATTTGTTAAACGCTTACTATAATAATAATGGCATTTATTAAGCGCTTACTATGTGCCAAGCACTGTTCTAAGCACTGGGGGGTACAAGGTGATCAGGTTGTCCCACGTGGGGCTCACAGTCTTAATCCCCATTTTACAGAAGAGGTAACTGAGGCTCAAAAGTTAAGTGACTTGCCCAAGGCCACACAGCAGACCTGTGGTGGAGCCAGGATTAGAACCCATGACCTCTGACTTCCAAGCCTGTGCTCTTTCCACTGAGCCATGCTGCTTCTCTAAGGAATGTATCTGTGATACTGTCAATGGTATTTATTGAGCACTTATTGTGAGCAAAGCACTTTACCTAACACTTATGAGAGTACAATATAACAATAAACAGACACAATCCCTGCCCACAACGAGCTTAGAGTCCAGACGGGAGACAGACATTAATATAACTAAATAAATTACAGATTCATTCATTCATTCACTCGTATTTATTGAGCGCTTACTGTGTGCACAGCACTGTACTAAGCACTTGGGAAGTACAAGTTGGCAACATATAGAGACGGGGTCATAATGTACTCTCCCAAGCGCTCACTAGCGTTCTGCACACAGTAAACGCTCAATAAATACGACCGATTGTTTGAATTCTTTTCTTTCCAGTTAGCTTCCTAGTTTTACAACTGAAATTACAGGCACTAGCCCCAAGAGGACAGATGCTGCCCCAGTGCCGGAGAATGCAGGGTGTGAAGAAGGTGGTCAATTCGGACTTGAAAAGGAAAGGGAAATGACACAGTCGAGGTATCAGACAAGAAAGTCTCTCTGCCACATTTCAATTATTTAAAGATACACTTTTAAGACAAGATACCAGTACCACTGCTGTGCCACATAATACCTAGACTACTTGAGGCCTGCTTCGTTTCCCCTGGTTATCGGTCCTCGGCTCCCTTTAACCGGCAGGCCCCGCCCCACGATCTGATGATATGCCGGACTACTATTTCTATGGCCCAAAGGACGTTAGGGGATGGATGAACGGCGGGTGGTTATACATCATCTCTTCTATCTTAAGAAACAGGAAGGAAAAGCCTTGTGGGTTCTCAGCAGATGCAACAGACTTACTCTCCATTCATTATCGGCGTGGTAGCAACAGTTATTGCCAGGATCATGGTGAATGGAGGAGAAAAATAATATAATAATGATGGTATTTGTTAAGCACTTACTACTGTTCTTAAGTGCTGAGGGCGATACAAGGTGATCCCACGTGGGGCACAGTCTTAATCCCCATTTTACAGATGAGGTAACTGAGGCACAGAGACGTGAAGTGACTTGCCCCAAGTCACACAGCTGGCAAGTGGTGGAGGCAGAATTCGAACCCATGCCCATGCTCTTTCCACTTAGCCACGCTGCTTCTAAGGTATTTGCTGAGCGCTTACTTTGTGCCGGGCACTGGATTAAACAGGGGGGGATGCAGTGTAAGCTGATCAGAAACAAACCCTGTCCCACACAGGGGTTTGTCGTCTAAGAAGGGAGAACAGGTATTTTATGCCCATTTTACAGAGGTGGAAATCGAGGTAGAAGTTAAGCGACTTGCCCAAGGTCACTCTGCAGGTAAGTGTGTGTGACTTTGGGCAAGTCACTTAACTTCTCTGTGCCTCGGTTCCCTCATCTGTAAAATGGGGATTAGGACTGTGAGCCCCCATGGGACAACCTGATCACCTTGTAACCTCCCCAACGCTTAGAACAGTGCTTTGAACATAGTAAGCACTTAATAAATGCCATTTAAAAAAAGTGGAGAAGCTGGAATTAGAACTTGAGTCCTACAATAAACTCTCAATAAATACAATGGATTGACTGATTTCCCCACCTTCAAAACCCTAAATGCTTAGCACAGTGCTCTGCATACAATAAGTGCTCAATAAATACGATTGAATGAATCTCCAACAGGCCTTCCCAAATTAAGTCCTCTCCCTTCTCCGTCTTCTATGCACTTGGATCCGTGACGTTTTAGGCATTTGGTATTTGCCCCAGTTTCAATCCCACAGCACTTATGTACCTATCTATAAATAACAAATTATAAGTTCCTAACTTTTATTAATGTCCGTCTCCCTCTGTAAACTGTAAGTTTACTGTGGGTAGGAAACCCATCCACCAACTCGGTTGTACTGTACTCTCCCAGGTGCTTAGTACAGTGCTCTGCAATCAATCAATCAATCGTATTTATTGAGCGCTTACTGTGTGCAGAGCACTGTACTAAGCGCTTGGGAAGTACAAGTCGGTAACACATAGAGACAGTCCCTACCCAACAGCGGGCTCACAGTCTAGAAGGGGGAGACAGGGAACAAAACCAAACATACTAACAAAATAAAATAAATAGAATAGATATGCACAAGATAAATAAATAGAGTAATAAATATGTACAAACATATATACAGGAAGTACTCCGTAGGTACCACTGATTGACTGATTGAGGTCCTCTAACTCCCAGGCCCAACTCAGGCCATGCTGCTTCTCATGTTATCAGAAAGGAAAAATCAGATCAAAGTTGTTTGGAGGAATGAATCGCATTGGTCTCAGACAACTCCAAAAACATCTGCCATGAGGGATGGGGGGCACATTTTGAGGGTGAGCATAGACTTTTCCCCCCTCTAGACTGTAAGCTCCTTACGGGCAGGATCGAGTCTTTGAACTCCACTGTACTGAAATCTCCCATATGGCCAGCATAGTGAGTGCTCTGCACACAGTAAAAGCTCAACAAATACCACTGATTGATTACCACTCAAATCATTAAACTGACTCTAAGCTACTTCCCCAGTTTTCAAAGTCTCAATGGTGCTAACCACCAGGACCCTGAGAAGGAATCCACTAAAGAAAAAGTTCTAGCTTTTTCTGGTAGGTACCACAACAGATGCTGGAATGACAAATGAGATCATGGGGTCCTCTCTTTGTGATACAGCTCCCCAAAATTTGCATGACTGGGGTGCCCCTGATTGTCTTTTGGATATTAGCACAACACACAAACTCAGGTATTTATATTACAATCTGCCATAATTGTCAAGCTGAATTAAGGTTAAGGGGAGTACTAGACATATTTAACATTACAATTAGGCTCTAAGTGCAGTGATGACAGGGAAGAGACTTCATTGTCCTATTGATAAAATTTGGAGGTGATAAACATTGTGGCCTTTTTGTTTTCACATACAGGATTAAAAGGGGTCACTTTGCAAGATGAATTAATGCAAAGAATGAATTTATGGTTGGCCAACTACGGTTGCTTGCTGCCCCTTTTTGAAACCTTCGCACCATTTTCAAACTTGCCCCTCCACTTTCTCATGTGAAAAACCAAAAATCTGAAACCATGAGGAACCGAAATATTCCTTAACCCCACTTATTACTACTCCTCCTCCTCAATACCCTAGAAAGCTTGAACATATGGAATGATGTCAGGTGGTCCTATGATTCCCATAAAATACAATATTTCTAGTGAGTGGGAGCGTCAGGTCAAAAAAAACAAAAACCCAAAAGATGTCTTTCGGCCTTAATAATAATGGCATTTGTTAAGCACTTACTATGTGCCAAAAACTGTTCTAAGCACTAGAGAAGATACAAAGTAGGTTGTCCCACGTGGGGCTCAAACTCTTAATCCCCATTTGACAGATGAGGTAACTGAGGCCCAGAGAAGTGAAGTGACTTGCCCAAGGTCATACAGCAGACAAGTGGCAAAGCCACTTGTCTGGCAGAGCCTCACTGTATCTCGTTCTCGCCTTTCTCGTCATAGACCCCTGGCCCACGTCCTCCCTCCACACATCTGCCAAGCTAGCTCTCTTCCTCCCTTCAAAGCCCTACTGAGAGCTCACCTCCTCCAAGAGGCCTTCCCAAACTGAGCCCCCTTTTTTCTCTCCTCCTCCCCATTCCCCTGCCCTACCTCCTTCCTCTCCCCACAGCACCTGTATATATATAATATATATATATATGTAATATATATAATCTTTGTACAGATTTATTACTCTATTTTACTTGTACATATTTACTATTCTATTTATTTTGTTAATTATGTGCATTTAGCTTTAATTCTATTTATTCTGACGATTTGACACCTGTCCACATGTTTTGTTTTGTTGTCTGTCTCCCCCTTCTTGTTGTGTGTCTCCCCCTTCTAAACTGTGAGCCTGTTGTTGGGTAGGGACCGCCCCTGTAAGTCACCAACTTGTACTTCCCAAGCGCTTAGTACAGTGCTCTGCACACAGTAAGCACTCAATAAATATGACTGAATAAATGGAGAGCCGGTATTGGAACCCATGACCTTCTGAGTCCCGGGCTCGTGCTCTATCCACTACGCCATGCCACTTCTCTAAAACATAATTCAGTTTTACACGATGGAACAAAGAAGATCATTCTGGGTTCTGGGCTATTGCTCATTTCCAAAATCAGCGCAGGAGCTTAAACCAATCAATGACACTTACTGAGTGCTTACTCTATGCAGAGCACTGTTCTAAGTTCTTGGGAGAGAACGAAACAACAGAGTTGGTTGATACAACTCGTGCTCCCAAGGAGCTTACAGTCTAGTGGGGGAGACAGGCATTAATATAAATAAATTACTTATATGTTCAAAAGTGCTATGGGGCTGAGGGTGGGTTGCACGCGAAGTTCACAAAGGGTACAGATCCAAGGGCACAGACAACTCAATAAATCAAATAAAAATTCCACCAAAATCCACCCACCTCTTAAGAGAATATCATTTCACCTTGCTACTTCCATACACTCTAGTCACGTAAACGTGTACTGAGATGAACATCAATGGCAGAAAAATGCAATGGGCCTCTTCAATCAACCAAATGGGATTTCTGATATAAAGCTACTTTTGAATTATTGCCCATGTACCAGGAGCACATTTGCACGGCCGAGAGTCAACCTTTTAACATACATTCATTTGGAAGGCTGCATCTCTCTCTCCTCGGACACAGGGCTGCTCAGAAAAATGCCTGCAACGATAAATTCCCTAATGGGCCATCAACTAAAACAGGCTTCAGGCCCAGTTTTCCTTTATATTTATTTGCTCCTTTCCAATTGGACGGATTTGTCTTGGGGTCTACAAAACCTTCACCAACCCTAGATTGGAAAAAAATTATACTGCAAGGACCTGTGCAATCTGGCCTTCTGCACTCAGCTAACATCCGATATACGGCAAATGCCACTTGCTTGAACAGATTAACAAGAATGCTACAAAGTAAGCTGCCGCAAAGGCCGAGTCCCAAGTAGTTGACTACTAGTAACCAAAATTGGATGGGTATATCGAAATGTAAACCTATTGAATAGAGGGGACCTCAAGGACTAAAAGAAGGATTGCTTTTCCCCTGGCTACAACCCTAAGAGCGGGGCATTGATCAAGACAACGTTTTTACAACAGCTCTATTTGTTCCCTTTTATGAGCCACTCCTTCATAGCCGTTTCTGCTAATAATCTCTGGGTACGTGGTCTTGGACACCATTTGACCACAAGACCCACCCAGAGCGTCCTTTTATGCAGCTCATCTTTCAAAATGTTTCTAAAAATCACACCCAAATGGTGCCACTGTTCCGGAAGGATACGGGAGGTCAGGAGCCCTACAGAAACCTTGTGGGTGACATGGGAGTGGGATGAATCAGTGGCATTTACTGAGCGCTTACTAAGGGCAGAGCACTGTCCTGAACCTTTGGAAGCGTAGAGTTGATGGACACATTCCCTGCCCACAAGGAGCTTTTCTTTTTTTAATGGTATTTGTTAAGTGATTATTATGTGCAGGCACTGTGAGCTACGGTAGATAAAAGGTGATCAGGATGGACACAGTCCCTTGTTCCACATGGGGCTCTGTCAAAACTCCCGTTTCACAGATGAGGTAACTGAGGTACAGAGAAGTTAAGTGACTCGCCCAAGATCATACAGCAGACAAGTGGCAGAGGCTGGATTAGAACCCAGGTCCTTCTGACTCCCAGGCGTGCGCTCTAAGCACTAGGCCACACTGCTTCCAGGCAGGTGTGAGGGGCCACAGACCCTTGCAGCTGGATTCAGACCCCTGATCCTTTGTGACACCAGGGTCACAGGGAGGAGACCTCTAGACTGTAAACTCGTTGCGGGCAGGGAACATGTCTATCCACGGTTATACCTACTCTCCCAAGCACTTAGTACAGTGCACTGCACATGGTAAGCGCTCAATAAATACCACTGACTGATTGACTGACTGAGGGCCAGGCACACAAGGTACAGCCAAAGAGGTTTCAGCAAGGGGCCTGATGATACAAAGGATTAAGATGTCTTTCTTCCCTATAAAATATGTTCAGTTCTGCTAAGATATCAATGACAGGTTGCTGTGATAAAACACTTATGGCAAAAACTGAGAATGAATGGACAAGGAAGAAGACATAACTCAACCCCAAGGAGTTCTGAGGCCAGGGTTCTCATACTGATTTTAATTACTGAGATGCAATGTGACCTTCAGCGAAGTTTAATCCACACTCCGTTTCCCGATTTGCAAAACAAGACTAGCGCTACTGTATGTACCGTTTGAGATGAGGTAAATCATTTAAGTTTACAAATCGGGTTGTGACCTTGGAAAGGACTGCATATTTTACATTTGTAAAATGGGTGTCTAATGCAAACGTAAGCAGAATTCCCTTTACGAGAATATGGGCATTCTTGAATAAGAATGCCTAGCCTCTATGTTTGGCAGAAACTCACTGCGAAAACATCCAGATGAGTTAACCACACATGTTGCCAAAACTACTTAGAAAAAGAAAATTAAAAAATTCCCAAGTTGGATGGCAAGGCACTAGAAGTCATTGAAGAGAAAAGTTGTGGGGTCTCCTCTTGAGATTTTTAAAGAAAAGGATGTGATGGTTCCAAAGCAATAAGCCTGAGGGCCTCTCCATAGGACTTCAAGATGAAATCCTCAGAGGAAAATGGCTATTAAAGGTGCTTGTTGTGAGGTGAGAAAGCGCCTACCAAGTCTGTTATATTGTACTGTCCCTACAACTCAGAATACTGCTCTACACATAAAGTCATACGGCTGATTGAGAAACTTTCCACTTAATTGAGCTCCTCGACAATAAAGCTTATCAAGAATGTTGACGCTGATTGTAAAGGCTTTATCTTTTGAAATCATTTTAAAAGCAAGATTCAAAACCAGGGCCTTACAACAGTCCGCTCTATTTTAAAGTCAATCGCCTGAGTATGAATGACGTTAGTGGAATACCCTGACTACATTAGCCTGTGAAATCTCTCCTGTAGGTCTTTAAAGGGAAAAAGCCAAGTGAACTGTGGAGGGGTGTTTTTAAGGCAGAAACCCTACACATTCTTACGTTATCAAATTCCTTCTGGTTTCTCAATCATTTGCCCAGCTTGCTGCAACTGTCAACCACCGGCACTTCAGTGCTCGTTGCGGGCGGGGAACGTGTCTACCAACTTCTATATTGCACTCTCCCAAGCGCTTAGTATGATGATCTGCACATAGCAAGCATTCAATCCAACTGATTGATTAATTAGCTTTTGGGGAGATCCAGCACTTGACTCAATGGTCAGTAGAATGCTTCTTTCTCCTCCTTCAGTGAGGCCACTTTTTAAGGGCATTAATGACTTAGTATTTCCTTGTGAATATTGGGTGAAGTCCATGTCCCATCTGTGCTGCAAGAGCTGTTGGGGACTGCCCCAACCCTGAACTTATTCTTAGGTTGTGATCCCTGAGGAGGCCAGGGACCATATCTGATTCTCAGCAGTGTTTTTTTCCCCACTACTTAATATTCAATTCAATAATTCAATAAATTATTGAATTCAATAAATATTGAATATTCAATAAATATTGAATATTGAATTTTGGTTGAGTGAATGGCTGTCCAGTGGAATAATTCCTGAGCAGGAACCTGCTTTGGGCCTCTGTAGGTGCTGTCACTGGGTAAGACTTCAGTCGTTGTCATACATTAATAATATGTATGATGGTATTTATTAAGCATTTACTTGTATCAAGCACTGTGCGAAGTGCTATAATTTAATAAGATGATAGTAACAATTATGGTATGTTAAGCGCTTA
This sequence comes from Tachyglossus aculeatus, assembly GCF_015852505.1. NCBI lineage: Eukaryota > Metazoa > Chordata > Mammalia > Monotremata > Tachyglossidae > Tachyglossus > Tachyglossus aculeatus. The sequence continues at coordinate 55,571,221 of NC_052070.1, forward strand.
GTATGTGCCAAACACTGTACTAAGCACTGGGGTGGATACAAGCAAATCAGGTTGGACACAGTCCTGTCCCACACGGGGATCACAGTCTCAATCCCCATTTTACAGATGAGATAACTGAGGCCCAAGGAAGTGCCCAAGGTCACGCAGTGGACAATGGCAGAGCCAGATTCATTCATTCAATAGTATTTATTGAGCGCTTACTGTGTGCAGAGCACTGTACTAAGCACTTAACATACCAGACTCAGTCCCTGTCCAAGTCCAAGGCTTAACCCAGAACGGTTGCTCCCTCTAGACTGTAAGTTCACTGTGGGCAGGGAATGTGTCTAATACTGTATCGTCCTCTCCCAAGCACTGAGTACAGTATTTTGATGGTACTGACGCCTGTCTACTTGTTTTGTTGTCTGTCCCCCTCTTCTAGACTGTGACCCCGGTGTTGGATAGGGATTGTCATTCATTCATTCAATCGTATTTATTGAGCGCTTACCGTGTGCTTAGGACACTGTACTAAGCACTTGGAAAGTACAATTTGGCAACAGAGACAGTCCCCACCCAACAAGGGGCTCACAGTCTAGAAGGGGGAGACAGACAACAAAACAAGTAGACAGTGATTGTCTCTGTCGCCGAATTGTACTTTCCAAGTGCTTAGTACAGTGTTCTGCACATAGTAAGCACTCAATAAATACGATTGAATGAAATGAATAATAATAATGATGATGTGAACCCGTTGTTGGGTAGGGACCATCTCTATATATTGCCGACTTGTACTTCCCAAGCGCTTAGTACAGTGCTCTGCACACAGTAAGCGCTCAATAAATATGATTGAATGAATGAATTTGTTAAGCGCTTAATAATAATAATAATAATGATGATGATGGCATTTATTAAGCGCTTACTATGTGTAAGCACTGTTCTAAACACTGGGGAGGTTACAAGGTGATCAGGTTGTCCCACGGGGGGCTCACAAGCTTACCATGTGCCAAGCACTGCTCTAAGTGCTGGGGTAGATACAAGGTGATCAGGTTGTCCCACGTAAGGGCTCACACTCAATACCCATTTTACAGATGAGGTAACTGAGGCCTAGAGAAGTGATTTGCCCAAAGTCACACAGCTGACAAATGGTGAAGCCGGAATTGGAACCCAAGACCTCTGACTTTTTCCACTAAGCCACACTGCTTCTGTAAATGAATGAATACAGTGCTCTGCAGACAGTAAGCGCTCACTATGTTTTTTTTAATGGCATTTATTAAGCACTTACTATGTGCAAAGCACTGTTCTAAGCACTGGGGAGGTTACAAGGTGATCAGGTTGTCCCACGGGGGGGCTCACAGTCTTCATCCCCATTTTCCAGATGAGGTAACTGAGGCCCAGAGAAGTTAAGTGACTTGCCCAAAGTCACACAGCTGACAAGTTGCAGAGCTGGGATTTGAACCCACGACCTATGACTCCAAAGCCCAGGCTCTTTCGTCTGAGCTATGCTGCTTCTCTGTTGCTGACTTGTACTTCCCAAGTGCTTAGTACAGTGCTCTGCACATAGTAAGTGCTCAGTACAATTGAATGAATGAATAAGTACGATTGAATAATAATAATAATAATGGCATTTGTTAAGCGCTTACTATGTTGAAAGCACTGTTCTAAGCTCTGGGAGGATACAAGGTGATGAGGTTGTCCCACGTGGGGCTCACAATCTTAATCCCCATTTTCCAGATGAGGTGACTGAGGCCCAGAGAAGTTAAGTGACTTACCCAAAGTCACACAGCCGAATAGTGGCAGGGTCAGGATTAGAACCCATGACCTCTGACTCTAAAGCCCGTGCTCCTTCCACTGATCCACGCCAAATGAATACAGTACTCTGCACACAGTAAGTGCTCAAGAAATGCGCTGGAATGTTTCCCCCTTCTAGACTAGGAGCCCATTGTTGGGCAGGGACCGTCTCTGTTACGGATTTGTACTTCCCAAGCGCTTCGTACAGTGCTCTGCACACAGTAAGCACTCAATAAGTAATTTATTATTATAATACTAATAATAAAGCCCTACCTCCTTCCCCTCCCCACAGCACTTGTATATATATTTAGCAGCGTGGCTCAGTGGAAAGAGCATGAGCTTTGGAGTCAGAGGTCATGGGTTCAAATCCCAGCTCCACCAATTGTCAGCTGTGTGACTTTGGGCAAGTCACTTAGCTTCTCTGGGCCTCAGTTCCCTCATCTGCTAAATGGGGACCAAGACTGTGAGCCCCCCGTGGGACAACCTGATCACTCTGTAACCTCCCCAGCGCTTAGAACAGTGCTTTGCACAGAGTAAGTGCTTAATAAATGCCATCATTATTATTATTATTATTAGATTTATTATTCTATTTTACTTGTACATATTTACTATTCTACTTATTTTGTTAAAGATGTGAGAAGCAGCATGGCTCAATGGAAAGAGCACGGGCTTGGGAGTCAGAGATCATGGGTTCAAATCCCAGCTAGGCCAATTGTCAGCTGTGACTTTGGGCAAGTCACTTAACTTCTCTGTGCCTCAGTTCCCTCATCTGTAAAATGGGGATGAAGACTGTGAGCCCCACATGGGACAACCTGATCACCTTGTATCCTCCCCAGCACTTAGAACAGTGCTTTGCGCTTAATAAATGCCATTATTATTATATTTATTATTCTATTTTACTTGTACATATTTACTATTCTATCTACTGCATACAGTAAGTGCTCAATAATTTATTATTATAATAAATAATAATAAAGCCCTACCTCCTTCCCCTCCCCACAGCACTTGTATATATTTGCACAGACTACTCTATTTTACTTGTACATATTTACTACTCTATTTTGCTAATGATGTGCATCTAGCTGTAATTCTGTTTGTTCTGACGACTTTGACACCTGTCTACATGTTTTGTTTTGTTGTCTGTCTCCCCCTTCTAGACTGGGGGCCCACTGTGGGGTAGGGACCGTCTCTAGATGCTGCCGGACTTGTACTTCCCAAGAGCTCTGCACACAGTAAGCGCTCAATAAATACGCCTGAATGAATGACTGGCTGAATGACAAAGTCTGCCAAGCTAGCTCTCTTCCTCCCTTCAAAGCCCTACTGAGAGCTCACCTCCTCCAGGAGGCCTTCCCCGACTGAGCCCCTTCCTTCCTCTCCCCCTCCTCCCCATTCCCCACCTTACCTCCTTCCCCTCCCCATGGCACCTGTATATATGTATGAACATATTTATTACTCTATTTATTTTACTTGTACATATTCTATTTATTTTATTTTGTTAACATGTCTTGTTTTGTTGTCTGTCTCCCCCTTCTAAGACTGTGAGCCCGCTGTTGGGTAGGGACCGTCTCTAGATGTTGCCAACTTGGACTTCCCAAGCGCTCAGTACAGTGCTCTGCACACAGTAAGCGCTCAATAAATGATTGAATGAATGAGGCCTTCCCTTACTGAGCCCCCTCCTTCCTCTCCCCCTCTTCCCCCTCACCATCCCCCGCCGCCTTTCCTCCTTCCCCTCCCCACCGCACCTGTATATATGTATAATAATAATAATAATGATTGCATTTATTAAGCGCTTACTACGTGCAAAGCACTGTTCTAAGCGCTGGGGAGGTTGCAAGGTGATCAGGTTGTCCCACGGGGGGGGGCTCACAGTCTTCATCCCCATTTTACAGATAAGGTAACTGTGGCCCAGAGAAGTTAAGTGACTTGTCCAAAGTCACCCAGCTGAAAATTGGCGGAGCAAGGATTTGAACCCACAACTTCTGACTCCAAAGCCCGTGCTCTTTCCACTGATGTTTGTACGTATTTATTACTCTATTTATTTATTTTACTTGTACATATTTATTCATTTTATTTTGTTAATATGTTTTTTGTTGCCTGTCTCCCCCTTCTAGACTGTGAGCCCGCTGCTGGGTAGGGGCCGGCTCTAGATGTTGGCAACTTGGACTTCCCAAGCGCTCAGTACAGTGCTCTGCACATAGTAGGTGCTCAATAAATACGACTGAATGAATGAATGGAGACCTCCCCACCGGGAAGGGCCGAGGGAGGAAAACAATGGTGGTCGCCTCAACGACTCCAGGCCTTCCCCCACCTCGAAAGGACGGGGCCCGTGCGCATGCGCGCGCGGCCCTCCCTCCTCAGGCGGCCGGCGGGAAGAGGAGGACAGCGGAGAGCATGCGCAGAAGCGAGGGGGGGGGGGGTGCCCGCCGAGCATGCGCAGTCCACGGCGGCGGGAACCTCAAAGCCGCGGCAAACCGCCGCCATGACTACCAGGGGAGGGGATGGCGGCTGCCGTTCATTCATTCGTTCATTCATTCATTCATTCATTCATTCATTCATTAAATCGTATTTATTGAGCGCCTACTGTGTGCAGGGGACTGTACTGAGCGCTTGGGAAGTACAAGTTAGCAACATACAGAGATGGTCCCTACCCAACAACAGGCTCACAGTCTAGAAGGGGGAGACGTGACAGGGGCTGTGTCCAAACTGATTTGCTTGTATCCACCCCAACGTTTAGTACAGTGCCTGGCACATAGTGAACACAACATTCATTCATTCATTCTTATTTATTGAGCGCTGTCTGCATAGCACTGTACTAAGCGCTTGGGAAGTACAAGTTAGCAACATACAGAGATGGTCCCTACCCAACAATGGGCTCACAGTCTACAAGGGGGAGACATGACAGGGGCTGTGTCCAAACTGATTTGCTTGTATCCACCCCAACGTTTAGTACAGTGCCTGGCACATAGTGAACACAACATTCATTCATTCATGCTTATTTATTGAGCGCTGTCTGCATAGCACTGTACTAAGCGCTTCGGAAGTACAAGTTAGCAACACCTAGAGACGGTCCCTACCCAACAGCGGGCTCAGAGTCTAGAAGGGGGAGAGGTGACAGGGGCTGTATCCAAACTGATTTGCTTGTATCCACCCCAACGTTTAGTACAGTGCCTGGCACATACTAAGGACTTAACAAATACCATAATAATAATAATAATAATGATGATTATTATCAGAAGCTTACGCTTCACATCTATTTGCAGATGATATGGGAAGCCTGGTGGCCTAATGGAAAAAATATGGTCCTGGGAGTCAGGAGAACTGGGTTCTAAACTTGTCACTTGTCTGCCATGTGACCTTGGGCAAAATATATATACAAGTGCTGTGCGGAGGGGAAGGAGGTAGAGCTTTATTATTATAATAATAAATTATTGAGTGCTTACTATGTGCAGAGCACTGTACTAAGCGCTTGGGAAGTACAAATTGGCAACATCTAGATACGGTCCCTACCCAACAGTGGGCTCACAGTCTAGAAGGGGAAGACAGACAACAGAACAAAACATACTAACAAAATAAAATAAACAGAATAAATATGTACAAGTAAAATAAATAGAGTAATAAATATATACAAACATATATACAGGTGCTATGGGGAGGGGAAGGAGGAAAGGATGGGGGGGATGGGGAGGAGGGGGAGAGGAAGGAGGGGGCTCATTCTGGGAAGGCCTCAATCATTCAATTGTATTTATTGAGTGCTTACTGTGTGGAGAGTACTGTACTAAGCACTTGGGAAGTACAATTTGGCAACAACTAGAGCTGGTCCCTACCCAACAGCGGGCTCACAGTATAGAAGCAGCGTGGCTCAGTGGAAAGAGCCCGGGCTTTGGAGTCAGAGGTCATGGGTTCAAATCCCGGCTCCCCCACTTGTCATCTGTGTGACTTTGGGAAAGTCACTTAACTTCTCTGCACCTGTTATCTCATCTGTAAAATGGGGACTAAGACTGTGAGCCCCCCGTGGGACAATCTGATCACCTTGTAACCTCCCCAGCACTTAGAACAGTGCTTTGCACATAGTAAGTGCTTAATAAATGCTATCATTATTATAGAAGGGGGAGACAGACAACAAAACATATTAAAATAAAATAAACAGAATATGTACAAGTAAAATAAATAGAGTAATAAATATGTACAAACATATATACATATATACAGGTGCTGTGGGGAGGGGAAGGAGGTATGGTGGGGGGAGGGGGAGGAGGGGGCTCATTCTGGGAAGGCCTCATTCATTCAATCGTATTTTTTGAGCGCTTACTGTGTGCAGGGCACTGTACTAATCGCTTGGGAAGTACAAGCTGGCAACACATAGAGAGGGTCCCTACCCACAGAGGGCTCACAGTCCTCCTCCTCCTCCTCCTCTCACATTCAGACTTCCAAATGAGGACATCCTGGCAGGGCTAGGCCCTGCCCAGCCCGCTGCCCTTTCATTCATTCATTCATTCAATCATATTTATTGAGCGCTTACTGTGTGCAGAGCACTGTACTAAGCGCTTGGGAAGTACAAGTTGGCAACATCTAGAGACGGTCCCTACCCAACAGCGGGCTCACAGTCTAGAAGGGGGAGACAGACAACAAAACATATTAACAAAATAAAATAAATAGAATAAATATGTACAAGCAAAATAAATGGAGCAATAAATGTGTTAAACATATATACGTTTATACAGGTGATATACATATATACAGGTGCCCTTCCCTGAGGAGATGTGGCGGGGCAGGACCGTGGGAAGCCAAATTCTCTTGGAGAAGTGGCGTGCCTCAGTGGCAAGAACCCTATCTCCCTCCTACCATTCCTTTCCAAACTCCTTGAACAAGTCGTCTACACGCGCTGCCTCGAATTCCTCAACACCAACTCTCTCCTCAACCCTCTCCAGTCTGGCTTCCATCCCCTACATTCCATGGAAACTGCCCTCTCAAAGGTCACCAATGACCTCCTGCTTGCCAAATCCAACGGCTCCTACTCTATCCTAATCCTCCTCGACCTCTCAGCTGCCTTCGACACTGTGGACCACCCCCTTCTCCTCAACATGCTATCCAACCTTGGCTTCAGACTCCGTCCTCTCCTGGTTCTCCTCTTATCTCTCCGGCCGTTCATTCTCAGTCTCTTTTGAGGGATCCTCCTCCCCCTCCCATCCCCTTACTGTAGGGCTTTCTCGAGGGTCAGTTCTTGGTCCCCTTCTGTCCTCAATCTACACTCACTCCCTTGGTGAACTCATTCGCTCCCACAGCTTCAACTATCATCTCTACGCTGATGACCCCCAGATCTACATCTCTGCCCCTGCTCTCTCTCCCTCCCTCCAGGCTCGCATCTCCTGCCTTCGGGACATCTCCATCTAGATGTCTGCCCGCCACCTAAAACTCAACATGTCCAAGACTGAAGTCCTTGTCTTCCCTCCCAAACCCTGCCCTCTCCCTGACTTTCCCATCTCTGTTGACGGCACTACCATCCTTCCCGTCTCACAAGCCCGCAACCTTGGTGTCATCCTCAACTCCGCTCTCTCGTTCACCCCTTGCATCCAAGCCGTCACCAAAACCTGCCGGTCTCAGCTCCGCAACATCGCCAAGATCCGCCCTTTCCTCTCCATCCATACCGCTACCCTGCTCGTTCAAGCTCTCATCCTATCCCGTCTGGACTACTGCATCAGCCTCCTCTCCGATCTCCTATCCTCTTGTCTCTCCCCACTTCAATCCATACTTCACGCTGCTGCCCGGACTGTCTTTGTCCAGAAACGCTCTGGGCATGTTACTCCCCTCCTCAAAAATCTCCAGTGGCTACCAATCAACCTACACATCAGGCAAAAACTCCTCACCCTTGGCTTCAAGGCTGTACATCCCCTCACCCCCTCCTACCTCACCTCCCTTCTCTCCTTCTCCAGCCCAGCCCGCCCCCTCCGCTCCGCTGCCGCTCATCTCCTCACTGTGCCTCGTTCTCACCTGTCCCACCATCGACCCCCGGCCCACGTCCTTCCCCTGCCCTGGAACGCCCTCCCTCCGCACATTCGCCAAGCTAGCTCTCTTCCTCCCTTCAAAGTCCTACTGAGAGCTCACCTCCTCCAGGAGGCCTTCCCACACTGAGCCCCCACCTTCCTCTCCCTCTCCTCCCCATCCCCCGTGCCTTACCTCCTTCCCCTCCCCACAGCACCTGTATATATGTATATATGTTCGTACGTATTTATTACTCTATTTTATTTGTACATATTCATTCTATTTATTTTATTTTGTTAATGTTTTGTTTTGTTCTCTGTCTCCCCCTTCCAGACTGTGAGCCCACTGTTGGGTAGAGACCGTCTCTGTATGTTGCCAACTTGTACTTCCCAAGCGCTTAGTACAGTGCTCTGCACACAGTAAGCACTCAATAAATACGATTAAATGAATCAATGGTGTGGTCGGAACTGAGGCCGACTCGTACTTCCCAAGCGCTTAGTACAGTGCTCTGCACACAGTAAGCACTCAGTAAATACGATTAAATGAATCAATGGTGTGGTCGGAACTGAGGCCGACTCGTACTTCCCAAGCGCTTAGTACAGTGCTCTGCACACAGTAAGCGCTCAATAAATATGATGGAATGAATCAATGGTGTGGCCCGAACTGAGGCCGACTCGTACGTGCCAAGCACTTAGCACAGCGCTCCGCACACATTAGGCACTCAATAAATACCACGGAATGAATCAACAGGACTGACTGCAGGTTTTCCCGCCCGCCCCCGGCCGGGACTTAGGATCTTCTCCTCTTCTAGACTGTGAGCCCGCTGTTGGGTAGGGACCGTCTCTAGATGTTGCCAACTTGGACTACCCAAGCGCTTAGTACAGTGCTCTGCACACATTAAGCGCTCAATAAATGCGATTGAATGAATGAATGAATGATGTGGTCAGAACTGAGACCAACTCGTACTTCCCAAGCGCTTAGCACAGTGCTCTACACACAGTAGGCGCTCAATAAATACGACGGAATGAATAAACAGGACCGACTGCAGGTTTTCCCGCTCCCACCCCGGCCGGGACTTCATTCATTCAGTCGTATTTACTGAGCGCTTACTGTGTGCAGAGCACCGTACTAAGCGCTTGGGAAGTACAAGTTGGCAACACAGAGAGACGGTCCGGGCTCACAGTCTCCTTGGTGCAGTCGGAACTGAGGCCGACTCGTACTTCCCAAGCGCTTAGCACAGTGCTCTGCACACAGTAGGCGCTCAATAAATACGACGGAATGAATCAATGGTGTGGTCGGAACTGAGGCCGACTCGTACTTCCCAAGCGCTTAGCACAGTGCTCTGCACACAGTAGGCGCTCAATAAATACGACTGAATGAATCAATGGTGTGGTCGGAACTGAGGCCGACTCGTACTTCCCAAGCGCTTAGCACAGTGCTCTGTACACAGTAGGCGCTCAATAAATACGACGGAATGAATCAATGGTGTGGTCGGAACTGAGGCCGACTCGTACTTCCCAAGCGCTTAGCCCGGCGCTCTGCACACAGTAATAAACAATAAATAATAATGGCATTTATTAAGCACTTACTATGTGCAAAGCACTGTTCTAAGCTCTGGGGGAGATACAAGGTGATCAGGTTGTCCCACGTGGGGCTCACAGTCTTCATCCCCATTTTACAGATAAGGGAACCGAGGCTCAGGGAAGTTAAGTGACTTGCCCAAGGTCACACAGCAGACATGTGGCGGAGCCGGGATTCGAACCCATGACTTCTGACTCCAAAGCCCGTGCTCTTTCCACTGAGCCACAAAGCTTCTCTAGGCGCTCAATAAATACGACGGAATGAATCAACAAGACCGACTGCAGGTTTTCCCGCCCCCACCCCAGCCGGGGCTTCATTCATTCAGTCGTATTTACTGAGCGCTTACTGTGTGCAGAGCACCGTACTAAGCGCTTGGGAAGTCCAAGTTGGCAACATCTAGTGCTCTGCACACAGTAAGCGCTCAATAAATACGACGGAATGAATCAATGGTGCGGTCGGAACTGAGGCCGACTCGTACTTCCCAAACGTTTAGCACAGCGCTCTGCACCCAGTAGGCGCTCAATAAATACGACGGAATGAATCAACAGGACCGACTGCAGGTTTTCCCGCCACCCCCCCCCCACCCCCCGACTGTTGGGTAGGGACTGTCTCTATATGTTGCCAACTTCTACTTCCCAAGCGCTTAGCACAGTACTCTGCACACAGTAAGCGCTCAATAAATACGATTGATTGATTGATTGATCAATGGTGTGGTCGGAACTGAGGCCGACTCGTACTTCCCAAGCGCGTAGCACAGTGCTCTGCACACAGTAGGCGCTCAATAAATACGATGGAATGAATCAATGGTGTGGTCGGAACTGAGGCCGACTCGTACTTCCCAATTGCTTAGCTCAGCGCTCTGCACACAGTAATAAATAATAAATAATAATGGCATTTATTAAGCGCTTACTATGTGCAAAGCACTGTTCTAAGCTCTGGGGGAGATACAAGGTAATCAGGTTGTCCCACGTGGGGATCACAGTCTTCATCCCCATTTTACAGATAAAGGAACTGAGGCTAAGGGAAGTTAAGTGACTTGCCCAAGGTCACACAGCAGACATGTGAAGGTGGCGGGATTCGAACCCATGGCCTCAGACTCCAAAGCCCGTGCTCTTTCCACTGAGCCACGCTGCTTCTCTAGGCGCTCAATAAATACGACGGAATGAATCAACAAGACCGACTGCAGGTTTTCCCGCCCCCACCCCGGCCGGGCCTTTTCATTCCCTCATTCATTCAATCAATCAATCGTATTTATTGAGCGCTTACAGTGTGCAGAGCACCGTACTAGGCGCTTGGGGAAGTACAAATTGGCAACATCTAGAGACAGCCCCTACCCAACACTGGGCTCGCAGTCTAAATCGTACTTATTGGGCGCTTACTGTGTGCAGAGCACCGTACTAAGCGCTTGGGAAGTACAAATTGGCAACATCTAGAGACAGCCCCTACCCACCAGTGGGCTCACAGTCTAAATCGTATTTATTGGGCGCTTACTGTGTGCAGAGCACTGTACTAGGCGCTTGGAGAAGTACAAATTGGCAACATCTAGAGACAGCCCCTACCCAACAGTAAACTCACAGTCTAAATCGTATTTATTGGGCGCTTACTGTGTGCAGAGCACCGTACTAGGCGCTTGGGGAAGTACAAATTGGCAACATCTAGAGACAGCCCCTACCCACCAGTGGGCTGCAGTCTAAACTGTATTTAATGGGCGCTTACTGTGTGCAGAGCACCGTACTAAACGCTTGGGGAAGTACAAATTGGCAACATCTAGAGACAGCCCCTACCCACCAGTGGGCTCGCGGTCTAAATCGTATTTATTGGACGCTTACCGTGCGCAGAGCACCGTACTAAGCGCTTGGGAAGCACAAATTGGCAACATCTAGAGACAGCCCCTACCCACCAGTGGGCTCACAGTCTAAATCGTATTTATTGGGCGCTTACTGTGTGCAGAGTACCGTACTAGGCGCTTGGGAAGTCCAAATTGGCAACATCTAGAGACAGCCCCTACCCAACAGTAAACTCACAGTCTAAATCGTATTTATTGGGCGCTTACTGTGTGCAGAGCACCGTACTAGGCGCTTGGGGAAGTACAAATTGGCAACATCTAGAGACAGCCCCTACCCACCAGTGGGCTCGCAGTCTAAATCGTACTTACTGGGCGCTTACCGTGTGCAGAGCACCGTACTAAGCGCTTGGGGAAGTACAAATTGGCAACATCTAGGAGACAGCCCCTACCCACCAGTGGGCTCACAGTCTAAACCGTATTTATTGGGCGCTTACTGTGTGCAGAGCACCGTACTAGGCGCTTGGGAAGTCCAAGTTGGCAACATCTAGAGACGGTCCGGGCTCACAGCGTGCTCGGGCCTGAGGCCGCCTCGTGCTTCCCCACCGTTCGGCCCAGCGCACCCGGTAGGCGCTCAATAAATAGGAGGGGATGAGTCAACGGGACGGAGCGCGGGGTTTTCGGGGGGGACTTACGATCTTCTCCTTGGTGTGGTCCGGTTCGGTGATGACGACGGCGGGGCCCCCCGCCTTGGCGGTGGAGTAGGCCTTGGCCGGCTTGGCGAGGCGCTTGCCCCCCCCGGGGGTCCCATCCAGCCCCCCGCCGTCCTCGTCGGCGCTGCTCCCGCTCCCACCGCCTCCTCCTCCTCCTCCTCCTCCGCTGCTGCTGCTACTGCTGCACCGCTCCTCCCGCTCCCTCTTCCTCCCCTTCGGCCCGCTCCTCTTCCTCGCCCCTCCGCGGCCGGTCCCGTTCCCGGAGCTCGGCTCCTCCCAGGCCTTCGCCTTCTTCCTGGGCATCCTCCCGCCTGCGGACACGGGGACAGCCGCGCCACACAATTAACAAAATCACTTGGAGGGAGGGGATAAAAAAAAAAACCAAACCCCCCCCCCCCCAAAAAAAACCCAACAGACACACGCACACAAAGCCCCCAAACCGAGCTCAAGTTGGCACGATAATCCCCCCCTACACACACCCCATTTCCCCAACGGGAGTCCGGGGGGGAAAAAATCCACTGGAAAAGAAAACGTAAAACATGCAGTAAAGACAACCTGCTCAGAATCAAGTCTCACGGTGGAGGAAAGAAAAAAAAAACCAAAATTCCCCCGGCATCGGATTTACCACCTGGCCGAAAAAGTGAAAAAAGAGGAAAATTCAACCGCGGAGAGAAATCTGGGACACTTTAAAGAGCTGAAACGTCGTCCCATCCCGTTCCCCCCCTCTCCGCCTCTCCCACCTGCTGCTTTTGTGTCTCCACTCCCCCCTCCTCCCCCGTTTTAAAGCCCACTCAAAAATTAAATTCAATTATCTCCTCTTCCTTGACCCACCCCCTCCTTCTCCTCCTCCTCCTCCCCCAGCCCCGTTCCCCACCACCACCAACGGCTCAATCTCCAAATTCACGTCTCCAGCCTCATCCCAGTTGATTCGGGTCTTGGTCTTTTATTAGCCGGATCCTTTGGGGGGGGAGGAGGGGCTTTTCCCGGAGGAAAAGCAAAAAAAAAAAAAAAAGCACAAAACAAAAAAACCCAAACACCTGTTTTTGCAAATGAGAAAAATAAAACTTTAATGTTTCCCAACTCTTCCCCGATCCTCCTTTTGCAAGCGCGGCTCGGCCGTTTTCTGTCTGATCCAGGTTGCAAAATTGCTCAGCTCTGCTTTCTAGTTTTTCCTCCGGCTTCCCTTTTCTTTTGCTCCGTCTGCCTTTTTTTTTTATTGATTTTGAACAATGGGATCTCTGTCTGTCTCCGATTAAACCACGTGGATCCGCCTTCCTTCCCTCTTTTTATTCATTCAATCCCCCATACCCCCCCCCTCCAGGTTTTTTTTTTTTTTACCTTTTCTTTATTTAAAAAAAAACAAAACTTTCCCCTTCCTCGCAAACTGCCGTCTATTGAATTTCAATCCCCTACCTGATTGGGGTGGTTGGAAAGCTCAAAAATAAAATAAAAAAAGAACTTAATTGCTTTCTTTTTTTTTTTCCTGTAAGAAAAAGGTTCCTGCCCACCCACCAGACACACTTAAAATGTAAATATGAGCCGCCAGAACAAATGCTACAATACAAAACAGAAACACATGTACGGGCAGGAAAAAAAAAGAGCTAGAAAAGAGCAAGGGAAGCGAAATCCTGCCGTTTTAGCATAGCTCCATCTTTAGGTGTGGATGACTCAAAGAAAGCCCTACAGTTAAGAGTTCAGTATAGTACGGCGCTATTTTCTCTAGATTTTAGGGAGGTAAATAAATAGGAGTGGTATAGACTGTTTAGCTCACATTGGGATCTCAGATCTCTTCCCTAAACTTTATCTTCAGTTGGTTCAATCTACATGTCTCAAACTTACTTTGACTTTACGGGCATACAGGATTACCCCAAGAATATGTCTGGGCAAACTGATTTGGAATTTTGGGTGTTTTTAATGGCATTTATTAAGGACATACTATATGCCTTTTAGACTGTGAGCCCACTGTTGGGTAGGGACTGTCTCTATATGTTGCCAATTTGTACTTCCCAAGTGCTTAGTACAGTGCTCTGCACATAGTAAGCGCTCAATAAATACGATTGATGATGATATGCCAGGCTCTGTGCTATGTGCTGGAGTCCCCCATGGGGCTCTTAATGCCCATTTTACTAATGAGGTAACTAAGGCCCAGAGAAGCTAAGTGACTTGCCCAAGGTCACACAGCAGACAAGTGGTGGAGTGTGGATTAGAACCCAGGTCCTTCTGACACCCAGGCCCATGCTGTAGCTGCTAGGCCAAGCTGCTTCTCTTCTTTTCCTGAAACTCAGGCATTTTCTGTAGAAATCAGAGAGTGGGTTTTCAACATCGATAAATGTAATAATTGAGTGAACTAATGAATGCTAAGGAATATTTCTGCAGATAGTGTCCATGCAGGCTGTGTGCAGTACATTCTATTTTCAAAGGAATCTTTCTAAAGGAAAATGAACTTTGGACTTAAAAAGAATTCAGCACTGACCGAGTCTTCACCGCTCTTTTCCAAAAAACAACAGCAACGAAGGTGCAGCTTGTCCAGTTCCTTCAATACAAACTGCACAGGGTTTTTAAAAAGATGGTAATTTTTATTGAAATGTTTCAGGATGGACTGAAAGTCATGTTTTTCAGACTCCTTTGAACTGGACTAGACTATGAGCTTTCTGTGGGCAGGGAACACGTACCTACTCTGTTATTTCATACTCTCCCAAGGGCTTAGTACAGTGCTCTGCACGTACTAAGCACTCAATAAGTATCATTGATTGATTGATTAACACATGCCTGATTGAGAGCTGCTGCCCAGTGGAAGGAGGAGGTCCTGAGTTTTAATCCTGGCCCCACCAGGATAGAATAACTGCTGTTTAACTTTGTGCACATTAACTACTTTTCGCCTCAGTCTCACTTGTATAATGGGGATTCGGGGGCTTTGTCCGACGTGATTATCTTCTATCCATCCCAGTGTTTAGTATAGTGTAGTATAGTATAGTTCTTAGTATAGTGTTTGGCATATAGTAAGTGCTTCACAATTATTATTATTATTATTATTATTATTATTATTATGCCCAGGAGTGCTGGGGGCTCTGTGCTCTTCCTGTCTCCCTGCTGCCAATCTGCTCCGAATTGGGATCATCTTGGATACTCCTCAGCATGGTAGGAGAAATGAGGCAAAAGGGATGGAGGATGGAAGAGCAGCAAATGCTCTCTGTCAATCAGGCAGAGGTGCTGATGTCAAGTTTCCCAGAGGAGGCTCTGGAGAGGGTTTTGGGATATGTGCCCTCATCTACACAAAACACCCCTCGCAAGCATTACTTTGGCATCAAGGGTTCAATCTCCCCTCCAAGAGGAATTTCCTCCTAGAAAAAGTCTTTCCAAAAAATAGGTTTTGACCCATGTGGACCTTGCCATTTGACCATTTGGCTTTCTCAGCCACTTCCTATGTGAACTCCCTGTTTCTAATTCAGCAAGATAGCACTCTACCTTTCACACACAACCCATAAAACATCACTTTTAGTATTCTGCTCTTATCCAGAACCTTTCTTGCACAGAGCTCCAAATTTGGGCACTTATGCTCTAGAAACACAGTGGAAGAAAGCAACAAATATTATTGTGGGATGCTTATTTTCAGGAATAGACTCTGCAATGCAAAATTGCACTGCATCCAAGCACTAAGGCAAATGAGAATTCAAAGGTCTTGGGCTCTGTTGTTTAAAAACCTCAAGTATCTGCTGAACATAAGAGGTGAAAGTCTGGACTTAAAGGGCAGTGACAGAATGGAATTTTAAATGGCAAATCAACCAAGAGCTTCCGGGAGAGTTTCAAACCGGTTAAGAAAGGGAAGCTTAGGGAGAGTACCAACGCCCTCTGATACTCTTCTCCCTATAGCAAAGCATTACAAAGGTTTTAAATATTATAATTCATACCTTAAGGGTTGATTAGAATGGAATTTCATCTAAAATAAAAGTGCCGTCAGATGTCCGTCAGCAGATGACATGGTGCTGCTTGTCTGTCACTCCAGCTGATGAAGAATTTACCCCCAACAGTTTGTGCAGTTTATTAACAGAGAGGACTGAGAGTACTTTCAGATTCCAGGTGGCCAGCAGTAGGTTTCTCTTCCCATTATAATGCATTTTCCAGGGTAAAAAAGGAAACCCTGTGTCAGAAACCCTGATGCAATTAGACGCTATTATCAGATTGCATCATATGATCCAAGGCGTGGTGTTCCAGAAACTGTTTTTTCTTGAGGTTGGGCTACTGTGGTGAAGCACTTTGGTTAGAGGACTAAAGAACTGGCCTTACCTGTTGGATCACAAGAGAAATTTTTGCTCTGACATGCCTCAATCACATGTAGCTATTGACCAAACCCCATGGGACTTCTCTACCTAAAAGAGTCTCACCTGACTTCTCTAGCTAAATTAGGAGCTAAGTTATATACACTTAGGTGGAATACCAATTTCTCACCAAAAATGTACTGTGTTTTATATTTCACCTCAACTGGGTAACTTCTCTCCATTCACATCAAATGCAAATTGACAACACCAAGGTCTGTGACTTTCGGACATTTGATATTCACCCCAATCCCAACCCCACAGAACTTATGTACATATTTTTAAATTAGATACTATAAATTGCATATGTATTCATATTAATGTCTGTCGCCCCCCCACCCCCAGACTGTAAATTCATTGTGGGCGTGGAAGGTGTCTGTTGTATTGTTATACTGTACTCTCTCAAGAGCTTAGTACAGTGCTCTGCACACAGTAAGTGCTCAATAAATATTCATTGATTGAAAAGATAGAAAGGACAGTAATATTTGTATGCTATTCCTGGATTCGGAGCAGTAATTTTGATGGTCTTGGTGGGATTTTAGCAGTAGGAGATTGACCCTGGTGTGGGAGAGAGCTGAGAGGCAGTCAGTCAGCTCTCCCCTTCCTAGCTCACCTCGCTGATCTCTGTAGCAGTGTTGCTTAGTGGATAGAGCACGGGCCTGGGGGTCAGAAGGATTCTAGGTTCTAATCCCAGCTCCATCACATGCCTGCTGTGTGGCCTTGGGCCAAGTCACTTAACTTCTCTGGGCCTCAGTTACCACATCTGTTAAATGGGGATTAAGACTGTGAGCCCCATGTGGCACAGGGACCCTGTCCAACCTGATTAACTTGGATCTACCCCAGCTCTTAGAGCAGTGCTTCACACAGAGTAAGCTCTTAGCAAGCATCATAATTATTATTATTATCATTATTATCAGTACTACAAACCTAATCTGCATCTTGGAGGATAGAAGGATCCAACGCCTCTTCTTAAAAAATTTTTTTTTTGTCCTTTGAGCCATTAAAGACCCAATAATAGCTGTTCTCCTCTATCCTTCTAACACCAACCTATTCTTCTTACTTTGATCTTGTCTATCTGCCACCCATCCCTTGCTCACATCCTCCCTTGGGCCTGAAACTGCCTTTTTTTAGTATCCGAAAATCCACCACTCTCCCCACCTTCCAAACACTCCTAAAATCACATTTCCTCCGAGAGGCATTCCTGGATTAAGCTTTCAATTCCTCTACCTGCCCTTCCCTCTGTGTCAACTCTGCACTTGGCTTGGATACCCATCCCAGCCCCACGGGACTTATGTCAATATTCTTCTACTCTACAATTTCTTTTATCCCTAATTCATTTTAATGTCTGTCTCCCCCTGTAGACTGTAAACTCATTGTGAGCAGAGGACGTGTCTACCAACTCTGTTGTACCTCCCCCCAAGCGCTTAGTACAGTGATCTGCACACAGTACCCAATAAATACTAATCAATCAATCAATCTCCTTCTAGACTGTGAGCCCATTGTTGGGTAGGGACCATCTCTATATGTTGCCGACTTGTAATTCCCAAGCGCTTAGTTCAGTGCTCTGCACACAGTAAGCACTCAATAAATATGATTGAATGAATGAATCAATCAATGACATTTATTTAGTGTTTTCTGTGTCCGGAGCACTAGGTATTGAGTGCTTGAGAGAGGACAATGTAGCAGAGGTTGTCGAAACATTCCCTGCCCACGAGGAGCTTACACTCCAGAGCTGACAATCTTCAGCATATTGATTTATTGATTAACTGGAAGGGATGCTTTACTCACAGAGAAAGATGGGAAAGCCTAGACTTCATAGCAGTTTCTCATAATAAAGGAAAATTGCCCAAATGGGTATGTGAGCCAAATTGGACATGTTCCAAGAGCAAGAGGCAGTGTGGTCTGGTGGAAAGAGCATGGACCTAGAAATCAGAGGATCTGAGTTCTAATCCTGCCTCAGTCACTTGCCTGCTGCGTGACCTTGAGTAAGCCACTAAACTTCTCTGGGCCTCAGTTTCCTCAAGGGTAAAATGGGGATTCAATGCCAGCACTTAGAACAGTGCTTGGCATATAGTAAACATTTAACAAATGCCATTATTATCATTATTATTAATACCTGTTCTCCCTCCCAGTTAGACCATGAGCCCCATGTGGGACTGGGACTGTGCTCAACTTGATTGACTTGTATCTTAGAACAGTTTGACACGCAATAAGCACTTAATAAATTCCAAAAAAAAGAAAACAAAAAGAAGGAACGTGCTCACTGGATCTTCCTCAGTTGGGAACCATTGCTGAGGAGTGGGCCCCTTTGTTCCTTTTTGAATGAGGGGCTCTCTCTGGCCATTTTTTAGTTCAAGGACTGCTTTCTTCCCAAGGGATCCAAAGGAAATACACTCCCCTTACATTTGGGGTTCTAATTAACTGCCTGCGCCTAAACCTAGCACAGGCAACATTTGTCTCTCCACTGATAGTACCAGTTTTGTTCAAAACTCATTCTGATGCTACAAAGAATTGAAGAGAGGAAGAATTGATGAAATGCAGTCAGTTTCCCAGTAACAAGCCCTTTTCAAAGAGCGTCTGCCCCTAGACACTTTCTCCAGTTAGTAAGCTAGGGAGTTTCATATAAAGAAAATCTGGATTAATCAGTTTCCTTTAGCTCATTATTGGGTCCTTAATGGCTCAAAGGACAAAAAAACATTTTTTTAAGAAGACGCGTTGGATCCTTCTATCCTCCAGGCCAGCTGAGGATGCATTTCTCTGACTTCTCTCCCGTGCTTGCCAAAAGAAAAGTACCAGATCTGAAATTCTGCCATCCGATCCCCCCTCTTTACACAAGGAGCTCAGAGATAGCCAGTTCTTCAAGCCAAAAGTAAAGAAATGATCAAAAGTGATGCAATTTATTTTTTAGACAGCATCCCTCTGCATTTGCAGCAAGTATTCATGTCCTCACTATAAACCGTGGGATGCAATCTCCTAGTGTTAGCTTCCGTTCAATTGAACTATGATGCATTTGCTTAAAATTTAGCAAACATATCCCCTCCACCCCCGCATAAGCCTGGAAATAAAGTTCACATGCTAAACATCACTCCTTAGGGATGGCAGATATGGATATACGCTTTTAAGATCAGATGTACAGGAAGAGAGGAAAATTGATTACTGATCTTTGAGCATAAATCTGGAATTAGGGGAGAAATTAAAGTATTTTGGTGGTCAAGTCAGTCTTGGTTGGCATCATGAAATTTGATGAGATGAAGGAGAGATTAAAGCAGGCCTGGCTTTTTGTCCTATGTTGGTAAGGTTAATCATCAGAATATAGTGTATGAAGTAACTTGGTTTAGTCAAGTAAATAACATTAAGACCGAGGACCATGAGGTCTTAAATCGGTGATAGTTTCAGCCACTTTCATACTCTGTGACCACGGGCACGTCATTAATCTTGCTGAGCCCAAATTTCTAGCAATGAAGTGGGATTACTATTGCTCTTACCATTTGATTAAGTGAACTCCATTTATGAAAGATGCCTTGTAATTCATGGCATGTTTGCTTTTTTTGCTATAAAGCAATTCTGTGGCCTAGTGGAAAGAGAACAAGCCTGAGAGTCAGAGAACTTAGGTTCTAATTCAAACTCTCCCACCATGCCTGCTATGTGACCTTGGGCAAGGCATTAATTCCTCTGTGCCTCAATCAATCAATGGTATTTATTGAGTGCTTGCTCTGTGCACAACACTGTACTAAGCGCTTGGGAGAGCACGATATAATAGAGTTGGTAGACATGCTTTGGTAGACACGTTCCCTGCCCAACATGAGCTTACAGCCTCAGCTTCCTTATTTGCAAAATGGGGATTAAATACCTGGTCTCCCTTGGATGGTGAGCCCCATGTGGGACAGTAACTGTGTCCAGTCTGATAGACTTGCATGCTCCCCACGGTGAACACAGTGCTTGGTACATAGTAAGTGCTTAACAAGTATCACAATTATTCCCTCTAGACAGTAAGCTCCTTGTGTGCAGGGAAATTGTCTGCTAACACTGTTGTATGGTACTTTCCCAAGTGCTCTGCACACAGTAAGTGCTCAATAAATATGACTGATCAATTGATTGATTTTTTTATCGCATTTGTTAAGTGTTTGCTATGAGCCATCATCTTGCCCCATCCTAAATCACCGCAATACTCTCCTACTACAACCCAGCCCGTTCTCTTGTCTCCTCTAATGCTAACCTTCTCACTGTGCTTCGATCTTACCTGCCTCTGGCCTGGATTGCCCTCCCTCCTCAAATCCAACAGATAGCTAATCTCCCTCCTTCAAAGCCTTAATGAAGGGACATCTCCTCCAGGAGGTCTTCCTTAACTAAGACCCCCTTTCCTTTTCTCCTATTCCCTTCTGCATCGCCCCAACTTGTTCCCTTTGTTCTATCCCCCGCTCCCAACCTCACAGCACTTGTGTGCAAATTTGTAAATTTTTTTTCATATTAATGTCTGTCTTCCCCACTCTAGACTTAAAAATCGTTGTGGGCAGGGAATGTGCCTATTTATTGTTGTATTGTACTCTCCCAAGCACTTAGTGCAGGGCTCTGAATTTATTTTCAATCAATAAATGTGATTGATTGAATGAATGAGTGAATGAATGCCAGTCACTTTACTAGGCACTGGGGTAGATCCAAGCTAATCAGGTTGGATACAGTCCCTGTTCCACATGGAGCTCACAGTCTTAATCCCCATTTTACAGATGAGGTAACTGAGGCACATGGAAGTGAAATCACTTGCCCAAGGTCACACAGCAGACACATGGTGGAGCCTGGATTAGAACCCATGACCTTCTGATTTCCAGGCCTATGCTCTATCCACTAGACCATGCTGCTTCTCAGTAAAAGGCAAAAGATTTATTCACTTTGAAGAGTAGGGAGAGTTCCAGTTGTAACGTACTACTGGGCTTGGGCATCACCTTTGGGCAAATCACCCACGTCTTCTCCCTGGCCTGGAATGCCCTCCCTCCGCACATCCACCAAGCTAGTTCTCTTCCTCCCTTCAAAGCCCTACTGAGAGCTCACCTACACCAGGAGACCTTCCTGGACTGAGCCCCCTCCTTTCTCCCCCCCTCCTCCCTCTCCCCATCCCCCCCTTACCTCCTTCCCCTCCTCACATCACCTGTATATATGTTTTTACAGATTTATTACTCTATTTATTTTACTTGTACATATTTACTATTCTATTTATTTTATTTTGTGAATATGTTTTGTTTTGTTGTTTGTCTCCCCCTTCTAGACTGTGAGCCCGCTATTGGGTAGGAACTGTCTCTATATGTTGCCAGCTTGTAATTCCCAAGAGCTTAGTACAGTGCTCTGCACACAGTAAGCACTCAATAAAGATGATTGAATGAATGAATGAATATCACCAGTCACCAGTCATCACCATTGGGCATAATGATGGGGCTTTTACTTGGTGCAAGGGGAGTCCATCTCCAGGGAGCCTGCGAGTCTGGGGAACCTAGGTTCTAATCCCAGCTCTGCCACATGCCTGCTGGGTGACCTTGGGAAATCGCTTAACTTCCCCTTGCCTTAGTTTCCTCATCTGCAAAGTGGGGCTTCAATACCTGTTCTCTCTCCCTTTTAGACTTAGACTTCGATTCCTTCTAGACAGTGGGAAACTGCTACCACATTAATCCACTCACTTATTCTATCCCACCTTGACTACTGTATCAGCCTTCTTGCTGACTTACCTGCCTTCTGTCTCTCACCACTCCAGTCCATACTTCACCCTGCTGCCCGGATCATTTTTCTACAAAAAAGTAAAGGCCATGTTTTCCCACTCCTCAAGAAAATCCAGTGGTTTCCCATCCGCCTCCACGTCAAACAGAAATCCCTCATCATTGGCTTTAAAGCATTCAGTCACCTTGCCCCCTCCTACCTCACCTCACTACTTTGCTACAACAACCCAGCCAACACACTTCACTCCTCTAATGCCATCTTTCTCACTATGCCTCTATCTCTGTCTCTCCACCAAACTCTCTCCTACATCCTGCCTTTGTCAATCAGTCAATCAATCGTATTTATTGAGCGTTGTCCTGGAATGCCTTCCCACTTCATATCTGACAAACAATTACTCTCCCTCCCTTCAAAGCCTTACAGTAGGCACATCAACAAGAGGTCTTCCCTGACTGAGCCCTCCTTTCCTCTTCTCTCACTCCCTTCTGCATCGCCCTGACTTGCTCCCTTTATTCATTCTTCCTCCAAGCTCTGTGACACTTATTTACATATCTGAAATGTATTTACTTATATTAATGTCTGTCTCCCTGCCTGGAAAGTAAGCTCACCGTGAGCAGGGAATGTGTCCGTTTATTGAGCCACGCTGCTTAGGGAAGCAGTGTGGCTCAATGGAAAGAGCACGGGCTTGGGAGTCGGAGGTCATGGATTCTAATCCCGGGTCTGTCAATTGTCAGCTGTGTGACTTTGGGCAAGTCACTTAACTTCTCTGTGCCTCAGTTACCTCATCTGTAAAATGGGGATGAAGACTGTGAACCCCACATGGGGCAATCTGATCACCTTGTACCCTCCCCAGTGCTTAGAATAGTGCTTTGCACGTAGTAAGAGCTTAACAAATGCCATCATTATTATTGTTATATTGTACTCTCCCCAGGACTTAGTACAATGCTCCGCACACAGTAAGCACTCAATAAATACAACTGACTGACTGACTTACTGAACAGGGACTGTGTCTGACCTGATTTTCTTATATCTCCCCCAGCACTTAGTACAGTGGTTGGCACTTAGTAAATGCTTAAAAAATGCCACAATTGTTATTTTTAATTATCATTACCACCTTTCGCTCCACTTTCAGAGCCCTTCTGAAATCAAATCTCCTCCAAGAGGCTGCTCTGACTTGGCCTCATTTCTCCCCTTCATTCTCCTTTGCACTTGGATCTATACCCCTTAAGAACTTGATAGTCACACTATCCCAGCCCTACAATATTTAAGTACATTCCCCCTTAGTATTTTATCAAGTAAGGTAGAGTAAAATATATTACAGTCTATAGAGCTGGTGACAGTAAGTTTATGTACTGTTATTTAGGAAGCAGCAAGATGAAGAAAGATTTTTAGTTGTACAGTTGGTAAAATACCCTGGAATACAATTATTGTTTAAATGAAGTTCAATAAGTGTTGGTTAACTTGGCTTAGAAAGTTGCTTTTCTTTTGTCACTTCAGCTGCATTCAATCAACCAATGGCTTTTCTTGAGTGCTTACTGTGTCTGCAATCAATTAGTCAATAGTATTTATGGAATACTTACTGTGTGCACGGGACTGTAGTAAGCTCCTGGGAGAGTATAATGCTAGAGTTGCCAAACATGTTTGCTAAACATGTTCCCTTCTGATAAGAAGCTTATAGTCTAAAGAGGGAGGCAGACATTAAAATAAATAATAACTGCAATCAATTCTTAACTAGAAATGTGCTATGCACTTTCCCATCACTGTAAACAACACCATCATTCTCCTGCCTCAAGACTGTGACCTTGATGTTATCTTCTTTCATTCGACCCCCAGTCAGTCTGTCACCAAATCCTGTCAAGTCTACATTCACAGTATCTCTAGAATCCATCCCTTCCTCTCTATCCAAACCGCTGCCACATTTATGTTCCTCCTTGATTACTACATCAGCCTCCTCACTGACCTTCTTGCCTTCTTTCTCACCTGACTCCAGTCTATAATTCGCTTTGCTGACTCGATCGTTTTTTTCTGAAAAGACATTGAGTTCACATGTTCCCACTCTTCAAAAACCTCCGATGGTAACCCATCAGCCTCTGCATCAAAAAGAAACCCCTTACCATTGGTTTTTAAGGCACTCAATCAGCTCCCTCCCTCCTTCCTTACCTCATAATAGTACAACCCATCCATCACACTTCACTCCTTTAATGTCAATTTACTCTCTGCATCTGGATTTTCTACCCCGTCACTGATCCCCTGTCCACATCCTCCCTCTGTCCTGGAACTTTTTTTTTTTTGGTACTTCTTAAGAACTTAATGTATGCTACATACTATACTAAGTGCTGGAGTCCAGACAAGATAATCAGGTTAGACTCAGTCTCTGTCCCACATGGGGCTCCCTGTTTAAATTAGAGGGAATAGGATTTAATCCCCACTTTATAGATGAGGTAACTGAGGCACAGAAAAGTTAAGTGACTTGCCCTAGTTCACATAGCAGTTCTCTTTCCACTAGGCCACAGTGCTTTGGCTAAGTTCGGCTAAGAACTTCCCTCCCCTTTCATATCTCTCCATCCCCCCCATCTTACCTCCTTCCCTTCCCCACAGCACCTTTATATATGTATATATGTTTGTACATATTTATTACTCTATTTATTTATTTTACTTGTACACATCTATTTTATTTTGTTAGTATGTTTGGTTTTGTCTCCCCCTTTTAGACTGTGAGCCCACTGTTGGGTAGGAACTGTCTCTATATGTTGCCAATTTGTACTTCCCAAGCGCTTAGTACAGTGCTCTGCACACAGTAAGCGCTCAATAAATACGATTGATGATGATGATGATGATATCTGATAGCTGTCCACATGTTTTGTTTTGTTGTCTGTCTCCCCCTTCTAGACTGTGAGCCCATTGTTGGGTAGGGACCGTCTCTATATGTTGCCAACTTGTACTTCCCAAGTGCTTAGTACACTGTTCTGCACACAATAAGTGCTCAATAAATACGATTGAATGAATGAATCTCAGACCTGAGAAAAGTGCAGGGCCTCAAAATCTGGGGTCAGCCAACCCTTGTTCCACCCGTCTTGCACCACGTCTCGCTAATAATGTCAGTCCAGTCTGGCTTGAGCCCAGCCAGGATGCTAGTAGGGAGGCCACCCATCCAGCTACATATGAGGCACTCTGGTTTTCAGTTGGTTTGTTCCCTCTTCGAGTCTGACAGAATAATGGGCATGTTTCATCCGGTATTTTTTATTTTAAGTTCCCAGCCACCTTCCACCTCAGCTCAGGGTTCCCGGAACCGTGGGGGGCAAAATACAGCAGCTCAGGGGTAAGAAGGAGAGTCAAGGGGAGTCCTTTGAGAAACTCTCCAGATTCAGGTAGATTTAAGTGGGTTGCACATGGATTTGCTCTCTTTTATCACCCCTCCCTCAGCCCCAAAGCACTTAGACTGTAAACTTTTTTTCGGCAGGGAACGAATTCTGCTAATTCTGTTTTATTGTATTCTTCCAAACTCTTAGAACAGTTCTCTGAACATAGTAAGCATTCAGTAAATACCATTGATTGATTTATTGATTTATTGCTTGTGTACATATCCACAATTTATTTATAATTAATGCCTGTCTCCCCCTCTGGGCTGTCAACTTGAGGTGGGCAGGGATTATGTCTACCAGCTCTGTTATATTGTACTCTCTCAAGCACTTAGTGCAGTGCTATGCACACAATAAGCACTCAATAAATATGATAGACTGATTGATCAATTGTGCTAAATATTCTGTGATGTCATGCCAATGTGATGAGTGGAAAGGCGGTGAAGAAACTAGGAGGCTCCTTGTGGACAGGGAATGTGACTACCAACTCTTGTTACACTGTACCCTCCCAAGGCCTTAGTACAGTGCTCTGTACACAGTCAGTGCTCAATAAATTGATTGATTGATTGACTGATTGAAGAAGAGGCAGCCTCTAGTCTTGGGTCTTTGCTAATTTGGCTGGCAAGCACTTGGTACAGTGCTCTGCACAAAGCAGGTCCTCAAATACCACTGATTTGACTCTAATCAGGATCATCTCTCCAGGCCTTCTTTCACTAAGCTGGGAGATCAGAAGTGAATTTCCTTATCCAAACAGAATCAGTTCTGCCCTGAACACAAATATTATTATTATTAGTATCATTATTGTATTTGCTAAGCATGTACTATGTGCCAAGCACTATTCTAAGCACTAGAGTAGATACAAGATAAAATCTAATGAAAAAGGGCAGAAATAAATGGGATGCCAAGATAGGTAAATCTCAGTCAATATGTATTTGGTTTTAACAGAGACTTAAAGTTTATTGGGTAGAAACTACAATCAACAATTGGTGCCATCTCCCCTGCAGAATAACCTCTGCTCCTCTCCCGGGCAAGTATCTCTGCTCTGGGATCTTGTTTTCACCCTCTCCTAATTACCTTTAATTAATCCAAATGCAAGCAGTGAGATGATCTTGGAGTTTGCAAACACTGATGTCGTGAAACAGTAGCTGTGAATAGAAACTAGAGGTTCTCATTTGTGTGTGGGTGTCCCCTAGTTGATCACAGATGAGAAGTTGCTAACCGAAGGGAAATTAGGGTAGTAGACGTGAAAATAAGCCAGGGGGAATATGATTAGACATGTTGTATCATGCATAATCTGAAATGAATCCATAAAATCTACATGGGCCTCATAAGCGTGACCAGGTGGTACAACCCATCATCTAGTGCAAGCAAGATTACAGGGTTTGAAAAGCAGGATGTTGGTACAAAAGGGGGATTTGGACTGGCAGGTGGGGAAACTGGTCTTAGTCTATCTCGTTTGAAAATATGGGCATAACTGTGTACACATTAAACATGTGTATGTGTTGACCATTAGACAATTTGGCTTTTAAAGCCAGGCAATTCAAATTATGTATTGAATTAATTCGCCTCTCTGACCAGGGACACCAGTACCTTGTCAAGGAGGGAATCAGCCTCAAGGGACAGAGGCACTAAACCTCTAATTATTAGTGTGTGTGTGTGTGTGTGTGTGTGTGTGTGTGTGTGTGTGTTATAATTGGTTTAAATAACTATTATTCTACTCAAGTAAAAATCTACTTAAGTAGAAAAAAAGCACATACATTACCAAAACTTAATTAATACCTTGGATCTTTGGTGTTTTTCTTTCTTTATCACTGCTGGTTCCTGGGGAATTTGGATGTAAACAAAGCTGTCATCTTCCACGTTTTGTTTTGTTTAATATTTATTCCACAAAATAGGCTGAATAGTTCTAGGCTCAATTCTATCTGAATAATCATAATAATAATGATGGCATTTGTTAAGTGCTTACTACGTGCAAAGCACTGTTCTAAGCACTGTGGTGGATACAAGGTGACCAGGTTGTCCCACGTGGGGCTCACTGTCTTAATTCCCATTTGACAGATGAGGTAACTGAGGCACGGAGAAGTTAAGTGACTTGCCCCAAGTCACACAGCTGACAAGTGGCGGAGCCGGGATTAGAACCCACGACATCTGACTCCTAAACCTATGCTTTTTCCACTGAGCCACACTTCTGCTTCCCTGAAGGCAGGGGAAAGGATGGACTAGTTGAATTCCAGAGGTCTGGCTCTCCTTTAAGTTTCTATTATACCCATTAGGATTCCCTTATTCTAAATTCCTTGTCATTTCTATCTTTCACTTGACCTTCCATCTGCTCCTCCTCTTCCACTCAAGTACTTCCTTCCTTGCCCTTTCACTGACTTTACTCTCTCACAGAATTCACGTGGACAGGGAATGTATCTGTTTATTGTTATATTGTACTCTCTCAAGTGCTTAGAACAGGGTTCTGCTCACAGTAAGCTCTCAATAAATACAACTGGCCGAAGGACAAGGATTAAGTTACTAGCACAAATACTTCCTTCAGTATTTAAGTCAAAAATCAAAACTCAATGGAATTTATTGAGCGCTTATTATGTGCAGAGAGCTGTACTAAGCTGTACTATACTAAGCGCTTGGGAGGGTACAATACAACAGAGTGGGCAGACACATTCCCTTCTCATCAGGACTTACAATTTATAGGGGGAGACAGACAAAATGAATTTCGGTTATGAAATGCTATGTGCTCGGATCAGGGTGGTAGCATTTTGGAAGGAGAGGGAAGGGTGTATTTAGAGATTTTCTTAAAGGTAGAACCAACAGGATTTGGTGACTATGTGAGTTGAATGAGAGAAATGAATTGAAGATAGTGCCAAGGTTACAGGTTTGTGAGACAGGGAGGATAGTGATATTATCTACGGCTAATGAAAGATGGAGGAGAAAGCTTCTAGCTCATTATGGGCAGGTAACGTGTTCATTCATAATGAGGAGTTGATCCTACCTTATCTCACTGCCGAGATGAATGTCTATGGAGCAATCTCAGCAATTACTCAACAGCAAAACACAAGCAATTTAGCATGTAGGTACCATTGATATTTTCTAGCACATGTCCCTTTATATTGCTACACCGATATGTATTTAATTATATTTTATTCTTTCTTTAGCTCAACTCTAAACAAATGTGCTTAGAACAGTGCTTTGCACATAGGAAGCACTTAACAAATACCATTATTATTATTATTATTATTATTATTATTAAATGGTGTCTGTTTTTTAACATTAGCACTGGATGGCAGTGATGGGGGTTCATTAGAGTTACTCTTTACATTGAAATTTTTAGCAGCGATCCTTGGGGGTGAAGACACTTTATGTTATTTTTGGGTGGGGAATCCCTGGGAAGGAAGGGGGAATAATTGAAGGACTGCAATCAAGCAACATGGCTTAGAGGAAAGAGCATGGGGCTGGGAATCAGAGTCCCTGGGTTCTAATCCTGGCTCTACCAAAACGTCTGAAGTGTGACCTTGGGCAAATCACTTAATTTCTCTGTGCCTCAGTTCTTCTGGTCTCTTTCCTACTTAGACTTTAAGCTCCATACAGGGCAGAGACTGTGTCCAACCTAATTACCTTACATCTACCTCAGCACTTAGAACAGAGAACCGTATCTGACACAAAGTAAGTGCTTAATAAGTCCAATAAAAAAAAAATTGCTGGCCTTGCCTTACCCCATGGCGGAGGGTAGGGTTGTGGGCACATTCTCTGCCCACAATGAACTTATAGTCTAGAGTCTTCTCTGCGGCTTCCTCCACCCATCACATTCTGAGCTTCTGACTTTAGCCAATTGTGTGGCCTGATGATGGTGAGGGGATGGCGGGGATGACTATGGGGGTGTTGATATCAGCGCTTAGAACAGTGCTTTGCACAAAGTAAGTGCTTAATAAACGCTATTATTATTATTGTGGACACTAATTGCAGCTGGGGCAACCTTGGAAAGATCAAAGAACAGCTCAGGGCGGCTCTTTGATCTTTCTGATGATTTAATAATAATAATAATGGCATTTATTAAGCACTTACTATGTGCAAAGCACTGTTCTAAGCGTTGGGGAGGTTACAAGGACATCAGGTTGTCCCACGGGGGGCTCACAGTCTTAATCCCCATTTGACAGATGAGGGAACTGAGGCACAGAGAAGTGAAGTGACTTGCCCAAAGTCACCCAGCTGACAATTGGCAGAGCTGGGATTCAAACCCATGACCCCTGACTTCAAAGCCCGTGCTCTTTCTACCGAGCCACGCTGCTTCTCTAATTAGCTTCTAATCTTCTGAACGTTAAGGATCTCTGGATGAATGTTCCAAATTATCTCTTCTAAGAACTCTTTCTTATTAATAATCATACAAAGAATGTTTTTTGAAACATTTATGGTCAAGCACATAGTAAGGTACAAGATAATTAGATAAGACTCAGATTTGGGTAAAGGTCTCCCACAGGAAGAGGAACTTCTAATTTTGTGGTGGAGAAACTGAGGAAGAGAAAGAACACTGAGTGCTTACTGTGAGTGGAGCACTGTACTAAGTGCTTGGGAGAGTACAGTACGACATAGTCGGTAGACATATTCCCTGCCCACAAGGAGTTTGTAGCCTAGAGGAAGAGGCAAACATTAATATAAATAAATGAATTACAGATATGCACATAATTGTTGTGGGGCTGAGGGTGGGTTGAATAAAGGGGGACTCGGGTTGAAGTGAAGATCAGAAGTGGGAACCCTGCCATCCTGTTGGAGTTGGGCTGGGGTCATATAGGGGATCTTGAAGAAGACACGTTCTCTTTTCCTGGACTCCATCTTTGATCTGGAAAATTCTGGACTCTTCAGTCTCACTAAGGAACACTGCTTTTTCTTACATCCGAAAGATTTCTCCTCATCTAGACCGTGAGCTCTCTGTGGGCAGCAAATGTATCTACCAACTCTGATGTATTGTACCTACCCAAGCACTTACCGATCAATTAGTCAACCAGAAGTATCTATTGAGTGCTTACTGTGTGCAGAGCATGGTACTAAGTGCTTGGGAGAGCACGACATAGCAGTAAGTCAGTTAATCATATTTACTGAGTGCTTACTATGTGCAGAGCACTATACTAAGCCCTCAGGGAAGTACAGTGCAACAATATAGCAGACACATTCCCTTCCCACAACAAACTTAGAGGAATAGAGGTGGTAGAAATGTTCCTTGCCCACAAAACAGTGCTCTGCATTGATTGATTAATTGACTGATGCCTGAGTAGGAGATTTTACAACTTTTCTGAGTCACTTGTCCCAGTTTAAAATCAACCTGATAGGAGATTCTTTTCTGATACAACTTCAGCCCGCTGTTATATTGCTTCAGCTTTACTGGATGTAAAAAGTAACTTCAGTTTTTCTCTTTCTATACTTAGCATACACATCATATCTTGACTGTAGTAATGAAGTTATCTCCCTCAGCCTTCTCGACAGAGTGAAAAAACTCAACATTTTTTTTTTTAATTTACCATTTCTGTTGCCTATTTGTATGGCTCTTCTCCACGCAACAGTTTGATGGGGTTCCTGACTAGATCAGAAAGAAAGAATGACACCCTGTCGTCTGGGCTGCACAGAAGCTGTGGTTATGATAGAGGGGCAGCAAGGATGAATTCTCAGAAGCAAGAGGGAAAATGGATACTAATAGGGAAAACAGTATGCTTGGATGATGCCACTGGAATATGTCAGGCAGGAGAGAAGGAAAGATGGAGGAAGGAGAGGAACGGAATCACTTGGAGGAGAGAATTAGACATTTGAATGTAAATATTAGTCTGTTTCTACTGGCTAGAAGAAACACCATTGAAACCCCTCAAATTCTGGTCTTTCTTTGATCCTGCGGCCCACTCCCTTGCCTTGGAAATGTGACCTAATCTTGCTTTTATCGACACCATTGTCTCATGGCCCTCCTTTCACCTTTCCAGGCCCTCTTGACTAATCTATTTTTCTGGCTGTTTCTCTGCCCTCACCCTCCCTCAAGACTCTGTTCTGAGTCTCCTTGTTTCATTTTGTACTTACACCCTTGGGGAGTTCATCTGTTTGCATGAATTCAGTGACTGCCTCTATGTAAATGTCTCTCATATCTCAGGACACCTCTACACAGATATGTCACCAGCACCTCAAGCTCAGCATGTTCAAAACTGAAGTCCTCATCTTCCCTCCCAAATCCTCTCCTCCAACTAACTTTCCTATCACAGGTGACCATGCCATCATCCTCCCATCTCTGGTGTCCAAAGCTTGGCATTATCCTTGACTCCTTCCTCTCAACCTCCGTCTTCAGCCCATGAGTTAAATCAATCAGTCAATCCATCAGTGATATTTATTGAGTGCTTACTATGAGAAGCAGCATGGCTTAGTGGAAAGAGCACGGGCTTGGCAGTCAGAGGTTGTGGGTTCTAATTCTGACTCTGACACTTGTCAGCTGTGTGACTTTGGGCAAGTCACTTCACTTCTCTGTGCCTCAGTTTCCTCATCTGTACAAGGGGGATCAAGACTGTGAGCCCCAAGTGGGACAACCTAATAATCTTGTATCTATCCCAGTGCTTAGAACAGTGCTTG
This sequence comes from Tachyglossus aculeatus, assembly GCF_015852505.1. NCBI lineage: Eukaryota > Metazoa > Chordata > Mammalia > Monotremata > Tachyglossidae > Tachyglossus > Tachyglossus aculeatus. The sequence goes on from NC_052070.1 coordinate 55,603,004, forward strand.
GCACATAGTAAGTGCTTAACAAATACCAACATTATTATTATTATTATTATTATTATTATTATTATTATTATGTACAAAGCACTGAACTAAGCATTTGGGAGAGTACAAAAGAATTAACAGATATGTTCCATGCTCATGAGTCGCTTACAGCCTAGAGGGGCTCTTCCTCCAATTGCTTCTTCCTCCACATTGCTCCCTAAATGCTCAATAAATACCATTGACTGAAGGATCGGAGTTCGCTCCTTCCTCTCCATCCAGATGGCCACCTTGTTGCTCCAGATTCTTGAATACTACATAATAATAATAATTATGGTATTAAGCGCTTATTGTGTTTCAAGCACTGTTCTAAGCAGTGGGATAGATACAAGGTAATCATGTTCTCCCATGTGGGGCTCATAGTCTTAATCCCCATTTTACAGATGAGGTAACTGCGGCACAGAGAAGTTAAGTGACTTGCCTAAAGCCACACAGGAGACAAGTGGCAGAGGCGGGATAAGAACCCATGTCTTCTGACTCCCAAGCCCAGGCTCTTTCCACCAAGCAACGCTGCTTCTCATCAGCTTCCTTGCAGACCTCCTTGCCTCCAGTATCTCCCCTCTCCTATCTATACTTGGCTCTGCTGCCCTCACCCTTTTTCTAAAACCTCATTCTACACATTTCTCCCTCTCCTCAAAAATCTTTAGTGGTTACCCATTCCTCTCTACATCAAGCAGAAACTTCTGACCGTTACCTTTAAAGTGTTCAGTCAGCTCTTACCTATTTAGCCATTCTCTTCTCCCACTGCATCCTAGCTCAGACTCTTCATTTCTCTCAAGATCACCTACTCGGTTAGGTCTCAGTTTTGCCTCACCTGACCTCCTGCTTATTCATTCAATCGTATTTATTGAACGCTTACTGTGTGCAGAGCACTGTACTAAGTGCTTAGGAAGTACAAGTTGGCAACATATAGAGATGGTCCCTACCCAACAGTGGGCTCACAGTCTAGAATATGTCCTCTCCATTGCCTGAAACTCTCTCCCCCTTCATATTCAACAAACCGTGGCTCTAACCACCTTCAGAGGCCTTGGGAAATCACATCTTCACAAGGCCTGCCCAAATTAATTATCTCTCCCTTGAGGTACATCTCCCCGCAAATTACCTCTTCAGAACTTCTGCACCAATTACACATTTGCGTACACACGACCATAGCACATAGCTCATAGCACTTTGACCTACATACCCTACTATCTAACCACTAACCTATATGTTTTATGCACCTCTCCTCTTCCTCTGATCGGTAATTTATTTCAGCATCTGCCTCAATTGTTGGATTGTAGCTCTTAGAAGGCTCCGTTGTACTCACAAAGTGCTTAGTGCCGTGCTCTGCACACACTAGCCACTCATTAAATAGTATTCGTTGATTGACTGAAATTTCAGAATTGAATGAATTCAAAGTTGGGGGATGTGATGCCGGGAAGGGAAGTTTTTCCCTTTAAAAAAAAGCGGAGAATGGGCAATAAATAAACTTTATTTGTGGCTCAAAGGCTCCTTCCTCCCTGGAATTTTTTACCCTTCCACTCTCCCCTCTTCACAACTATAATCAGCTCCAAAAGCGTTTGAAGTTTAATGTGGAAAAAATGCAAAACATTTGGTTCTTCATTGGAAAATGGCCTGCCTCTGTCCCTGTGATATAACAATGTAGCCTCCCAGCTCATTTCAACTACTGGTGTGATTCAAGAAAATTGCAGGGTTCAAAAAGTCACCAAAAGACATAGGGCGGGGATTAAAATCATCCCTTTAAATTGCTCCTGAAAGCCAAGAGGGAGCTGAAGACATCTACAAGAAGGCTGAGGTGCCAGCCTTTGGTAGAGGACGGGAAGAAGGTGAACTTTACATTAGTTGGTACTTTAATGTGTTCTCCGAGAGCGACGAAGGATGGAGGGATGTGAGCAATTCTCTTGACAAGTGGCCAGAATGCCTGAGAAAGAGCTGAAGTGGAGCTTGAGAGAGCTTAATAAGAGTTTGGTAAATAATTAGAGTTTTAAAAGTTCACTCAGCCAGCCAGTTGTTTGATCTCGGACGTCACCGCCCATGGATGCTGCTATGCTGAATCAGCTTCTTGAGCGGTGGCATGATTCCCACTGACCAAGCCGGAGATTTTTCCATCCAAGATGCTTTGGGGTGAATTAGTGCTCAGAATTTAAACGCACTGGCTGCCCCCTCTGAGGGAAAGAGCCAGTGCTGGGGTGTGGTTTGGTGTGGTTAGGTGAATGAAGGGCAAGACGGAACAGGCCCGACCTTTGAGATACTCGATTTTCCCCTCTGCCGTGGGAAAGCGGGGATTTGGAGGGGTGACCCGCCCAAGGTCAGCGAGTCGGTGACAGAAACAAGATGGTAGAACTGGAAGTTGGAAGTCCACTGGACCTTCATTGGCTGGTCAATCTACCATGGGGAAATCTCCCAACCCCTGTTCTGTACGGTTAGAAGCAGAGGATTGGAAACTCCATAAGCTATACAGAACATGTTACCATGGACAGATGTGACATCTCCCTTGGGAGATCTTTAAAAGTAAGAAAGAGCATTGAGAAATATTGTCAAGTGAGCTAAATGCACATAGAACAACAAGGGAGACTTTACAGTGCTTGACATAGAGTAAGCGCTTAACTAATACCATAAAGAATTAGCAAATTAAGCAGATGGCATGCCTGCTCTCTGGGAACATCTAGAACATCATCATCATCGTCAACACTATTAGTTGACAACCTACTTGAAGTTCCTTGAGGACAGGAATTTTGTCATCCAAGTCTGCTAGTACTTTCCCAAAATCTTAGTCCGGTGCTCTGTACCCAATAAGTGCTTAGTACATATTATTGGTTGATTACTTTGTGCAGAGCACAGCCATTTTTTCCTTGTGGGTTCATCCTCCCCACTCTTGTGAGTTCCTTATGGGTCAGGGATAGTGTTAGAGCCAGTGGCAGAGAAGCTGCATGCCCTAGTGGATAGAGCACAGGCTTGGAAGTCAGACCTGCTTTCTAATCTTGGCTCTGCCACTTGTTTGCTGTGTGACTTTGGGCAAGTCACTTCACTTCTCTGTGCCTTGATTACGTCCTCTGTAAAATGGCAGTAAAGACTGTTAGCCACATAGGGGACTTGGAACAGTGCTTGGCACATAGTAAGTGCTTAACAAATACCATTATTATTATGTCCAACCTAATTAGTCTGTATCTTGAGAACGGGCTTGGAAGTCGGAAGGACCTGGGCTTTAATCCTGGCTCCACCATATATCTGCTATGTGACCTTGGGAAAGTCATTTAACTTCTCTGTGCCTCAGGTATCCCATCTGTAAAATGGGGATTATGACTGTGAGCCCCATGTGGGGCAGGGACAGTGTCCGACCTGATTAACTTGTATCTACCCCAGTGCTTACAACATTTAACAAGTACCGCAATCATTATTAATTCGTATTACTATCATCCTAGGGCTTAGTACAGTACCTGGCACATAAGAAGTGCTTAACAAATGCCATTAAAAAAAGTCCTTTATTTTCCCAAGAACTTAAAACAGTTCTTATATTGTAAATGTTTCATAAGAGTTATTATTGATTACAATTGTTTGTCTGGTCTAGGCACTTAGGGACAGAGAAGAACATTAAAGCCCTCAAGAAGCTTATGATCTAATGGGAGAGGAAGAGCATACGCAAATCTCCAACCAGACAAAAAGTGAAAAAGTAAGAGCATAGCAGCTAATTGATAAAAAAAGGCAAGTAAACAAATAAATGATTAAATCGATTCCAAGCATTTAAAAACAAAAACACCAAGGCGGTGAATGGGGTCTGATGACTAGGAGGGTGTGAATTAGTCAGGGCCTGCTCATGAATGACTCTGAAGGTGGGGAGGGGTGTGATTTGAAGGAGCTGAAATGTGGAGGCAAAAGCCGAAGCAAAGGAGCAGAGTGAGGAGATTCAGAAGTGCGGTACAATTAGAAGGCAATTTGGGAGGACCAGTTAGAATTCAATCGTATTTATTGAGCACTTACTGTGTGCAGAGCACTGTACTAAGCACTTCTAGAATGAGCTGGAGTAATAATGGAGACAGAATAGGTAGTTAAGAGAGAGACAGCTAATGGAGAGCTTTGAAGCCAATTCTTTTTTTATGATATTTGTTAGGTGCTTACTATGCGCCAAGCACTGTAATAATAATAATAATGATGGCATTTATTAAGCGTTTACTATGTGCAAGGCACTGTTCTAAGCTCTGGGGAGGAGACAAGGTGATCAGGTTGCCCCACGGGGGGCTCACAGTCTTAATCCCCATTTTACAGATGAGGTAACTGAGGCCCAGAGAAGTGAAGTGACTTGCCCAAAGTCATACAGCTGACAATTGGCAGAGCTGGGATTTGAACCCCTGACCTCTGACTCCAAAGCCCGGGCTCTTTCCATTGAGCCATGCTGCTTCTCTAAGCCAAGCTGTACTACGTGCTAGAGTAGATACAAGCTAATCAAGTTGGACCTAGACCCCGTCCCACATGGGACTCACAGTCTTAATCCCCATTTTACAGATGAAGTACCTGAGGCACAGAGAAGTACTTCCCAAGCGCTTAGTACAGTGCTCTGCACACAGTAAGCGCTCAATAAATATGATTGATGATGATGATGAAGTGGCAGAGTTGGGATTAGAATCCAAGCCATTTGGATTCTCAGGCCCTTGCTGTATCCACTAAGCCATGCTGTCTCTCAAAGTCAATGACATGGAGGACTAGCTAAGCACAAGAAAGATTGTGCTATATCCCAGGAGATACTGCTCCAGGTGAACAACAAATTAATACAGTTTGTTCCCAATTTAACCCCTAAGGGGTGGGACTGCTATAAATATAGGGCTGAAAGGGCAACTGCCCCAGGCCCCCATCCTTCGGGGCCTCCATTTGGCTCTTGGAGGAGTTACATGGTCTCTGCCTCACCTCCATCATGACTGCCGTAGGTAGCACTCACCCTGGCTGGGTTAAATAGAAGTATTCTCTTGGAGGAAGGAGCTCTCTAAGGAGGGCAGCAGATGAACTTTGCCGTAGAAGGTCATCTGCTTTTAGACTGTGAGCCCACTGTTGGGTAGGGACTGTCTCTATACGTTGCCAATTTGTACTTCCCAAGCGCTTAGTACAGTGCTTTGCACACAGTAAGCTCTCAATAAATACGATTGATGATGATGATGATCTGGCTTTCCCTGCCTTGAGAAGAGGCAGAGACCTAAATTAAATGACTCTGGAGTCTCTCTCTCTCTCTCTCTCTCTGTAGTCTCTTTCTCTCTCTATTTTTTTTTTTTAAATGATACTGGTTAAGTGCTTACTACATGCCAGGCACCATACTAAGTGCTGGGGTAGATACAAGATAATCAGGTTGGATACAGTCCTTTTCCCACATGGGGCACTTAATCTAATGGGGAGGGAGAAGTAGTATTTAATCCCCATTTTGCAGATAAGGGAATTGAGGGTAGAGAAGTTGAGTGACTTGCCCAAAGTCACACAGCAGGTAAGTGGCAGAGTCAGGATTAGAACCAAGTTCTTCTGACTCCCAGGACAGTGCATTTTCCACTCGGCCACGCTCCTTCCAACGTTTAAAACCTGTCTGCCTACATTTTGGTCATGGAGGGGTTCAACTTGGGAGCATAAAGCAGGGAATGATTGTGGTGTATTTTTTTGGTAAAGGAATGTAACTGTGTGGTGTGGAATTAGTCATTTGGCAGGACACTTAGTAAAGAATGCAAATGCGAAAACCAGGCACTCACATGGGAATTTCATTTCAATTCTCTGTTAAAAAAATGTCATCAGCTCTTTCTGAAATTCTGGTACCTTCTCTTACTTTCCATTTCCTGCTGTTAGGGTGGAGGAGGAATCAAGGCTTTGGTCATATCGGCAAAGAGCAAAATGTGTTCTCTAGAGAAATTTGTTCGAGGCCTAAATCTGTACTGTATGTGCTAGGCAAATTGAATATTAAATACAAACTTAACGTAAGCTGGGACTACATCATTTCAACAAGAACATTGTTATTTTCCTACACCTCTTCTCCTCCTTTGGGTATTCCTTTTCTAAAGGAAACTTGACTTTAGTCTCTCTGACAGAGAGCATTGCAAGTCTTTCTAGCCCCCAGCTTTCTTCACCTGGCTAATAATAATAATAATATTTGTGAGCCCACAGTTGGGTAGGGACCGTCTCTATATGTTGCCAACTTGTACTTCCCAAGCGCTTAGTACAGTGCTCTGCACACAGTAAGCGCTCAAGAAATATGATTGATTGATTGATTGATTAAGTGCTTATTATGTGCCAAGCACTGTACTAAGTGCTGGAGTAGATCCAAGTTAATCAGGTCAGACACAGTCCCTGTCCTACATGGGGCTCACAATCTAAGCAGGACAGAGAACAGGTATTGAATCCTCATTCCATATACATTGTGGCATTTGTATGTAGGATATTTAGGCACAGAGAAGGTAAGTATTTGCCCAAGGTCACACGGTAGACAAGTGGCAGAGCCGGGTTTAGAATGCAGATAATAATAATAATAATCATGTTGGTATTTGTTAAGTGCTTACTATGTGCCAAGCACTGTTCTAAACGCTGAGGTAGATAGAAGGCAATCAAGTTGTTCCATATAGGGCTCACAGTCTTCATCCCCATTTTACAGATGAGGTAACTGAGGCACAGAGAAGTTAAATGACTTGCCCAAGGTCACACAGTTGACAAGCAGCAGAGCCGGGATTAGAACCCATGACCTCTGACTCCTAAGCCCAGGCTCTTTCCACTAAACCAAGCTACTTCTCAGATTTTCTGACTCCAGGGCCTGCGCTCTTTCCCCTAGGCCACACTGCTCCTAATTAGTCCAATCACCTGCAAACGAAGGTGGGCGGCTTCTTCCAGACAAACCCCTTCCATCCAATCAGTGTTGGTCTTTACTTGTTCCGTGGCCCCAGGGCCAGGGCAGCCCTGGTATCAGAGGATCTTTGTCCAATTGCTATTCAGTTGCTTTAAAAGCCCTCCATCACCTTACTCCCTCCTACCTCACCTCGCTACTCTCCTACTATAACCCAGCCCACATATTTAGCTTCTCTAGTACCAACCTTTTCACTGTGCCCTGATTTCTCCTGTCTGGACGCCGACCCCTATCCACGTCCTGCCTCTCTCCTGGAACCCCTCCTCAAATACGATGGGCAATTACTCTCTCCTGCTTCAAAGCCTTATCGAAGGCACATCTCCTCCAAGAGGCCTTCCTAGATTAAGCCCTCCCTTTCCTCTTCTCCTACTCCCTTCTGCATCACCCTGACTTGCTGCCTTTGTTCTCCCCCCACCTCCAGCCCCAAGCACTTATAATAATAATAATAATAACAACATTTGTTAAGCACTTACTATATGCCAAGCACTGTTCTAAGTGCTGGGGGGATACAGGGTAATCAGGTTGTCCCAGATAGGGTTTACAGTCTTAATCCCCATTTTCCTGATGAGGGAACTGAGGCACAGGGAAGTTAAGTGACTTGCCCAAAGTCACACAGCTGACAAGTGGTGGAGCTGAGATTAGAAGCGCTTAGTACAGTGCTCTGCACACAGTAAGTGCTCAATAAATACAATTGATTGATTGATTGATTAGAACCCATGACCTCTGACTCCCATGCCCGTGCTCTTTCCTCAGAGCCATGATGCTTCTCCAGATACGTACTTATGTACATATCTGTAATTCATTTATTTCCATTGGCATCTGTCTCCCTCTCTCTAGATTGCAAGCTCACTGAGGGCAGTGAGTGTGTCTATTGTTGTATTGTGCTCTATCAAGGGCTTAGTACAGTGCTTTGTACAAGTAAGCATTCAATAAATTCGATTGAATGAATTGATTGAATGAATGAATATCTACCTTTGAGCATAAGGTCAGAGACAGGCCCAAGGGATTGTTCTGTCAGTTGTATTTACTTACTATGTGCACAGCACTGTAGTAAACACTTGGGAGAGTATAATAAAAGAGAATTAGCAGACATATTCTCTGCCCACAATGAGCTTACAGCCTAGAGTTTGTTCTCCCTCTTACTCAAGACTGTGAGCACCAAGCAGGAGAGAGACGTTACATGACCTAATTAACTTGTATCTACCCCAGCACTGTGTATATATGTACATATTTATTATTCTATTTATTTTATTAATGATATGTATATATCTATAATTCTATTAATTTAGACTGATGCTATTGATGCCTGTCCACTTGCTTTGTTTTGTTTTATTGTCTTTCTCCCCCCTTCTAGACTGTGAGCCTGTTGGGTAGGGATTGTCTCTATCTGTTGCCAAATTGTACTTTCCAAGAGCTTAATACAGTGCTCTGCACACAGTAAGCGCTCAATATTATGAATGAATGAATAAATGAACGAATGGTGTTTGTCACATAGTAAATACTTAACACATACTTTAAAAGAAAGAGACTTTTTTTCCCAAATGAGGTCCATTGGTCCTCATGGAGACTGCAGGCTCTCTCCGTCCCATCAGGGCTTGTTCCTGAAAGAGATTTGTGGTTGGGGAGCAAGGGTGGGGCTGCCAACACTTCTGAGTCGCTGGTATCAGTCAGGAGGTCGATGTCAGAGTACTGTTTATAGTTTCATAGCAAACGATTGCTCTTTGCTGTTTACTCTCAAATGCTTAGTTCAGTGCTCAGAAAATACCATTAATTGACTGACTGTTCATTCCAGCTCCCTCTGATGCCTCAGAGGCTGTTGGTGCCATTGAGACTCTGAATTTTTTTCCCACTTTTTGCTAGTTTTGCCTCAGGCAGACATGGCTCTAGGTTTTTTGCTTTCTATGTCCCATTTTTGGCAAATAGCAGCATAGGAAAAACCGTTTCTGTGGGTAGCCAGGGGTAGGGGGTTGATAGCGCTCCTCGGGGAGAACCATTTTCTAATTCTGGCCCCTCCAGGACTCCCATCCTTCCTTCTCTCAATAGTCAGTCAGTCAATTGTCAGTCAATCTGTGTGCAGAGCACTGTACTAAGCACTTGGGAGACTACAGTATGACAATGTAACAGGCACATTCCCTGTCCACAAAGAGCTTACGGTCTGGAGGGGGAGACAATCATTAATGTAAATTAACAAATTACAGATATGTACATAAGTGCTGAGGGGGTGGGAGGGCGATGAATAAAGGGAGCAAGTCAGGGTGACGCAGAAGGGAGTAGGAGAAGAGGAAAGGAGGGCTTAGTAGTGAAGTCCTCTTGGAGGAGATACTCTCTCTCCCTCCTCTCTCACCCTTATCTCTCCTCCCCTGCCCCCATTTCCATGACCCTGTCCAAGGTTTGGCCCCAGATGGAACCTAGAATCACAGTTCTTCCTTCTGCAGAGTCGGTTTTAGGGGGTAGGTTGGAGAAGCAGCAGCCCTGAGGTCCCCAAACGGAGAAGTCTGTGGAGGGGATGCCAGCAGGGTCTTCTCCTCAGAACTTTGCAAGTGTGGAAATTTTGAGATCCATGGATTGTATGGTTTAAGTCATTTGTCCACTGCATTTGTCATTCATTTCTACGGTTATGTTCTCAACAAAGGGTTTGGGCAGCCTTGGGCTAACTTCTGCAAAACATTCAGTCTGCAAAACTATGTCAGTGTGTTTTGCTGCATGCCGCATGATACCCATGCAGATCCTTATGTATGCCAGGGCAACCACTCTAGGGAGAGATGTATATTTTTCCTGCATCAGGGAGTCCAAATACCTGAAACTGGCCTGTCATCCTGGCATGGAAGGTGAGATAGTGGGGAGAGTGATCGTAGTCCCTCTCTCTGTGCCCAGACCTTCAGGGGTGAATTCCAGGGTTTGACCATTTTGGCCAGACTGGCTTCCATTTCCTCTCCTGTCCTGTTCCTGTTTTCTTTATTTTTTTTTTTAATTAAAAAGAGGCATTTAAATTATAAAGGGATACAACAAGGAATTTTACCCTTAATGTCCAGATTTATTCCTGGCAGACAGAACACCTCCTGGCCCCCTGAGGCACTGGAGAGCCAGAGGAATGGACAAAAAGGATTCCCCAGAGCAGTAACACTCTTCATACAGACTGTGAGCTCATTATAGGCAGGGGATGTACCTACCATCTCTATTTTATTGCTTAGTGATTAGTACAGTGCTCTGCACACAGTAAGCACTCAATAAATACCACTGATTGGTTGGCTGATAATAGATTCAAGAAGGTAATCATCACCCCCAGTATCTTGACTGAGGCCTACTAAGGGCAGAGTCTCTGTCCCCTTTGTTGGGTGTTTCTGACTCCCTAGAAATAATAATAATAATAATGATGGGATTTATTAAGTGCTTACTATGTGCAAAGCACTGTTCTAAGCACTGGGGAGGTTACAAGGTAATCAGGTTATCCCACAGGGGGCTCACAGTCTTAATCCCCATTTTACAGATGAGGGAACTGAGGGTCAGAGAAGTTAAGTGACTTGCCCCAGGTCACACAGTAGACATGTGGTGGAGCCAGGATACGAACCCATGACCTGTGCTCTTTCCAGCACTTACTATGTGCCAAGCACTTTTCTAAGCAATGGGGTAGAAATAAGGTTATCAGGCTGTCCCTGTCCCAAGTGGGGCTCAAGTCTTAATTCCCAATTTTTAGATGAGGTAACTGAGGCAGAGAAAAGTAAAGTGACTTGCCCAAGGTCACACAGGAGAAAAGCGGCACAACTGGGATTAGAATCCATGTCTTTCTTGCTCCCAGGCCCGGGCTCTATCCACTGTGCTGTGCTGCTTAACAAACAATGGAGGACAAATAATGATAATAATAATGATGACATTTGTTAAGCGCTTATTATTTGCAAAGCACTGTTCTAGGCGCTGGGGAGGAAACAAGGTGATCGGGTTGTCCCACGTGGAGCTCACAGTCTTAATCCCCATTTTACAGATGAGGGAACTGAGGCCCAGAGAAGTCAAGTGACTTGCCCAAGGTCACACAGCTGACAAGAGGCGGAGCCGGGATTAGAACCTATGACCTCTGACTCCCAAGCCCGGGCTCTTTCCACTAAGCCACGCTGCTTTGGGAAGCTTTCAGTAGGCTGTACTGATCAAGGCATCAAACAATAATAATTACGGTATTTGTGTAGTAATTATTAAGTGTAAAGCAGTATTCTAAGCACTGGAGTAGATGTAAACTAATCTGGCTGGACTCAGTGCCTGTCTCACATGGCACTCAAAGTCCAAGTAGGAGGGAGAACAGGGAAGCAGTGTGGCCTACTGGGAAGCAGCATAAAAATCAGAGGACCTGAGTTCTAATTCCAGCTCCGCCACTTTGCTGTGTAACCTTGGGCAAGTCATTTCGCTTCTCTGTGCCTCGGTTCCTTCATTTGTAAAATGGGGATCAAGAGTGGGAGCTCTATGTGGGACAGCTCTATGTGACCAACCTGATTAACTTGTATCTACCCAAGCGCTTAGTACAGTGCTTAATAATACTACTAATACTAATAATGACATTTGTTAAGTGCTTACTATGTGCCAAGCACTGTTTTAAGCACTGGAGGGGATACAAGGTAATCAGGTTGTCCCACATGGGGCTCACAGTCTTAATCCCCATTTTACAGATGAGGTAACTGAGACACAGAGAAGTTAATTGACTTGCCCAAAGTCACACAGCTGACAAGTGGCGGAGCCGGGATTAGAACCCATGACCTCTGACTCCCAAGCCCATGCTCTTTCCACTGAGCCATGCTGCTTGACACACAGTGATCATTTAACAAATGCAACAATTATTATTAGATGCCCATTTTGCAGATGAGGTAACTGAGACACAGAGAAGTTAATTGACTTGCCCAAAGTCACACAGCTGACAAGTGGCGGAGCCGGGATTAGAACCCATGACCGCTGACTCCCAAGCCCATGCTCTTTCCACTGACCCATGCTGCTTGACACACAGTGATCATTTAACAAATGCAACAATTATTATTAGATACCCATTTGATGGATAAGGAAATTGATGCCCAGAAAAGTGAAGTGTCTTGCCCAAGATAACACAGCAGGCAAGTGACTGAACCAGGGTTAGAGTCCAGGTCCTCTGATGCTCAAACCCTGGTTCTTTCAACTAGGTCACACTGCTTTTCTGCTTCAAATTGAGACCCTTACTTAGAGTAATTCCTTCCACTTGCCTTTTCCAAATTCTTGGAGATCAGGAGGGCATGGGTAGCAGTATCTCTTCATGGAAGGCAAGGAAAGAGAAGACTTAAGCGATTGAAGGCCAAACATCAAGTCTGGGGTGAATGTGAACTAGAAACCAAGCCCAAACCAAGGACTGACCCTTTCCTCTGAAACTAGCCTGCCTCTCCTTTAACCCTTTATGGCAATGTCCCCGGTTTTCTTCCGTGCTGTGAACATAAGCCTTACTTCAATAGAATGAGGCTCTATCGGGGCAGGATTAAGAAATCTGAGGTGATTATTTGGCAGGCATTTCAGGGCATCTAGAGCCGAGCCCTGTTTTCCCTAGGATTTAAGTTTGTTGCAAACGTCAGCCTTTTTGAGGGTTATGGGTGGAAGGAAAGGAGTTTGTTTTGCAAAATGACCTGAATCTTTTTGTGCTTGGTGTGATAGGGTCAAGAGGCAATGGACAACTGGTCATTCAGAAGTCATCATCATCATCAATCGTATTTATTGAGCGCTTACTATGTGCAGAGCACTGTACTAAGCGCTTGGGAAGTACAAATTGGTAACATATAGAGACAGTCCCTACCCAACAGTGGGCTCACAGTCTAAAAGTCCTTTCAACACTCAAAATATGATTACTCTCAGTTTAAAAGGAAGACCGGTGAATGATCCCCCTGAGAGTTGGGTACCTTGTCTAATTCTCATAATGATTGTGGTATTTATTAAGCATTTATCACATGCCAAGCACTGCACTAAGCACTGGGGTAGATACAAGATCATCAGGACCCACATAGGGCTCACAGTCTAAGTTGGAGGGTGAACAGGTATTGAATTTCCATTGACAAGGTGAAGAAACTGAGGCCCAGAGAAGTTAAATGACTTGCCCAAGGTCACACAGCAGACAAATGGCAGATCCAGGATTAGAACTCAGGAACTTGATAAATACTATTACTACTACTACTATAGCTACTTCTTATACTACTGCTAGTATTACCTTCACCCAGGCTGCCTTATGTGAAAACTCCCAGTTTGGAAAGGGAACATTCAGGAATCCATGGAGGATAGTTATGGGCAGGGAATGTTTGCTAATTCTGTTGGGTTATACTCTCCCAAGTGATTAATACAGTCTCTGCTCATAGTACGCCCTCAATAAATAACATTGATTGATTGACTGATTGAAAAGAAGGCGGTAATTAGAATTCTAGCATCCTCTCCCACTTCCACTTCCTCTGACTCTGCCCCTTCCTTGCCACCTTTATTTCAATCAATCAATGGTATCTATTGAGATTTTACCAGGTGGAGAATACTATACTGAGATCTTGAGAGAGTACAGTACAATACAGCACTTACATTCACATCTTCAAATTATATATTATAAATTACTTATTTATTCATATTAATGTCTGTCTCTCTCTTTAGACTGCAAGCTCATTATGGGCAGGGAACCCATCTGCTAATTCCATTGTACTCTCCCAAGCACTTAGTACAGGGCTTTGCACATAATTAACACTCAATAAATACCACTGATTGATTGATAGTTAAGATCCCTGCCCATAAGGAGTTTACAGTCTACAGGAGAAACAGATATTAAAGTAGATTAGGGAAAGGTGAAAGAGTAGAGTGTAAGAAGAGGTCCATAAGTGCTGTGGGACTGGAATGGGCATCAACAGGCTTAAGGGTCACACAGCCAAGTTCTTAGTCCACACACGGGGCAGGTCAGATGGAGAAATAAAGGGTTTAGTCCAGAAAGGCCTCTTGGAGGAGATGTGATTTTAGGAGGGTTTGGAAGGTGGGCAGAGTGGTAGGCTGTCAGATATGAAGGAGGAAAGACTTCCAGCCCTGAGGGAGAATGTGGGCAAGAGGCTGGTGGCAGGATTGGCACATTTTCCCTTTGGTTTAAGAAAAGGCTCTCCAAGCCACTACTAAAACACATCGGCTTCAAGGTTTTAGTGGCCCACTTTGGCATGGGTTGATGGCAGGAATTGTTTTCAGCTGGAGGCCCGAGCCTGTCTGGTCCTTCCAGCAACAGACCGTGAAAAGATTTACAGCTTTGATCATTATAAGGAGGACCAGTTTACAGCCACATGTTCCACAGAAATGGGACCTTAGCTAGCAGGCTGCCTTTTCCCACTTAGAGTCAAGAACCTTTTCAGGGGTGGGGGGAGTGAGGGGCTTTTTCTTGTTTGTTTGTTAAATTAACTAGCAGGCCCTGGAGCCCAGTTAAAGTTGATGGCATACACATAAGGTTAACGTATCAAGGAGGCTAAGAATTAGATACTGGAGGCCTGGAATCTAGGGTTTGGGAAGGCTCCATATGGGATTTTGTAAAGTTACTTAATGGTTTAGGGTTTGGAGAGGGTGGGACCGTTCGTGAGTTGAATGAATTTATCAGTTGATTAAATGAAGTGGTTCAAATGTCTTGAGATCCTGAGTTGAAGCACACCTTAGAAACAAAAACCATCAATAGCTTAGGCTGGAAGGAATCTAGAGAGCTCAGTACATCTCTTCCCTGGTTCCCCCACCCCCACCCCCAAGGCGGTTTAACACTTAAATCACTCTCTAATTTAAAAAAAAAAATATCTGGGAAGGAGGCCCCACAGCCTCCCTTAGTCATGTGTCCTAGTGTGATTTGTGCTGGCAATGTGCATTTTCAAAGCTCTTTATAAACATTACCCAATCCACACTATGGCCTTAAACACTAAAAGCTGCGTGGCTCAGTGGAAAGAGCCTGGGTTTGGGAGTCAGAGGTCATGGGTTCTAATCCTTGCTCCGCCACATGTCTGCTGTGTGATTTTAGGCAAGTCACTTAACTTCTCTGAGCCCCAGTTTCCTCATCTGTAAAATGAGGATTAAGACTGTAAGCCCCACTTGGGACAACCTGATCACCTTGTATCTCCCCCAGCGTTTAGAACAGTGCTTTGCACATAGTAAGCACTTAACAAATGCCATCATTATTATTATTATTATTGGGGAGTCCTACTGTTCCCATTGGTTGCCTGGCAAAATTACAGCAGTCAATCCATGAATGGCATTTACTGAGTGCTTACTGTGTGCAGAGCACTGTACTAAGCACTTACGGCAGAGTGTAAGGAACTTGGCCGAGGCCACAAGAAGTCAACAGCGAGACCCAAATGCTACTCCTCCCAACTCCTCTCCCGCCAACCCCCGCAGTCAACTGTGTTACTGACAGAATAGGGCAGACCTCCCATGTGTGGGGAATGTGGAATGAAATGTCCATGTTGACCCCGATTCGTGCCTTGACTCATCCTCCTAACTTTGGCTCAAGCCTCCCTTTATGCTAATCTTCTCCTCCCCTTTTCATCACCTTCCCAAAAAGTCCATCTAGAATGTCATCTGCAAAAAAAGGAAGCAGGATAAATTTATTTCTGGGAGGAAGGGACTATGTAAATCCACTTTGGTTTGGTTGGTATTTTTAGGTTTGGAGTGGGGAGGGAAAAATGCTCACCCTTCCCTCAAAGCTTTTGATCATTTGTACTGGACTCCTCTCCCTTCTCCCTTCTTCTCCTGGTCCCAATCCTGAAGGCCAGCATCGGGGCATGACAGATGAAAGTAGTCAACCCCCTCCTGTAATGACTGTAGTATTTGTGAAGCTCTTACTATGTGCCAAGCACTTTAATAGATACAAGATAATCAGGTCGAAGACAGTCCCTGTCCCACATGGGGCTCAGGAGAAAGAACAGATGAGGAGATGAGAAGTTAAATGACTTGCCCAAGGTCACTCAGTGACAGAACCGGGATGAGCACCCAGCTCCCCTGATTTCTAGGCCACTGCTGTTTCCACTTAGGTCATGCTGCTTCCCATTCTTCACCAGTCCTGCCTGCTCGCCTTGTTTCCTAAATATTGAGAGCACATTACAATAGACTTTGGTCCTACACATCCACCAAGCCATGAGATGGAACCAGACGCAGCTCCTGTGAGTCAGAGATCGGTGCTGGCACAAGGGAATCCAGTGGGTATTCTACAGTCGTGCCTTATTGCATTCAGCCACAAAACCCGAGCTCAAACAAAATAGTCCCTTCTGAGTGCTGCCTGGTGACTCTTTTGCCCTCCCAGCCTTCAGGAGAACTTCAAAACATTCGTGGCTTAGTGGAAAGAGCCCGGTCTGGGGAGTCAGAGGTCATGGGTTTGAATTCCGACTCTGCCACTTCATTATCATCATCATCAATTGTATTTATTGAGTGCTTACTGTGTGCAGAGCACTGTACTAAGCTCTTGAGAAGTACAAATTGGCAACATATAGAGACAGTCCCTACCCAACAGTGCCACTTGTCAGCTGCGTGACTTTAGGCAAGTCACTTCACTTCTTGGTGCCTCAGTTCCTTCATCTGTCAAATGGTGATGAAGACTGTGAGCCCCACGTGGGACAACCTGATTACCTTGTATCTACCCCAGTGCTTAGAACAGTGCTTGGCCCATAGTAAGCGCTTAACAAATACCAGCATTATTATTATTATTATTACTGTTTCTACTTAAGCATTTAGACTCCTAGCTAGGACTCTAGGTCCTCCCCTAGACTGTGAGCCCATCACTTCAATTCTCTGGGCCTCAGTTACCTCATCTGTAAAATGGGGATTGACAGTGAGCCCCATGTGGGACAGATACTGTGCCCAACTCTATTTACTTGTATCTGCCCCAGTGCTTAGTACATAGTATGCACTTAACAAATGCCACAATTATTGTTATTATTACCCCTACACTGGAAGCCCCTTCTCCACATCTTCCCATCCTACTTACATCTTTCCCATCACTGTAGACAACACCACTGTGTTCTCTGTCTCACAAGCTTATCATCTTGGCTGGAGCTCCCTCCCCCTTCATATCCCACAGATCCTCACTCTTCCCACCTTCAAAGCCTTATTAAAATCACATATCCTCCAAGAGGCTTTTCCTGACTAAGCCCTCATTTCCCTTACTCCCTCATCTCCCTTCTGCATCTCTCTTGAACTTGGATTTGTACCCTTGAAGCACTTGGTATTCATCCTACTCTCAGCTTCACAGCACTTATGTTTAGATCCATTTTTTTTTCAAGTCTGCTTCCCCCTCTAGACTGTAAGCTCCTTATGGGGAGGGAACAAGTCTACCAACTCTGTTGTATTGTACTCTCCCAAGCACTTCGTACAATGCTCTGGACACAATAAGTACCCCATAAATGTCATGGATTTACTCGTTCTCTCTAATTCAACCCACATATTCAATCCGTCACCAAATCCTGCAGGTTCTACCTTCACAACATTGCTGAAATCTGCTTTTTCCTCTCCATCCAAACTGCTACTACTCTGATTCAAATACTTATATCTTAACTATTGTATTCATTCATTCATTCAATCATATTTATTGAGAACTTACTGTGTGTAGAGCACTTATTAAGGCTTATTGTATCAGTCTCCTCGCTGATCTCCTTGCCTCCTGTCTTTCTCCTCTCCATTTCATACTTCACTTTGCTGCCTGGATCGTTCTTTTGAAAAAAAAAGTTCAGTCCCAGTCTACTCACTCATATGAATTCAGTGATTGTTCATTCATTCAATCATATTTATAAACACTTAATGTGTGCAGAGCACTGTACTAAGCACTTGGAAAGTACAATTTAGCAACAGATAAAGACAATCGCTACCCAACAACAGGCTCATAGTCTAGAATGGGAGACAGACAACAAAACAAAACAAGTAGATGGGCATGATTGCCCATCCATCTCTACATAAAATAGAAACTCCTTCTCTATGACTTTAAAGCACTCAATCAGCTATCCCCAGCCTACTTTACCTCTCTGATATCCTACAATAACCCAACCCGCATGCTTTTTTAATGTCATTGTATCTCAGTCTCATCTATCACACTGCCAAATCCTTCCCCCTCATCCTCCCTCTGGCCTGGAACTCCCTCATCCTTCATACATGACAGACTACCACTCTCCCCACTTTAAAACCTCACTACTAAAATCACATGTCCTTCAAGAGGCTTTCCCCATCTAAGTCCTAATATTTCCTACTTCTTTTCATTCATTCATTTATTCATTCATTCATTCAATTGCATTTATTGAGCTCTTACTGTGTGCAGAGCACGGGACTAAGCACTTGGGACGTACAAGTCGACAACATATAGAGATGGTCCCTACCCAACAACGGGCTCACAGTCTAGAAGGGGGAGACAAACAACAAAACAAAACAAGTAGACAGGTGTCAATACCATCAGAATAAATAGAATTATAGCTATATACACATCATTAATAAAATAAATAGAATAGTAAACATGTACGAGTAAAATAAGTAGGGCAATAAACCTGTACAAACATATATACAGGTGCTGTGAGGAGGGGAAGGAGGTAGGGCTGGGGGGATGGGGAGGAGGAGAGGAAAAACGGGCTCAGTCTGGGAAGGCCTCCTGGAGGAGGTGAGCTCTCAGTAGGGCTTTGAAGGGAAGAATAGAGCTAGCTTGGTGGATGTATGGAGGGAGGGCATTCCAGGCCAGAGGAAGGATGTGGGCCAGGGGTCAATGGCGGGACAGGTGAGAACGAGGTACAGTGAGGAGGTTAGCAGCAGATGAGCGGAGGGTGTGGGCTGGGCTGTAGAAGGAGAGAAGGGAGGTGAGATAGGAGGGAGTGAGGTGATGGACAGCCTTGAAGCCGAGAGTGAGGAGCTTTTGCTTGATTCGTAGGTTGACGGGCAGCCACTGGAGAATTTTGAGGAGAGGAGTAACATGTCCAGAGCTTTTCTGCACAAAGATAATCCAGGCAGCAGAGTGAAGTATAGACTAAAGTGGGGAGAAATAGGAAGATGGAAGATCAGAGAGGAGGCTGATGCAGTAATCCAGTCGGGATAGGATGAGAGATTGAACCAGCAAGGTAGTGGTTTGGATGGAGAGGAAAGGGCGGATCTTGATGATGTTGTGGAGGTGAGACCGGTAGGTTTTGGTGATGGATTGGATGTGTGGGGGTGAACGAGAGAGCGGAGTCGAGGATGGCACCAAGTTTGCTTGTGAGAAGGGGAGGATGGTAGTGTTGTCTACAGTGACAGGAAAGTCAGGGACAGGGCAGGATTTGGGATGCACTTGAAGCTGTAGTCTTTAAGCACTAGATACTGATCCCACCTTCAGCCCCATGGCAATTATGTGCATATATGGAATTAATTTTAACATCTATCTCCCCATCTAGACCCTAAGCTCTACCATTCATTCATCCATTGTCATATTTATTGAGCGCTTACTGTGTGCAGAGCACTGTACTAAGCGCTTAGGAAGTACAAGTTGGCAACATATAGAGACGGTCCCTACCCAACAGTGGGCTCACAGTCTAGAAGGGGGAGACAGAGAACAAAACAAAACATTAACAAAATAAAATAAGTAGAATAAATATGTACAAGTAAAATAGAGTAATAAATACGTACAAACATATATACATATATACAGGTGCTGTGGGGAAGGGAAGGAGGTAAGGCTGGGGGGGATGGAGAGAGGGAAGAGGGGGAGAGGAAGGAGGGGGCTCAGTCTGGGAAGGCCTCCTGGAGGAGGTGAGCTGTCAGTAGGGCCTTGAAGGGAGGAAGAGAGCTAGCTTGGCGGATGTGGGGAGGGAGGGCATTCCAGGCTTGATACAGAGATTGTTAGGCAACCACTGGAGAGTTTAGAGGAGAGGTGTGACATGCCCAGAACATTTCTGTAGAAAGATAATTCGGGCAGCAGAGTGAAGTATAGATTGAAGTGGGGAGAGACAGGAGGTTGGGAGATCAGAAAGGATGCTGATGCAGTAATCCAGTCAGATATGATAAGTGATTGTACTAACATGGTTATGGACAGGGAATCTGTCTACCCACTCTGTTATATCGTGCTTTCCCGAGCACTTAGAACAGTGCTCTGCACACGAGTGCTCACTAAATACCACTGGTTGATTGTACAAGATGTATTATGCTCTCCCAAGTACTTAGTACAGTGCTCTGCAAATATGCACTCAATATCATTAACAGTTTGATGTTGGGAATTTTTATACTGTGAGGGTAAGGAGATATGCTGGAGTTTATCTGGAGAGAAGAGTCCTCCGGGTTTGAAGAAGGATCTGGAAGCAAAAATGTACTATTCTAAGAAAAAACATGTCCCACAGCAGACCCTTGGTGAAGGATCCAGGCTGAGGGAGTAAAGGGAGGAAGGGAGATTTCCATTCAACAGAGGAACAAGAAGGGGACTAATTCCTACCTGTGTATTCTTTCCCAGGGCTTAGTACAGTGCTCTGCATGCACTAAGCACTTGATAAATACCATTACTATTACTATTAGTGGAGGGGCTGGATGGGGAGGGGCTATTGAAACTGCTCTCCTTCCTTTTCTCCTTTCCCTTTCCTTTTCCCTTGTGCCTCAGTCACTTAGATTGTAAACTCAAGGAGCCAGCAGAGGTCACATCCTTCCCTTCCCTTCCCTGATTGTAGCCTGAGTTGGGGGGCTTGGCTGGAAATCAATCCCAATTTGAGTTGGAAAAATGAAGGCCACCTCTAAGACAATCAAGGGTCAGGAAATTTGCCTATCATCAGGACCCGAGATCAGTCATCTAGGGACTCTCTGCCCCCTCTGCCCTGTCAATGGACAGTCCTAAATCCTCTTCCCATCCCAACATCATTTCAGGTTCTTCCCTCATCCCTCTCCCCTTGTCTGCTGTATGACCTTGGGTGAGTCATTTAACTTCTCTGCACCTCAGTTCCCTCATCTGCAAAATGGGGATTCAATACCTGATCTCCCTCTTGCTTAGACTGTGAGCCCCGCATGAGGCCTGATTATCTTGAATGTGCCCCACTTCCTAGTACAGTGCTTGGCATATAGTCAGCGCTTAACAAATCCCAGAATTATTTTTAACTGTTATTAGAATCCAGGCTCTGCCCCAGCTGGTCAGCCTATCCAGGGTAAGCTCTGAACTGTGGCACTTGCCCAGACTGTGGGAGTATATTTCAGCTTGGAGCCTACACAGACTTGTTGTTTTTTTTTGTGTGGTATTTGTTAAGCACTTACTCTGTATCAAGCACTGGGGTAGATACAAATACTGAGGTAGATACAAGGTAATCAGGTCAGGCGCAATCCCAGTCCCACATGGGGTTCACAGTCTAAATATTGAATCTCCATTTTACAGTTGAGGAAACTGAGGCATAGAGAAGTGAAATAACTTGTCCAAGGTTACACAGTGGGCAAGTGGCAGGACAGAGAAGAGAACCCAGCCCACTGTTGGGTAGGGACTGTCTCTGTATGTTGCCAACTTGTACTTCCCAAGTGCTTAGTACAGTGCTCTGCACACAGTAAGTGCTCAATAAATACGATTGATTGATTGATTGATTGATTTTGACTCCTAGACTCGTGCTTTTTCCAGTAGGCCAAGCTGCTTCCCTCAGAAGCACCAAGGAAATCCATCTGGGAGGTGTTTTTTTTTTTTTTTTTCGTTCAACAGCCTTCAAAGATACAGGGAGAAGCAGCACGGCTTAATGCTCCCAGTTTCCTCTCCTCAGGGCTGGGGGCTCCCGGTTCTCCTTCCCTCAGGGTGGGGGTTCCCTGTTCTCCTCCCTTGCCTGCTGATCTGTGCTCCAAACTGGAGCAGTGTTGAATTAGCAGGCTGTCCTAGGTGCTCTCCTTGAGGCAGGGTGTGGACAGAGGAGCCCCAAATCCCTTGGTCGCATCGTCTCAGCCCTATCCGCCCCGTACAATTTAGACCAGCCATTAGGCCACCTCTCTGGGACAGTGCCCAGGCCTCAATAGGCCCCTCTCGGGGCAACCCTGCCCGTTGAGGAGCAGGTATCAGAGAACAGGATGGTGACACAGACCACCTCTCGGAGCGATGGGGTTGGGGGAGCCAAGGGGAGGCAACTGGCGAGCAGCCATGTGTGCAAGCCTGACAAAATAGTGTGGCCTAGTGGAAAGAATACAGGCCTGAAGTCAGAGGATGTGGGGTCTGATCCAGACACGTGTCTGCTGTGTGACTTTGGGCAAGTCACTTAACTTCTCTGTGCTTCAGTTACCTCATCAGTAAAATGTGGATTAAGATTGTGAGCATGTTACTCCCCTCCTCAAAAGTCTCCAGTGGCTACCAGTCAACCTATGCATCAGGCAAAAACTTCTCACTCTCGGCTTCGAGGCTGTCCATCACTCATCCCCTCCTACCTCACCTCCCTTCTTTCCTTCTCCAGCCCAGCCCGCACCCTCCGCTCCTCTGCTGCTAACCTCCTCACTGGGCCTCGTTTTCACCTGTCCCACCGTCGACCCTGGCCCACGTCATCCCCCGGGCCTGGAATGCCCTCCCTCCGCACATCGGCCAAGCTAGCTCTCTTCCTCCCTTCAAAGTCCTACTGAGAGCTCACCTCCTCCAGGAGGCCTTCCCAGACTGAGCCCCCCCATTACTCTCCCCCTCCCCACCCCCCCCGCCCTACCTCCTTCCCCTCCTCACAGCACCTGTATATATGTTTGTACAGATTTATTACTCTATTTATTTTACTTGTACATATTTACTATTCTATTTATTTTGTTAATGGTGTGCATCTAGCTTTATTTCTATTTTTTCTGATGAATTGACACCTGTCCACATGTTTTGTTTTGTTGTCTGTCTCCCCCTTGTAGACTGTGAGCCCACTGTTGGGTAGGGACCGTCTCTATATGTTGCCAACTTGTACTTCCCAAGTGTTTAGTACAGTGCTCTGCACACAGTAAACGCTCAATGAATACGATTGAATGAATGAATGAGTGTACAAATAAAATAAATAAATAGAGTAATAAATACGCACAAACATATATACATATATACAAGGAAGCAGTGTGGCTCAGTGGGAAAGAGCATGGGCTTTGGAGTCAGAGGTCATCGGTTCAAATTCCGGCTCTGCCACTTGTCAGCTGTGTGACCTTGAGCAAGTCACTTAACGTCTCTGTGCCTCAGTTCCCGCATCTGTAAAATGGGGATTAAGACTGTGAGCCCCCCGTGGGACAATCTGATCACCTTGTAAACTCCCCAGCACTTAGAACAGTGCTTTGCACATGGTAAGCGCTGAATAAATGCCATCGTCATCATCATCATCACAGTAAGCGCTCAATAAATACGATTGAATGAATGAATGAATGTTGGACAGGTATTGTGTCCAACCAGATTACCTTGTATCTACCGTACTGCTAAGAAGCGGCATAGTTTAGTGGATAGAGCACAGGCCTGGGTGTCAGAAGGACCTGGGTTCTAATCCTGGCTCCACCATATGTCTGCTGTGTGACCTTGGGCAAGTCACTTCACATCCCCCAGTGCTTGGAACAGTGCTTTGCACATAGTGAGCGCTTAATAAATGCCATCATTATTATTATTAAAATGGGGATTAAGACTGAGCCCCCCATGGGACAACCTCATCACCTTGTAACCTCCCCAGCGCTTAGAACAGTGTTTTACACATAGTAAGCGCTTAATAAATTCTATCATTATTATTATTAAAATGGGGATTAAGACTGTGAGCCCCCCGTGGGGCAACCTGATCGCCTTGTATCCTCCCCTGTGCTTAGAACAGTGCTTGGCACATAGTAAGCGCTTAATAAAGGCCAGCATTATTATCATTATTAAAGCAGACCAGTGGAGAAGCAGCATGGCTCAGTGGAAAGAGCCCGGGCTTTGGAGTCAGAGGTCATGGGTTCAAACCCCGGCTCTGCCAACTGTCAGCTGGGTGACTTTGGGCAAGGCACTTAACTTCTCTGAGCCTCAGTTCCCTCATCGGGAAAATGGGGATTAAGACTGTGAGCCCCTCTTTGGGACAGCCTGATCACCTTGTAACCTCCCCAGTGCTTAGAACAGTGCTTTGCACATAGTAAGCACTTAATAAATGTCATTATTATTATTATTATTATTATTATTATTATTATTATCATTAACTTCTCTATGCCTCAGTTCCCTCATCTATAAAATGGGGATTAAGACTGTGAGCCCCCCTTTGGGACAGCCTGATCACCTTGTAAGCTCCCCAGCGCTTAGAACAGTGCTTTG
Source organism: Tachyglossus aculeatus (assembly GCF_015852505.1). Taxonomy (NCBI): domain Eukaryota; kingdom Metazoa; phylum Chordata; class Mammalia; order Monotremata; family Tachyglossidae; genus Tachyglossus; species Tachyglossus aculeatus. The sequence goes on from NC_052070.1 coordinate 55,627,090, forward strand.
CACATAGTAAGTGCTTAATAAATGCTATCATCATCATCATCATCATCATCTCTGTTTCTCAGTTACCTCATCTGTATAATGGGGATTAAAATGTGAGCCCCATGAGGCATAGAGACTGTGTCCTACCCGATTGTCTTGTATCTCCCCCAGTGCTTAGAACAATGCTTTGACATATTGAATTTTTCTCCATCTACTGTCCACGCGTTGACATTTCAGAGCCATACCCCAGCATTTAGACCAGTGTTCTGCCATCCTGAAGCATTTAATAATGAATCCTTGTCGGTGAAGATGATAATAAGAGGGGCAAGATAAGTTCCTCCAGCCCTAAGGCTGAATGAATCCGGTAATGTGGAGTCCCTTCCATTTCCCAAAGGTGCAGTCATCATCATCATCAATCGTATTTATTGAGCGCTTACTATGTGCAGAGCACTGTACTAAGCGCTTGGGAAGTACAAATTGGCAACATATAGAGACAGTCCCTACCCAACAGTGGGCTCACAGTCTAAAAGGACTGTGCAGTCCACTCAGGAAGAAGGGGAGAGGGCAAAGAACAGAGTGGGGACTGAGAGGGAGGAAAGGAAGAAGGGGAGAATAAAAACTGCTAAAGAGAAAGGAGGGAGAGATAAAAATAATGGCATTTATTAAGTGCTTAATATGTGCAGAGCACTGTTCTAAGTGCTGGGGAGGTTACAAGGTGATCAGGTTGTCCCACGTGGGGCTCACAGTCTTACTCCCCATTTTACAGAAGAGGTAACTGAGGCTCAGAGAAGTTAAGTGACTTGCCCAAGGTCACACAGCAGATGTGGCCGAGTTGGGATTCGAACCCATGACCTCTGACTCCAAAGCCCGCACTCTTTCCACTGAGCCACGCCGCTTCTCTAGATGGAAGAAATGGGAGAGATGGGAGAGATTTAAGCTGCATGGGAGTCAGATGGGATGGGATGGGAGTCAGAAAGACCTGGGTTCTAATCCAGACTCTGCCACTTGTCAGTTGGATGACCTTAGGCAAGTCACTTAATTTCTCTGTGCCTCAGTTACCTCATCTGTAAAATGGGGATTAAGGCTGCGATCCCCAAGTGGGTTATGGACTGTGTTCAATCTGATTGACTTGTATCTACCCCACTGCTTAGTACAGTACCTAGAGCATAGTAAATGCTTAACAAATACCTTTAAAAAAAAGAGAAACTATTCAAGTTCCTCTGCCAGCACAGCTCCATTTCCCTGCTTCCACCATCCCAGCTGGAACTGTGGGTTCATGGGGCCCCCTTCTTTGTAAAATGGGGATTAAGAATGTGAGCCCCATGTGGGACACCTGATTACCTTGTACTTACCCCAGCGCTTAGAACAGTGCTTGGTGCATAGTAAGCACTTAACAAATGCTATTATTATTATTATTATTATTATTATTATTATTGCTCAAAGCCTGGGGGAGGCTGGTTCTATTGATTCCCTCCTTAGACTTTGGGGGGAAGTCATTCTTGCTCCAAACAGGTCCCCTGTGGCAACCTGGCAGGTGATATTCTCCCCATCCCCACAGCATTTATGTACATATCTCATTCATTCATTCATTCATTCATTCATTCATTCATTCAATCGTATTTATTGAGCGCTTACTGTGTGCAGAGCACTGTACTAAGCACTTGGAAAGTACAGTTTGGCAACAGATAGAGACAATCCCTACCCAACAACCATCTCACAGTCTAGAAAGGGGAGACAGACAACAAAACAAGTAGACAGGCATCAATACCATCAAAATAGATAAATAGAATTATAGCCATATACACAGCATTAATTAAATATAGTCATAAATATGTACAAATATACACAAGTGCTGAGGGGGAGCGGAGGGGGTAGAGCAGAGGGAGGGAGTAGGGGCGATGGGGAGGGAAGGAGGAGCAGAGGAAGGGGGGTTATTATAAATTATTTATTTATTCATGCTAATATCTGTCTCCCTTTCTAGACTATAAACTTGTTAGGGGCAGGGAACATGACTGCTAATTCTGTTGTAATTGTGCTCTCCAAAGCGCTTAGGACAGGGCTCTGCACATAGTAAACGCTCAGTAAATACAATTGATTGATTGATTGAAGAAATGCCCCAGCACTGTCTACTGCAGCATGGCTCAGTGGAAAAACCACGGGCTTTGAAGTCAGAGGTCAGGGGTTCAAATGCTGGCTCCACCAGTTGTCAGCTGTGTGACTTTGGGCAAGTCACTTCACTTCTCTGTGCCTCAGTTTCCTCATCTGTAAAACGGGGATTAAGACTGTGAGCCCCCCGTGGGACAACCTGATCACCTTATAACCTCCGCAGAGCTTAGAACAGTGTTTTGCACATAGTAAGCGCTTAATAAATGCCATCATTATAATTATTATTAAATCCCGGCTCCACCAGTTGTCAGCTGTGTGACTTTGGGCAAGTCACTTCACTTCTCTGTGCCTCAGTTACCTCATCTGTAAAATGGGGATTAAGACTGTGAGCCCCCCGTAGGACAATCTGATCACCTTGCAAACTCCCCAGCGCTTAGAACAGTGCTTTGCACATAGTAAGCGCTTAATAAATGCCATCATTTTTATTATTATTAAATCCCGGCTCCACCAGTTGTCAGCTGTGTGACTTTGGGCAAGTCACTTAACTTCTCTGTGCCTCAGTTCCCTCATCTATAAAATGGGGATTAAGACTGTGAGCCCCCCATGGGACAACCTGATCAACTTGTAACCTCCCCAGCGCTTAGAACCGTGCTTTGCACATAGTAAGCGCTTAATAAATACCATCATTATTATTATTATTAAATCCAGGCTCCACCAGTTTTCAGCTGTGTGACTTTGGGCAAGTCACTTAACTTCTCTGTGCCTCAGTTCCCTCATCTGTAAAATGGGGATGAAGACTGTGAACCCCCCGTGGGACAACCTGATCACCTTGTAACCTCCCCAGCGCTTAGAACAGTGCTTTGCACATAGTAAGCATTTATTAAATGCCATCATTATTATTACTATTACTGACAATGGGGAAACTGAGTCAGGAAAACAGCACATTCGTCGGGTCACCGGGGAGAATTCAGCCGGCAAACGGCATTTCTAAACAGGGGAGAGCAGATTATTATTATTGAGAGCTCACCTCCTCCAGGAGGCCTTCCCAGACTGAGCCCCTTCCTTCCTCTCCCCCTCCTTCCCCTCTCCATCTCCCCCACCTTACCTCCTTCCCTTCCCCACAGCACCTGTATATATGTATATATGTTTGTACGCATTTATTACTCTATTTCTTTTACTTGTACATATCTATTCTATTTATTTTATTTTGTTAATATGTTCGGTTTTGTTCTCTGTCTCCCCCTTCTAGACTGTGAGCCCACTGTTGGGTAGGGACCGTCTCTATATGTTGCCAACTTGTACTTCCCAAGTGCTTAGTACAGTGCTCTGCACACAGTAAGTGCTCAATAAATGATTGATTGATTGATTGATTATTACTGACAATGGGGAAAATGAAGCCTTACCTCCTTCCCCTCCCCACAGAACTTGTATATATATTTTGCCCAAGGTCACATGGCAGACAAGTGACAAAGCCAAGTTTAGAACCCAGTTCTCCTGACTCCCAGGACCATATTTTTTCCATTAGGCCACCAGGCTTCCCATATCATCCGCAAATAGATGTGAAGCGTAAGCTTCTGATAATAATCATTATTATTATTATTATTATGGTATTTGTTAAGTGCTTACTATATGCCAGTGGGTAGGGTCCGGCTCTAGACGTTGCCAACTTGTACTTCCCAAGCGCTTAGTATAGTGCTCTGCACACAGTAAGCGCTCAATAAATACGATTGAATGAATGCCAGGCACTGTACAAAACGTTGGGGTGGATGACTTTGGGCAAGTCACTTTACTTCTCTGTGCCTCAGCTATCTCATCTGTAAAATGGGGATTAAAACTGTGAGCCCCCTGTGGGACAACCTGATCACCTTGTAACCTCCCCAGTGCTTAGAACAGTGCTTTGCACATAGTAAGCGCTTAATAAATGCCATCATTATTATTATTATTTTATTATACAAGCAAATCAGCTTGGATACAGCACCTGTCACACGTCTCCCCCTTCCAGACTGTGAGCCCGTTGTTGGGTAGGGACCGTCTCTAGATGTTGCCACTTCCCAAGCGCTTAGTACAGTGCTCTGCACACAGTAAGCCCTCAATAAATACGATTGATTGACTGATTGTTATTGACAATGGGGAAACTGAGTCAGGAAAACAGCGCCCTCGTGGGGCCACCGGGGAGAATTCAGGCGGCAAGCAGAGATTTCAGCCTGCGCTTCCCCTCGTGTGCCAGCAGAGGGCGCCTTGGCATCACGTTCACATCAGGACCAAGCTCAGATCGAGGCCCCAAGCAGCCAATTTCAAACTCTTCTCCCCCCGGAATCAATCAATCAATCAATCAATCAATCAATCAATCAATCGTATTTATTGGGCGCTTACTGTGTGCAGAGCACTGTACTAAGCGCTTGGGAAGTCCAGGTTGGCAACATCTAGAGACGGTCCCCACCCAACAGTGGGCTCACAGTCTAGAAGGGGGAGACAGACAACAAAACCAAACATATTAACAAAATAAAATAAATAGAATAGATATGTACAAGTAAAAGAAATAGAGTAAGAAATATGTACAATCATAGATACATATATATATAGGGGCTGTGGGGAAGGGAAGGAGGCAAGACGAGGGGGATGGAGAGGGGGGCGAGGGGGAGAGGAAGGAGGGGGCTCAGTGTGGGAAGGCCTCCTGGAGGAGGTGAGCTCTCAGTAGGGCCTTGAAGGGAGGAAGAGAGCTAGCTTGGTGGATGTGCAGAGGGAGGGCATTCCAGGCCAGGGGGATGACGTGGGCCAGGGGTCGACGGTGGGACGGGCGAGAACGAGGCACGGTGAGGAGGTTAGCGGCAGAGGAGCGGAGGGTGCGGGCTGGGCTGGAGAAGGAGAGAAGGGAGGTGAGGTAGGAGGGGGCGAAGTGATGGACAGCCTTGAAGCCGAGGGTGAGGAGTTTCTGCCCTGAATGAACTGCTTTGAAGATTGGCCTCGTGCCCTCCGGAAAACTTTTAACAAAGATGTTTTTATCCGGACTGCCCTTCTCGATCAGATGCGTTGGCTCTGTCTCCTTTCCCATCACTCCACCAACAAGTCTGGGTTGAGGGAAGACTATTTCATCCTCGGAATCGGTTGCTCCCTCCTGCCAGCTTCTCTCTGCCACCAGACAGCTTCATAAAAGCCCTTGTTCATTGTGCATGATATGAATACAAGGGTCTAAATGGTAGGGAAAATCTAACAAATTTGCCCTAGAACAAGAGGAGGGGACAAAGCAGTTGACCTAATCAATCAATCAATCGTATTTATTGAGCACTTACTGTGTGCAGAGCACTGTACTAAGTGCTTGGGAAGTACAAGTTGGCAACATATAGAGACGGTCCCTACCCAACAGTGGCTCACAGTCTAGAAGGGGCTCACAGTCTAGACGTTTTTTTGGTCTTCAACTTCTTTGAATGATGTAGATTAGTCAGTTATTTACTATTTTCCGGAGTCTATTAAACTCCCTGGGGAATAAAACACTTCAAAGGAGTTTCCTCATACAAATCTAGGACACTTCATCGTTTCATCCTTGTCTCTCGTTACTGTTGCCTGCGTGACTAAACATATGGATTTAGCATTGAACTGGAAACCAAGAGTCCTGACCTTCAGCATCCACTCTGCCACTACGTTTCTGGATGACCCTGTGTAAATCACTGCAATGGGCCTCGGGTTCCCTACCTGTATAATGGTCTCATAATACTTAGCCTCTGTCTCCCAGGACTGTTGTGCGAATACATGAGATAATACAGGGGAAGTGCCATGCTCCTAGTGTAAGGTCAGGGACCTTTATTGATTAGTCAGTGGTATTTATTGGCATTATTTATTTATTGGCCTCCTTCATGTGCTCCTCCTCTGCCTCCCACTCCCTAAATGTGGGGATCCCTCAAGGTTCAGTTCTGGGTCCCCTTCTATTCTCCATCAACACCCACGCCCTCGGAGAACTCATTTGCTCCCGTCGTTTCAACTACCATCTCTATGCAGATGATACCCAAATCTACATCTTCAGCCCTGTTCTCTCTTCCTCACTCCAGGCTTGCATCCCTCTCCCGTCGTTTTAACTACCATCTCTATGCCGATGATACCCAAATCTACATCTCCAGCCCATTTGTCTCTTCCTCTCTTCAGGCTCGCATCGTCTCCTGACTTCAAGAAATCTCTACTTGGGTGTCCTTCCGTCACCTTATATTTAACATGTCCAAAACAGAGCTCCTTATCTTCCCACCCAAACCCTGTTCTCTCTCTGACTTTCCCATCGCTGTAGATGGCACCACCATCCTTCCCATCTCACCAGCCCATAACCTTGCATTATCCCTGACTCCTCTTTCTCAATCAACCCACATATTCAATCCGTCACCCACTCCTGTCAGTCCCACCTTCACAACATCGCTAAAATCCGCCCTTTCCTCTCCATCCAAACTGCTACCAGGCTAATACAGTCACTCATTCTATCCTGCCTAGAATACTGCATCAATCTCGTTGCCGACCTCTCAACCTCCTGTCTCTCCCCACTCCAGTCCATATTTTACTACACTGTCCAGATCATCTTCCTACAAAAATATTCAGAATGTGTCACCTCCCTCCTCAAAAATCTCCATTGATTGCCTATCCAACTCCTCACCATTGGCTTTAAAACACTCCATCACCTTGTCCCCTCCTACCTCACCTCGCTTCTCTCCTTCTACAACGCAGCCTGCACACTTTGCTCCTCTAGAGCTAACCTTCTCACTGTACCTCCATCTCACCGGCCTACCCGCCAACCCCTGGCCCACATCGTGTCTCTGGTCTGGAACTCCCTCCCTCCCTCCCTCAATCAATCAATCAATCAATCTTATTTATTGAGCGCTTACTGTGTGCAGAGCTCCTCAGATCCGGCAGTCAATTACTCTCCCCGCTGTTCAAAGCCTTAATGAAGGCACATCTCCTCCAAGAGGACTTCCCAGACTAAGCCCCACTTTTCCTCATCTCCCAATCCTTTCTGCATCACCTTGACTTGATCCCTTTGTCCTTCCCCCTCTCCCAGCCCCACCACACTTCTGTATAGATCTGTAATTTTATTTATTTGTATTGATGTCTGTCTTCCCCCCTCTAGATCGTGGTCTTTTTATGGGCAGAGAATTCCGATGATTATGGTTGTATTGTAATAGTAATAATAATGATGGCATTTATTAAGCACTTCCTATGTGCAAAGCACTGTTCTAAGCACCTAAGCAGATAGTATACTGCTCTCTCTGCACACAGTAAGTGCTTAATAAATCTGATTGGAGGAATGGATGAATGAATATTAAACACTTACTGTGTGCAGAGCACTGTACTAAGCGCTTGGGAGAGTGCAACAGAGTTGGGAGAGAAGTTCCCTGTCCACAAGGAGCTTACAGTCTATAGAGAGCTCAAAAACCTTTCAAGGGAATTGAGCTGAGGCTCTAGTGGAATCATTTCAAGTGGAATCTTAATTTATGAAACAGAAACTCAAAGACGCGTTTCGGGAAATGGACCTCAAAAAGCTCTCCAGTCCAGACACTGATCTTGAAGGAAGTAACTGTGTAAGTACATGCAAGACAGATGGCTACCTATTTTTTTTCCCTTGCATTTATTCCAGTGCTTAGCACAGTGCTTCACACATTCTAAGCATTTAGGTGATAAAAGAGAAGAATGTTTGGCATGATGAGTGAGCTTCAGTCCTAAGACTAAAAGCTGCATGGTGTAGTGAATAGAGCATGGGCCTAGGAATCAGAAGGTTATGGCTCCTAATGCTGACTCCGCCACTTGTCTGTTGCATGACCTTGGGCAAGTCATTTCACTTCTCTGGGCCTCAATGTCCAACGCAATTTGTTTGTACCCACCCCAGTGCTTAGTACAGAGCCTGGTACACAGTAAGCTCTTAACAAAAACTTCAACTGTTATTAGGGCTGAGGAGCTGTATGAAGAAATGGATTAAAATGGAGTAGTGTTGCCCAGTGGGAAGAGCACAGGCCTGAAAATTGGAGGAATTGCTTCCTCCATTTGCCTGCAGCGTGACCCTGGGCAATTCCCTTACCTTCTCTGTGTCACAGTTTCCTCAACTGTAAAATGGGGATTCAATATTTGTTCTCCCTTCGACTGAGACTGTGTCTAACAAGATTAACTGGTATCAACCCCAATGTCTAGAGTAGTGCTCAACACATAGTAAATGCTTAACAAATACTATAATAATAATAATTGATACAGTGGGAAAATATTTATTCCAACTAACTGGGACAGATCATTTTAAGTCCAACTAAGTAAGACTGGATTTTACTTGCTTTTAGATGGATGCCCAATATTTTTTTTCTTAATGACTCCATTGGAATAACTGATGTTTGCAAAATTGAATTTCCCCTGAACGTACTTAAATATCCCCATGCACGTTTGCTTTAGAATACATGTTTTCTCCTGCTCTGGTTGTCTTCATTCCCTGCCTGACCAAGAGAACATTTATTTGTCAAGGAAGGAAGGCAAGGCAAGGACAGTCTGGGTAGGAGCTTTTCTACTTTTGACAAATAACAGTGAAGCTGTACTCTGTGATTCATGGAAACCTTTCCTGGAAGAGTTTAAAGGATGTTAGAGACATGACTACACTAGCCTCACAGCATTCCTGTGACACAGGGAAGAGACAGGGATTATTAGCTCCATTGTATAATGGCAACACCAATACATTTCCCAAGGATCATATATATACACTCTGCCTATTCATGAAAATTATTTGGCTAATCCAGATCCCCATTAATATCTTTTTAGGTTTAATGATCCTGTTGTTTCAAAGCGCTTAGTACAGTGCTCTGCACACAGTAAGCGCTCAATAAATACGATTGAATTAGTCAGAATTTGGTTTTTTGGAGGACTGGAATATCATCAACAACACTTATTCGGGTCTCCGGAGGCGTGGGTTCATATCCCACTTCTGACTCATAGTTCTTCCTTCTAGACTGTAAGCTCGTTGCAGGCAGGGAGCACGTCTCCCAACTCTGTCATATTGTACTCTCCTAAGTGCTAAGTACAGTGCTCTCCACAAAGTAAGCGCTTAATAAATATGATTTATTGATTGATTGATTGAGTTAGAGCCTACTGAGGGCAGGGCACCGTTCTAGGCATTTGGACCCTTGATTATTATCATTTATGTCTGAAGAGGATCAGATCATCCCAGTTTCTACCATTTGGGGAAGATCTCCAATTCTCAACTTTCTTCTTCGACACGGATGTCAATTTCAGGATCCCTGTTTTCTGAGAAACCCTAGGAAACACACAGTCTGAGGGATGGTGAGGGGCGGGGTGGAAGGAGTCTGAAACAGTGATAACCACCTGTCTGACCTGCTCAGTCCTGTCCAAGAGAAGTTACATTTGGAAATTCACTTTAGAAATTTAGAAAGGATGCTCCATCCTGATGTCTTTCAGGTGAATCTATTCCTGCTCGGGCTCCCTGGAAGGAATTCATTCAGGGCATGTTCAGCCCTGAAGATCTTCTGGAAATTGGGTCTTTTGAGACACATCGGGGTGATCTTGGGCTGAACCAGACTCCCAGATCCACCAAATAGGGCTCCCAACCCTTACGAGGAATCCATTATTAGATCAAAGGGCCCAACAAACAGGCCATATTAGGCTGCTTTGGCTATGAAAGTAGGGCATCAGGGTGATTCCTAGAGGGAGGCAGGTCTTGGAGAAGTCACCTGAAGCTGGATTGTTGGTAGGGAATCACAGAATAGGAAGCGTGTTTAAAGGGCTTAATAACTTTTTGACTCAGCAATGGAATCAACTATTGCCAAAATCAACTAGACTATAAACTCGCTGTGGGCAGGGAATGTGTCTATCAACTCTGTTTATTCTCCCAGGTGCTTAGTACAGTGCTCTGCACACAGCAATTGCTCAATAAATAAGACTGATTGATTGATTGCATATTGATCTTAAATTGCTACTTCCCTCATTGAATCACTTAGTCCCAGTATTGAGTCTGTCATAAGTGGCCTTAGAGTCCTGGGTCCTGGGCATAGTCCTAATTCATCCCACCCCCGGGATGGCCCTGCATACCCCTCCCCCTCCACCTCCTCACCAAGGTAACTCAAGGATGAATGTGTCCTAACTTGAATTTAAGATGTTTTGGGAGTTAATGGACTGAGTCCAGACCTACAGGGAGGGAAACTGTGAGACAATGTCTTCTTTGCTAGTTTCTGCTGTTTCCTTGTGACACAACTCTCTCTCTCCCCACCACCCACACACATGCACAGCTCCTTATCCTTTCCCTCACCTCCACCAGTCTTCTTTGTTCCTCACTGTGTTACTGGTCACCCTCCTCTGCCATGCTGGCCCTTAATTTGAGAGTAAGTAATTGTAGCTCTCTCTGAAGTTGTTATATCTTACACTGTCTCTGACTCATAGCGACTCCATGGGCACAGCTCTCCCAGAACGCCCCACCTCCATCTGCAATCATTCTGGTAGTGGATCTATAGAGTTTTCTTGGTAAAAATACAGAAGTGGTTTATCACTGCCTCCTTCTGCACAGTAAACTTGTCTCTACCCTCGACTCTCTCCCATGTTTCCACTGCCTAACACAGGTGAGTTTTGAGTTGCAGCAGATTGCTTTCCACTCGCTAGCCACTGGCCACGCTAGGGATGGAATGGCTCTGCCGTTGCTCGACTCTCCCTCCAGTAGCTGAGACAGGTAGAGTATTGAAATATGTTTGTACATATTTATTACTCTATTTATTTATTTTACTTGTACCTATCTATTCTATTTATTTTATTTTGTTAGTATGTTTGGTTTTGTTCTCCGTCTCCCCCTTCTAGACTGTGAGCCCGCTGTTGGGTAGGGACTGTCTCTATATGTTGCCAGCTTGTACTTCCCAAGCGCTTAGTACAGTGCTCTGCACACAGTAAGCGCTCAATAAATACGATTGATTGATTGATTGATTGATTGAAAACTCTCCAGGTGTGATACTGAGAAGGTACTCTCCAATTTACCCCTCCCATAATGCTAAGATGGTTGCCGATGGACCACGTGGGTACCGGACACACAGAACAGTGACATCACCCATGTTATGCCAGGCAGAGTGAGTAATATAATGATGCTTCATGCAAACCATTTTGAGGAAGTCTAGGTCACCCAAATTTAGAGTATTTCCCTGGGGGGCCCCCTGATCTCTTCCCTGACTTCAGAGTGTTTAGTTCCTGGAGCTCTGCAACATGGTCACCGACGCCAAAGCAGGAGTCAAGGTAGAGGGATGCTAGGTAATTAAAATAAAAACATTTGTACCCTTTATTCACCCCACCCTCAGCCCCGCAGCACTTACATACATAACCATAATTTATTTTAATGTCTGCCTGGAATGACTGTAGGTTTCTAATGGACAGAGAACGTATCTACCAACTCCGTTGCATTTTCCCAAGTGCTTAGTACAGTTCCCTGCACAATAACTGCTCAATAAATAGGATTGATTGATTGATTAATTGATCAAAGTGTCCAATGCTGTATCTCTACCCGAAAGCTGGACTTTCCAGTATAGTGTGGCCCAGTAAAAAGAGCACAGGCCTGGGAGTCGGAGGACCTGGGTTCTAATTCCGACACTGCCATGTGTCTGCTGTGTAACCTTGGGCAAGTCACTTAACTTCTCTGGGCCTCAGTTATCTCATCTGCAAAATGGGTATTAAACCCTACCCCCTCCTACTTAGACTGTGAGTTTCATGAGGAACAGGGAATGTGTCCAACCTGATTACCTCGTCTCTCCCCCAGCACTTAGAAGGTGCTTAACACATAGTAAGAGCTTAATAAGTACCATTATTGCTTTTATTATTACTGTTATTATTAATAATAGTTCTAATTGTTATTACTAATAATACTAAAGCAGACAAATATAAAACTCTATTTCTCACCTTCACCTGACACAGCATCTTGTACCCTACCTAGTGAAGTTTTTTATGGTATTTGTTAAGTTCTTACTATATGACAGACGATGTACTAAGCACTGGGGTAGACACAAAATAATCCAGTTTGTCACAGTCCATGTCCCACATGGGGCTCACTATCTTAATCCCCATTTTATAGTTGAGGAACTGAGGCAGAGAGAAATTGTGACTTTCCCAAGTTCACACAGTAGGCAAGTGGCAGCACTGGGATTAGAACCCAGGTCCCTCTGACTATCCACTAGGCCATGTTGCTTCTCTTATTCATTCATTCACTCATTCAATCATATTTACTGAGCCCTTACTACTACTACTAATAATAATGATGGCATTTGTTAAGCGCTTACTATGTGCAAAGCACTGTTCTAAGCGCTGGGGGGATACAAGATGATCAAGTTGTCCCACGTAGGGCTCACAGTCTGAATCCCCATTTTACAGATGAGGTAACTGAGGGTCAGAGAAGTTAAGTGACTTGCCCAAGGTCACACAGCAGACATTGTGCAGAGCACTCTACTAAGTGCTTGGAAAGTACAGTTCAGCAATAAAGGGAGACAATCCCTGCCCAAACTGGGCTTACAGCCTAGAAAGGGGAGACCCCTTTTCCTCCTCCCCATTCCCCCCACGCTACCTCACTCCCCTCCCCACAGCACCTGTATATGTCTGTACAGATTTATTACTCTATTTATTTTACTTGTACATATTTACTATTCTATTTATTTTGTTAATGATGTGCATCTAGCTTTATTTCTATTTATTCTGATGACTTGACACCTGTCCACATGTTTTGTTTTGTTGTCTGTCTCCCCCTTCTAGCCCGTGAACCCGTTGTTGGGTAGGGGCCATCTCTATGTGTTGCCAACTTGTACTTCCCAAGCACTTAGTACAGTGCTCTGCACACAGTAAGCACTCAATAAATACGATTGAATGAATGAATGAATCAAAACAAGTAAACAGGCATCAATATAAATAAATAGAATTATAGATCTGTAGACATCAAAACAAGTAAACAGGCATTAATAAAAATAAATAAAATTAAAGATATGTACATATATACACAAATGCTGTGTGGGGGTAGTGGGAGTAGAGCAAAAAGAGCGAATCAGAGTAACGCGGAGGGGAGGGGGAGCTGAGGAAAAGGGGAGCTTAGTCTGAGAAGGCCTCTTGGAGGAGGTGAGCCTTTGAAGGGGGCAAGTGTGATTGTTTTGTGAAATTGAGGAGGGAGAGCATTCCAGGCCAGAGGTAGGATGTGCGTCAGGGGTTGATGGCAGGACAAGGAAGAACAAGGCTCCTGAGGAGCAGAGTGTGTGCACTCGGATGTAGAAGGAGATAAGGGAGGTTGAGTAACAGGGAGCAAGGTGATGGAGAGCTTTGAAGACAATAGTGAGGAGGTTTTGCTTGATATGGAGTTTGATAGGCAACCACTGGAGATTTTCTGGGAGGGGGGGACATGCCCAGAAAATTTCAGTAGAAAGATAATCCAGGCAGCAGAATGAAGTATGGGCTGAAGTGGGGAGAGACAGGATGTTGGGAGGTCAGAAAAGAGGCCGTTGCAGTAATCCAGGCAGGATAGGATGAGTGATATTACTAACGTGGAAGTGGTTTGGATGGAAAGAAAAGGGTAGATCTTGGAGATGTTGTGAAGGTGAGACCGGCAGGCTTCGGTGGCGGATTGGATATGTGGAATGAATAAGAGAGCAGAGTCAGGGATGACACCAAGGTTGCGGGCTTGTGAGATGGGAAGGATGGTTGTGCGGTCCACAGTGATGGGAAAGTCAGGGAGTGGACAGGGTTTGGAAGGGAAGATAAAGAGCTCTGTCTTGGACATGTTGCGTTCTGGGTGGTGGGAGGACATCCCTTCTAGACTGTGAGCCCATTGTTGGGTAGGGACCATCTCTGTATGTTGCCGATTTGTACTTCCCAAGTGCTTAGTACAGTGCTCTGCACACAGTAAGCATTCAATAAATATGAACGCTTAGAGATTAAACCTGTAGGGAGGGAGAGAGACCATGAGAGGAGATATAGATTTGAGTGTCATCTGCATAGAGATGATAGTTGAAGCCATGGGAGCAAATGAGTTCACCGTGGGAGTGAGTGTAGATGGAAAATAGAAGGGGACCAAGAACTGACACTCAGGGAAACCCTACAGTTAGGGGATGGGAGGAGGAGGAGGAGCCCATGAAGGAGACTGAGAATGAATGGCCAGAGAGATTAGAGGAGAACCAGGAGAGGATGGAGTCAGTGAAGCAGAGGTTGGATAGCGTGTTGAGGAGAAGGGGATGGTCCACAGTGTCAAAAACAGCTGAGAGGTCGAGGAGGATTAGGATGGAGTAGGAGCCATTGGATTTGGCAAAAAGGAGGTCACTGGTGACCTTCGAGATGGTGGCTTCAGTGGAGTGGAGCGGTGAAAGCTCTTAGTGGAGCATGAGAATGGGGCGTGAAAGAGCTTGATGGAAAAATAGAGGCTTGAGGAGCTCCAGGGATATAACAGTTAATTCTCTAGGAGTCACTCAACAATTGCTTCATTCCCCAGAAGAATGTAGTGAAAAACAGAAATGAATGATTCAAAAAATCCAATCTGATTAACCTTCTTGGCAAGGCAATGGCTTTGAGACTATTTCAGCCTCAAAAGTTTTAAGCAGCAATCCAGATGCCGAATTATTTCCAAAGAGGAAGTATTTGAAAAAAATCTTTGCCTCCTGAAGGAAATTCATCCTATCCTTGGCTTTGTGCTGCAGACTGGATACTTCTGTTTGGATTTTCAGCATCCACTGCGGAAACAGTAAGCAGTTGGCACTAAGCTGCTAGACTTCAGATGAATCAGCTAATGAATGGAAAGTGCCTTATGAGGAAAATATATTAAACCAGAATGGGTTGAAGCCACCCAGAGAACCCCTCCCCCGCCCCCATTCCAGTAATGGTGAATGTGAGTGGGATGATGAAGAAATAGGCTGTCTTTTGGGAATATTCTCTGGAGCCAAGCAGGCAAGTCAAATCCCAACCCAGCTGCCATTCTCTGGGACATGCTTAAAGGTCTTAAAACTAGGCTCTCTTGACTGATAATGAGGAAAAAATAGGATTTGGATGAAATTACACTAGGGACTCTAAGAGCTGGTTGTGAGCCGAAGGAATCTGTAGCTCAGCTCTTTGTCTGACCAACTGCTGCATGAGCTGACGATGTTTCTCAAATGCGTAGGTACCTACTTTCTTAGCTAATATGTATGCTTCTTTAATGGCCATAATAGTGAGCCTGTACCTTAATCCACATAAATAATAATAATGATGGAGTTTGTTAAGTGCTTACTATGTGCAAAGCACTGTTCTAGGCGCTGGGGCTGATGTAAGGTGATCAGGTTGTCCCAAGTGGCGCTCACAGTCCTACATACCCATTTTACAGATGAGGGAACTGAGAATCAATCAATCAATCATATTTATTGAGCGCTTACTATGTGCAGAGCACTGTACTAAGCGCTTGGGAAGTACAAATTGGCAACACATAGAGACAGTCCCTACCCAACAGTGGGCTCACAGTCTAAAAGGGGAAGACAGAGAACAGAACCAAACATACCAGCAAAATAAAATAAATAGGATAGAAATGTACAAGTAAAATAAATAAATAAATAAACAAATAAATAAATAAATAAATAAATAGAGTAATAAACATGTACAGTTTTTAAAATAAATATGTACAGTCATTTAAGAAGTTAAATGACTTGAGCAAAGTCACACATCTGACAATTGGTGGAGCCGGGATTCGAACCCATGACCTCTGGCTCCCAAGCCCAGGCTCTTTCCACTGAGCCACACTGCCTCTCTATGAGCAGAAGCGAGACAGAGAGACAACTCCAAAGCAGAAACTGAAATACCATGGCTTAATGCATAGCGCATGGGCCTTGGAGACAGAAGGACTTGGTTTCTAATCCTGGCTCCGTCACATGTCTGCTGTGTGATCTTAGGCAAGTCACTTAACTTCCCTGTGCCTCAGTTACCTCATCTGTAAAATGACAATTAAGAGTGTGAGCCCCATGTGGGACAGGGACCGTGTCCAACCTGATTAACTTATATCTACCCTGTGCTTAGAATAGTACATGGCGTATAGTAAGCACTTAACAAGTACCATAATTATTACAACTCCAGGAGGGGAAGAAGTGGAGAAGGACAAGAGACAAGGGGAGGAAGGCAGAGAATCGAGAACACAAGATGGTGTCTTGAGCTGTGCCAGGAGTCAGTCACCTCACTTCTCTCTTTTTACAACCCAGCCCACGCCCTTGGCTCTTCTGGTGTTAACCTTCTCACTATGCCTCCATCTGGCCTGTCTTTTTTTTTTTTTTGATGGCATTTATTAAGCGCTTACTATGTGCAAAGCACTGTTCTAAGCGCTGGGGAGGTTACAAGGTGATCAGGTTGTCCCACGGGGGGCTCACAGTCTTAATCCCCATTTTACAGATGAGGTAACTGAGGCACAGAGAAGTTAAAAGTGACTTGCCCAAAGTCACACAGCTGACAATTGGTGGATCTGGGATTTGAACCCATGACCTCTGACTCCAAAGCCCAGGCTCTTTTCCATTGAGCCACGCTGCTTCTCTATCTTGCTGCTGACCCCTAGCCCATGTCCTGCCTCTGGCCTGGAATGCCTTCCTTCCTCAAATCCAACAGACAATTATTCTCCCCCGCGTTCAAAGCCTTCTTGAAGAACATCTCCTCTAAGAAGCTTTTCCAGACTAAGCCACACTTTTCCTCATCTCCCATTCCCTCTTCCTCTCCCTGACTTGCTCCCTTTGTAATTCTCCCCTCCCAGTCCCACGGCACTTATGTACATATGTGTAATTTTATTTATTTGTATCGATATCTGTCTCCCCTCCTCTAGATTGTAAGCTTGTTGTGGGCAGGGAATGTCAGTTTTTTGTTGTATTGTACTTTCCCAAGCACATAGTACAGTGCTCTGCACACAGTAAGCCCTCAATAAATATGAATGAAACAAAGCAGCCAATGTGCATCCTTTTCCCCCCTTATATTTAAATCTCAATCCAATTGATTACTGATTGCAATTCTCATATAAATAATCCGTAAATTATATTTTACTAGTTTGTGCTTCATACAACCCCATTGATCTGATATTAGTTTCAGTATAATATACTAGAAGATAATTAATTGCTACTGTTTTGGAGCAATCAAATTCCCAACCTATGAGCAAAATTTCCACTGTAGAATGTGCTGTCATTTCCAGATCAGATTTGATACTGCTTCCACGCATAAAATTTTGAATCGCTATTTTGGGTTTTAGGGTGAGGACTAGGCAATGTGCCTAGCTCTTTATCTACCTTCCTGTTTTCCTTGTACAACTGGGTTAACTAGGTGTGTTGTGTAGGGGGGAGGTGTATATTTGCATATGAGCGTGGGCAAATGTTTAAGGTTGGGAGAAGGAACTGAAATTGGGGAAGAGCCAATAAATGCCCTGATTCCAATGCAAGTAACTCTCTGGGTTCATGACCCTTCTGGTTTTTTTTAAATTGTTATTTTTTAAGCATTTAGTTTGTGTCCAGCACTGTTCCAAGCACTGGGGTAGATACAGGTTTATCAGGTAGGACACAGTCCCGTCTCCCACATGGGGCTTACAGTCTCAGTTGGAGGTAGGAGGATTTAGTCCTCAATTTACAGATGATGTAACCGAGGCTCAGAGAAGTTAAGTGACTTGACCAAGGTCACACAGCACACAAATGGTGGAGTGGGATTAGAACCCCGGCCCTGCTGATTCCCAAACCTGTGCTCTTTCCAGTAGGCTATGCTGCTCCTCCTCCTCCTCCCTGCTTCCTGTGCTTTCTAAAGCCCTCAGCACCAGGTCCTTGGGATGGCTCCCATTTATTTTCTTCACTCCTCTCCAGTCATTCCTCAGAACACTTGTACATTCACTTCAGGCTGCTGTGAGTAGAGTAGAGAAGAGTATCATCATCATCATCAATCGTATTTATTGAGCGCTTACTATGTGCAGAGCACTGTACTAAGCGCTTGGGAAGTACAAATTGGCAACATATAGAGACAGTCCCTACCCAACTGTGGGCTCACAGTCTAAAAGGGGAAGACAGAGAACAAAACCAAACATACTAACAAAATAAAATAAATAGAATAGATATGTACAAGTAAAATAAATAGAGTAATAAATATGTACAAACATATATACATATATACAGGTGCTGTGGGGAAGGGAAGGAGGTAAGAAGGGGGGATAGAGAGGGGGACGAGGGGGAGAGGAAGGAAGGGGCTCAGTCTGGGAAGGCCTCCTGGAGGAGGTGAGCTCTCAGCAGGGCCTTGAAGGGAGGAAGAGAGCTAGCTTGGCGGATGGGCAGAGGGAGGGCATTCCAGGCCCGGGGGATGACGTGGGCCGGGGGTCGATGGCGGGACAGGCGAGAACGAGGTACGGTGAGGAGTAGAATAGAGCACACCTTCTCCGGGAAGAATTTGACAAGTCTTAACCCAATCTAAAGAGGGGGGTTCTTCTTGCTAGTAGAGATTCTAGGGAAACAGATTTCACACTTTCCCTTACATTTTCATTTCAGTACTTACCTCTTGGTTAGGAAGTTCATTTATAAATTTAGCCAAAATCCTATATGCTGCCAAATTTTCAGAATAGTGGTATGAGACTTCAAATACCACAAAATCCCATTTTTTTCATGAGGCGGGAAATCCACTTTCTCAAGAAAACATTCTGTGGTGGTCACCATCTCTCTCATCTGGAAGCATGCTTTATGTTACTCGGTGGGACCATGGCAAGGACTTTTCTAGAAAAAAAACAGAGGCAAGTCAAGCTGACTCAATGAGGTAAACATTATGAGCTTTGGTTGTACTTTTGAGTATGCTTACTTCCCAGAGAGTGCTGGGCCCATTTCTGAATTTTCCTTTTCTCTGGAAAAATGGTAGAAAGGGCTTGGTCCCAACCTGGTCTTATGTACATATCTGTAATTTATTTATCTGTGTTAATATCTGTCTCCCCCTCTAGTCTGTAAGCTCAGTGTGGTCAGGGAATGGTTTATTGTTAGATTGTACTCTCCCAAGCACTTAGTACAGTGCTCTGCACACAGTAAGCGCTTAATAAATATGATTGACTGACTGGCAGAAAAATGGTCTAGAAAATGTGAAGTTTGAGGCTGTGAAAATTGTTAATAAATCACCTTTCTTCAAGATGAATAACCCCAATTCCATTTCTCACTGGAGAATCACCAGACAGGGAAATGGTATCTTTTGATGTGGGGTACTGGCGTCACATATTCAGCATTAACACATTTTCCATTGCTTTTACAGGTTCCTGATGCATGGCTTATGAAGCATCTTAGGCTCTTGTCTCATTAAGCATCTATATATGCGTGGCGCTGGTTCTTAGCAATATATCATTTCTTATTGTGCCTGGTAGGGGTTTGCAGGCAGATATTCATAGGTTTACTACAAATTAAGTGGGTGTGTGTCTGTGCACGTGCATTATGTGAACTCTTCTTCACAGCAGGAAATTGGGGCAGCCTCTGGAGAGATTTATGACACTCCTGAAAAACGTATAAGCATGTAATTTTGGTATTATTTAGACCAGGCAGCGGGCCAGTTTCTACATTCAACCTCCTGAAATTGGTGTGCATCAAACACCCTCCGATAGGAACAGGAAGGCGTGTTTGTTTTCCAAATTGGAGTGGGGAAATGGATTGGTCAGGTAACTGTCCTGCCTCTGGTCTACAACTCCCTCCCCATTCTTATCTGACAGACCTTCGCACCTTTAAAGCCTAAATTACATCTCCTCCAAGAGGCCTTCTCCAGCTGAGCCCTCATTTCCCCTATTCCTCTCCCTTCTGTGTCACCCTTGCACTTGAATTTGCATCCATAATCACCCCACCCTCAGCCCCAAAGCACTTGTATACATACCTGTAATTATTTATCTTAATGTCTGTCTCACCCTCTAGACTGCAAGCTCCTTGTGGGTAGGGAATGTGTCTACCAACAGTGTCATATTATACTCTCCCAAACCCTAAGGACAGTGCTCTGCACAGAGGATTTTGTCTTATGCCTTTGAGTCATCGCCGACCCATAGCGATGCCATGGACACATCACTCCCGGAACTCCTCACCTCCATCTGCAATCGTTCTGGTAGTATATCCATAGAGTTTTCTTGGTAAAAAATATGGAAGTGGTTTACCATTGCCTCCTTCTGTGCAGTAAACTTGAATCTTTGTGCTCGATTCTCTCCCGTGCCTCTGCTGCCCAGCACAGGTGAGTTTTGTACAGAAGAAGTGCTTAATAAATAGGACTGATTGATTGATAAGTTCTATGGCTGACTCTCTCAAGAGCTTAGCACAGTACTATGCAAACAGAAAGTGCTCAATAAATATAATAATAATAATAATTATCCCCCTCTCCATCCCCCCACCTTACCTCCTTCCCTTCCCCACAGCACCTGTATATATGTATATATGTTTGTACATATTTATTACTCTATTTATTTATTTATTTTACTTGTACATATCTATTCTATTTTGTAGTATGTTTGGTTTTGTCTCCCCCTTTTAGACTGTGAGCCCACTGTTGGGTAGGGACTGTCTCTATATGTTGCCAATTTGTACTTCCCAAGTACAGTGCTCTGCACACAGTAAGCGCTCAATAAATATGATTGATGATGATGATGATGAATAATTATGGTATTTGTTAAGCACTTACTATGTACCAGGCACTGTGCTATGCACTGGGGTGGATACAAGCAAATTGGGTTGGACAGAGTCCCTGTGGGGCTCACAGTCTCAATCCTCACCTTACAGATAAGGAAACTAAGGCCCAGAGAAGTGAAGTGACTTGTCTGAGGTCATATAGCAGACAAGTGGCAGATCTGGGATTAGAACCCATGACCTTCTGACTCCCAGGACCATGCTGTATCCACTACACCATGCTGCTTCGGTTGATTTATTCTTAGAACTCATCAGCCTACCTGACTCACTGACTTCCAGAGAACTTGGAAGCTTTAACTCAGATGATCACCCCTGGCCCTACACCCCTGGCCTGCTTCTCACCTCTCCTCCTGGGTAGTGTAGACACAGTTGATAAAGAAAGAAAAGGAAACTCACCATCAAAAATCCAACTCATACAAAAGTAATAATAATAACTGTGGTATTTGTTAAGCACTTACTAAGTGCCAGGCACTGTACTAAGCAATGGGGTAGAGACAGTCCATGTCCCACCTATGGCTCCCGGTCTCGATCCTCACTTTAGAGATGAGGTAACTGAGGCCCATTGAAGTTAAGTAACTTGCCCAGGGTCACACAGCGGACAAGTGGTAGAGTCAGAATTAGAACCCAGGTCCTTCGGAGTCCCAGGCCCATGGTCATGCCGCTTCTATTTGCCAGTCTGTACCAAGTTCAGCTTCATCAGGGTCACCCCAAGGCTGTTTGAAGTTTGCCTGGCCGGGTCTGCCTGACCTGAAGAGAGAAGAAACAAGCTCATTTTTCAAAGGTGGCACATAAGTCATTAGGACTCAGCATGGCGTGGAAAAATGCCTTCAGCATCTCTTGGCTTCCAATGGGAATTTGGCAGAAGGAAGCAGAGAGGATCTGGCTGCCAAGGGAAATGAGAGAAGGGACTGAATTCTGGGGCAAGATTTTTTACTTTTTTGATCCCAGCATATATTTCCAATATAATGTCAGTGGAAGCAGCTTGGCTGCCAAGGAGACTTCATGGAGATTTTAATGCTAACATATTTTGTTCTTTGAGTAATTACGTATAATTCTAGATAGCCTGGGATAATGGAAACCTACACTGGTAAATAGTAGAGTAGTAAACCTGTGGCCATGTGCTCCAGATGAGTTCCTCAGCTTCTTCACAGTCTCCTTGTCCTCTCCTGTCCATGCTCCACTCTTTTGCTACAATTATTTTTCTAAAATATCATTCTTTGAGCTCCTCCCCATTTTTCCAAACCCTCCAATCCTTACCCATTCTGCTCCACATGAAGCAAAAGCTTCTTACTACTGACTTAAAAGCACTCCATCAGCTCTCTCCTTCCTCATACTAACAATTATTGTGGTATCCGCTAAGCTCTTCCTATGTGTCAACATTGTTCTAAGCGCTGGGGTAGATACACGCTAATCAGGTCTGACATGGTCCCTGTCCTGCGTATCTACTCCCTACTCCCATTACATCCCAGCTCACACTCCTTAATGCTCTCGAGCTTAGTCACTGTGCCTTTTCATCTCTCGCCTGCCTTGGCTACTCCTTCCCCACTGCTTGGAACTCCCTCCCACTTCAAATCCGACAGGGCACAGTTCTCTCCAGCTTCAGAGCCCTTCTGAAGTCACACTTCCTCCAAGAGGCCTTCCATAGTGAATCTCTAATTCTCCCCAGGTTGTATCCTGCCAACTGCCTGCCATTTCTACACTTCTGACCCACCTAAGCACAAATGCTCTCACAAACTCCCCAAGAGCTTTCGTGCATATCCTACATACCTTATTACATAACTATTTACAAGTTATGAGAGGCAGTATGGCCTAGTGAAAAGAGCATAGGGTTGGGAATTAGAAGAGCTTGGTTTTAGCTCCCACTCTGCCACTTGCCAGCTATGTGACCTTGGTCAAGTCGCTTAACTTCTCTGTGCCTCAGTTTCCTCATCTGTAAATGGGGATAAAGGTAGTCACTTGGGAGACAGGGACTGTGTCTGATCTAATCATCTTGTTATTTAGCAGAGTGCATGGCAAGTCCTTAGTACCATCATTATTATTACCCTTGTACATATGTTCTTTTTCACCTTCCGTCTCTACATTATTTTAGTGACTCTTTCTCCTGCACAGGAAGGGCAGACTCAGATCTATTTATTCTCTTATACTCTTCCAAGGGCTTAGACTGTGTTTTGCACACATTAGTCAGTCTATCCATCAATCATATTTATTGAGCACTTACTCTGTGTAGAGTACTTGGGAGAGTGCAGTGGAGTTAGTAGACACGATTCTGGCCCTCAAGAAGCTTACAGTCTAGGCCGGGAGATAAATACTAAACTAAGTTATAGGTGGGGGAACCAACAGAGTTTAAAGATATGGACATAAGTGTTGTGGGAGAAATGCTTAGATGGGGAGGGCTCAAGTGCATTGGTGACTAGGTAATGGGCAAAACAGAGTGAGGAGATTAGAGTTTAGACAGAGAAGGCTTCCCGGAGGAGATGTGATATCAGGAGGGCTTTGAAGAAGGGGAGAGTAGTGGACCGTCAGATTTGAAGGGATGTGATGTAATGTGATGTGAAGGGAGTGCCAGGCAGGAGGGAGGAAGGGAGTGAGCAGGAAGCACATTGAGTACAGTTGGCATTAGAGGAGTGAAGTGAGTGGGTGGGGTTGTGATTGGATCAAGGACAAGTAGAGGGGAGAGAGCTGGTGAATACTGGGCAGGGGGCATGTCTTCTAATTCTGTTATATTGTACTCTCCCAAGTGCTTAGTCCAGTGCTCTGCACATAGTAAGTGCTCAACAAATACCACATTGATTAATTGATTAGTTCCATCCATCTTTTAGACTGTGAGCCCACTGTTGGGCAGGGACTGTCTCTATATGTTGCCAATTTGTACTTCCCGAGTGCTTAGTACAGTGCTCTGCACACAGTAAGCGCTCAATAAATACGATTGATGATTGATGATGATCCATCTCTTTGTATCATTCTGCTGCCCCCTCTCTCCCAGACTGAACCCCCCTTTCCTCTCCCCTCCACCCCCCCCGGCCCTACCTCCTTCCCCTCCCCACAGCACCTGTATATATGTTTGTACAGATTTATTACTCTATTTATTTTACTTGTACATATTTACTATTCTATTTATTTTGTTAATGATGTTCATCTAGCTCTACTTCTATTTATTCTGATGACTTGACACCTGTCCACATGTTTTGCTTTGTTGTCTGTCTCCCCCTTCTAGACTGTGAGCCCGTTGTTGGGTAGGGACCGTCTCTATATGTTGCCAACTTGTACTTCCCAAGCGCTTAGTACAGTGCTCTACACACAGTAAGCGCTCAATAAACACGATTGAATGAATGAATGAATGAATCCTGCTGGCCATCATTGAATAGTATCTATCAAGGGCTACCACTGGTGATTTTCTCAGCAACGCAGACTAAACAGAAACAATCCCAGCCTTCATGGAAGTTGTATTTTAAGCACAGGTGATATCCTATCCTGCTTTGAATACTGCATCAACCCCCTTCTGACCTCCCTGCCTTCTGTCTCCCCCTGCTCCGGTCCATGCTGCCCGGATCATTTTTCTACAAAAACATTCAGTCCACTTCTCCTCACCCCTCAGAAAACTCCAGTCATTGCCCATCCACCTCCACATCAAACAGAAAACCCTTACCAATGACTTTAAAGCACTCAATCACCTTGCCCCCTCCTATTTCCTACTACAATCCAGTACATTCACTTCACTCCTCTAACATCAACCTACTCACTGTACCTTGATCTCATCTATCTCTCCTCCTACACCTTACCCCTGTCTTGCCTCTGGCCAGAAACTCCCTCCATCCTCATATCTGACAGATGATCAATCTCCCCACTTTCAAAGCTTGAGAAGCAGTGTGGCTTAGTGGAAAGAGCATGGGCTTGGCAGTCAGAGGTTGTGGGTACTAATCCCGGCTCTGTCACTTATCAGCTGTGTGACCTTGGGCAAGTCTCTTAACTTCTCCGTGCCTCAGTTACCTCATCTGTAAAATGGGGATTAAGATCGTGAGCCACACGTGGGACAACCTGATTACCCTGTAGCTACCCCAGTGCTTAGAACAGTGCTTGGCATATAGTAACTATTATTATTCAAAGCCTTATTAAAATCACATCTCCTCCAAGAGGCCTTCCCTGACTAAGCCTTTATTTTCTTGACTCCTGCTCCCTTCTGTGTCACCCTTGCTCTTGGCTTTGAACCCTTTATTCACTCCACCCTCAGCTTCACAATACATGTGCAGATCTGTAATTTATTTTAATGTCCATCTTCCCCTCTAGACTGTAAGTTCCTTGTGGGCAGGGAACATGTCTACCAACTCTTTTATATTGTACTCTCCCGAGTGCTTAGAACAGTGCTCTGCCCACAGTAAGCACTCACATGGATTGATTGATATGTGCACAACTATGGGAAGCTGGGAATTGCAACTCTGGAAATGGAGAATGGCAACCCCAGAATGCTGTTATCTCAGGATTCTCACTCCTTTTTCTCTTGCCTCCAAAATGGTGCTCTTGTCTCCATCCCCAAGGACCCTGCTAATCTCTCTCTGCCATCCCCCGACTCCAGTCATCCTGGTTTATTCTTGGCATTGTCTCCTCCAGGAGGGGATGCTCCATTAGCCTGGTCTCCCTCCCACCCCTCCATTCTCGCTCCGACACATGAAGGAAAAAACATTGCTGACCACTGATGTCAGCTACATAATGGAGACAAGATGATTGCTCATGCTCAGAAACAAATTTAGAATAACAAGATAAATATTTACATCTCATCGAAGTGTTGTCAAGGGTGGTCTGTTGGAATGTGATGTGAAAATCACATGGCTCCGCACACCCACTTAGGCAGAAAAGGTTTCATGGTGGAGAGGGGATGTGCCAATGTCCTAAGGACAAGGGAAGGGGCATGGCTTGGGCGGGACTTTCAATCAGTAGTATTCATTGAGCATCTACTGTGTGCAGAGCATGTATGAAGCACTTGAAAGAATGCAATGAGTAGGAGTTACAATTCTGGGCCCCAAGCAGCTTGCACTTTAATAGGGTGGACAAATGTAATAATTTATAAATTGAAAGAAAGCAGTTGAACAGTAGAGTATGTAAATCAAAATGTCAAAAGATTCAGTGGGTTGTTGTGAGTGCAAAAGTGTGGAACTGCTGAGAAAAAAGCTAATGTCAGAATTGGGAGGATGTTATCTAGGAAGTAGGAAAATTAAATGAGGAAGGCTTCCTGGCAAAGATGGGATTTCAAAAAGGTTTTGAATAATAATAATTGTATTTAAGTGCTTACTATGTGCCAGGCACAGTAGCAAATAATATGGTAAATACAAATTTGTCAGGTTGAACACAGTCCCTGCCCCACTTGGGGCTCAGAGCCTTAATCTCCATTTTACTGATGAGATACCTGAGGTACAGAGAAGTGAAGTCACTTGTCCAAGGTCACAGAGCAGACAAGTGACAGAGCTAGGATTAGAAATCTAGTCCTTCCGACTCACAGGCCTGTGCTCTAGCCACTGAGCCATGCTGCTACTCTTGAAGGTAGGGATAATTGATATCCAGCAAGTTTGAAAGGGGAGAGAATTCCGGGCAGGAGGAAGGATTTGAGCAAGGGGCCGGAGGCAGGAAAATTGGGAACAAGGGACAGTGAGAAGGTGGAGTGTGGGAGGAATGGAAAATGTGAGCTGGGGTATAGTAGAAGAAGAGAGTGAAGAGGGTAAACATTGAAGGCTTTTGAGGAGAGGTGTAGGATGACATTTAAGAAAGATGAAGATGAAGATGAAGTCCCCTAAGTACTTAAGTTCCTCCCCACCATCCCCATCCCAACAGCAGTTATGTATGTAGCCTTGTATTTGGTTGCTGTAATTTATTTTAGCCTGTCTCTCTAGCTAGACTGTAAGCACCTTGAGGCCAGGGGTCATGCCTACCAACTCCATTGCATTGAACTCTCATATTAATTAATTAATTAATCAATTATACATTGATGTGCATATAGCTATAATGAAGTGCATATAGTTTAATTATATTTATTCTGACACCTGTCTCCATGTTTTGTTTTGTTGTCTGTCTCCCCCTTCTAGACTGTGAGCCTGTTGTTGGGTAGGGACCGTCTCTATTTGTTGCCGACCTGTACTTCCCAAGCACTTAGTATAGTGCTCTGCACACAGTAAATGCTCCATAAATACGGTTGAATGAATAGTAAGCACTTTGCAAATACCATAATTATTATTATTATTACTACTACTACTACTACTACTAATAATAATAATAATTTGGGCACTGAGCCTCCCCTAACATGGCTCCTGTTGCCGATATCCCTGGATCTGAAGTGGTGCCACACTTTACACTGACCTGGGAAACGATCACAGAGGCTCTGGAGCAGTTTGCAGGCTGAGGTCCTCCAGAAAAATAGTAATAATGATAATAATAATTATGGTGTTTGTTAAGTGCTTACTATATGCCAGACACTGTACTAAGCGCTGGGATGGATACAAGAAAATCAGATTGAACACAGTCTCTGCCCCCCGTGGAGTTCACAGTCTTAATTATGTAGATGAGGTAACTGAGACACCGAGAAGCAAAGTGACTTGTCACCCAGCAGACAATTGATGAAGTTGAGATTTGAACCCAGGTCCTTTGACTCCGAGGCCCACGCTTCATTCATTCAATCATATTTATTGAGCGCTTACTGTGTCCAGAGCACTGTACTAAGCGTTTCATCCACTAGGTCACACTGGGGATTGTAGTCCTCAAGAGTCTCGGGGACGACTCTCCAACAGGAAAGACTCGAGAATCCAGCGCTTGGAACAGTACTTAGCACGTAGTAAGCGCTCAACAAATACCATCGTTATAATTATCCCCAACCCAGTCCAACCTACCTGGGATTGGCTTGGAGCCGGATCAACCTGACTGAAGATTTAGGTCAGTCAATCAATCAAGCATATTCATTGAGTGCTTCTGTGTGCAGAGCACTGTACTAAGTGCTTGAAAGTATAAACAACATTCCCAGCCGACAGAGAGCTCACAGTCTAGAGAGGAAGACGGACCTTAATATAAATAAATAAATAGGCAATAGATTTGTACATTTCTAGACCGTGAGCCCGTTGTTGGGTAGGGATTGTCTCTATCTGTTGCTGAGTTGTACTTTCCAAGCACTTAGTACAGTGCTCTGCACACTGTAAACACTCGATAAATGCGACTGAATGAATACGTAAGTGCTGTGGGACTGGGAGGGAGAATGAATAAAGGGAGCAAGTCGGGGCGACGTGGAAGGGAGTGGGCATAGAGGAAAGGAGGGCTTAGTCAGGGAAGGTCTCTTGGAGGAGATATGCCTTAAATAAGGCTTTGAAGGTGGGGAGAGTAATTGTCTGTCAGATATGGGGAGGAAGGGCATTCCAGGACAGAAGCAGGACAGTGAGGTGAGGGGTCAGTGGCGAGATAGATGAGATCAAGGTTAGGTCCGATGGAAATGGTGATCCAAACCCTGCTCATACTGGACCCAACCACACAGCTCAGCAAGAGCAACTTGCAAGTAGAGTTCCTTCCATTCCTCTAATAATTGTGGTATTTGTTTAGTGCTGCCTATGTGCCAAGCACTGTGCCAAGTGCTAGGGTAGATACAATGCAATCAATCAATCAATCAATCAGTCAATCATATTTATTGAGCACTTACTGTGTGCAGAGCACTGAACTATGCGCTTGGGAAGGACAAGTTGGCAACATATAGAGACAGTCCCTACCCAACAGTGGGCTCACAGTCTAAAAGCGGGAGACAGAGAACAAAACCAAACATACTAACAAAATAAAATAGAATAGATATGTACAAGTAAAATAAATAAATAAATAAATAGAGTAATAAATATGTACAAACATATATACATATATACAGGTGCTGTGGGGAAGGGAAGGAGGTAAGATGAGGGGGATGGAATCAGATCAGTTACGGTCTCTGTCTTGCATGGTGCTCACAGTACCAGGGTGCGGGAGAACAGATATTTAATACCCATTTCAGGGATGAGGAAATGGCATGACAGAGAGTTAAGTGACTTGCCCAGTATCATGCAGCAGGCCATGTTACAGCAGGATAACATTTTCCCTGACCTCAAGGAGTTTACACTCTAATGGAACTATTTACAATCCAATGATCCTGGTTCTTCCAAAGCTCTCCTCTGTGTGCTCTTTGACTAAAGTTTATCTTTTCTGTTTCTCCTTTCACAAACTGAAAAGGCAGCTTTAGGGAGTAGTCACTGGGGTGATTTAATGTTTAATGGTTGTCAGTAAAGTAATTAAATACTTCTACCAACATCCCATTCCTGCTGTCCCTTTTAGGGAGAATTTGTTTCCAAAGAATAATCCAATCAGATTGATTCTGACTATATGGCTAGTTTTCCCGGATCTTTGCACTGGTTTGCATTCCTGATGAATGAGAGTAGTGTATGAAATTGAGGGCAGAAGTCGATCAAGTGGGCAGAGAGAGAGACTTTGGGCAGGGACTGAGGCATTTCACGTCACATTTAACTGGCATTTTGTAACCAGTGAAAAGCTTCTGTCTTCTTGGAGGGTGGAAAAGACAGGGCCCAAACTAGAATCTAAAGATCTCAGAATGGATAAAGGACAATACGACTACAGCAGAATTCTCCTCCAGTCGCTGATTCTTTTGAAACTAGGACTGGTTTTTAAGGCAATTTACTAACCTTACAGACCTGGCACTCTCAATACCTGTGAGCCTTGGACTCTTTAGGGGCAAATCTGCCCATTTTGGGGTGGTCCGAGGCCCCACTGCCCACCTCTTATCCATTCCCAGGCCTATCTGTCCTCTGCCAAGAAAGTGGGCAGGGAACAGACGAGGTGGGGAACTTCAATTGACCAATATTGTTCTATGGGAGCAGAACTGGCAGAATTGCAGAGAGGAGAGCTCAGTTTCTCTTCCGTAGGTCCAAGAAATGGTGCACCTTACCAGATCAGAGTAAAGTGTTTATACACCAGGTTATATGCCAGACCACCACTCTCCCCATCTTCAAAGTCTTATTACAGTCACATATCCTCCAAGAAGTCTTCCCTGACTGAGCCTTCTGTTCCCGGACTCCCTCTCCCTTCTGTGTCTGGATCTGTACCCTTTGGGTAATTGGTATTCACCCTACCCTCAGCCCCACAGCACTTCTGTACATCTCCGTAATTTATTTATTTACATTAATGTCTGTTTCCCCTTAAAGACTGCTGTGGGCAGGGAACGAATCCGCCAACACTGTTGTATTGTACTCTCCCAAGTGCTTAGTATAGTGCTCTGCACACAGTAAGCGCTCAATAGATACCACTGATTGACCAGATCAGCGACCATATTGCGCTCAATATGTGCTTAATAAATAACATCGATTAAATTGATTGGAGGTTAAAATAATATTTGGATTAATTCAAACTGATCCCGTCATCTCTGATGACATGAAACAGATGAACTGTAGTTCTATGTCTCTATATAATCCTGTATAGAAAGGTTCAGATTGATGCCTGGTGCATAGTAAGTGCTTAACAAATACCATAATTATTATTATTATTTTCTGCCTTACATAAGGTCCTCTGCAGGAAAAGGAGAGTCAACAGTGTTGGAACAGAAGCCTTGCATGAAGTTGCTTCTCCTATACCTTTGCAGATAACTACAGAAATGTACCAGCCTTCTCAACCCCTTTATTTTATTTTTTTTTAACCAGCCTGACTTCACCACAATTTGCTCTCAGACGCCTCCACCATGCAATCAATCAATCAATCAATCAATCGTATTTATTGAGCACTTACTATGTGCAGAGCACTGTACTAAGCGCTTGGGAAGTACAAATTGGCATCACATAGAGACAGTCCCTACCCAACAGTGGGCTCACAGTCTAAAAGGGGGAGACAGAGAACAGAACCAAACATACCAACAAAATAAAATAAGTAGGATAGAAATGTACAAGTAAAATAAATAAATAAATAAATAAATAGAGTAATAAATATGTACAACCATATATACATATATACAGGTGCTGTGGGGAAGGGAAGGAGGTAAGACGGGGGGATGGAGAGGGGGACGAGGGGGAGAGGAAAGAAGGGGCTCAGTCTGGGAAGGCCTCCTGGAGGAGGTGAGCTCTCAGCAGGGCCTTGAAGGGCCTTGAAGGGCCATGCAGCCTCCATAAATCCTTGGGAAGGCTAGTGTCTGTAGTAACTGCTGCTGTGGCTTTGGCTGTAACTTAGATTTTGAACCACAAGGATCCTGAAATTAACAAACTAATAATAATGATAGTAGCAATATTTATCATGTGCTTACCATGTGCAAAGCACTGTACTAAGCACTCAGGTAGAATGAAGAAAACCAGATCGGACACAGTCCTTGTCCCACATGGGACTCACAGTCTAAGCAGGAGGGTGGAAAGGTTTTGCACTCCCCATTCTGCAGATGAGGAAACTGAGACACAGAAAAGTTAAGTGACTTGCCCAAAGTTCCACAGCAGGTAAGTGACAGAGCTGGGACTAGAATCCAGGTCCTTTGTCTCCCAGGCCTGTGCTCTTTCTGTGAGGCCATGCAGCAGAATTGAATAGAGGAGCTGAAATTCTGCTCCTCTAACCACAACACTGCACTGACTTTTTTTTATTTTGCAAGTATTTTGTATTTGTCCTTTTCTTTGATGTTGTTTCCGTGTTATCATTTCATCACAATGTATCTGCCTCCAATTTCTCCTCCCCCATTTATATCCCAAGACTGTGAGCCTCAGGAGGGACAGAGTTCATGTCTCTTTTTCCACCGGGGCATTCTTTCCCAGCGCTTAGTACAACACTTAACAGTAAGGGCTTAGTAAATACTATTGCTACTTGATTATAAAATAAATAAAATCATCATTCTTTGCTCCTGGACCAGTAGTAATCATTACTAGCTCTGTTGTAGTGCTATATATACTGAAGGGACTCTATTTGGGATTTCAATCCCTAAGCGTAGCAACTACAACAGAGCTAGTAATGATTACTACTGGTCCAGGAGCAAAGAATGATGATTTTATTTATTTTATAATCAAGTAGCAATATATATATATATATATATATATATATATATATATATATATATATTAAATTGAATACTGCTGCCCTGGCAGCTTTCTACGCTAGCAGAAGAGGGCAGAGCGGCATCAGAGTGGGAATGGTGTCACCGAGTTTCTGGAAAATGTATTTCCTGGGCTGAACTGGGCTGGAAGGGGCCGCTGTTAATTTCTCCAGTGTTGCAATGGCCCAGGAAAACCCAGAAAACTGAAAAGGTCCTTGGCTTTCACCTGAGCAAAGCTGCCTTATTGGGGAAAAGAGTTTTACTTTACTCTGCATCTTCTTTCATGGCTTCAAAAGTGGGCTAACAGCATCCGTGGAAGCAGCGTGGCTTAGAGGATTGAGCACGGGCCTCAGAGTCAGAAAGACCTGGGTTCTAATCCCGGCTCCACCACCTGTCTGCTTTGTGACCTTGGGCAAGTCACTTAACCTCTCTGGGCCTCAATTACCACACCCGTAAAATAAGGATGAAGAGTGTGAGCCCTGTGTGGGACAAGGATTGTGTCCAACCCAATTAACTTGTATCTAGAACAGTGCTTGGCACATAGTAATCACCTAAAAAGTACTATAATTTATCTTCTAGACTGTGAGCTCGTTGTTGGGTAGGGATTGTCTCTGTTATCGAATTGTACTTGCCAAGCGCTTAAAACAGTGCTCTGCATGCAGTAAGCACTCAATAAATATGATTGAATGAATGAATGAAAGATTAGGCTTCAGGGTTTTTTTTCCTACCAAAAAAAATCCTGGCGATTTGGGGGCCTGAACTTGGTGGTCAGATGGGGTGAGGGAGGCCAAGGGAGGATTCCTTATTCATGTAGGCAACCAGGATTTGGAGCTTGGGGGCTCTAAACAGCCTGGTGGGGTTGGCATTGGATGGCAAAGGTGGCAGCTCTTTAAGAATCTCTTCCCTCCATTTGTCCCATTTTTGCCTGGGTGTCGGCTCTCTTGCTGTTGACTGTTGATACATATGGAGCCTCCACCCTTGTTTTTCAGCAGGTCCCAGGGCTCGGCCCTGGAGTGTTCTTGGAGCCAAGAAACTTGCTCCCTCTCTGTTTGGCCAACGTAGGCAGGTGTGTAAAGACCGCAGTTAGGCCTCAGGTTTTCTGCAGCTGTTGTACAATCCCAACACATGGGCCGCCTCCTTCTCCTCTTCCAACATCTTCCTCTGATCCACTTGGTCCTTCCCCTCCTTCATCTCCTTTCTCTCTTTCTACTCCTTCATTTCCCCCTCTTTCTTACACAACTCCTTTTCATCCTCGTCCTCCTCTTCTTCCTCCTCCTCCTCTTTCTTCTCCTTCTACTCTTTCTCCTCCTCCTCCTGATCCACTTCCTTCTACCCCTCTTCCACCCCTTCCCTCTCTTTAATAATAATAATTATAATAATAATGGCATTTATTAAGCACTTACTATGTGCAAAGCAATGTTCTAAGTGCTGGGGAGGTTACAAGGTGATCAGGTTGTCCCACGGGGGGCTCACAGTCTTCATCCCCATTTTACAGATGAGGGAACTGAGGCCCAGAGGATTTAAGTGACTTGCCAAAAGTCACACAGCTGACAATCGGCAGAGCCGAGATTTAAACCCATGACCTCTGACTCCAAAGCCCAGGCTCTTTCCACTGAACCATGCTGCTGCTGCTTCTACTCCTTCACCTCCCTGTCCTCCTCCTCCTTGCCCTCCTCCTCCTCTTCTTCCTCCTCCTCCTCTTTTTCTTCCTCCTCTTCCCCTTCCTCCTCGCTCTTCCTCCTCCTCCTCCCCCTCCTCTTTTTCCTCTTTCTCCTCCTCCTGTCTTCCTGCTTTTTGGCTCTTCCCATCTCCCACTGCTTTTCTCCCATGGTCACTACTGATCTAGGTCCCCAGGCCTGGGGACTGTGGACACCCACCATCCTCTCTGGGCACAGCCTCCACCTCATTCACAGTAGTGGGAGCTGGAATTCATTCAATCGCATTTATTGAGCGCTTACTGTGTGCAGAGCACTGTACTAAGCGAATCAGGTGACCACCTTTGTTGACCATCATTTCTCCCCCCCTCCACCCAGCCCAACACAGTAATAGACAGGGGGATGGGGCCAAAGAGGGACCTTAGGTGGGCTCAGAGGCTCAGCCTCATCTCCTTACTCACAGTAGTACATAAAGAAACAAGATAGCCTAGTGGATAGAGCACAGGCCTGGGAGTAAGAATGACCTGGGTCTAATCTGCTGTGTGACTTTGGGCAAGTAACTTGCCTTCTCTGGGCTTCAGTTACCTCATCTGTAAAATGGGGATTAAGGCTGTGAGCCCCATGTGGGACAGCTTGTCTCTACCCCAGAGCATGGTACAGTGCCTGGCACGTAGTAAGTGTTTAACAAATACCACAGTTATTATTATTATTATTATTATTAGCTGGGTGGGTACAGTATCAGTGCAACCTCAGGGGTGGCATTTGTGACAGAGGCCTTCTTTTCCCTGGGCACAGACTCTGGTGGCAGTGGGGAGTGCTTCAGGGGAACACTCCCCCTGCCCATCCATGGCGATGGCGCCATGGGATTTCTCTGCCATCTGAACCTCTTTTGGAGCACGCATCTTTGCTGCTACAGATGCCAACTGGGCACCCGACTCTGCCCCTGTTTGTAATTAATTCGGCATGAACCGCCCTGCCAGCTTGGAAATTCATAACTCACGACGTGCCCTGCTGCTTTATTGCAGTCACGGCGGGGGCAGGGAGTGGGTAGACAGGGCAGTAGGGGTAGGCTTATCAGCTCATCGAGCCACGTGATTTCTCCCTGACCCATGTTCTATTTCTATTTAAATAGATCCCAACCCCTGCCCCCACGCCCCAAAAAAGCCTCTCTGTGAAGATCATGTTTAAGCTGGTCAGACTCTCTCTGGCAGCAGAAGTCAGCCACATGGCTCAGCAGATTTATAAGTAACCCTATCCTTGTCTTTCACTTACCTGATATTGGCCCTTGAACCTAGTGTTGAGCAGCATCCTCCGAACCGGGGTCTTAATCATGGTGGTAACTCCTCAGTGCTTACTATGTGCTAAGCACTATACTAAGCGCTCTGGTGTATGCAAGATCATCAGGTGGTACACATCATCATCATCATCAATCGTATTTATTGAGCGCTTACTGTGTGCAGAGCACTGTACTAAGCGCTTGGGAAGTACAAGTTGGCAACATATAGAGACAGTCCCTACCCAACAGTGGGCTCACAGTCTAAAAGGGGGAGACAAAACCAAACATACTAACAAAATAAAATAAGTAGAATAGATATGTACAAGTAAAATAAATAAATAAATAGAGTAATAAATATGTACAAACATATATACATATATACAGGTGCTGTGGGGAAGGGAAGGAGGTAAGATGGGGGGATGGAGAGGGGGACGAGGGGGAGACAGTCCCTATCCCATATGGGTCTTGCAAAGATGCCAGATTCTCATGCCCCCCACCTACTCCCTTTCTGCTTGATACCTGGGGGCAGGTGAGGGGGAAGTGACAGCGAGGATAAATGGAGAGGGTAGGAATAAAGGGAAAAGATCATTTTAAGGCAGTCAGGGGAAACCCTGTAGCTTGAAACAGCTTGTGTCAGCATACCCACATTATCCATGAATCATACGCAAATGCACTTGGGACTCTCATAATTTCATATCCCAGATGAAGCTCATGGGAAAATCCAAAGGGAGACCAAAGGGTGAGGGAAGAATAGGGGGAACAAGGGCAAGGAAAGAGTCCTCTTGCCTGCACGTGTCCAGGGCACAAGGAGATGAAACGCATCAGCTAATCCTGACCTCCTGGCACTGTGTGTCTCTCTTTCTCTCTCTCTCTCCTGCCAGCCTGGGAGACAAGCCGAGTCCGCCCTTCCTGGAAGTTTCTGGGCCAGCAATAGTTTGGGATCTGGCAGCTAGGGACAGGCCTCATTGCCCTTCGGCACCCATTAGGGGGCAACACTCGAATTCTATTCCCAGGGCTTTCCCAACCACAAATTCCCAGCCCCGGCTGAATCTGGGAGAGCCCAACCCTGCCCACAGCCCGCACTGACTCAATAGCAACCACTCGAGGAACAAGGGGAAGCACAGACTCGTAGGTTCTGCTTTGCTCGTCTTGCAGGTGAGTGAATCACATCCCGGACTCGGGCTTCTCTGAATGCCGAGGTCTCCAGGCCGGGGAGCAGCTGAAGGAGAAGAAAACTCACCAACAAGGCAAGTCCCAAAGAGGCACCGGAGCCTCCACAGCCAGTCCAGGATTCACTCGGAAGCAGAAGTAGCCAGTTTCGGTTCCCCTTCCGGGACCCACCTCTACCAGGAGGAGAATTTGAAAAGAGCCAAGTAAGCTGCCTTTTCTTGTCTGAGCCTTGACTTGGATTGTTTCTGACGGAGGGGTGACATGAAATCCATTTGCTCTGAACTGGGATTCTTCCAGGGGCGGACATTCATTTGGATTTGTCTTCAAAAGATTAGGGGTGGCGAGGGGGGGGGGTCGGGAAGGGAATCCCTTGGATATATTTAATGCTGAGCTCCACCTTCCTCTTCTCGGTCATCACCCCTAACCCCACCAAGGCCTGAGTCCACGATTTAGGTTTGACATCACAGGTTTTCTTCTTTGGCTCCAGCCACAACTTGGTTTCTCAGAGATTTGAGGCTGAACAGCAGAAACTCTCCCCTGTATTAACCTCCCTGCCTCTTTCACCCTTCAACGACTCACTGGGTTACCTCTCACCTCAACCTAACAAGCCAACCATAGGCTAGGAGCGAATGGTTAATGATTTCCGGAGATAACTGGGCAGGCAGGTCAGGAAACTGGCTGAGATTGGAAGTGGTGTTTACGGGATATCGACTGGGAGGAGCTTCCTGCAGGGAACATGTTTTTACAAGAGGAAGAAAGTGTTGCTGGCTGCTTGTATGACCATTGCCTCTTCTCTGTGCTGCAGTTTGACACCTGTTAAACGGGTTTCTAGAGTTTTTGTACCTGATCTCGCTCAGAAAATGTTTTAAAGAAAGCTGTCGTGGGAATACCACAAGAAGCAGCGTGGCTTAGTAGAAAGAGCACGGGCTTGGGAATCAGAGATAGTGGGTTCTAATCCTGACACCGCCACTTGTCAGCTGTGTGACATTGGGTGAGTCACTTCATTTTTCTGGGCCTCAGTTAAATCATCTGTAAAATGGGGGTTAAGACTCTGAGCCCCACGCGGGACAACCTGATGACCTTGTAGCTACCCCAGCAATTAGAACAGTGCTTGGCACATAGTAAGTGTTTAACAAATACCAGTATTATTATTATTATTATTGTTAATACCATGGGCTGATGAAGTAGCTCTAGGCTTTTTCTAAGAAACTTGTTCATTTGAGAGCCTCTGGGTGAAAAACTCTGGCAGTTGTGGTCGGGAGGGAAAGTGTGTCAGCGATGGGTGACACTTCCTTTCTTCCTCAGGGCTAATAAAATCCTTTCTTGTTTAAGAGAAGCAGCTTGGTTTAGTGGAAAGAAGATAAGCCTGGGAGTCAGAGGTCCTGGGTTCTGATCCTGGCTCCACCACTGTGACCTTGGGCAAATGACTTCACTTCTCTGTGCCTCAGTTACCTCATCTGTAGAATGGGGATTAAGACTGTGAGCCCCATATGGGACGTGGAATGGTTCCAACCTGATTACCTTATGGCTACTCCAGCACTTAGTATAGTGCCTAGCACATAGTAAGTGGTTAACAAATGCCATTCAAAAAAGGAAAAAAAGAGAATGCTACTCCATGAGCTGGGATTCTCACTGTGGGCAGCCCTGAAGTGAAACCTGGTCAATTGACATTCGGCTAAGCAAGAGAGTTAACATGATACAGCCTGTGGTGGCCCGAAGAGGTTGTTATGAGTCTTCTTCATTTAATCGTACTTATTGAGCGCTTACTGTGTGCAGAACACTGTACTAAGCACTTATGATGATGGTATTTGTTAAACGCTTACTATGTGCCAGGCACTGTACTTAGCGCTGGGGTGGAGACAAGCAAATCAAGTTCGACACAGTCCCTGTCCCATGTGGGGCTCACAGTTTCAATCCCTATTTTACAGATGAGGTAACTGAGGCACAGAGAAGTGAAGTGACTTGCCCAAGATCACACAGCAGACAAGTGGCGGAGCCGGGATTAGAACTCGTGATCTTCTGACTCCCATTTAAAGCCGGTGCTCTATTATGCTTCTTCATCTGTAGGACTCCTGTTCATTACTCGCATGCACCACCATAACTAAAGGGGTCTATGTGTTTGGAATTTGTTCGTGGAAAGATATCCCTTCCTTCACTTTGCGATCTCACTACCCGCATCAGCCAGCCCAGGATGCAAGAGACTGAGAAGAAGCATAGCCTAGTGGATAGAACACGGGCTTGGAAGTCAGAAGGACCTGGGTTCTAATTATGGCTCTGCCCCTTATCTGCTGTATGACCTTGGGCAAGTCACTTCACTTTACCTCATCTGGAAAATGGCGATTAAGATTGTGAGCCCCATAATAATAACAATAATAATGATGGCATTTTTTAAGCGCTTACTACTTGCAAAGCACTGTTCTAAGTGCTGGGTGGATACAAGGTGATCAGGTTGTCCCATGGGGGGCTCACAGTCTTAATCCCTATTTTTCAGATGAGGTAACTGAGGCTTAGAGAAGTTAAGTGACTTGCTCAAGGTCACACAGCAGACATGTGACAGAGCCAGGATTTGAACCCATGACCTCTGACTCCAAAGCCCGTGGTCTTTCCACTGAGATAGTGTCCAGTGTGATTAGCTTGTATCTACCCCAGTGCTTAGTACAGTACCTGGCAAATAGTAAACACTTAACAAATACCATTAAAAGAAAAGCAAATATTTTAGCAGGAGTTCACGTTCCTCCTCTCTCTGCTTCTCTCATCTTCTAGACTGTGAGCCCGTTGTTGGGTAGGGACCGTCTCTATATGTTGCTGATTTATACCTCCCAAGCGCTTAGTACAGTGCTCGGCACACAAGAAGCGCTCAATAAATATGATTGAGTGAATGAATGTCTATCCCACAGCTATTTTGACTGTCCTGTGTTGGTCACTGAAAGGTCTATTTGAAGAGGACACAGTGTTCTGAGAATAGGGGGAGTCCATGCAGAGAACTCCTGGAGAGAAAAAGTCCCTGAAATAATAATAACTATGGTATTTGTTAAACATTTATGCACCAGGCATTGTACTAAGCACTGGGATGGATAAAAGCAAAATGGGCTGTCCCAAGTGGGCCTCGCAGTCTCGATCCCCATTTTACAGATGAGGTAACTGAGTCCCAGAGAAGTGAAGTGACTTGCCCAAGGTCACACAGCAGACAAGTGGCAGAGCTAGGATTAGAACCCAGGTCCTTCTGACTTCCAGACTGCTGCTGAGAAGCAGCATGGCTCAGTGGAAAGAGCCCGGGCTTTGGAGTCAGAGGTCACGGCTTCAAACCCCAGCTCCGCCAATTGTCAGCTGTGTGACTTTGGGCAAGTCACTTAACTTCTCTGTGCCTCAGTTACCTCATCTGTAAAATGGGGATTAAAACTGTGAACCCCCCCGTGGGACAACCTGATCACCTTGTAATCTCCCCAGCGCTTAGAACAGTGCTTTGCACATAGTAAGCGCTTAACAAATACCATCATTATTATTATTATTCTTATTCCAGACACGTGCTGTATCCCTCAGGCCATGTTAACAGTCCTGCAGGAATTAGAGGGTCTCAGGATCCCCTGCAGCCCCAGCACTAAAGATGAACGGGCTGAAAGGCAGTGATTCCTGGGATGGCACAGCATACAGCTGGACACAGGGAGACTCAATCAATTAATAGTATTTATTAAGTACTTAGTAGGTGCAAAGCACTGTACTAAGCACTTGGGAAAACACAATACAACAGAATTAGCAGAAACGTTCCCAGCCCACTACGAGCTTACAGTCTACAAGGGGAGACAGATGTTAATATGAATGTCCAATTACAGGGCTCAGCCTGTCCTCCCTCCTTTACTTTTTCCCTTTCAGTAGATCCAGGAAAAATTAAAAAAAAAGAGGAGGCGTATGGCATAGAGCCAAGAGTTAAGGTGAAGGAAGGAAGGAAGAATCGGAGTTTCGTCTCGCATCTGCTCTGGGACTGGCTCTACAGGTCTCTTCTCGATACTCTTCTTTGCTGGGAGCAATACGGCCCCATGCTGCAGCCCAGAACAAGTTTCTCAGCTTTGCAAAGGTTTTCCTACTGCGGTGACAGCAGGGTTAATCTAGGGGCTGTGCCCAGCCTTCCTTTACCCTCTTGGGGCGAGTCCCTGTCATTTAATCAGCTGGAATACAGGCCATTGCATCTGATCATGGGGAATCAAATTTCACGGCTGACACACCATTCCCTGATTGTCTGGAAGAGGCTGGGCAAACTGGTGTCTCCCTCCCCAAACGAGGTCAGAAACTTGTACTTCCCAAGCGCTCAGTACAGTGCTCTGCACACAGGAAGCGCTCAATAAAGACGATTGAATGAATAAGGAGTACTGTGGGTAAGAGACCCACGGTGTGTCTCCGCCACATCGGAACTCGACGGATGACAGAAACCGAGACCTAGGTCCTCCCTGTGGCAAACTATTATTAAAAGCCAAGTCGACGTACTATTGTATGGATGAGGCCTTCCCAGACTGAGCCCCCTCCTTCCTCTCCCCTTCCTCCCCCTCCATCCCCCCCACCTTACCTCCTTCCCTTCCCCACAGCACCTGTATATATGTATATATGTTTGTACGTATTTATTACTCTTTATTTATTTATTTATTTTACTTGTACATATTTATTCTATTTATTTTATTCTGTTAACATGTTTTGTTTTGTTCTCTGTCTCCCCCTTCTAGACTGTGAGCCCACTGTTGGGTAGGGACCGTCTCTATATGTTGCCAAATTGTACTTCCCAAGCGCTTAGTACAGTGTTCTGCACACAGTAAGCGCTCAATAAATACGATTGAATGAATGAGTGAATGAGAGTTGGAAAGAATGAATGAATTTTGGCTTCCTAGGGAACATCAATTTTGGCGATATCTGTGGCATCCTCATCAAATTTGGTTTCGTCGGTGGCGGATCAGCCGCTGACTGAATGGCTCAGGACCAAGGACACGATGTGACCTTGTGAAAGGAGGAAGTCAGCGGCCGCTGGTTTGTTTGCTTGCTTTGCTGCTATTGACTGAAGCGAATAAGGTGACCAACGTGTGGGATTTTTCAAATATTTCTGTGGTCATAACAGGTCAGAAATTAACCAAAATCTAGAGACGCAGAGAGGCCTACTGGAAAGATTCCAGGCCTGAAAGTCAGAGGACCTGGGTATTGATCCCAGCTCTACCAGATGCTTACTATGTGACCCTGGGCAAGTCACTTAACTAGAGAAGCAGCGTGGCTCAGTGGAAAGAGGTCATGGGTTCAAAACCCCACTCTGCCAATTGTCAGCTGTGTGACTTTGGGCAAGTCACTTAACTTCTCTGCGCCTCACTTCCCTCATCTGTAAAATGGGGATTAAGACCGTGAGCCCCACGTGGGACAACCTGATCACCTTGTAACCCCCCAGCACTTATAACAGTGATGATGATGATGATGATGGCATTTGTTAAGCGCTTACTATGTGCAAAGTACTGTTCTAAGCGCTGGGGGGATAAAAGGTGATTAAGTTGTCCCACGTGGGGCTCATAGTCTTAATCCCCATTTTACAGATGAGGTAACTGAGGCTCAGAGAAGTTAAGTGACTTGCCCAAGGTCACACAACAGACATGTGGTGGTGCTGGGATTCGAACCCATTACCTCTGACTCCAAAGCCCATGCTCTTTCCACTGAGCCATGCTGCTTCTCTAGATCTGAACAAATACCATCATCATCATCGTTATTATTATTATTATTATTATTCTCTGTGCCTCAGTTTCCTCAACTGTAAAATGGGATTAAACACCTGTTCTCCCTCCTATTTAGACCGTGAGCCCCAAGTGGAACAGGAATTGTGTCCGACCTAATTAATTTGTACCTATCTCAGGATTTAAAACAGTGTTTGACACAGAGTAAGCGCTTAATAAATATCATTAAATAAATAAATAAATAAATAAATCTGGCCCCCAGCTTTCAATAAGGCAGGCGTCCCAGAAGCCAGAGGCCCCACCTCCTGTGGGCAGTTGGCAAAAGAATACGACGTGATTATTGCAGTCCTCACCCAGGGTTTGCCTTGTCTGAGTCAAGCAGTGAGATGCCAATGACAGGGATGGTAGAAGCTTGTAGCCAGGTGTCCCGCCCAGGGGAATCCCAAAATGTCTCAGTTCAGGCCCAAACCGGAATGCTGTCATTTGGGCTTCCATTTGGCCCTGCTGAAAACCCTGGTTCGAAGGGGCTGCTGATTCAGGAAGTGAGTGATGTTCAATGTGGATTTTTTATGGCCGCCCCTCATTTAGAAAAATGTGGTTTGGTTTGTCCTAAATCAGATTCCCCTGGAAGAATGGTGAATGTAACAGGGGGGCCAACGTGTTCCAGGAAAGTGTGGGAAATCCAAAATTTTCCTAATGGAAACCAAGAACTCCTCCTTCCTTTTAACCACCCCAAAACAAAACTAGGTTTGTCTTCCCTTAGAACAAGCCCCTTTCTCCTGCCTGAAAAATCAATCACTCAATCAATCAGTCAATCAATGGTATTTAGTGAGTGCTTACTGTATGCAGAGCACTATACTAAATGCTTGGGAGAGTACAATACAACAGAGTTTGTAGACATGTTCTCTAATTTAGAGGACTGGAAAATAATCAACCGAGACCATGTTTCTAAATGCCCTTCCCACCCCACTGCAACAGCTGAGAGCCTTTCTTGCGGAGATTTTTCCCTTGAGCTGAAGCAGCGGGGCCTAGTGGAAAGGGCTTGAGACTGGGAGTCAGAGGACCTGAGTTCTAATCCCACTGCTTGCCAGCTGTGTGACTTTGGTTGGGCAAGTCACTTCACTTGTCTGTACCTCAGTTTCCTCATCTTTAAATGGGAATTGAATAACTGTTCTCCCCGCCCCCACCTTAGACTGTGAGGCTCCTGTGATCAGGGACTATGTCTTATCCGATTATCTGGAAGTTGCCGAAGTGCTTAATAAAGTGCTTGGCACATAGTAAGCACTTAATACATCCAACAGTGATTCTCAGAGAGCCAAGGGGCGGGGATTTGACTTCTTCCTGTAGTTGCTGATTTCAATTCTATACCCAATAGTTGGCTGATCTGGGCAATGGGAGTCCAAGTAACTCTAGAAGAGAGAATAGGTGGTGACCAAGGCCCTACTGAGAGCTCACCTCCTCCAGGAGGCCTTCCCAGACTGAGCCCCTTCCTTCCTCTCCCCCTCGTCCCCCTCTCCATCCCCCCATCTTACCTCCTTCCCTTCCCCACAGCACCTGTATGTATGGGGGGTTTGTACATATTTATTACTCTATTTATTTATTTATTTATTTTACCTGTACATATCTATTCTATTTATTTTATTTTGTTAGTATGTTTGGTTTTGTTGTCTGTCTCCCCCTTTTAGACTGTGAGCCCACTGTTGGGTAGGGACTGTCTCTATATGTTGCCAACTTGTACTTCCCAAGCGCTTAGTACAGTGCTCTGCACACAGTAAGTGCTCAATAAATACGATTGATTGATTGATTGATTGACAGGGGGATCAGAGACTCAGGAAGAGTGATAGAAACAAGCTCCCTTAGAGGAGCAACTTGCAAGCAAAAGACAAAGCAGACTCAGTCCCTCAAAAGGCCCATTAGTGGCTGAAACTGTCTCTATATGTTGCCAATTTGTACTTCCCAAGCGCTTAGTACAGTGCTCTGCACATAGTAAGCGCTCAATAAATACGATTGATGATGATGATGATGATGATGAAACCAGGCTATGCTTCCTCCTTGTGGGAAGCAGTGTGGCCTAATGGAAAGAGGAGGGGCCTGAGAGTCAGAAGATCCAGGTTCTAATCCTGACTCTGCCACGTGCCTGTTTTGTGACCTTGAGCAGATTGTTTAACATCTCTGTGCCTCAGTTTCCTCATCTGTATGGGTTCTAATCCTGACTCTGCCACTTGTCTGCTGCGTGACCTTGGGCCACTCTGTGCCTCAGTTACCTCATCTGTAAGATGGGGGTTGAGATTGTGAGCCCCATGTGAGACAAGGGGCTATGTCCAATCCAATTGGCTTACATGAGAAACAGCATGGCTCAATGGAAAGAGCACAGGCTTGAGAGTCAGAGGTCATGGGTTCAAATCCTAGCTCTGCCAATTGTCAGCTGTGTGACTTTGGGCAAGTCACTTAACTTCTCTGGGCCTCAGCTACCTCATCTGTAAAATGGGGATGAAGCCTGTGAGCCCCATGTGGGACAATCAGATCACCTTGTATCCTCCCCAGTGCTTAGAACAGTGCTTTGCACATAGTAAGCGCTTAACAAATGCCATCATCATCATATCCATCCCAGCGCTTAGAACAGTGCCTGGCACACAGTAAGCACTTAACAAATACCACAGTTATTATTGTTATTATTAAAAGGGAGAGTCAATCCTTGTTCTCCCGAGCCCACTGTTGGGTAGGGACTGTCTCTATGTGTTGCCAATTTGTACTTCCCAAGCGCTTAGTACAGTGCTCTGCACATAGTAAGCGCTCAATAAAGACGATTGATTGATTGATTGATTGATTGATTTTAGACCATGAGCCTCATGAAGGGCAGGGACTGTCTCTGACATAATATCCTGTATCTACCCTTGTGCTTGCTTAGTATGGTGATTGGCACATAGTCAGCACTTCATCATCATCATCATCATCAATCGTACTTATTGAGTGGTTACTGTGTGCAGAGCACTGTACTAAGCGCTTGGGAAGTACAAGTTGGCACTTAACAAATGCCATCATCATTATCATCCTCTAGTGATCTCCCAGACCTGGAAGGGGTTGGCCTTGTTCCCCTGGTTGGGTGGTTGGTCATTGCACATTCTGGGGGAGGAACAAGCAGGGCAGACTCTGAGCTGTAGCATGACTCTATTTCCCTGTCACCAACCTAAGTCCAGGCAGACTGGAGGCTGAGAAATTCATTCATTCAATCGTATTTATTGAGTGCTTACTGTGTGCAGAGCACTGTACTAAGCACTTGGGAAGTACAAATCGGCAACATATAGAGACGGTCCCTACCCAACAACGGGTTCACAGTCTAGAAGTGGGAGACAGACAACAAAACAAAACAAGTAGACAGGTGTCAAT
Source organism: Tachyglossus aculeatus (assembly GCF_015852505.1). Lineage (NCBI taxonomy): Eukaryota > Metazoa > Chordata > Mammalia > Monotremata > Tachyglossidae > Tachyglossus > Tachyglossus aculeatus. The sequence goes on from NC_052070.1 coordinate 55,672,023, forward strand.
GCCATCATAATAAATAGAAGTGTAGCTATATACAAATCTTTGATAAAATAGGGTAATAAACATGTACAAATAAAATAAATAGTGTAATAAATATGTACAAATATATACAAGTGATGTGGGGAGGGGAAGAGGGCAGGGCAAAGGGAAGGGGGGTGATGGGGAGGGGAGGAGGAGAGGAAAAACTGGGGGGGTCTCTGTCTGGGAAGGCCTCCTGGAGGAGGTGAGCTCTCAGTAGGACTTTAAAGGGAGGAAGAGAGCTAATTTGGCAGATGTGTGGAGGGAGGGCATTCCGGGCCAGGGGAAGGACGTGGGCCGGGGGTCGACGGCGGGACAGACGAGAACGAGGCACAGTGAGGAGGTTAGCGGCAGAGGAGCGGAGCAGAGAAATAACACAGGGAGAAGGTGTCTGGGGGCAGGAGAGCTGCTGAGGGAATTGGAGAGGCAGATAGATACTTGAATGACAACCAACCCCTGGCCCACGTCCTGCCTCTGGTCTGGAATGCCTTCCCTCCTCATATCTGACAATTACTCTACCCTCCTCCAAAGCCTTATTAACAATAATAATAATGATAATGATGGTATTTGTTAAGCGCTTACTATGTGCAAAGCACTGTTCTAAGCACTGGGGGATACAAGGTGATCAGGTTGTCCCACATGGGGCTCACAGTCTTAATCCCCATTTTACAGATGAGGGAACTGAGGCACAGAGAAGTGAAGTGACTTGCCCAAAGTCACACTGCTGACATTTGGCGGAGCTGGGATTTGAACCCCTGCCTCCAAACCCGTGCTCTTTCCACTGAGCCATGCTGCTTCTCTAATTGAAGGCACATCTCCTCCAAGAGGCCTTCTCAGACTGAACCCCACTTTTCCTCATCTCCCATTCCCTTCTGCATCTCCCTGACTTGCTCCCTTTACCCTTCCTCCCTCCCATCCCCATAGCACTTATGTACTCATCAGTAATTTATTTGTTTGTATTGATGCCTGTCTCCCCCATTCTGGATTGTAAGCTCATTGCGGATAGGGAATATGTCTGCTACATGGTTATAGTGTACTCTCCCAAGTGCTTACTATAGTCAGAAATCACAGGTTTTAATCTCGGCTCTGTCACTTGTCTGCTGTGTGACTTTGGGCAAGTCACTTCAATTCCCCGTGCCTCAGTTACTTCATCTGTAAAATCGGGATTGAGACTGTGAGCTCCACATGGGACAGGGACTCTGCCCAACCTGATTTGCTTGTATCCACCCAGTGCTTAATACAGTACCTGTCACATAGTAAACACCTAACCATGATTATTATTTTCATTATTATTATTATTACAGTGCTCTGCATAAAGTAAGTGGTCAGTGCATACAATTTGATCCTTCCAAATGGTCACCTAACCTTATTTCACCTTTAAAACCTTTAATGAGAGAACGATTTGGAGTTATTTAAGTGTTATGATGTCATTCAGTGCCTTTCTCTAAAACCTCCTGGCTGCAGTGGGTATCCTTGTTAATGATAGTTTAGTTGGCCAAGGCTAGATAGAAGTGCACAGTTCTCCATGATGGGATCTTGTGTAACACTCGGCAAGCACCTTTCATGTCAGGAGCTGGGAGGGGATGGATGGTCAGAGGAAGCATGAGGGAGGGTGCTTCCTGGGAAGCTCTGGGACAGCAGAGGGGCTTCACCTGACACACCCTGTCCAGCTCTATGGGAAACAGCCTGGCCTGGTGGGAAGGGCAGGCCTGGGACTCCGAAGACCTGAGTTCTAATTCCAGCTCTGCCATATACCTGTTGTGTGACCTGGGGCAACTCGCTTAATCAGTCAATCATATTTGTTGAACACTAAACTGTGACCTGAGCTCTTGGAAGAGTGTGACATGACAATTTAACAAGTCAACAGACACACTCCCTGCCTATCAAATGGGGATCCAACATCTGTTCTCCCTCCCCATGTGGGACAGGGAGTGTGTCCGACCTGATTAACTTGCATTGACGCCCGTGTTTAGAACAGTACTTGACACATAGTAAGCACTTATCAAGTATTAGTATTACTATCATTGTTATCATGATCAAAACTTGCTTTCCCAGACCTTCAAGGAGGGAAGATTCCCCACAAATCTGGGAGAGGTAATTATACTAATAACAATACTAATAATAATAGTAATGGTATTTGTTAAGCATTTACTATGCGCCCAACACTAAGTGCTGGGGTAGTTACAAGGTAATCAGGTTGTCTCATGTGGGGCTCATAGTCTTAATCCTCATTTTACAGCTGAGGTAATCGAGGCACAGAGAAGTTAAGTGAATTGCCCAAAGTCACGCAGCTGATAAGTGGTGGAGCCGGGACTAGAATGCACAACCTCTGACTCCCAAGCCCGTGCAACTAAGCCATGTACTCAGGTGCCCCAACTCCCTGTCATCAAAACACAGGAAAGGGGCATTTTGTGGGTACCGGTCTGGGAGTGGGGGTACTGAGGTCCTGGCAGAGGGTGGAGGGGTGATATAGCAGGGAAGGCTTTGAAAATAAAAACTTCGGATGGGGAGGGCATAGGAGCACTTGAGGGGAATGAGAAATGCAGTCCTGTTATGGACTTAAACACTGCTAAGCACATCACTGCTGTATCTTTGGCAGAAGGGCTTCGTTCCACTCAACTGCTTTCTATGTCTTCATAAGGAAGAAACTCAATTCTCAGAAAGGCAGGGAGCCCGTGCCCTCGTCGTCTCTTTGAGATTCTTGCTCAGGGCCCGATTCAGAGCAATCTAGCCCCTTCTGCTGTGCCTGCTGCTCTCTCCAGCATGAAGCAGAGTGGCCTAATGGTAAGAGCACAGGCTTGGGAGTTGGAGGACCTGGGTTCTAATCCTGACTCCGCCACTTGTCTGCTGTATGACCTTGAACAAGTCACTTACCTTCTCTATGCCTCAAATGGGGATGAAGACTGGGAACCCAATATGGGACAGGGACTGTGTCCAACCTGATTACCTTGTATCCAAATGGGACAGGGACTGTGTCCAACCTGATTACCTTTTATCTACCTCAGCATTTTGAACAGTGCTTGACACATAGTAAGTGCTTAACAAATATCATCATTATTATTATTCCCAGATACACCCTGAAAGGGCACTCTGAACTGCCTGCTTTGAGCTTCTTAGCCCTAGGGCAATACTGAAGCAGGGATTAAGAGTTTGGATTTATCATACGGATCATATGGATATTTATCATATTATCATTTATCATATTATCATATTTACCATGTGGATTTAAGACAACAGTCAGGAACTGCGGGGAAGTAGTGAAAAGGTGTCCATTTGTATGTATTTTTGGCTTTAGGAACAATAGTAGTAGTAATAATAATAATAGAATTTATTCATTTATTGAGAAGCAGCATGGACTAGAGGATAGAGCACAGCCTAGGAGTCAGAAGGATCTGGGTTCTAATTCCAGCTCTGCCACTTGCCTGCAAGTCACTTCACTTCTCAGTGCCTCAGTTCCCTCATCTGTGAAATGTAGATTAAGATTGTGATCCCCATGTGGGACAGGGACTGTGTCCAACCCAATTAGTTTGTATCCACCCCAGGACTTAGTACAGTGCCTGGCACACAGTAAGCACTTAACAAACACCACAATTATTATTATTATTATTATTATGTGCTTACTGTGTGCAGAGCACAGAACTAAACTCTGGGAGAGGATACACAGGTGGAGATTAGACATGATCTCTGTCCCATATGGGCCTCACAATCTAAAAAAACTCATTTGTAGATTGAATCATAATAATAGTAATGAATATGTATTTGAAATTCCACAGAGGAGAGCTGAAAATCCTTTAGACACCAATTGTTTCATCACAGCACCATGGGAGGTGTGGAGGAAAATGGGGTCATTATTTATCCATTCATTTAATCGTATTTATTGAGCACTTACTGTGAGCAGAGCACTGTACTAAGCGCTTGGGAAGTACAAATCAGCAACATATAGAGACGGTCCCTACCCCTACCCCACAACAGGCTCACAGTCTTGATATTTGTCCCACCTTCAGCCCCACAGGACTTCCATACATATTCCTAATTGATTTTAATGCCTGTCTCCTCTTCTAGACTGCGAGCTCCTTATGGGCAGGGAACTTTTCTACCAACTCTGTTGTATTGTACTTTTTCAAGTGTTTAGTACAGTGCTCTGCACACAGTAAATGCTCAATAAATACCATTGGTTGATTGAGAAAACTCAGTCATAGAAGGGAAGTGTCTCATACACAGAGACAGAACCAGAACTAGAATCCAGAACCCTCTCTGGTTCCAGTCTCCCATGGACCCAAGAGGATGAGTAGCCTCCCAAAGCCACCGTTCAGGGGCTGAGGATAAATTTTGGATTCGTTTTCCGGGCAGTGATGTCTTCTGACTTCCCTCTGTTGGACCTCCATTCCCTCCCTCCGCTCTTTCTCTGCAGCCGGCCTCAATCCAGATCCGGGAATGCAGGTGATGAGAAGGGGATGAGTCCCCATTGCTTGGTTTCCACTTTTAAACTGGGATCTTCATTGGTTATAGGTAACTCCCATAACAGGATTACTCTATGACCCCAGTTCAGGTTCCCTACAGCCTTAAAAACCCAGACTGTAGGATCTTCTCACTAGATTTTAAGTTCCTTGAGGGCAGATGACTTATTGCACCCACTAAACTCTCAATAAATGTCATTGATTGCTTGATAGATACCTTCATGGATGGTTACAGGTGGGGCCGCAGAGAGGAGATGAGGAGCTCAAAGGAAAGGGCTAGAGGGATGCAAGGGGTGAGAGCAGAGGCTCAGGAGGGTACAGAAGGAGGCAAAAGGAAGGGAAAATGAGATTAGAAAATGTGGAAAAGCAGCATGGTCCTCTGGAGAGAGCATGGGCCTGGGCATCAGAGGACCTGGGTTCTAATCCTGGCTCTGCCGCCTGTGTGTTGTGTGACCTTGGCGAAGTCACTTCACGTCTCTGGGACTCAGTTACCTCATCTGTAAAATGGAGATTAAAGCTGTGAGCCCCATGCGGGACATGGACTGTGTCCAACCTGATGATCCTGTATCTATCCCAACACTTAGTTCAGTGCCTGCCACATAATAAGTGCTTAACAAATACTCTTAAAAAAAAAGGTCGGGCAGCAACTCCTGCTCTCTCCCAGGAAGTAGGGTGTGTCAGGTAGTGACCAAGGCCACTGTGATGGGAAAGGAGGGGTTGGCCAGAGAACAGGGATCCTCAAATTGTGCCCTTGGAAGCAATCAGCAAAGACCCAGTAGAGAGAACCTGGAACTGGGAGTCAGTGGACCTGAGTTCTAATCCTGGCTCTGACACTTGCCGGCTGTTTGACCTCGAACAAGTCATTTCACTTTCACTTCTCTGTACCTCAGTTTACTCATCTATAAAATAGAGATGAAATACAGTTTCTCCCCAGACCTTAGACTGTGAGCCCCATGGGGGACCTGACTATCTTGTATTAAGCAGTGTGGCTCAGTGGAAAGAGCACGGGCTTTGGAGTCAGAGGTCATGGGTTCAAATCCCGGCTCCACCAATTGTCAATTGTGTGACTTTGGGCAAGTCGCTTAACTTCTCTGTGCCTCAATTATCTCATCTGTAAAATGGGAATTAAGACTGTGAGCCCCCCGTGGGACAACCTGATCACCTTGTAACCTCCCCAGGGCTTAGAACAGTGCTTTGCACATGGTAAGCGCTTTATAAATGTCATCATTATTATTATTATTATTACCCTGGTGCTTAGTACAGTGCTTGGCATACAGTAAGTGCTTAACAAATACTAAAATTCTTATGATCACTATTATTCTTGTTAAATCATGGGGTCAGGGCCCTTTCCTGATTGGCCATACCCTCAGGAAGTCCCTGCTTTCTACCGAGTTTCTTCTCTGAATGCTGTACTACTGCACAAAGTAAGCACTCAATAAATATCACTGATTGATTCTGAACTGTGACCTGATAATAATAATAATTATAATAATAATTGTGGTGTTTGTTAAGCACTTACTATGTGCCAGGCACTGCTCCAAGTGCTGGGATGGATAAAAGCAAATCAGGTTGGCTACCGTCCCTGTCCCACATGGGGCTCATAATCTTCATCCCCATTTTACAGATGAGGTCACTGAGAAGTTATGTGACTTGCCCAAGGTCACACAGCAGATACGAGGTGGAGCTGGGATTAGAATCCAGATCCTCTGATTCCCAGGCCCGTGCTCTATCCATTAGAGCACTTCTCACAATGATGTTTCTCACCCATTCTCCCGCAATGATGGAGTTTATTCAATCAATCAATCAACGAATCATATTTATTAAGTGCTTACTGTGTGCAGAACACTATAGTAAGCACTTGGAAGAGTACAACACAATGGAGTTGGTAGACATATTTCCTGCCAATAAGGACCTTACAGTTCAGAAGGGGAGAGAGATATTAAAATACATTATGGATATGCACAAAATTGCTGGATGTCTGAGGGTGGGGTGAATGTCAAATGCTTAAAGGGTACAACTCCAAGTGGAAAGGTGATGCAGAAGGGAGACGGAGTTGAGGAAATGAAGGCTCCTTTGGGGAAGGCCTGTTGCAAGAGATGTGATTTTAAGGAGGGCTATGAAGGTGGGAGGAGTGGTGGCCTGTCGCATATGAAGGGTGAGGGGGTTCCCGGCCAGAGGGAGGAGGCGAGCAAGGACATGGTGGTGAGCTAGACAAGCTTGACTTACAGTGAGTAGACTGGTGTTAGAGGAGCAAAGTGTGCAGGCTGCCTTTACAGTAGAAAATCAGAGAGGTAAGATAGGCAGGGCAAGCTGATTGTGTGCTTTAAAGCCGATGGTAAGGAGTTCTGTTTGGGTTCTTCAGTTAAGGAAAACTCTTTCTGTGGTAAGTCCTCTACTCAGCAGTCTGGATCTCCCTCCGGAATATCTCTTATTGTTGGAAAATTGTGCTCCCCATGTGGGACGGGGACTGGGTCTGACTTGACTGTCTTATATCTACCCCAGTGCTTAGTATCATCATCATCATCATCAATCATATTTATTGAGCGCTTACTGTGTGCAGAGCACTGTACTAAGCGCTTGGGAAGTACAAGTTGGCAACATATAGAGACAGTCCCTAGCCAACAGTGGGCTCACAGTCTAAAAGGGGGAGACAGAGAACAAAACCAAACATACTAACAAAATAAAATAAATAGAATAGATATGTACAGGTAAAATAAATAAATAAATAAATAGAGTAACAAATATGTACAAAACATATATACATATAAACAGGTGCTGTGGGGAAGGGAAGGAGGTAAGATGGAGGGGATGGAGAGGGGGACGAGGGGGACTATGTGCTTGGCACATAGTACACGTGCTTAATAAATATCACAATTATTATTATTATCGGAATATTGTTCCCTAATTTTGCTGTCACCCCCTGAACTAAGCTGAATGTATTTATGGTTTCTCTCTGTGACCCACCTGACTGTCTCTGATTTGACCCTCCACTGCACTGAGGCAGGGCCCCCTTCTAGACTGTGAGCCCGCTGTTGGGTAGGGACCGTCTCTATATGTTGCCAACTTGTACTTCCCAAGCGCTTAGTACAGTGCTCTGCACACAGTAAGCGCTCAATAAATATGATTGAATGAATGAATGAATGAAGTTACTCATCATCCATCCTCATTAGTATTTATCAAGTGCTTTCTGTGGAGAACACTGTAATAAGAGCATGGGAGAGTACAATTCAACAGATGACAGATATGATCCCTGGCCATGTTGAGCTTCACAAATACTAATTTAGCCAAAATATCCTCCCCCACGCCAACCAGTTCAACAGAGGAACAACAGAGGAACGAACATGGGCATGTAGGACATTTGGTTTATAACCTAGTGTAGTAACCTCCGGCCTCCCAGCCCTCCGTGGAGGAAGCTGTATTTTCTTTTCCCCTCAGCATTTCCTCTCCCACGTCTTCCAGTCCACTGGGGCTTGTTGCGTTTTCCTTCTGGCCTGAAGGGAAAGGGAGTGGATTTGGAGAAATGTCAAGCCCTTGAGTCTTTTCACTAATGTTCCCTGACAGTGTGGGACTCATTTAGGAAGGTTCTGAGTCTTTAGTTTTACCTCAGCCTTTTTACTCTTTAACTCGTTTAGGATGGTTATTCCAGGAAATGGACATATCGTAGTTAATGATCCATTAGTGTTCTGCTGAAATCAGTATAGGGGAGGAAAGTTGGGGGTGGGTTAGTGGGTGGGTAGAAATAAAATGTCTAGTTTCTGTTTCCTCCTGTTAGTGTCTTGTAGGTTGTCAATCAAGAGACCCAAATTCATTCATTCATTCAATCGTATTTATTGAGTGCTTACTGTGTGCGGAGCACTGTACTAAGCGCTTGGGGATTACAAGTTGGCAACATATAGAGGCGGTCCCTACCCAACAACAGGCTCACAGTCTAGAAGCGGGGAGGGGAGGGTATGAAATTGAATTGAAACAAATTGAAGCGGGGCCACCAGGGTGATCATCCAAGGTCCCCATATTGTTTTTTACAATTTGGAATTTCCCATTAATAGATTTAACTTCACACCATGTCTGAATTGCTTCTCCTGTATCCACCCCAGTACTTGGTGCAGCTCCAGGCACGAAGCCAGCATTGAATAAATATTTGTAATCGATCCATCTTAGCCTTTAGCCACCAATCCCTTTTCTGGGTTAACACCCTTCCTCTGTTTGTTTTGAAACATTTTGGAATAAAAACCCAACAAAAAAACCCAAATCCCCAAAACCCACCAAGCTGCTTTTGAAGAACTTGAATTGCATAGCCACAAATGAAACTGTGAAAATGCTTAATTTGGAATTTTGTCCCCAAAGGGCCCTGATTTTTATTCCCTTGCACTGAACTCTGAACAGGTTCAATCTTTGCCCAGCAATAAATAGCTAATGAGAATGATGAGAGCCCTGGTGTTTATTCTTCTGATGGAAACTCTTAGTTGATAACTGTTTCACTAGATGGATATCAGATGCCTGCAAGCATTGCACTGTCATTAACTAATATTCCTCAGGCAATACTGGTGGCATGGCCAAGCCTCTTTGGTGGGCAGATGAAATCTCCCTGGTTTCTAGCCTCAGGGGTTAGGTGAGTATTGATTAATAAAGATAATGGGAAGGAAGATGAATGGATACAGTGTGCACAGATGTATACATTGAACATGCTGCTTTTTTCTTCAAAAATGGGTTGAGCATCCAGCAACAGGGTGGGAGAGAGGAATCTGGAAAAATGGCCCCATAAAAATCAATTTCTGTGTCCAAGATTTTCTTAATGGTCTTTGTTAAGTGATTGGGCAGAAACAAGTCAGCCAGGTGGGATCCAGTCCCTACCAGACGTGGGGCTCACAGTCCAAGTAAGAGGGAGAACAGGTATTTAATCCCCATTTTACAGATGAGGCAACGGAAGCACTGAGAAGTAAAGTGACTTGCCCAGGGTCTCCCAGCAGGCAATTGGTAGAGCTGGGATTAAAACCCAGGTCCTCTAGCTCCCAGGCTTGGGCTCTTTCTACCAGGCCATGCTTCTTTGAGCTTGCCCGGGAGAAGAGGAAGAAGCCCAGCCGCAAAGCCCTCCTGAAATCTCATCTCTTTCCGGAAGCCTTCCCCAATTAATTTCTCATCTCCTCACTTTATATCCCTTCAAATACTACATCAGCAGTTTCAATCCACCTAAGCACACTCCAAGCACTCTATGAATACTACTGATTTACAGATTGATTGCAGAGCAATGTACTAAGACCTTGGGAGAATACAATAGAATTAGACACGTTCCCTGCCCACAGGGAGTTTACAATCTAATGATTCCAGGCAGGGCGCCTCAAACACACGTAAACAGGCAGTTGGAAAACTAGACTGGGGAACAGGATGGATGCCACGGCTGACCGGAAAGATTAAGATTTAGAGTTTCATCATCATCATCAATCGTATTTATTGAGCGCTTACTGTGTGCAGAGCACTGTACTAAGCGCTTGGGAAGTACAAGTTGGCAACATATAGAGACAGTCCCTACCCAACAGTGGGCTCACGGTCTAAAAGTTTTGACAGGTTGCTTGAAACATTTTCACCTCAGAGCTGTTTCATGGCTGTTTCTCCTCTCTCCTTCCTTTTTATTGTGGGCTGGGGCCCTGCCCCGCAGCCTGGTAGGGGTGATGTGTAGAGGAGGGGAGTTGGTAAGCTCCTTGTGGGCAGGGAACGTGCCTACCAGTTCTTTTGGACTGTACTCTCCCAAGCGCTTAGTACAGTGCTTCATGGTCTCATGGATAGAGTTCAGGCCTGGGAATCAGAAGGACCTGGATTCTAATCCTGACTCTGTCACTTGTCTGCTGTGTAACTTTAGGCAAGTCTCTTTTATGTCCCTCATTTACCTCATCTGTAAAATGGGGATTAAGACTGTGAGCCCCATGTGGAACAGGGGACTGTGTCTAGCTCAATTACTGTGTACCTACCATGGTGCTTGGTACAATGCCTGGCACACAGTAAGAACTTAACAAATACTATGGTAACAATAATAATAATAGTGATAAGTGCTTAATAAAGATGATTGGCTGACGATAAGGTGGGGAAGGTGGAACTGCACTACCAAACTTGGGAAGCCAAATTCAAGAAAGATATGAGGGACTTGGTTTCATATTAGAACGCTCCCTGCGCCCAAAGAACTTACAGCGTAAGAGGGAAACAAACATCTAGAGTTTTAGACCCTTTCCATTTAAAATGTCACCATCCATCACCACCAAAAACTGCACTTTGAAGCCTCCCTCTGCTCCGTGATCCACCCCGCTGGATGTTTTTTCACGATGATCTTAATAATGGCATTTATTAAGTGCTTACTATGTGTAAAGCACTGTTCTAAGCACTGCTTTGTGACGTTCTGTCTAGTACTCTGAAGGTTGAGAAGTTCTCCAGGCACTTTGGCAGGGCCCTGCCTGTAGCTTCTACAGGCTGTTGGGGCCCTAAGGTGAAAATGGCTGTTGGGAAGGTGGAGCTCCGGTTATTTCAACTGCTGCTGTTATGGCTTCTTTTACTTAATACAATCTTGTCAATTTTGTATCTTGGGAATCCCCTGCCGAATAATCCACGGGGGCCTTTCAGAGCGCCATCAGCAGCACCAAAAACCAACTGTGCCTTCAACTCTAGACTGTAAGCTTCTTGTGGGCAGGGATTGCATCTATCAATTCTGTTGTATTGTACTCTTCCAGGTGCTTAGTACAATGCTTGGCACAGAGCAAGTGCTAGACTGTGAGCCCGTTGTTGGGTAGGGACCGTCTCTATATGTTGCCAACTTGTACTTCCCAAGTGCTTAGTACAGTGCTCTGCACACAGTAAGCACTCAGTAAATACAATTGAATGAATGAATGAATACATGCCACTGATTGACTGATTTTTTAAATGGTATTTGTTAAACACTTACTATGTGTCAAACATTGTTCTAGCACTGTAGTATCAATCAATCAATCAATCATATTTATTGAGCGCTTACTGTGTGCAGAGCACTGTACTAAGCTCTTGGGAAGTACAAGTTGGCAACATATAGAGACAGTTCCTACCCAACAGTGGGCTCACAGTCTAAAAGGGGGAGACAGAGAACAAAACCAAACATACTAACAAAATAAAATAGATAGAATAGCTATGTACAAGTAAAATAAATAAATAAATAAATAAATAAATAAATAGAGTAATAAATATGTACAAACATATATACATATATACAGGTGCTGTGGGGAAGGGAAGGAGGTAAGATGGGGGGGATGGAGAGGGGGGACGAGGGGGAGAGGAAGGAAGGGGCTCAGTGTGGGAAGGCCTCCTGGAGGAGGTGAGCTCTCAGCAGGGCCTTGAAGGGAGGAAGAGAGCTAGCTTGGCGGATGGGCAGAGGGAGGGCATTCCAGGCCCGGGGGATGATGTGGGCTGGGGGTCAATGGCGGGACAGGTGAGAACGAGGTACGGTGAGGAGATTAGCGGCGGAGGAGCGGAGGGTGCGGGCTGGGCTGGAGAAGGAGAGAAGGGAGGTGAGGTAGGAGGGGGCGAGGGGATGGACAGCCTTGAAGCCCAGGGTGAGGAGTTTCTGCCTGATGCACACATTGATTGGTAGCCACTGGAGATTTTTGAGGAGGGGAGTAACATGCCCAGAGCGTTTCTGGACAAAGATAATCCGGGCAGCAGCATGAAGTATGGATTGAAGTGGAGAGAGACACGAGGATGGGAGATCAGAGAGAAGGCTGATGCAGTAGTCCAGACGGGATAGGATGAGAGCTTGAATGAGCAGGGTAGCGGTTGGGATGGAGAGGAAAGGGCGGATCTTGGCAATGTTGAGGAGCTGAGACCGGCAGGTTTTGGTGACGGCTTGGATGTGAGGGGTGGATGAGAGAGCGGAGTCGAGGATGACACCAAGGTTGCGGGCTTGTGAGACGGGAAGGATGGTAGTGCCGTCAACAGAGATGGGAAAGTCAGGGAGAGGACAAGGTTTGGGAGGGAAGACAAGGAGTTCAGTCTTCGACATGTTGAGCTTTAGGTGGCGGGCAGACATCCAGATGGAGATGTCCTGAAGGCAGGAGGAGATGCGAGCCTGGAGAGAGGGGGAGAGAGCAGGGGCAGAGATGGAGATCTGGGTGTCATCAGCGTAGAGATGATAGTTGAAGCCGTGGGAGCAAATGAGGTCACCAAGGGAGTGCGTGTAGATTGAGAACAGAAGGGGACCAAGCACTGAACCTTGGGGAACCCCCACAGTAAGAGGATGGGAGGGGGAGGAGGAGCCTGCAAAAGAGACTGAGAAAGAACGACCGGAGAGATAAGAGGAGAACCAGGAGAGGACGGAGTCTGTGAAGCCAAGGTCAGATGGCGTGTTGAGGAGAAGGGGGTGGTCCACAGTGTCAAAGGCAGCTGAGAGGTCGAGGAGGATTAGGACAGAGTAGGAGCCGTTGGATTTGGCAAGCAGGAGGTCACTGGTGACCTCTCAGAGGGCAGTTTCCGTGGAATGTAGGGGACGGAAGCCAGACTGGAGGGGGTCGAGGAGAGAGTTGTTGTTGAGGAATTCTAGGCAGCGCGTGTAGACAACTCGTTCAAGGAGTTTGGAAAGTAATGGTAGGAGGGATATGGGGTGATAACGAGAAGGTGAGGTGGGGTCAAGAGAGGTTTTTTTTAGGATGGGAGAGACATGGGCATGTTTGAAGGCAGAGGGGAAGGAACCAGTGGAGAGTGAGCGGTTGAAGATGGAAGTTAAGGAGGGGAGAAGGGATGGAGCGAGAGGTTTCATGAGATCACTTCCCTACTGTGTGACCTGGGGTGAATGACTTAACTGTTCTGTGCCTCAGTTTCCTCATCTGTAAAATGAAGACTGCATATCCGTTCTTCCTCCGCCACAGCCTGGGAGCCCCAAGAGGGCAGGGACTGTGTCTGACCTGATTTTCTTGGAATTTGCATAGTGCTTGGCACAGAGTGAGCAGTTAACAAGTTCTAGCCTTATTGTTATTATTATTCCAGAGCTAAATCGAGAGCCAGAAGCCTGCTGGAAAGGCAGTAATAATAATAATAACGGTGGTATTTGTTAAGCGCTTACTATGTGCAAAGCACTGTTCTAAGCGCTGGAGGGGATACAAGGTGATCAGGTTGTCTCACTTGGGGCTCACAGTCTTAATCCCCATTTTACAGATGAGGGAACTGAGGCACAGAGAAGCCCGTGCTCTTTCCACTGAGCCACGCTGCTTCCCCTGCTTCCCCTGGTAGGGCCAGGGCCAGGATATGGCTTAGTGGGAAAGAGCAAGGGCCTGAGAGTCCTCTGACTCTAATTCTAGGATTTTAATCCCACCTACACCGCTTGTCTGCTGTGTGATCTTGGGCAGGTCACTTAACTTCTCCGTGCCTCAGTTTCCTCCTCGGGGATTAAGATTGTGAGCCTTCCCTTCTGTGTGTGCCCTAGGGTGAAGGACTTAACTGTGCTGTGCCTCAGTTTCCTCATCTGTAAAATGAAGACTGCGTACCCGTTCTTCCTCCCCCATAGCCTGGGAGCCCCAGGAGGGCCAGCGACTGCGTCCAAACCGATTATCTTGTATTTACCCCAGCTCTTAGTACAGTGCCTGCCACATAATAAGTGCTTAACAAATACCACAATTATTATTATTTTTATTACTGTTAGTTTTATTAGTACGGACCCAGACGACCTGGAGCAAATATATCCATAGAGTCGCTATAAATTGGAAACAACTTGACGGCACTTACTAATAATAAAAAAGTGTGGACCTAAGCAGCGTGGATTAGAGCTTGGGAGTCGGAGGACATGGGTTCTAATCCCGGCTCTGACACTTGTCTGCTGTGTGACCCTGGGCAAGCCACTTTATTTCTCTGTGCCTCAGTGACCTCATCTGTAGAATGGGGATTAAGACTGCGAGCCCCACGTGGGACAACCTGATTACCTTTTATCTACCCCAACGCTTAGAACAATGCTTGGCACGTAGTAAGCGCTTAACAAATACCGTTATTAGTATTGTGATTATTATTATTATTCTCTGTGCCTCAGTGACCTCATCTGTACAATGGGGATTAATCAATCAATCAATCAATCAATCGTATTTATTGAGCGCTTACTATGTGCAGAGCACTGTACTAAGCGCTTGGGAAGTACAAATTGGCATCACATAGAGACAGTCCCTACCCGATAGTGGGCTCACAGTCTAAAAGGGGGAGACAGAGAACAGAACCAAACATACCAACAAAATAAAATAAGTAGGATAGAAATGTACAAGTAAAATAAATAAATAAATAAATAAACAGAGTAATAAATATGTACAACCATATATACATATATACAGGTGCTGTGGGGAGGGGAAGGCGGTAAGGCGGGGGGATGGAGAGGGGGACGAGGGGGAGAGGAAAGAAGGGGCTCAATCTGGGAAGGCCTCCTGGAGGAGGTGAGCTCTCAGCAGGGCCTTGAAGGGAGGAAGAGAGCTAGCTTGGCGGATGGGCAGAGGGAGGGCATTCCAGGCCCGGGGGATGACGTGGGCCGGGGGTCGATGGCGGGACAGGCGAGAGCGAGGTACAGTGAGGAGATTAGTGGTGGAGGAGCGGAGGGTGCGGGCTGGGCTGGAGAAGGAGAGAAGGGAGGGGAGGTAGGAGGGGGCCAGGGGATGGACAGCCTTGAAGCCCAGGGTGAGGAGTTTCTGCCTGATGCGCAGATTGATCGGTAGCCATTGGAGGTTTTTGAGGAGGGGAGTGATATGTCCAGAGCGTTTCTGGACAAAGATAATCCGGGCAGCAGCATGAAGTATGGATTGAAGTGGAGAGAGACACGAGGATGGGAGATCAGAGAGAAGGCTAGTGCAGTAGTCCAGACGGGATAGGATGAGAGCTTGAATTAGCAGGGTAGCGGTTTGGATGGAGAGGAAAGGGCGGATCTTGGCAATGTTGCGGAGCTGAGACCGGCAGGTTTTGGTGACGGCTTGGATGTGAGGCGTGAATGAGAGAGCGGAGTCGAGGATGACACCAAGGTTGCGGGCTTGTGAGACGGGAAGGATGGTAGTGCCGTCAACAGAGATGGGAAAGTCAGGGAGAGGACAAGGTTTGGGAGGGAAGACAAGGAGCTCAGTCTTCGACATGTTGAGCTTTAGGTGGCGGGCGGACATCCAGATGGAGATGTCCTGAAGGCAGGAGGAGATGCGAGCCTGGAGGGAGGGGGAGAGAGCAGGGGCAGAGATGTAGATCTGGGTGTCATCAGCGTAGAGGTGATAGTTGAAGCCGTGGGAGCGAATGAGGTCACCAAGGGAGTGAGTGTAGATTGAGAACAGAAGGGGACCAAGCACTGAACCTTGGGGAACTCCCACAGTGAGAAAATGGGAGGGGGAGGAGGAGCCTGCAAAAGAGACTGAGAAAGAACGACCGGAGAGATAAGAGGAGAACCAGGAGAGGACGGAGTCTGTGAAGCCAAGGTCAGATAACGTGTTGAGGAGAAGGGGGTGGTCCACAGTGTCAAAGGCAGCTGAGAGGTCGAGGAGGATTAGGACAGAGTATGAGCCGTTGGATTTGGCAAGCAGGAGGTCATTGGTGACCTTTGAGAGCGCAGTTTCCGTGGAATGAAGGGGACGGAAGCCAGACTGGAGGGGGTCGAGGAGAGAGTTGTTGTTGAGGAATTCTAGGCAGCGCGTGTAGACAACTCGTTCAAGGAGTTTGGAAAGGAATGGTAGGAGGGATATGGGACGATAACTAGAAGGTGAGGTGGGGTCAAGAGAGGGTTTTTTTAGGATGGGAGAGACATGGGCATGTTTGAAGGCAGAGGGGAAGGAACCAGTGGAGAGTGAGCGGTTGAAGATGGAAGTTAAGGAGGGGAGAAGGGATGGAGCGAGAGATTTCATAAGATGAGAGGGAATGGGGTCAGAAGCACAGGTGGCCGGAGTAGCACTTGAGAGGAGGGAGGAGAGTTCCTCTGAGGATACCACTGGGAAGGATGGGAGAGTAGCAGAGAGTGTTGAGAGCCGGGGGGTTGGAGAAAGGGGGGAAGAGACTTTGGGGAGGTCGGACCTGATGGATTTAATTTTGTTAATGAAGTAGGAGGCCAGATCGTTGGGGGTGAGGGAAGGAGGAGGGGGAGGAACCGGGGGCCTGAGAAGGGAGTTGAATGTACGGAAGAGCTGGCGGGGGTGATGGGCATGGGTGTCAATAAGGGAGGAGAAATAGTTTTGTCTGGCAGAAGAGAGGGCTGAGTTAAGGCAGGAAAGGATAAACTTGAAGTGAACGAGGTTGGCATGGTGTTTAGCCTTTCGCCAGCAGCGTTCGGCAGCTCGAGCATAAGAGCGAAGGAGGCGGACAGTGGCAGTGATCCAGGGCTGTGGGTTAGTGGTGCGAGAGCGGCGAAGGGAAAGGGGAGCGAGCGAGTCTAGCTGAGTAGAAAGGGTAGAGTTGAGAGCAGTAATCTGATCATCAAGACTGGGTAGAGAGGAGAGGGCGGCGAGGTGGGGTGTGAGGCGCTCCGAAAGATGGGTGGGGTCCAGAGAGCGGAGATCTCTGTGAGGGAGTAATACGGATTTACGGGGGAAAGGTGTGTGAGTGAGGAGGCAGGTGAGAAGATTATGATCAGAGAGAGGGATCACAGAGTTGGTGAGGGTGGACACAGTGCAGCGGTAGGAGATGATGAGGTCGAGGGTATGACCAAGTTGGTGAGTGGGTGAGGTGGGGTGGAGGAAGAGGTTGGCAGCGTCAAGGAGAGATAGAAGGCGGGAGGCAGAGGAGTCGTTAGGGATATCCATGTGGATATTGAAGTCTCCGAGGATCAGAGTGGGCATGGAGAAGGAGAGAAGGAATGTGAGGAAGGGGTCAAAGTCGTTAAAGAAGTTGGAAGTGGGGCCCGGAGGGCGGTAGATGTCGGCTACTAGAATCTGGAGGGGGTGGTAGAGGCGAATAATGTGGGCTTCAAAGGAAGGGAAGGAAAGGGAAGGGGGAGGAGGGATAGTGCGAAAGCGACATTGGGGGGCGAGAAGGAAACCGACACCTCCTCCTTTTCCGGTGAGTCTGGGGGAGTGGGAGAAGAAGAGGCCTGCACTGCAGAGAGCAGCAGAAGAGACCGTGTCGTCCGGCGACAGCCATGTTTCAGTTAGGGCGAGGAGGAGTAGAGAACTGGAAAGGAAAAGGTCCAGGATGAAAGGGATCTTACTTAAAACGGAGCGGGGGTTCCAGAGGCCACACTTGGCATCAGCTGTCGAGGGTGGGGAGGGAGGGGGAAGGGTGCGAGGGGTGGGGAGGGTTTGGATTGGGATGAGTTGGCGGGGGCCTGGGCGGGGAGAGTGGGAAGGGGGGTGGCGATGGGAAAGGAGAACTGGGATGGGGTGGGGGCGGGGAGAAGGGGAGGAGGGGGGTCGGGAGGGAGAAGCAGAGGACCTGCGCTGGTACAGAGGAATCCTTGGTAGGGGTTGAGGGGGAGCGGTCTTGGTGGGTGAGAGGGAGGGAAACAGCTGGGTGGGAGAGGGGAAGGGGAAGGTGAGGAATGGGAATGGCAGTTGGGAGCAAGGGAACTGAAAGTTCATGGTGAGGTCAGCAGGGCGAGTGACAGTACAGTGGGGGGTTAACAATTGAGATGCAGAAGCAATAAAACAGTAGCAATGATAAAAGTAGGCGATGGCATCACAGGGTGTAGTTGAGCAATCAATATGCTATGGCAATAATAGAATTGGCAAACAATGATGCCACAGAGAGCAGAAACAAACTATTAAGAGCTGGAGTAGGGTGGGCCAGTTAAGGGGGGTCAGGGAGCAGAGATACCTGGGGAGGGGAGCGAACAGTCAACTAGCATGGGAGGGCTGAGGAGGTGTGAATGAGGTTGTCGTTAATGTAACATGTAACATGGTGCTAACAAGGTGCTAACAAGGGCTTTTTACCTGGGGGCGGGCGGGGGTAGAGTCAGTCAGGACCGGACCGGGAAGGGGGGGGGATGAGGGGCACTTTACGGAAGGCCTCCGAAGTGGGGGGGGTGGAAGCAGGCGGGGCGTCCGTGGGGGCGCTGAGATGGCGGGAGGGTGGGCGGCCAGGCCTCTCGGGAACGGAGTCCCGGGCGTCTATGGCGGCGCTCTGAGGAGAGGATCCTTCTGCGAGCCCCACGTGGGACAACCTGATTACCTTTTATCTACCCCAACGTTTGTAACAATGCTTGGCACATAGTAAGCGCCTAACAAATACCATTATTATTATTGTGATTATTATTATTATTCTCTGTGCCTCAGTGACCTCATCTGTAAAATGGGGATGAAGACTGCAAGCCCCACTTGGGAGAACCTGATTACCTTGTAACTACCCCAGCGCTTGGTACAGTGCTTGGCACATAGTAAGCGCTTAACAAATACCATTATTATTATTATTATTATTATTCTGTACCTCAGTTACCTCATCTGTAAAATGGGGATGAAGACTGCGGGCCCCATGTGGGACAACCTGATTACCTTGTATCCCCTCAGTGCTTAGAACAGTGCTCGGCACATGGTAAGTGCTTAGCAAATACCATTATTATTATTCTGTACCTCAGTTACCTCATCCGTAGAATGGGGATGAAGACTGTGAGCCCCACGTGGGACAACCTGATCATCACCTTGTATCCCTCGCCAGCGCTTAGAACTCACCTCCTCCAGGAGGCCCTCCCAGACTGAGCCCCCTTATCATTCCCCCCGCCCTACCTCCTTCCCCTCCCCACAGCACTTGTATATATATTTGTACAGATTTATTACTCTATTTATTTTACCTGTATATATTTACCATTCTATTTATCTTGTTACTGATGTGCATATAGAGTAAGCGCTTAATAAATGCCATTATTATTATTATTATCATTATTATTACAGCCCGGCTCAATGGAAAGAGCACGGGCTTGGGAGTCAGAGATCATGGGTTCAAACCCCAGCTCCGTGTGACCTTGGGCAAGTCATTTCACTTCTCTGGGCCTCAGTTCCCTCATCTGTAAAACGGGGATGAAGACTGTGAGCCCCACGTGGGACAACCTGATTACCCTGAATCTACCCCAGCACTTAGAACAGTGCTTGGCACATAGTAAGCGCTTAACAAATGCTATCATTATTATTATCATATAGCTATAATTCTATTTTGTTCTGACCATTTTGACACCTGTCTCCAGGTTTTGTTCTGTTGTCGGTCCCCCCATTCTAGACTGGGAGCTCGTTGTCAGGTAGGGACCATCTCTAGATGTTGCCGACTTGTACTTCCCAAGCGCTTAGTACAGTGCTCTCCATCACCTCGCCCCCTCCTACCTCACCTCCCTTCTCTCCTTCTCCAGCCCAGCCCGCACCCTCCGCTCCTCCGCCGCTCATCTCCTCACCGTACCTCGTTCTCGCCTGTCCCGCCATCGACCCCCGGCCCACGTCATCCCCCGGGCCTGGAATGCCCTCCCTCTGCCCATCCGCCAAGCTAGCTCTCTTCCTCCCTTCAAAGCCCTACTGAGAGCTCACCTCCTCCAGGAGGCCTTCCCAGACTGAGCCCCCTCCTTCCTCTCCCTCTCCCCATTCCCCCTTCTGCTCTACCTCCTTCCCCTCCCCACAGCACCTGATGATGATGATGATGGTATTTGTTAAGCGCTTACTATGTGCAAAGCACTGTTCTAAGCGCTGGGGAGGTTACAAGATGATCAGGTTGTCCCATGGGGGGGCTCACAGTCTTAATCCCCATTTTACAGATGAAGTAACTGAGGCACAGAGAAGTGACTTGCCCAAAGTCACACAGCTGACAAATGGCGAAGCCGGGATTTGAACCCATGACCTCTGACTCCCAAGCCCGTGCTCTTTCCACTGATTTATGTATATATGTACATATTTATTGCTCTATTTATTTATTTTACTTGTACATATTTATTCTATTTATTTTATTTTGCTAATATTCATTCATTCACTCATTCATTCAATCGCATTTATTGAGCGCTTACTGTGTGCAGAGTACTGTACTAAGCGCTTGGGAAGTACAAGTCGGCAACATATAGAGACAGTCCCTACCCAACAGCGGGCTCACAGTCTAGAGGGGGGAGACAGACAACAAAACCAAACCTGTGGACAGGTGTCAAGTCATCAGAATAAATAGAAGTAAAGCTAGATGCACATCATTAACAAAATAAATAGAATAGTAAATAGTAAATATGTCCTGCTTCCAGAAGGAAGAAGAGGAGGAGGAGGAGGAGGAGTGTTTTGTTGTACATATACAGACAGTCCCTACCCAACAACGGGCTCACAGTCTAGAAGGGGGGAGACAGGCAACAAAATAAAACCTGTGGACAGGTGTCAAGTCATCAGAATAAATAGAAGTAAAGCTAGATGCACATCATTAACAAAATAAATAGAATAGTAAATAGTAAATATGTCCCGCTTCCAGAAGGAAGAAGAGGAGGAGGAGGAGAAGGAGGAGGAGTGTTTTGTTGTACATTCATTCATTCATTCAATCGTATTTATTGAGTGCTTACTGTGTGCAGAGCACTGTACTAAGCGCTTGGGAAGTACAAGTTGGCAACATATCGAGATGGTCCCTACCCAACAACGGGCTCACAGTCTAGAAGGGGGAGACAGGCAACAAAACCAAACCTGTGGACAGGTGTCAAGTCATCAGAATAAATAGAAGTAAAGCTAGATGCACATCATTAACAAAATAAATAGAATAGTAAATAGTAAATATGTCCTGCTTCCAGAAGGAAGAGGAGGAGGAGGAGGAGGAGGGGGAGGAGTGTTTTGTTGTCTGTCTCCCCCTTCTAGACGGACAACAAAACAAAATCTGTGGACAGGTGTCATCAGAATAAATAGAAGTAAAACTAGATGCACATCATTAACAAAATAAATAGAATAGTAAATAGTAAATATGTCCTGCTTCCAGAAGGAAGAAGAGGAGGAGGAGGAGTGTTTTGTTGTCTGCCTCCCCCTTCTAGACGGACAACAAAACCAAACCTGTTGACAGGTGTCAAGTCATCAGAATAAATAGAAGTAAAGCTAGATGCACATCATTGACAAAATAAATAGAATAGTAAATAGTAAATATGTCCTGCTTCCAGAAGGAAGAAGAGGAGGAGGAGGAGGAGTGTTTTGTTGTCTGTCTCCCCCTTCTAGACTGTGAGCCTGTTGTTGGGTAGGGACCGTCTCTAGATGTTGCCAACTTGTACTTCCCAAGCGCTTAGTACAGTGCTCTGCACACAGTAAGCGCTCAATAAATACGATTGAATGAATGAATGAGTGCCAACTTGTACTTCCCAAGCGCTTAGTGCAGTGCTCTGCACACAGTAAGCGCTCAATAAATACGACTGATCGAATGAATGATTGAATGAATGATTGAATCAGTGAATGAATGAATGAATCAGTGAACGAATGAATGAGCGAATTAATGAGTGAGTGAATGAGTGAGCAAATGAATGAACAACAGGACTCTGCACATGATAAGCGCTTAACACAGGCCAGCCTTACTACCAATGTTAGGAGCGCGGTCTGTTGGAGGACGCATGCGCGCGCCGGGTCCGCTGGGCCCCATCCGGGCACTTTGGCTCCCCCGACTCGCCGCACGGGCCGACAGCGCGCCCCGGCCCCGCCCACGACACGCCCCTCCCACCAATCACCGTTCGAGACACGCCTCCTTTATCCAGGGCACGCCCCCAGCGCCAAGGACACGCCCCCTTCCCATTCATGACCAATCCCCGTCCAGGCCACGCCCCTCATCGCCCAATCCCCGACCTGGACCCGCCCCCTTCCCCGGGCCACGTCCCATTCACGAACAATCCCCGCCCGGGCAACCCCACCTACCCCAGGCCCCGCCCCACTATAGCCCAGTCCACGCCCCAGGACACGCCCCTTATGCGCCCAACCACACTCGGGACACGCCCCTTTCAACAGGCCACGCCCTTCCCAACCAATCACCGCACATGCCACGCCCCCTTGCCCCAGGCCACGCCCCTTCCCCACCAATCACCGCTGGGGACACGCCTCCTTTCCCCAGGTCACGCCCTCTCGGGGGGCGTCCAGGACACGCCCCCCCAGCGCCCAATCCCGTTTCGGGACACGCCCCCTAGCGCCCGATCCCCTCGCGGGACACGCCCCATCACCCCAGGTCACGCCCCCTCGGGGGGCGTCCAGGACACGCCCCCGTAGCGCTCAATCCCCTTGCGGGACACGCCCCCTTCCCCCAGGCCACGCCCCCTCAGGGGCGTCCAGGACACGCCCCCCTAGCGCCCAATCCCCTTGCGGGGCACGCCCCCTCCCCCAGGTCACGCCCCTCGGGGGCGTCCAGGACACGCCCCCCAGCACCCGTTCCCCTTGCGGGACACGCCCCCTTTCCCCAGGTCACGCCCCTCGGGGGGCGTCCAGTCCATCCCCTCCCCGGAGCGCCCAATCCCGTTGCGGGACACGCCCCGTTTCCCCAGGCCACGCCCCCGCAGCGTCCAATCCGCGCCCGGGCCACGCCCCCTCTCCCCAGGCCACGCCCCCTCGGCGACGTCCATCGACAGGCCCTCCGAGCGCGCCCCCGCCCGTCGCCACGCCCCCTCTATGAATATTCATGACCCTCCCCGCGGGCGGGCGGGGCTCGCCCTCCGATTGGCCGGCGGGGTGGCTGGGCGGGGGCGCGCGGCCCCGAGCGCGGCCCCGAGCGCGCCCCCGGCCCCGAGCGCGTCCCCGAGCGCGCCCCCCGTCCGGGGCCATGGGCGCGGGCGT
This sequence comes from Tachyglossus aculeatus, assembly GCF_015852505.1. Taxonomy (NCBI): domain Eukaryota; kingdom Metazoa; phylum Chordata; class Mammalia; order Monotremata; family Tachyglossidae; genus Tachyglossus; species Tachyglossus aculeatus. The sequence goes on from NC_052070.1 coordinate 55,695,160, forward strand.
CGGGCCGCCGCCTTCCTCGCGGCGCCAGCACGAAGGGCCCAAGGGGTAAGTGCCGCCCCCGCCCCGCCCCCATCCCCTCTTTGTCCCCGCCGCCCCCCCCCTCCCCATTCATTCAATCAATGGCCATTGATTGAGCGCCTCCCCTGTGCCCAGAGCACCGCGGACTAAGCGCTTGGGAAGGACAAGTTGGCAACATGTAGAGACGGTCCCTAGCCAACGGTGGGCTGATGCCCCTGCGCCCTCCCTGCAGCTCCCCTTGCCCCTCTCCCCCTCCCTGCAGCTGCTCCCCCCCCCGTCCCTGCTGATGATGCCCCCTTCTCCTCCCCGCAGCTCCTCGCCCCCCGTCCCTGCTGCTGATGCCCCCTTCCCCTCCCTGCAGCCCCTCCCGCCCCCCGCCCCTGCCGATGCCCCCTTCCTCTCCTTGCAGTTCCTCGCCCCCCTGTCCCTGCTGCTGCTGCCCCCTTCCCCTCCCTGCAGTTCCTCGCCCCCCTGCCCCTGCTGATGATGCCCCTGCGCCCTCCCTGCAGCCCCTCCTGCCCCCTGCCGATGCCCCTTTCCCTCCGTGCAGTTCCTCGCCCCCCTGTCCCTGCTGCTGATGCCCCTACACCCTCCCTGCTGCTCCTCCTGCCCCCTGTCCCTGCTGATGCCCCCTTCTCCTCCCTGCAGCTCCTCGCTCCCCCGTCCCTGCTGCTGATGCCCCTGCGCCCTCCCTGCAGCCCCTCCTGCCCCCTGCCGATGCCCCTACGTTTGCCCCTCTACCCCGCCTTGCAGCTCCTCCTGCCCCCTGCCGCTGCCCCCTTCCCCTCCCTGCAGCTCCTCGCCCCCCCGTCCCTGCTGCCGATGCCCCTGCGCCCTCCCTGCAGCTCCTCCTGCCCCCTGCAGCCGCCCCTGCGTTTGCCCCTCTCCCCCTCCCTGCAGCAACTCTCCCCCCTGCCCCCTGCCCCTGCTGATGCCCCTTCTCCTCCGTGCAGTTCCTCGCCCCCCTGTCCCTGCTGATGATGCCCCTGCGCCCTCCCTGCAGCTCCTCCTGCCCCCTGCCCCTGCTGATGCCCCCTTCCCCTCCCTGCAGTTACTCGCCCCCTGTCCCTGCTGCTGATGCCCCTGCCCTCTCCCTGCAGCTCCTCCTGCCCCTGCCGCTGCCCCTACGTTTGCCCCTCCACCCCGCCTTGCAGCTCCTCCTGCCCCCTGCCCCTGCCCCCTCCCTGCAGCTCCTCCTGCCCCCTGCCCCTGCTGATGCCCCCTTCCCCTCCCTGCAGTTCCTCGCACCCCTGTCCCTGCTGATGATGCCCCTGCCCCCTCCCTGCAGCTCCTCCTGCCCCCTGCACCCGCCCCTGCAGATGCCCTCTGCTCTTGACCCCCTTCCCCTCTGCAGCTCCTCCCGTCCCCTTCCCCTGCTGATGCCCCTGCCCTCTCCCTGCAGCTCCTCCTGCCCCTGCACCTGCCTCGTCCGCTGCCCTCTGCGCTTGCCCTCTCTGCCCTTGCCCCCTTTCCCTCCCTGCAGCTCCTCCCACCCCTTGTTTCCTGCCCCTGCTGATGCCCCCTTCCCCTCCCTGCAGCTGCTCTTACTCCCTGCACCCACCTCTGTCGATGCCCTCTGCCCCTCTCCCCCTCCCTGCAGCTACCCCTGCCCCTGCCCTCTGCCCTCTCCCTGCAGCTACCCCTGCCCCTTCCTCCTCCCCTGCCTCTTCTGGACTGTGAGCCTGCTGTTGGGTAGGGACCGTCTCTAGATGTTGCCAACTTGGACTTCCCAAGCGCTTAGTCCAGTGCTCTGCACACAGTCAGCGCTCAATAAATATGATTGAATGAATGCCACTGCCCCTGCCTCCTTCCTATAGCTACTCATGCATTCATTCAATCAATCATATTTAATGAGCGCTTACCGTGTGCAGAGCACTGGACTAAGCATTTGGAAAGTACAATAGAGCAGCAAAGAGCCACAACGGCCTCATAGTGTAGAAGGGAGAGGACTGGCATCAAAACAAGTAAACAGGCATCAATACTGAATGATAATAATAATAATAATGGCATTTATTAAGCGCTTACTATGTGCAAAGCACTGTTCTAATTGCTGGGGAGGTTACAAGGTGATCAGGTTGTCCCACGGGGGGCTTACAGTCTTCATCCCCATTTTACAGATGAGGTAGCTGAGGCCCAGAGAAGTGAAGTGACTTGCCCAAAGTCACACAGCTGACAATTGGCGGAGCCGGGATTTGAACCCATGACCTCCGACTCCAAAGCCCGGGCTCTTTCCACTGAGCCACGCTGCTTCTCTATGAATGCAATACTGCTGCCTTTGCACCTGCCCCTGCGCATGCCCCCCTTCTGCCACCCCTGTCTTTCATTCAATCGTATTTATTGAGCGCTTACTGTGTGCAGAGCACTGGACTAAGCGCTTGGGAAGTCCAAGTTGGCAACATAGAGAGACGGTCCCTACCCAGCAGCGGGCTCACAGGCTAGAAGCCTGCGGCTACTCCTGCCCTGGCTGACAGAGGTCATTCATTCAATCGTATTTATTGAGCGCTTACTGTGTGCAGAGCACTGTACTAAGCGCTTGGGAAGTACAAGTTGGCAGCATATGGAGACGGTCATGCCCGGCCTTTCCCTGGAGAGGAGGCCCGCCTGCCTTGGCCCGCCTCGCCTTGGCTAGCTTGGCTGAAGTTCAGCCTCCAGAGCGAAATGTTGCTTTGCTCTGCTGAATAAAACCCTCAAGGTGAGAAGTGGTGAGGCAGGAGGAGATCCCTCCCAGAGCCCGGGCCGCCGTTACCTGAAGGTGAAACAGTGGGCTTGACCGACCCCAGGAAAATAATAATAATGATAATAATAATAATAATAATAGCAATAATAATAATAGTATTTATTAAGCGCTTACTATGTGCAAAGCACTGTTCTAAGCGCTGGGGAGGTTACAAGGTGATCGGGTTGTCCCACACGGGGCTCACAGTCTTCATCCCCATTTTGCAGATGAGGGAACTGAGGCCCAGAGAAGTGAAGTGACTGGCCCAAAGTCACACAGCTGACAGTTGGCGGAGCCGGGATTTGAACCCATGACCTCTGACTCCAGAGCCCGGGCTCTTTCCACTGAGCCACGCTGCTTCTGCTGGGGGTCCGGTAGCTTCGGTCGGGGCCCGGAATACTTGGGTTCGGGTTGGGTTAGTGGGTGGAGGGGGTAGGCAGAGAAACCACTGAGGTTTGAAGTTTAAATGTTGGTTTCATGCAGCCAGTCCCTCCCTTAAACTTCTGGCCCACGGATTTTTCCAATCCAGGAACATTCCCCGGATGCCCACAGGGGCTGGATGTGATTATCCACTAGCCTGGAAGCCCATTGTGGGCAGGGAACGCGTCTACTAACTCTGCTGTATTGTTCTTTCCCTAATGCTTAGTACAGTCGTGGCTCAGTGGAAAGAGCCCGGGCTTTGGAGTCAGAGGTCATGGGTTCAAATCCTGGCCCAGCCAACTGTCAACTATGTGACTTTGGGCAAGTCACTTAACTTCTTTGGGCCTCAGTTACCTCATCCGCAAAATGGGGATTAAAACTGTGAGCCCCCGTGGGACAACCTGATCACTTTGTAACCTCCCCAGCGCTTAGAACAGTGATGATAATGATGATGATGGCATTTGTTAAGCGCTTACTATGTGCGAAGCACTGTTCTAGGCGCTGGGGGGATACAAGGTGATCAGGTTGTTCCACGTGGGGCTCACAGTCTTCATCCCCATTTTACAGATGAGGGAACTGAGGCTCAGAGAAGTGAAGTGACTTGCCCAAGGTCACACAGCAGACATGTTTCAGAGCCGGGATTCGAACCCGTGACCTCTGACTCCAAAGCCCGGGCTCTTTCCACTGAGCCAAACTTCTTCTCAGTGCTTTGCACATAGTAAGCGCTTAACAAATACCATCATTATTATTATTATTACAGTGCTCTGTACACAGCAGGTGCTCAATAAATGCAGTTGATGACACTTCAGAAGTAACTCAGTGGTATCTGGGGGTTAGTTATATTAGTTTCTAGGCTTGTTGGACGGATAATTCCCAAACCCCCAATATTTCATTGTCATAAATATAACTTTGAGTTTCCAGGGACTCTCTGCAAGGAGCTTAAAGCATTGCATGGCATTCCCCCCATCTCGAAACATCTTCTGAAAGGAGGGAGAGGCTAGGAATGTTCTCTTATTTCTGCATCAAAGATAATGCACCAAGATGTTACATGAGATCTCCAAGGTCACAGGGCAGAGGTAGAATTGAGACTCGAACTCAAATCTCCTGTCTCCTCGTCCAGTTTGGTGGTGCGGATGATGGCTCTAAGGACGAAGAGTCCTAGTCGGAGAGGGCTGAAATCCCGCGACTGGTTACAAGGTCTCACACTTGAAAGGGTCGCAGGGATTGTGGGGTCGAACCGATGAAAGCGGAAGGGAAATTCATTCATTCAGTCACATTTATTGAGCGCTTACTGTGTGCAGAGCACTGTACTAAGCGCTTGGGAAGTACAAGTTGGTAACATAGAGAGACAGTCCCTACCCAACAGCGGGCTCACAGTCTAGAAGGGGGAGGCAGACAACAAAAAAACACATTAACAAAATAAAATAAATAGAGTAATAAATACGTACAAACATATATACAGGTGCTGTGGGGAGGGGAAGGAGGTAAGGCTGGGGGGATGCAGAAGGGGAGGAGGGGGAGCCGGGATTTGAACCCACGACCTCTGACTCCCAAGCTCGGGCTCTTGCCACTGAGCCACGCTGTTTCTCTACCAGACTGGGCGTGGGAAGCAGGGACATCTTGAAGCAGGGACGGTGACCTCTATTTTACGCCGTTGGACAAATGCCGAGGAAGAGGAGAGTTAAATACTCCAAAGGCTCTTATTCCTCTGTTTTTCCCCGCTGCTCGACCGTCCCGCTCCGCTCAGTCGAAGCCCACTTCGAAATGGTGCCACTCTACCCCTCAAACCCCTTACTCCAAAAATATCGTTTGTGGGAACCGGGGGCTGGTGAACTGGGCGTTTGGAGAAGCAGCATGGACTAGTGGAAAGAGTCTTTTAGACTGTGAGCCCACTGCTAGGTAGGGACTGTCTCTATATGTTGCCAACTTGTACTTCCCAAGCGCTTAGTACAGTGCTCTGCACATAGTAAGCGCTCAATAAATACGATTGATGATGACGAAAGAGCACGGGCCTGGGAGTGAGATGATCTGGGTTCTAACACCGGCTCCTCCACTTTCATTCATTCATTCGGTCGTATTTATTGAGCGCTTAGTGTGTGCAGAGCACTGTACTAAGCGCTTGGGAAGTACAAGTTGGCAACATATAGAGACGGTCCCTACCCAACAACGGGCTCACAGTCTAGAAGACACAGTCACTTGTCTGCTGCGTAACCTCAGGCAGGTAACTTCCCTTCTCTGGGCCTCAGTTTCCTCGGCTGTAAAATGGGGATTCAATACCTGTGCTCGTTTCTACTTAAAATTGTGAGCCCCACTGGGGGACAGGGGCTGCTTCTGACCTACTTGACTTGTGCATACCCCAGCACTTAGGACAGTGTTTGACTGTGAGCCCACTCTTTCAGACTGTGAGCCCACTGTTGGGTAGGGACTGTCTCTATATGTTGCCAACTTGTACTTCCCAAGCGCTTAGTACAGTGCTGTGCACACAGTAAGCGCTCAATAAGTACGATTGATTGATTGATTGACACATAGGAAGCGCTTAAGTACCATGAAACATGCAGCAAACAAGCGTTCTTAGACTGTCAACTCACAGTGGGCAGGGAATGTGTAATATATTGTACACTCCCAAACAGTACAGTGTTCTGCGCATTGTAAGTGCTCAATAAATACGATTGATGATATGATTGATTAAATACAATTGATTGATAAATATGATTGGTAACTCCGGGAGTTACCAATCAATGAACAAGCGCTTAGTACAGTGCTCTGCACACAGTAAGCGCTCGATAAATACGATTGATGATATGATTGATTAATTACAATTGATTGATAAATATGATTGATTGGTAACTCCGGGAGGGACAGGGACTGTGTCCAATCTGACCATCTCCATCTCCCCCAGTTCCAAGCACAGAACTTTGGCACAGAGAAAAGCAGGATGACCTACTGGAAGGATCACAGACCCGGGATTCAGAAGGACCTGACCCCTTTGCCCCTTGTCTGCTGTGTGACCTTTGGCAAGTTATTTAACCTCTCTGGGCCTCAGCTACCTCGTCTGTAAAATGGGAATTAATACTATGAGCCCCACTTGGGACCTGAACTGGGTCAAACCTGATTAGCATCCCAGTGCCTGGCACATAGTAAATGTTTAACAAATCCCATTAAAAAAAATTAGAGATGCACAATAAATTCTGTTTTAAAAAAAACAACAATAACAAAAAAACAGGACTTTGGCCCAGGACCTTTTACCTAAATTCCGGATAAAGATGGCACTTAATGCTTTATTGATAATAATAGTAATAATAATAGCAGTAGTAATAACAATTTTGTGGCAGTTAGGTGCCTGCTATATGCCAAGTACTGTGCCAAGCACTGGGTTAAGATATAAAGCAGTCAGATCAGACACAATCCCTGTATTACCTGGAGCTCTCAGCCTGAGGGAGGGAGAACAGGTATTTAATCTCCACTTTATAGCAGAGGAAACTGAGGCACAGAGAGGTTAAGTGACTTGCCCAAGGTCACATAGCAGGCAAGTGGTGGAGCTGTTCTCTTTATGCTGTGATCAGATCTAGAGCTTTACCTCAGTGTGGCCTCCAGGATGTAGGGTTCATGTATCCTACATCATAGGCCCTCTAGAATCTAATATTTGAGTGCTTACTATGTGCAGAGTACTGTACTAAGCGCTTGAAAGAGTACAGTATTGTAGTAAACACACATTCCCTGCCCACAGTGAGCTTGCAATCAAGAGGAGCAAAGGGCCTGGCGATGGAGAGTGATTGAGAAGCAGCGTGGCTCAGTGGAAAGAGCACGGGCTTTGGAGTCAGAGGTCATGGGTTCAAATCCCGGCTCTGTCATTTGTCAGCTGTGTGACTTTGGGCAAATCACTTAACTTCTCTGTGCTTCAGTTCCCTCATCTGTAAATTGGGGATTAAGACTGTGAGCCCCCCGTGGGACAACTTGATCACCTTGTAACCTCCCCAGCGCTTAGAACAGTGCTTTGCACATAGTAAGCGCTTAATAAATGCCATTATTATTATTATTACAAGAACAATTGAAAATCCTTGGGTTCAAGGTTTCTTCTCATGGAGGAGTTCATCCCCCATCATCCTATTTAACAATTTCATTGACCCTCACCACTCTGGAGTTGCAAGAGATAGGCACTTGCACTCCATTTTATAGATGGAACTGACTGACCAAGGTCTCTGGACTGTAAACCCATTGTGGGCAGGGAATGTATCTGTTTATTGTTATACTCTCCCAAGCACTTACTGCAGTGCTCTGCACACAATAAGTGCTCAATAAATATGATTGACTCGGGTAAGCGTGACTACAGACCTAGCGTTTGTCTGACAAGGGGACAAAGCGGGCTAAGTAACAGTGTGGCTATTAATGGGATTGATTGGCGGATCTAGATCTGGCCATGCTGTGTGATATATAGTTTATATATATATTTACGTATATACACACATATATGTATATCCATACACACATGCATATATTTAACACCCATCTACATGCTTTCTTTTGTTGTCTGTCTCCCCCTTCTAGACTGTGTGTCTGTTGTTGGGTAGGAACCGTCTCTATATGTTGCCGACATACTTCCTAAGCACTTAGTACAGTGCTCCGCACACAGTAAGTGCTCAATAAATAGGATTGAATGAATACACATGGTTACTCAGAGCATCTAGACTGTGAGTCTGCCGTTGGGCTCTATATGTTGCCAACTTGTACTTCCCAAGCGCTTAGTACAGTGCTCTGCACACAGTAAGCGCTCAATAAATACGATTGAATGAATGAATGAATCACTACGTGGAGTCAAACTGGAAAAGTTATTTTTGGCACAAAAAATAACTTGGTTTCTGTAGTCATTTATTATGCCCTGTGTCATTTTATATCCAAGCTCTATGAACTCTCTATAAAACTTTCTGTGGTAAAAAAAAATCTAGTTCTCCTGAAAAGAAAGATGACTTTGGGCATGTCTGATCATTGTTCATGAAACAGAGGAATCGTAGCACAACTTTAATGGCGTCCTAAAAGGCATTTGGTAGTTGTCACACCTGGTGAGAATTTGTTTGTAGAGAAAGTTAGCTAAGGGTTGTATTATTCATATTCTCCTTTATTAGTCCTCTCTAGGTACCTTAGAAATGGAGCTTATCTTGATTTTATTGTGGTTTAAACCCACAAAAGAGGTATTGTTAACATTAGCAATTCCATAATTGTCAATATTATGGGAAAACATTTGACCTGTAAGAGTGGTCCCATTTCGGCTAACTGCAGTTTGGCAGATAAATGAGATTGCTTGATCTACTGTTTACAAAATAAGCTCTGTTAAAATGGACTGACAAATTGTTAGTTCAAACAGACAGTTCTACCAACTGAGACTGTTTTGCTGGAGAGTTAGTGACTGACTCCCACCTCATTTTGGTTGACGATTGTTTTCCTAAAAGGATGCGTTATTCATTATTGTTGAAATGTAGCAGGAAGAGATTCAGTTGGTTCCAAGGTAATCTTGGTTCTCACATAAACTTCACGTTCGGGCCTGAAAAATGTGATCACAGTTAGGCATTAAGCAGATAGCGAAACTATGAGGTTAAGAGCCATTATCAGCATTCTTTGTTATGACTATGAACCAGAACCTTTGGTTGAGGTTCAGATAGTATAGTATACAGAAGAAAAGAGGGTTCCTTATCCTGCAGTTCCATCTTTGGAGTAATAATAATAATAATTATGGTGTTTGTTAAGCACTTACTATGTGCCAGGGAGTAGTACAGTTCATGGAATTAGAATCTAAAGAATTTGCTAGACTGCTAATTCTGTTGTATTGTTCTCTTTCAGTTGCTTAGTACGGTGCTGTGCACATAGTAAGCTCTCAATCAATCAATCAATCAATCAATCGTATTTATTGAGCACTTACTGTGTGCAGAGCACACAGTAAATAGGTGCTGTGCACATAGTAAGCTCTCAATCAATCAATCAATCAATCAATCGTATTTATTGAGCACTTACTGTGTGCAGAGCACACAGTAAATACTACTGATTGATGTGTGTGTGTGTGTGTGTATGCATATGTACATATAGAGAGAAGCAGCGTGGCCCAGTGGAAAGAGCACGGGCTTTGGAGTCAGAGGTCATGGGTTCAAATCCCGGGTCCGCCACTTGTCAGCTGTGTGACTTTGGGAGTCACTTAACTTCTCTGTGCCTCAGTTCCCTCATCTGTAAAATGGGGATGAAGACTGTGAGCCCCACATGGGACAACCTGATCACCTTGTAACCTCCGCAGTGCTTAGAACAGTGCTTGGCACATAGTAAGCGCTTAATAAATGCCATTATTATTATTATTATTATATGTGTATGTAGCTATCTTCCTGTCTGGTATTAAATGCTTACTATGTGCCAGAGACTGTACTGAGCACTGGGGTTGAGACTAGGTAATCAGGATGGACACAGTCCCTGTCCCATATGGGACTCACAGTTTTAATCCCCATTTTACAGATGATGTAATTTAGGCCCAGAGAAGTGAGGTGACTTGCCCAAGGTTACTCAGCAGACAAGTGGTGGAGCCGGGATTAGAATCTAGGTCCTTCTGACCCCGAGGCCCATGCTGTACCTTCTATGAGGAGAGCACTGGAGCAGTCAATTAGAGTAATAATAATAATCATAATCATGGTAATTGTGGTATTTGTTAAACACTTATTATGTGCCAAGCATTGTACTGAGCACTGGGATTGATACAAGATAATCAGGTCCCGTATGGGGCTCACAGTCCAGGTAGGAGGGAGAGCAGGTATGGAATTCCCCTTTTACAGATGAGGAAACTGAAGCCCAGAGGAGTGAATAATAATAATAATAATAATGACATTTATTAAGCGCTTACTATGTGCAAAGCACTGCTCTAAGCGCTGGGGAGGTTACAAGGTGATCAGGTTGTCCCATGTGGGGCTCACAGTCTTAATCCCCATTTTACAGATGAGGTAACTGAGGCACAGAGAAGTGAAGTGCCCAAGTCACACAGCTGACAATCGGCAGAGCCGGGATTTGAACCCATGACCTCTGACTCCAAAGCCCGGACTCTTTCCACTGAGCCACGCTGCTTCTCTAAATAATGATGGCATTTGTTAAGCACTTACTATGTGCAGAGCACTTGTCTAAGCGCTGGGGGGAATACAAGGTGATCAGGTTGTCCCACTGGGGGCTCACAGTCTTAATCCCCATTTTCCAGATGAGGTAACTGAGGCTCAGTGAAGTGACTGCAGCGTGGCTCAGTGGAAAGAGCACGGGCTTTGGAGTCGGAGGTCATGGGTTCGAATGCCGACTCCGCCACATGTCTGCTGTGTGATCTTGGGCAAGTCACTTCACTTCTCTGGGCCTCAGTTCCCTCATCTGTAAAATGGGGATTAAGACTGTGAGCCCCACGTGGGACAACCTGATCACCCTGTATCCTCCCCAGCGCTTAGAACAGTGCTTTGCACGTAGTAAACGCTAAACAAATGCCAATTATTATTATTATTATTGCCCAAGGTCACACAGCAGACATGTGGGGGAGCTGAGATTCGAACCCATGACCTCTGACTCCAAAGCCCAGGCTCTTTCCACGGAGCCACGCCGCTTCTCTGAGTGAAGTGACTTGCCCAGTCTCACACAACAGATAAGTGGCAGAAATGGAAGGAGAACCAAGGTCTTCTGACTCCCAGGCACCCCCCCGGCTCTTTCCACTAGGCCACGCGCGTGCTCAGGAGCTTTCAATTTACAGATAATAAAGCAATTTCACCTAAACGGGTTGACAGGAGTCACGAGTCGCCATTCACTGGTCATTGTTCCAAGACCCTGTGACTGATGAGAATTCGTGTTCCCATTTTTGAAGGCACAGGTTTACTCCAAAAGCTGATTGATGAGGAAGAAGGAAGGGGAACTGAACTGGAAACAGATGAACATCAGTCATTGATTTGGTAGAAAGCTAGATACATCATGGAATGAATGCTTGGGAGATTCCCCTAGGAGAGCTTCTGTGCAGGTATTTTTGGGCTGGGTTTTGTAAAGTGAATTGGATTTAATTCCCCCTCTAGACTGTAAGGTCCCGGTGGGCAGGGGATGTGTCTACCAACTCTGTTGTATTGTACTCTCCCGAGCGCTTAGTACAGCACTCTGTACACAGCAAGTGCTCAGTGAATGCCATTGATTGATTGTTTGAACCTACATTCAGTATTGAAGGTGGGGATGAGGCAGAAGCCTGGCAATTCATTCATTCATTCAATCGCATTCAATCGCATTCATTCAATCGCATCCCCCTTTGACACTGTGAGCCCACTATTGGGTAGGGACTGTCTCTATATGTTGCCAACTTGTACTTCCCAAGCGCTTAGTACAGTGCTCTGCACACAGTAAGTGCTAAATAAATACGACTGATTGATTGAGTGCATACTGTGTGCAGAGCACTGTACTACTACTACTACTAATAATAATAATGGCATTTATTAAGCACTTACTATGGGCGAAGCACTGTTCTAAGCGCTGGGGAGGTACAAGGTGATCAGGTTGTCTCCTGGGGAGTTCACAGTCTTAATCCCCATTTTACAGATGAGGTAACTGAGGCCCAAAGAAGTGAAGTGCCTTGCCCAGAGTCACACAGCTGACATTTGGCAGAGCCGGGATTTGAACCCCTGACCTCTGACTCCAAAGCCCGGGCTCTTTCCACTGAGCCACTCTGCTTCTTTTCAGCCACTTTGCTCTTGGAAAGTACAATTCAGCAACAAAGAGAGACCATCGTTCCTTCCCTTCCCCACAGCACCTGTATATATGTATATATGTTTGTACGTATTTATTACTTTATTTTACTTGTACATATCTATTCTATTTATTTTATTTTGTTAATATGTTTTGTTTTGTTCTCTGTCTCCCCCTTCTAGACTGTGAGCCCACTGTTGGGTAGGGACCGTCTCTATATGTTGCCGACTTGTACTTCCCAAGCGCTTGGTACAGTGCTGTGCACACAGTAAGCGCTCAATAAATACGATTGATTGATTGATTGATCCCTGTCCACAGTGGGCTCACAGTCTACAAGTGGGAGACGGACATCGACACAAGTAAACAGGCATCAATAGCATCAATATAAATAAATAGAATTGTAGATATGCATGCACATCAAAACAAGTAAACAGGCATTAATATAAATAAATAGAATTATAGATATGTACGTATAGACACAAGTGCTGTGAGGTGGGGGTAGAGCGGAGGGAGCAATTTGGGGTGATGTGGGGTGAAGGGGGAGCCGAGTTGAATTGAATTTCTGGCCACTTTATGACAGTAGGAAGTACAGACCTAGTATGCCCTCTCCTCACCTTCAAAGCCTTTTTGAAGGCACATTTCCCCCCCCGAGCGATCTTCCCCGACCAAGCCCTCATTTCCTCTTCTTCCACTCCCTTCTGCATCACCCTTGCAGTTGGATCGGCACTCTTGACGCTACTCATCAGCTGTGTGACCTTGGGCAAGTCACTCAACTTCTCTGGGCCTCAGTTCCCTCATCTGGAAAATGGGGATTGAGACTGTGAGCCCCCCGTGGGACAACCTGATCACCTTGTAACCTCCTCAGCTCTTAGAACAGGGCTTTGCACGTAGTAAGCGCCTAATAAATGCCATTATTATTATCGTTATTATATCCATCATTTATATTAATGTCAGTTTGCCCCTCTATACTGTAAACTCATTGTGGGCAGGGATCGTGCCTACTAACTCTGTTGTATTGTTGCATTCTACTCTCCCAGACACTTAGTACAGTGCTCTGCATACAGTGAGCGCTTAATAAATACAATTGATTGATTGATGCCCTCCCCACTATGGGTGAGTGGGCAGAGGGAGCATCTATCTCCACCATGAGCAACCTCCTCCCTTCATCTCCACCCTAGGGAGGAGGATGCCGGCATTTGAAGGTTTTCATTTCAACACCCACCTTCTAACCTCCACCCCTCACCTCCCTGCCATTGCAGCCTCTGTCACAAGAGGCCCAGTAATCAATCAATCAACAGCATTGAGTGCCTAATAATAATTACAATTGTGGTATTTGTTAAGTGCTTACTATGTATATATGTTTATATATCTATTCTATTTATTTTATTTTGTTAGTATGCTTGGTTTTGTGCTCTTTCTCCCCCTTTTAGACTGTGAGCCCACTGTTGGGTAGGGACTGTCTCTATATGTTGCCAACTTGTACTTCCCAAGCGCTTAGTACAGTGCTCTGCACACAGTAAGCGCTCAATAAATACGATTGACGATGACGACGATATGTTTGTACATATTTATTACTCTATTTATTTATTCTACTTGTACATATCTATTCTATTTATTTTATTTTGTTAGTATGTTTGGTTTTGTTCTCTGTCTCCCCCTTTTAGACTGTGAGCCCACTGGTGGGTAGGGACGGTCTCTATATGTTGCCAATTTGTACTTCCCAAGCGCTTAGTACAGTGCTCTGCACATAGTAAGCGCTCAATAAATACGACTGATGATGATGATGATGTGCCAGGCACCGTACTAGGCGCTGGATACAGCCCCTGTCCCACTTGGGGCTCGCAGTCTCAATCCCCATTTTACAGATGAGATCATTGAGGCACCGAGACGTTAAGGGACTTGTCCAAGGTCACACTGCAGACCACTTATCAGCTGTGTGACCTTGAGCAAGTCACTCAACTTCTCTGGGCCTCAGTTCCCTCATCTGGAAAATGAGGATGAAGACTGTGAGCCCCACGTGGGACAACCTAATCACCTTGTAAACTCCCCAGCGCTTAGAACAGTGCTTTGCACATAGTAAGTGCTTAATAAATGCCACAATTATTATTACTATTATTAAGTGGTGGGGCTGGGATTAGAACCCATGACCTTTTGACACCCAGGCCCGTGCTGTATCCACTACGAGGGCAGGGAGTGTACTCTGTGCAATAAACTGTACTAAGGGTTTGGAAGAGTAAAATAGGGTTAGTAGACTTTAACCCTCCCTTCAAGGATTTTACCACTAAAATAAATTACCAGTAGGGGAAAGCACCTGAGTTTAAAGCTGTGTCCATACGTGCTGTGGTGGGGAAAAAAATAGTTTTTTTAGGGAAATAAAAGAAAGGGAGGCAAGAGTTCTTGGCACAAGCACAACAGCATTGGCCTTCTTCCCAGGTCAGCCAATCTGGGCGGGCTTCCTGGAAGAGGAGTCTGATTCACACTAAGGAAGAGGTGTGAAGGCGTGAAATGAGATGCCATTCATTCATTCAATTGTATTTATGGAGCGCTTACTGTGTGCAGAGCACTGTACTAAGCGCTTAACCAAGGGCATGGTGTGAGGTGTGGTGAAAGCTCTCCCGGTAGATGACTGGAGTGGGGTGGTCCCAGGTCCTCCAGTGAGAAACGTTAGCTTGAAAGAGTCATTCATTCAATCGTATTTATTGAGCGCTTAGTGCAGAGCACTGTACTAAGAGCTTGGGAAGTACAAGTCGGCAACATATAGAGACGGTCCTTATCCAACAGTGGGCTCACAGATTAGAAGATCAATCAATCATTCAATCGTATTTATTGAGCGCTTACTGTGTGCAGAGCACTGTACTAAGCACTTGGGAAGTCCAAGTCGGCAACATATAGAGACGGTCCCTACCCAACAGTGGGCTCCCAGTCTAGAAGGGGGAGACAGAGAACAAAACCAAACATATTAACAAAATAAAATAAATAGAATAGATATGTACTAGTAAAATAAATAGAGTAATAAATATGTACAAAGATCACTTATCGCCCCTCTCCCCAGTGGCTTAGCCTGATGGAACAAGCATGTCCAACTCTGAGCAGAATCCATTTCTTTCAGACCAAGGGCTAGGAAGGGGAATTAAAAGTAATGATAGTAATAATAATAATAATAATAATAATAATGATAGCATTTATTAAGCACTTACTATGTGCAAAGCACTGTTCTAAGCGCTGGGAAGGTTACAAGGGGATCAGGTTGTCCCACGGGGGCCTCACAGTCTTCATCCCCATTTTACAGATTAGCTAACTGAGGCACAGAGAAGTGAAATGACTTGCCCAAAGTCATCCGGGTGACAAGTGGGGGAGCAGGGATTTGAACCCATGACCTCTGACTCCAAAGCCCGGGCTCTTTCCACTGAGCCACGCTGCTTCTCCAAAGTGAAGTTACTGTCCCAAAGTCACACAGCTGACAGTTGGAGGAGCCGGGATTTGAACCCATGACCTCTGACTCCAAAGCCCGGGCTCTTACTGCTGAACCATGGTGTAGTAATAATTATAGTACCTGTTAAGTGCTTACTGTGTGCCCAACACTATTCTAAGTACTGGGGTAGGAACAAGTCAATCAGGTTGGACAAAGTCCCCATCCCACTTGGGGCTCACCCTCTTAATCTTCATTTTACAGATGCGGAAATCGAAGCCCGGAGAGGTGAAGCAACTTGCCCAAGGTCACACAGCATTCTTTCCTTCATTCAATCATTGTTATTGAGCACTTACTCTGTGCAGAGCACCGTACTAAGGGCTTGGGAAGTACAATTCAGCAACGAATAGAGACAGTCCCTGCCCACAACGGGCTCATAGTCCAGAAAGGGGGAGATAGGCATTAAAAGCAGGCAAGGTGTGGAGCCGGGATTAGAACGCGGGTCCTTCCAACTCCCAGGCCTGGGCTCTATCCACTAAACCAGACAACCTCTGGCAAGGGCCCGTCTTTTAACTCCCAATCTGGGCCCTCTGGGGAATGGAGAATGTAGCATCCTTTTAGATTTCTAGTAACAATATGTTCCACAGTCTCTCAGGGAGATGGTGAAGCAAAGAGGAAGTCACCAATTTATTTCCTGGCCATGCAAGCACCCACCCCACATTTAATGGGGATTAAGAGTGTGAGCCCCATGTGGTCAGCACTTAAAGAATAGTGCGTGGCCCATAGTAAGCACATAACCAGTACCATTATAATAATTATTATTTACTGGAGACAGTACGCTCTGTATGGTCAGGGGATGTGTCTGTAAACTCTGTTGTAGTGTACTCTCCCAAGGTTGTAGTATAGTGCTCTGCACAGAGTAAGCACTCCATAATACGGCACACAGTAAGCACTCAATAAATACGGTTGAATAAGTGAAAGAATAATGCCATTGATTGATTTGCTGGGAGGCTTCAGCATCTTGGTCCACACGGCTAAAATAATAATTATAATAATTATAATTATAATGACATTTGTTAAGCGCTTACTACGTGCAAAGCACTGGAGGGTATGCAGAAATAGATCAGAGGATAGATGGAGAAGGGGTCTTGATATTGTTTGGGGTGATCCGTATCCACCCCTATCCCTTCTCCCCCTCCCCGAATATCTCTAGGGACTACCTAGCCTATTCTTGAAGGATATGCCTATCAATTGATCATTTATTTGTTCAATCGTATTTATTAAGCGCTTACTGTGTGCAGAGCACTGTACTAAGTGCTTGGGAAGTACAAGTCAGCAACATATTGAGATGGTCCCTACCCAACAACGGGCTCACAGTCTACAAGGGGGAGACAGACAACCAAACAAAACATGGAGACAGGTGTCAAGTCGTCAGAACAAATTCATTCATTCGGTCGTATTTATTGAGCGCTCACTGTGTGCAGAGCACTGGACTAAGCGCTTGGGAAGTACAAGTTGGAAACATATAGAGACGGTCCTGTGTGCAGAGCACTGTACTAAGCAGTTGGAAGAGTTCAGTACAATAGAGTTGATAGACAGGAGCTTCAGCGCTTAGAACAGTGCTTTGCACATAGTTAAGCGCTTAACAAATGCCATTATTATTATTATTATTACTATCTAGAGCGTAGGCAGACGTTGAGAAGAATCCTGGCCTAATGGAAAGAGCATGGGCCTGGGAGTTGGAGGACTTGGGTTCAAGTACCGGCTCTGCCAGTGATCTGCTGTGTGACCTTGGGCAAGTCATTTACATTTTCTGTGCCTCATTTACCGGTAAAATGGGGATTCAGTGCCTGTCCTCACATAGTGAGCGCTTAACAAATGCCATCGTTATTATTATTATTATTACTGCTTAGACTGTGAGCCCCATATGGGACCTGCTTATCTTGTATCTACCCCAATACTTAGTACCGCTTTGGGCACATAGTAAGGGTTTAACAAATGCCCCAATTATTATTGTTATTATTGTTGTTGTGAACTAATCAGAGAAGGCTTCCCAGAGGAGGTGGAATTTTTAAACGGGCTTAGAGTTGCGACCTGGCACATTTTGAGAAGCGGCGTGGTCTAGCGGAAAGGGCACGGGCCTGGGAGTTAGAGATCCTGGGTTCTAATCCTGACTCTGCCACGTGTCTGCTGAAACCTTGGGCAAGTCCCGTAACTTCTCCGAGCCTCAGTTCCCTCATCTGCAGAATGGGGATTCAATGCCTGTTCTCCTTCCTACTCAGTTTGTGAACCCCTTGTAGGACCTGATTACCTTGTATCTACCCCAGCTCTTAGTACAATGCTTGGCACATGGTAAAAGCGTACATACTATTATCATTATTACTAATAAAGCGAATTACAGAGAGGAGAAATGGCAAAGTATAAGGATAGATACTATCCAGATTCCTGTGGTTGAGGGGCATTTTCAACTGATTTCAGTTGACCAGTTGAAGATTCAAAATAAATCCTTGCTCACATTAAATCAATCCATCCATAGTATTTATTGAGTACTTCCTATGCACAGAGCACTATACTAAGTGCTTGGGAGAGTACAATACAATAGAATTAGTGGACACATTCCCTGCCCACTCTCCTAGACTAGCTCCCACCTATTCCCCACTCCCTGGCTGGCCAGCTTTGCCCCTGTCTTTGCCCTGTTAAGCGCTTACCAATCAAATGGTATTTATTGAGCACCTACTCTATGCAGAACACTGTGCTCAGCTCTTGGAAAAGTATCATACAGTAGAGATTTTACAGCCTACAGTACATCCCTCTCATTCCCATCCCCCTCTTACTCAAATACCATTATCTTCTCTGTGTGCATCTCCCCCATCTCCAGAGCCAATAATAGTACTCGGTCAATCAATGAATCGTATTTATTGAGCACTCACTCTGTGCAGAGCACTGGGCTAAGCGCTTGGGAGAGTACGACGTACAGAGTTAGTAGTAATAGTATTTATTAAGCCCCTTCTGTGTGCACAGCACTAAGCACTGGGCAGGAATACAGAGATGAGCATTAGACCCAATCTCGGGCGCCCAAAGGATGCACAATCTAAGAAGAGGAGGCAGCACGGTGTAATGGAGGGGCCCTGGACTGGAAATTGGCAGATTTGAGTTTGAACGTCCACCGCCGGCCTGCTGTGTGCTCACTTAAACTCTCTCTACTTCAGTTTCCTCATCTGCAAAATGGGGTTAATAATCCCTGCCTGTCTGCCCACCTGACAGGGTTGTTGTGAGGGCGAAAAGAGAGATAAGCCACGTGAGATCACTTTGAGCGTTAAAGGGCTAATCAGAAATTAAGGTATTAGAAACAAAGGGAGGAGATGGGGTTGGTGACAGACATATAAGAAAAGACGAAACAGTTAAACCTCCCAAACAACATAAAAGGCAAGGATGATAATGATAAATGTAGTAAGAGCAATAGTTTATTGTGATAAGAGGAGCAGAGTTTTGGGCTCTTTTACAGGTCCTCATCTGTAAAATGGGGATTAAGATTGTGAGCCCCACACGGGACAACCTGATCACCTTGTATCCCCCCAGCACTTAGAACAGTGCTCTGCACATAGTAAGTGCTTAACAAATACCATTATTATTATTATTATTATGAGTCCAACATTCACTACAGTCCCAGGCACGGCCTTTCCAACATTCTTTAGGTTGGAAAGACCAATCAATCAATCAATCGTATTTATTGAGCGCTTACTGTGTGCAGAGCACTGTACTAAGCGCTTGGGAAGTACAAGTTGGCAACATATAGGGACAGTCCCTACCCAACAGTGGGCTCACAGTCTAAAAGGGGAAGACAGAGAACCAAACCAAACATACTAACAAAATAAAATAAATAGAATAGATATGTACAAGTAAAATGAATAAATAAATAAATAGAGTAATAAATACCAGGCTGCTGCTGTTTGCTCTCCCTTTCTGGGTAGAAGCAGGGGCTGATGTGCAGGGCAGATAGAGTAGGAGGAGGGCAGACTTCTTCTTTTTTTTTTTAATGTATTTGTTAAGCACTTCCTATGTTCCAGGCACTGACTAAGCGCTGGGTAGAAACAAGATAATTGAGTTGGACACAGTCCCTGTCCCACATAAGGCTCATTTTGCAGTTCATTCATTCATTCATTCGTATTTATTGAGTGTTTTCTGTGTGCAGAGCACTGTACTAAGCGCTTGGGAAGTACAAGTTGGCAGCATATAGAGACGGTCCCTACCCACCAGTGGGCTCACAGTCTAGAAGGGGGAGACAGAGAACAAAACAAAACATATTAACCAAATAAAATAAATAGAATAAACATGTACAAATAAAATAGAGTAATAAATATGTACAAACACATATACTTATATACAGGTGCTGAGGGGAGGGGAAGGAGGTAAGGCGGGGGAGATGGGGAGGGGGAGGAGGGGCAGAGGAAGGAGGGGGCTCAGTCTGGGAAGGCCTCCTGGAGGAGGTGAGCTCTCAGTAGGGCCTTGAAGGGAGGAAGAGAGCTAGCTTGGTGGTTGTGTGGAGGGAGGGCATTCCAGGCCAGGGGGATAATGTGGGCTGGGGGTCCACGGTAGGGCTGTTGCCAACTTGTACTTCCCAAGCACTTAGTACAGTGCTCTGCACACAGTAAGCGCTCAATAAATACGATTGAATGAATGAATGACAGGCGAGAACGAGGCACAGTGAGGAGATTAGTGGCAGAGGAGCGGAGGGTGCGGGCTGGACTGGAGAAGGAGTTGAGGTAAGTGAGGTGCAGAGAAGTAAATTGGCTTGCCCGTGGTCTCTCAGCAGGCAAGCGGCAGAGCCGGGATTAGAACCCAAGCCCTCTGGCTCCCAGGCCCTTGCTGCAGGTCTCTGCAGTCTGGAAGTAAAGAGGACTGGCAGAGGCCTTGTGCAGCCAGAGTCTCTTCGTCCTGCTGTAGGGAGCATCTGACGTGGAAAAGATTAGCACGGGATGGAGATGGCAGAGGGGCTGGACCCCATAATAATAATAATAATGATGGCATTTGTTAAGCGCTTACTGTGTGCAAAGCACTGTTCTAAGCGCTGGGGGGGGGATACAAGATGATCAGGTTGTCCCATGTGGGGCTCACAGTCTTAATCCCCATTTTACAGACGAGGGAACTGAGGCACAGAGAATTTAAATGACTTGCCCAAAGTCACACAGCTAACAAATGGCAGAGTCAGGATTAGAACCCATGACCTCTGGCTCCCAAGCCCGTGCTCTTTCCACTGAGCCACAGGTGGAGCTCAGCATGGCCTGGGTTCTAATCCCTGTGTTCACATCCCTGTGCCTCAGTTACCTCATCTGTAAAATACGGATTAAGATTGTATGCCACACATGGGACATAGACTGTGTCCAACCTGATTAGCTTGCATTCATTCATTTGTATTCATTCAGTCGTACTTATTAAGTGCTTACTGTGTGCAGAGCACTATACTGAGTGCTTGGGAAAGTACAATACAACAATAAACAGTGACATTCCCTGCCCACAACAAGCTCACAGTCTAACACTTAGTACAGTGCCTAGCACATAGTAAGCATTTAACAAATATCATTTAAAAAAATTGTAGTCTTCCTGTTGTCGTCATCGCAGTCTGGATTGTATGGGTTTCTTTCTGTAGTTTCTGCTCAACTATTTTAACGCTCAGGGAGATACCAAGTGACCCCATTCCCCGCTAGCCCATTGTATCAACAGGGTAGGGCAGAGGCGTAACTTTCTAGTTACAGGACTTTGAAAAGGAGCTACCTCCCGTGATTCGGCACTCATTTTGTAGATGGGTTGCCATTGTGCGGCCTGCACCATTGAAATTTCTTTCAAATAATCCGTTCCCATGTTAGCCTCCCTGGCAACAAAGACCAAACCAAGAGGGGAGAGAAAAAGGGATTGCGAAAAATGGCCCAGCACTAAATTTTGCTTGCCTGTTTATTTTCCTGCAGATTCTTGCTATGTGAGGGTGATTTTCCAAAGTGTATTTTCTTTTTCTCAGCCAATTAAGGATTAATCAAGTGTCAAGATGCAAACACACCTTCAATCCTGTAGTGAAGTCTGGGAGTTTTGATGTGACGGATACAAGTTAGAGCTATGGGCCAGTATCCTCAAAGGAGCTAATGATTATTAATAATAATAATAATAATGGCATTTGTTAAGCGCTTACTATGTGCCAAGCACTGTTCTAAGCTCTGGGGGTGGGGGGGATACAATGTAATCAGGTTGTCCCACATAGGGCTCACAGTCTTAATCCCCATTTTACAGTTGAGGTAACTGAGGCACGGAGAAGTTAAGTGACTTGCCCAAAGTCACACAGCTGACAAATGGCAGAGCCGGGATTTGAACCCATGACCTCTGACTCCCAAGCTCGTGCTCGTCCCACTGAGCCACGCTGCTTCTCTACTAGTAATAATGGCATTTATTAAGCGCTTACTATGTGCAAAGCACTAGCACTGGTAGCATGCTACTACAGTTGGGAAGAAGTTGGATTCTGAATTTAAAGGCAACTAATGCTCCTTCAATGCCAAAAGGCATAATCATTAGACCAATCAAAGCCTTTAAGGTTTTTTTTTTTTAATGGTATTTGTTAAGCACTTACTATGTGCCAGTCACTGTTTTAAGCGCTGGGGTAGATACAAGATAATCAGTTTTGGACACAGTCTCCGTCCCACATGAGACTCATAATCTTAATTCCTGTTTTATAGATGAGGTAACTGAGCCCCAGAGAAGTGAAGTGACTTGCTGAAGGTCACACAGCAGACAAGTGATGGAGCCGGGATTAGAATCCAGGTCCTTCTGACT
The DNA here is from genome assembly GCF_015852505.1 of Tachyglossus aculeatus. Lineage (NCBI taxonomy): Eukaryota > Metazoa > Chordata > Mammalia > Monotremata > Tachyglossidae > Tachyglossus > Tachyglossus aculeatus. The sequence continues at coordinate 55,717,257 of NC_052070.1, forward strand.
CCCAAGCGTATACTCATTTCTAGACTGTGAGCACACTGTTGGGTAGGGACTGTCTCTATATGTTGCCAACTTGTACTTCCCAAGCACTTAGTACAGTGCTCTGCACACAGTAAGCGCTCAATAAATGCGATTGAATGAATGAATGAATGAATTTCACTAGGCCATGTTGCTTCTTTTAAGTCAAAGCCTTCAATCAATCAGTCAGTCAATCAACAGGTATTTATTGAGTGCTTGCTGTGTGTGGAGTCCTGAGTACTTGGGGGAATACAGTAAAGTATGTACAGCTCTGCCTTCAAGGAGCTTACAATATAATAACAATAATAATAATAATAATAATAATGGCATTTGTTAAGCGCTTACTATGTGCAAAGCACTGTTCTAAGAGCTGGAGTAGATACAAGGTATAATAATAATAATGATAGCTTTTATTAAATGCTTACTATGTGCAAAGCACTGTTCTAAATGCTTGGGGAGGTTACAAGGTGATCAGGTTGTAAGGATCACAGTCTTAATCCCCATTTTACAGATGAGGTAACCGAGGCACAGAGAAGTTAAGTGACTTGCCCAAGGTCACGCAGCAGACATGTGGCAGAGCTGGGATTCGAACCCATGACCTCTGACTCCCAAGCCCGGGCTCTTTCCGCTGAGCCACGCTGCTTCTCGTAATCTAGTGGGGTAAATGGAAAAAAATGCATTACAAATAGTATAAACATATATAAACATAAGTCTGTGGGGGTGGGGTATTAGTTGCTCAGAAGGTACAGATTCAGTTGCCTAGGTATCAGTCATCATCATCATCATCATCATCATCATCATCATCAATCGTATTTATTGAGCGCTTACTATGTGCAGAGCACTGTACTAAGCGCTTGGGAAGTACAAATTGGCAACATATAAGTCAGTGGTACTTATTGAGCGTTTACTGTATTAAGCTCTTGGGAGCGTACAATGTAACAAAATCACAGACACATTCCCTGCCCATAATGAGCTTACAATTTAGAGGGGGAAGCAGACATTAATGTAAATAAATTACAGATGTTAACGTAAGTGTTGGGATGAATAAAGGGAGCAAGTCAAGGTGATGCAGAAAGGAATGGAAGAAAAGGAAAAGAGGGCTTTAATCAGGAAAGGCCTCTTAGGTGTCACGGCCGAGAGGGGAAATAGGATGGAGAGATTAGTCGGGGAAGGCTTTGTGGAAGAGAGGTAATTTTGGTAGGGCTCTGAAGGTGGGTGGAGCAGTGATCTGTCAGATGTGAAGAGGGAGGGGAGCTCCAGGCAGAAGGGAGGGTGTGAACCTTGGTGTGGTGCAAGGATTCCTTCTTGTTCACTCCTCTGAGAGGAATTTACAAGATGCAAAGCAACTTGGCCTCCTATGTAGAATCCAAGAGCAGAAGGCCTAGGCAAGTCAGTGGCTTTGAACTGGTGTGACCAGGCAGCCCTCCAGGGGATCATCATCAGTAAATACCATTTATTGAGCGCTTACTGTGTGTGGAGCACTAGACTAAGCCCTTGGGAGAGTAGAGAAGCAGCGTGGCTCAGTGGAAAGAGCACGGGCTTTGGAGTCAGAGGTCATGGGTTTGTATGTGTGTACATATGTTTGTACATATTTATTACTCTATTTTACTTGTACATATCTATTCTATTTATCTTATTTTGTTAGTATGTTTGGTTTTGTTCTCTGTCTCCCCCTTTTAGACTGTGAGCCCACTGCTGGGTAGGGACCGTCTCTATATGTTGCCAACTTGTACTTCCCAAGCGCTTAGTACAGTGCTCTGCACACAGCAAGCGCTCAATAAATACGATTGATGATGATGATGATGGGTTCGAATCCCGGGTCCACCACAAGTCTGCTGTGTGACCTTGGGCAAGTCACTTCACTTCTCTGAGCCTCAGTTACCTCATCTGTAAAAATGGGGATTAAGACTGTGAGCCCCACGTGGGACAACTTGATCACATTGTATCCCCCCCAGCGCTTAGAACAGGGCTTTGCACATAGTAAGCACTTAACAAATGCCATTATTATTATTATTATTATTACAATACAACAGAAATGGGAGAGAGGTGGCAAGGCTGAGAACAACCCTACTGGATTTATTGTGTGAGCCCTGCCCACGATTAATTTACAGGCTGGGGAAGGGTCCGGGGGCCCGCTTGGGCTTGGGATGGGAGAGGCCTGGTGCCTTGCAGCAAAAAGAACAAGAAGGTCTTGGGCAGGGGACTAAAATCCACCTCATCTTGGAAGCGTGAGCAAGCCGTAAAGGATCAACATTTGCACAGTCCCTCCTGAGAGAAAATAGCCGGAGACGATTCATTCATTCATTCATTCAGTCGTATTTATTGAGCACTTACTGTGTGCAGAGCACTGTACGAAGCGCTTGGGAAGTACAAGTTGGCAACGTATAGAGACGGTCCCTACCCAACAATGGGCTCACAGTCTAGAAGGGGGAGACAGACAACAAAACAAAACATGTGGACAGGTGTCAAGTCACCAGAATAAATAAAAATAAAGCTAGATACACCTGTCTTTCAAGCCTGTCAGTGCACTTTAGCTTGCAACGGAGTGGGTTATTTCTCCATTCTAAAGAGATTGGGAGCCCCCTCTAGGATAGGGACATGGTTTAATTCCCACCCCCATAATAATAATGGTGATGATGGCATTTATTAAGCACTTACTATGTGTAAAGCACTGTTCTAAGCGCTGGGGAGGTTACAAGGTGATCAGGTCGTCCCATGGGGGGCTCACAGTCTTAATCCCCATTTTACAAATAAGGTAACTGAAGCCCAGAGAAGTGAAGTGACTTGCCCAAAGTCACACAGCTGACAATCGGCAGAGTCTGGATTTGAACCCATAACCTCTGACTCCAAAGCCTGGTCTCTTTCCACTGAGCCACGCTGCTTCTCAATACGCTGCCGTATTGTTTTCCAGCATTTAGTAGACTGTTCTCCACACAGTAAGTGATTAATCAATCAATCAATCGTATTTATTGAGCGCTTACTATGTGCAGAGCACTGTACTAAGCGCTTGGGAAGTACAAATTGGCAACACATAGAGACAGTCCCTACCCAACAGTGGGCTCACAGTCTAAAAGGACAGTCTAATAGTATTAATGAATACTATTAAGCGTGGCATAGTAGATAGAGCATGGGCCTAGGAGTCTAAAGGTCATGGGTTCTAATTCCAGCTCCACCACTTGTCTGCTGTGTGACCTTGGGCAAGTCACTTCACTTCTCTGGGCCTCAGTTACCTCATCTGTACAATGGGGTTGGAGACTGTGAGGCCCATGTGGGACTGGGACTGTGTCCAATCCGATTTGCATGTATCCACCCCAATGCTTAGTACAGTGCCTGGCACATAGTAAGTGCTTAACAAATGTCATTATTATTATTATTATTATTATTATTATTATTATTATTATTATTACTACTGGAAGGGAAAGTGTTCAGTCTTACCCCAGGATCAGGGGTGGAGCTAGGAATGGAGCCGTGGTGTCCTGATTCCCAGCTTTAGCTTAGCCAAGATGAAGTTGACAGCTCGGGCTCAAAGTCTGGCTGTTTTAGCCTCTGCAGGAGGCCAATTTGGTGGCTGGAAGATCTCCAGAAAAGTGCTTGTTCTTTTTTCTTTTTTAATAGTATTTGTTAAGCTCTTACTATGTGCCAAGCACTATACTAAGCACTGGAGTCTTTGCAAGATAATCAGGTCGGGTACAGTCTGTGGTCTGATTAGTATGGGGCGCTGGTCCTGGGCTATTAAAAGCTGAAGCAAGAAGAGCTTTTCATTCAGGGATCTCTATTGTTTGTGTAGTGCAGGCTCTGGGCCAGTTGAAAAAAAGTGGGCTTTTTGTTTAGTTTCCTTGGAAAAAACCATGGCTTAATTAGTTGGGGGTAGGAGGGGGAGGTGGGAAAGGTTCATGAAATTTGAGAGCGTTTTCCCAAGCCCAGATTCTTAAAGAGAAGTGACCTTAAGAGTTTTGAAATTCCCCAAACACTCCAGGGTGCTTCTAATCATTCATTAAATCACATTTATTAGGCTCTCACTGTGTGCAGAGCACTGTACTAAGCACTTGGGAAAGTACAACAATAAGCAGTGACAGTTTCTGCCCACAACGAGCTCACGATCTAGAGGCGGAGACAGGAATCAATACAGATAAACAAAATTACAGCTATATACGGAAGTGCGGTGGGGCCGGGAGGAGGGAGGAAGAGCAAAGGGAGCAAAACAGGGCAATGCAGAAGGGACTGGGAGACAAGGAAAAGTGGGGTTTAGTCTGGGAAAGCCTGTTGGAGGAGAGGTGCCTTCAATCAATCAATCAATCGTATTTATTGAGCGCTTACTATGTGCAGAGCACTGTACTAAGCGCTTGGGAAGTACAAGTCGGCAACATATAGAGACGGTCCCTACCCCACAACGGGCTCACAGTCTAGAAGGGGGAGACGGACAACAAAACAAGTCATCGTTGAAGTGGAGAGTAATTGTTTGCCGAATTAGAGGAGGCAGAATTGGGCCAGCGGTCGGCAGAGAGACAGGCCAGATGGAGGCACAGTGAAAAGGTTAGCAATAGAGGAGCGAAGTGTTGCTGGCTGGATTGTAGAAGGAGAGAAGCAAAGTGAGGTGAGAGGGGGCAAGGTAATGGACTGCTTTAAAGCCAATGCTGAGGAGTTAATCCACTTCTTCTGCTCCCCCGTCCAGTTTCAGCCATTTGGCTGAAGAGACTGAGGAGAGAGTTTCCAGACCTAGTTTCCCACGCGCTTAGTACATTCCATTGATTGAGTGGTTTGCGAAGATCATATGTAAAGGGCTGAACTTTTTCCTGGAGTTTTTTCCTCCACACCATTGGTCATTGGGATATTTTTGGTGCTAAAAGTCTTTGTGGCAAGAACTGGATTGTGGCATCATCGCAACCTGAATCACCTGGATCGTTGTGGCTCTGTAGATCTCTTGTTGACTGAGACAGTCTCCTGCCCCAGGAAATATCAATAGGGAGGGATTGGATATGTTGAATTGGACATTATCAATCCTACTTTGTTATCACCTTCCTTGGGAGGAATCTAGATTTAGTGCCCTTTTGAAGGGCTTAATTTTCAGCCGGGCATCTTAAATATTGAAGTTCAGAAATGTATCATTTTGTACTTTTTAAAAATGATAATTGTGAAGCGCTTACTGTATGTCAAGTACTGTACCCAACAGTACAGTCAAGTACCCAACAACGGGCTCACTTGTAGACCGTGAGCCCGTTGTTGGGTAGGGGCTGTCTCTATTTGTTGCCGAATTGTACTTTCCAAGAGCTTAGTACAGTGCTCTGCACACAGTAAAGAGCTCAATAAATATGATTGAATGAATGAAAGTATTAAGTGCCAGGGTAAATACAAGTTAGGTCAGAAACATTTCCCGTACTTTATCACTAATTCAGCAGGGTTTACTGAATGTCCATTGTGTGCAAAGTTCTGTAAGAGATTTACTACATTTTTTATGCCAGCTATCAAAGTCATTTTCGTGGTCATTCCCATTTTCAAAGGAAGAAATCGCTCAGTGGGGTAGAGATGTCCTGTGTAACCTTAAACATTAGCGTGAGGACTCAAACCCAGGCTTTTGACTCCTATATTTTAAACATGCAAGCACAATGTCTCTCGCATAATGAGACCTAGGTGGTAAGTAATCAGGGTGGGGTTTACTGGTTTTCGTCCCTAATCACCCCTTTCCACCTCCCTGGTGCGATCAGTATTTCCCAATTTTCAAGTCCTGTGATGAGCCCAGATAGCTAAGGGTGGTCTTTCCCCTCTAAATCAAGATGTCTGTTTGAGGTGGGGGCTGTCCTAACTTGGAGCTCGTGGGCCAGTGGCGTGTTTGTGGAGATCATGAGCCAGTGGTGCATTTGTGGAGCTCTGGGTCAGTGGTGCGTCTGTGGAGCCCCTGAGCCATTGGCGTGTTTGTGGAGATGGTGGGCCAGTGGCCCGTTCATGGAGCTTGAGGGCCAGTGGCCCCTGGGCCATTAGCGTGTTTGTGGAGCTGGTGGGCCAGTGGCCTGTTTCTGGAGCTTCGGGGGTCAGTGGTGTATTTGTGCAGCAGTCTTTTCCAGCTTCTCCAAGTATCATCCATCATCATCATCATCAATCGTATTTATTGAGCGCTTACTGTGTGCAGAGCACTGTACAAAGCGCTTGGGAAGTACAAGTTGGCAACATATAGAGACAGTCCCTACCCAATAGTGGGCTCACAGTCTAGAAGGGGCAGACAGAGAACAAAACCAAACATACTAACAAAATAAAATAAATAGAATAGATATATACAAGTAAAATAAATAAATAAATAAATAGAGTAATCATCATCATCAATCATCATCAATCGTATTTATTGAGCGCTTACTATGTGCAGAGCACTGTACTAAGCGCTTGGGAAGTAGAAATTGGCAACATATAGAGACAGTCCCTACCCAACAGTGGGCTCACAGTCTAAAAGGGGGAGAAAGAGAACAAAACCAAACATACTAACAAAATAAAATAAATAGAATAGATATGTACAAGTAAAATAAATAGAGTAATAAATATGTACAAACATATATACATATATACCGGTGCTGTGGGGAAGGGAAGGAGGTAAGATGGGGGGGACGGAGAGGGGGACGAGGGGGAGAGGAAGGAAGGGGCTCAGTCTGGGAAGGCCTCCTGGAGGAGGTGAGCTCTCAGTAGGGCCTTGAAGGGAGGAAGAGAGCTAGCTTGGCGGATGGGCAGAGGGAGGGCATTCCAGGCCATCAGTTGATCAACTGTATTTATTGATCACCTTCTGTGTGCAGAGCGTGGTACTGTGCTCTTGGGAGAGTACAATAGTTAGAAGATATGAACCCTGCCCTCAAAGAGTTTACTTGAGTTTACTAGAGAAGCAGTGTTGCTCAGTGGAAAGAGCATGGGCTTTGGAGTCAGAGGTCGTGGGTTCAAATCCCGACTCCACCAACTGTCAGCTGTGTGACTTTGGGCAAGTCACTTAACATCTCTGGGCCTCAGTTACCTCATCTGTAAAATGGGGATTAAAACCGTGAGCCCCCTGTGGGACAACCTGATCACCTTGTAACCTCCCCAGCGCTTAGAACAGTGCTTTGCACATAGTAAGCACTTAACAAATACCATCATCATTATTATTATTATTACTATCTGCAAACAGCAAGCGCTCAATAAATACAACTGACTGACAGGGCAGTTTAAATGCACCAAATGGAATTATAATAATAATGGCATTTATTCAGCGCTTACTATGTGCAAAGCACTGATTTTGTGATTTGTGTTTTGCTCTGGTAAATTAAAAAACAAAGAACCCAGCTTTGGCAAGAAGTCCTAAATCAATGAAAATGGCCTTTCTAATCTTCTCTGTTCCTTTCCCACTAGTCCACCCCAGCAGATGGCCAAGGGTAGCCAGCCGGGCACAGTGCCCATGTTGACATGACTGTTGGGAATAGTTTACGTCCATGATTGGCTCCTGAATTCTTACTGCTGTTTGGGTCCAATGGAGACACAGGCTGCCTTGGTTTCCTGGACTTATTTTCTCCATCTGTGAAATGGTCAGAGTTACTGAGAGCTGGGTAATCTCAAGGTAGAGGACATCTTGGCCTGGTGGATAGAGCACATGCCTGGGAGTCAGAAGGAAATAGGTTCATGGGTTATAATCCCGGCTCCGCCACTTGTCTGCTGTGTGACCTTGGGCAAGTCGCTTCACATCTCTGTGCCTGTGACCTCATCTGTAAAATGGGGATTAAGACTGTGAGCCCCATGTGGGACAGGGACTGTGTCCAACCTGATTTGCTTGTATTCTTCCCCACCCCAGCACTTAGCACAGTGCCTGGCACATAGTAAGCATGTAACAAATACCACAATTATTATTATTATTATTATTTTGGAAGGAGCACTAGGGTGGACATCGCCGGCCTGTGGATTCCAGTTATGTCCCCCCTAGGTGGATTTCACTTCGTCGTCTTGGGCAAGTCACTTAGCCACTCTTGAGCACTTACTGTGTGAAAGTGAGAGAGCAGCGTGGCTCAGTGGAAAGAGCCCGGGCTTTGGAGTCAGAAGTCGTGGGTTCAAACCCCGGCTCCGCCAATTGTCAGCTGTGTGACTTTGGGCAGGTCACTTAACTTCTCTGTGCCTCAGTTACCTCATCTGTAAAATGGGGATTAAAACTGTGAGCCCCCAGTGGGACAACCTGATCACCTTGTAACCTCCCCAGCGCTTAGAACAGTGCTTTGCACATAGTAAGTCCTTAACAAATACCATCATTATTATTATTATTAAAGGCATTGTTCTAAACTGTTGGGAAAGTCCAATACAACAGAGTTGGTAGACACGCTCTTTACGGTGTAGAAGGGAAAACAGTCATTGACATACATAAATAAATTACGGTTATGTTCGTAAGTGCTATGGGGCCGAAGATGGGGTGAACATCCAGTGCTTTAAGGATCTAGATCCAAGTGCACGGTTGAGTCCGAAGGGAGAGAGACTAAAGCAAATGAGGACTCAGTCAGGACGTGCTTGGTTGACTCTTGTCAATCATTCAATCGTACTTATTGAGATTTTACTGTGTTCAGAGTACTGACCTAAACACTTGGGTGAGTACAATGTATCAGAGTTGGTAGGCATGTTCCCTGCCATGAGGAGCTTTCAGTCTAGAGGACCCTCGCCCACATCCTGCCTCCGGTTTGGGCCTCCCTCCCGCTTTTTTTCCGACAGTCACCCTCCCCACCTCAAAGCCTTATTGAAGTCACATCTTCTCCAAGAGGCCTGTCCTGACTGAGTCCTCATTTCCTTTAGTCTCTCTCCCTTCGGACTCAACTGTGCACTTGGATCTAGATTCTTCGAGCACTGGATGTTCACCCCACCTTCAGCCCCCTAGCACTTACGAATATAACCGTAATGTATTTATTTTTGTCAATGACTGTTTTCTCTTCTAGACTGTAAAGAGGGTGTCTACCAACTCCGTTGTGTTGGACTTTCCCAACTGTTTAGAACAATGCCTTCCACACAGTAAATGCTCAATAAATGCCATTGGCTGTTGGATTGATTGGGCCTCAGTTTTCCACTCTGTAAAAGATAAACAATTTATGCCCCTCCCTTTCTCCCAGAGATGATTTGGGTTCAAATCCCGGCTCTGCCACTTGTCTGCTGTGTGACCTTGGGCAAGTCACTTGACTTCTCTGGGCCTCAGTGACCTCATCTGTAAAATGGGGATGAAGAATGTGAGCCCCATGGGGGACAACCTGATGACCTTGTAACCTCTCCAGCACTTAGAACAGTGCTTTGCACATAGTAAGTGCTTAATAAATGCCATCATTATCTAAAGATAAAGTGAGAAAATGCTTTGCATTAATGCTGCTGCAGAAGCAGTGTGGTCTAGTGTTTAGATGGGCCTGAGAGTCAGAACGAGCTGGGTTCTAATCCCAGCTCCACCACTTGTCTGCTGAGTGACCTTGGGCAAGTCGCTTAACTTCTCTGAACCTCAGTTACCTCATTTGTAAAATGGGGATTAAGACTGAGAACCCCATGTGGGACGGGGTCTGTATCCAATTTGATTAGCTTGTGTCTGCTCCAGCGCTCAGAGCAATGCTTGGCACATAGTAATCGCTTAACAAATGCCATTATCATTCATTCATTCAATCATATTTATTGAGTGCTTACTGTGTGCAGAGCACTGTACTAAGCACTTGGGAAGTACAAGCTGGCAACATATACAGATGGTCCCTACCCGACAATGGGCTCAATAAGTATGGAATGTATTAAGTGCTTACTACTTACTAGCGAAGCATCGTGGCTCAGTGGAAAGATCCCGGGCTTTGGAGTCAGAGGTCATGGGTTCAAATCCCGACTCTGCCAACTGTCAGCTCTGTGACTTTGGGCAAGTCACTTCACTTCTCTGAGCCTCAGTTACCTCATCTGTAAAATGGGGACTAAGATTGTGAGCCTCACGTGGGACAACCTGATCATCTTGTATCCTCCCCAGCGCTTAGAACAGTGCTTTGCACATAGTAAGTGCTTAACAAATACCAAAATTATTATTATTATTATTATTACGTGACCGGTTCCAGGGTAGATACAAGATAATCAGATCTCACACAGTCCTTATAAGCAGTGTGGCCTAGTGGAAAGAGCGGGGCTTGGGAGTCAGAAGTCGTGGGTTCTAATCCCGGCTCTGCCACTTATCAGCTGTGTGACTTTGGGCAAGTCACTTCTCTGTGCCTCAGTTGCCTCATCTGTAAAATGGGGATTAAAACTGTGAGCCCCACGTGGGACAACCTGATTACCCTGTATCTACCCCAGCGCTTAGAACAGTGCTTGCACCTAGTAAGCACTTAACAAATACCAACATTATTATTATTATTATTATTATTATTATTAAAAGGCTCATTTTCTAAGAGGTGGGGAGAGCAGGTATCTTAGGCCCATTTTACAGTTGAGACTGAGGCATAGAGAAGTTAAGCGACTTGTTCAAGCTGGGACTAGATCCTAGGTTTTTGGCTCCCAGTTCCATGCTTTCTCCACTAGACCAGTTACTGGGGAAAAAGAGACTAGAAATTATCATGCTGAATTGGGCAACTACGGATAAAAACACAAATACATGGTTGAAGATGGATTTTAGTTGTAATGAAGGCCAGTTGAAGATGCCGTTACCTGGATACGGGAAATACAGGGGAAAATACAAATGCAGAAACGTCGACCTCCGAATCACTCTAAAAGTAGTCAACTTTTGTGCTAATAAATAGCCCAGTACAAAACTCTTCATTCCTAAGAACAAGAAAATAATAATTTTGTCTGAATTGGTTCTAAAATAAATGGGGCCAGTTTCAGTGTAACACAATTTCAGAATACCAAACACGAATCTAGGGTTTGCTGAGGATGTCTAACAGTTACCATAAAACAAACAAACAAAAACCAACAAGACACAGGGAGAATCAGGCTGACATTCAGAGGTGCGATTGATTTAATGAGTTAAAGAAAGTTGAGGTCATTGGATGAATGATGCTTTGCGTGTCTGATTTTTTCTAAGTATTTATTAAGCCCTTCCTATGTGTCTTATTTTTATATAAGACCTCATTGTTCGGACCTCATTATCTTTCTTCGTGGAGAAAGGGCTTGGCTGTTCCTCACACTCCAAAGGAACTTTCGGTACTTCAGCCCAGTCAGGCCCAGTACAGAACCAATTCATTGTCCGACACTTAAAATGGGTGGAAATGTACTAATTTCCTAGCAGAATACTTGAGACCATTGTCTGAGAGGGTAAGGACTGGCATCTGCTATGAATTATTGGGACTTTTTGAGAAGCATTGTGTGCTCTAGTGGAAAGAATTAAGCCTTGGAGTGAAGGATCCTGAGTTCTAATGCCAGTTCTGCCACTTGCCTGCTGTGTGACCTTGGGCAAGCCAGTTAACTTTTCTATGCCTCAGTTTCCTCATCTGGTAAATAGGGATTCAATACCTGGCTTCCTTCCCCCAAGAATGTGAGTCCCTTGTAGGACAGGGAACTGTGTTTGATCTGGTTATCTTGTTCTATCCCAGTGCTTAGTACAGTGCTTGGTACTTAATAAACAGTTACAATGAATAATACTTGTTATCACATTTGACAGAAAAACATGAAGATACATTGAGGGAGGGATAGAAGGAGATACAATCTGAAAACAATGCAGCGGCATCTGCTCCCTCTAGACTAAAAGCTCATTGTTGTCAGGGAACGTGTCTGCCAACTCTGTCATATTGTACTCTCCCAAGCGCTTAGTACAGTGATCTGCACTTAGTAAGCACTCGATAAATTAAATAAATAATAATAAAAAATAATAAAAAATAATAAAAAATTATAAAGGAGGATGGTGGTGTGTTAATTGTGAGGAGGTAGAGGAGAGGATTTAAAAGGGAAGATGAATTCATAGCAGTGAGATTTCTCCCTCTTTGTGGCCAAGGCAAATCAATCCATTGATCGATATTAGGATAAGTAGTTGCTGATGGTGATCTGCTGGGATAAGATGATTGAGCACTGGAGGGGAGCAGTAGTGGAATCCCACCCCTGAGAGTTGTGGGAATCCAATCAAGGGCCAAGATGTGGATACTTCCTAGCTTTCTGGCCAAGTGATATAAGGAAACTTAGACCAACATCAATTCAGCATCCATCAATGGTAATTATTGAACACTTACTGTGTGTTGAGCACTGGCGCTTGGGAGAGGACAATATAATAAAGTTGGTAATAATAATAATATTAATTACTATGTGCCAGGCACCGTACTAAGTGCTGAGGTGGATACAAGTGAATCGGGTTAGACACAGTCTCTGTCCCACATGGGGCTCACAGTCTTAATTCCTGTTTTACAGTTGAGGGAACTGAGGCCCAGAGAAGTAAAGTGATTTGCCCAAAGTCACGTGGCAGACAAATGATAGAGCCGGGATTAGAACCATGAGACACAATCCCTGCCCAAAAGGAGCTTACAAGCTATGGGGGAGTCGGAATGGGTGACCATTGCAGGTTTTTAGGGATTTTGGAGGTATGTTTTAGTACCTTGTTCCAGGCAGCAGAGGGAAGTATGGCTTGGAAGATAGGAAAGACTGGAAACTAGGAGGTCAGCGAGAAGTCTGATGCAGTAGTCATACTGAGATGTGGCAAGTACCTGGACCAGTGTGGTGGCCTCTTGGGTGGACGGGAACAGGTGGATTCTTGGAAATGTGGAGAAGAATGACAGGATTTGGTGGTAGATGAAATATGAGAGTTGAAAGAGAGAGAGGAGTCAAAGATAATGCTTAAGTTAAGGGCTTGAGAGTTGGGGAGGATAATGGTAGGATGGTGGAGGTGGTAGTAGTAATAGTGGTAGTGTTAAGCTCTAACTGTATGCTGAACACTCCATTAAGCATCAGTAGAGAATATGCGGGTGGGAATTAGACATGATCCCTGGCCCTTGCGGGAGGAGGATGGTGGTGTGTTAATTGTGAGGAGGTGGAGGAGAGGATTTAAGAGGGAAGATGAATTCATAGCAGTGAGATTTCTCCCTCTTTGTGGCCAAGGCAAATCAATCAATTGATCGATATTAGGGTAAGTAGTTACAGTGTGTTAATGAAGATTAATTCAGGCACAGACCTGGGCTTGAGCAACATGAATGTTTTTCTTCCCTCCTGTGGCTAGCATAATGGCAGTCCCCTGTTGCTGACCAGTTTAGCATTAAATTATTTTTCTCATCCAGCCCCTTTCGCCTCCCCTGACCAACGCTACATCCCCACTCGCCTCACTTGTCCGGCTGTCCTGCTTTTAAATCTCTGCCTTCTCCAAGCTTCTTCTTATCCTGGTCCAATATCCTGACACCTTGACCCTTCTCTGGGCCCAGCAGCCCCTTGTAAAAACCTGTCCCTTGCTTCCTGGACCTTTGACCCTGGCCTTTCTGATCCAGCTTTTCAATACATCAACAATATTTATTGAGCACTTACTCTACGCAGACCACTTTACTAGAGTGCTTGGGAAAGTAAAACAGAGTTGTTAGAAAAGTTCCCTTTCCACAAATAATTTACACTCTAGATGAGGGGACAGACATTAAAGTGAATTATGGATTGTACGTAAGTGCTGCGGGGCTGAGAGTGGGGTGAATATCAAGTGCTTAAAGACTACAGATCTAGGTGAATGGGCAGTATAGAAAAGAGAGATAGTCAGAGAGATGGGGAAGGCCTTTTGGAGATGTGATTTTAATAAGGCTTTAAAAGTGGGGAAAGTAATGGTCTGTTGGATATGAAGGGGAAGGGAGTTCCAGCCCAGAGGGAGGAGGTAGGAAAGGGGTTGGCAGTGAGATAAATGAGATAGATGTGAATAGTAGGTTGGGGTTAGAGGAATGAAATGTGTGGGCTGGGCTGGAGTAGGAAATCAGCCAGGCAAGGTAGGAGCAGGAGAACTGGTTGAGTGCTTTAAAGCTGACTGTAAGGAGTTTCTGCTTGATTCATTCATTCAATCATATTTATTGAACGCTTACTGTGTGCAGAGCACTGTACTAAGCACTTGGGAAGCACAAATTGGCAATATATAAAGACGGTCCCTACCCAACAACGGGCTCACAGTCTAGAAGGGGCAGACAGACAACAAAACAAGTAGGTGTCAATACCATCAGAATAAATAGAATTATAGCTATATACACATCACCGATAAAATAGGGTAATAAATATGTACAAATAAAATAAATAGAATAATACCTATGTACAAATATATACAAGTGCGGTGGCGAGGGGAAGGGAGTAGGGCGGGGGGGCGATGGAGAGGGGAGGAGTAGGAGAGGAGAAAGGGGGGGCTCAGTCTGGGAAGGCCTCCTGAAGGAGATGAGCTCTCAGTAGGGCTTTGAAGGGAGGAAGAGGTGGCTGGGCAACCACTGGAGGTTCTTGAGTGGGGAGATGTGGGTGAATTTTGTTTTTTGTTTGTTTGTTTTTTAGAAAAATGACCCAGGCAGTAGAGTGAAGTAAGGGCTGGAGTGGGGAGAGGGAGGAAGCAGGGAGGTATCACTGACCAACCTCAAAAGGGGAAGGGTCAGGTCTGAATTTGTTTTGGAATCCGAATTGAGAAGAATCAACTTTGATCTCAAGTACAGTCAAAGTGGACAAACAGTCAATTCGGTTCCCCGTAGCTAGCCTTTAGTCAGAAATAGTCACAAACTCCTTTACCAGATCCTTCGTGCACCTCAGGGCAAGCTGATTACAGCAGTTCCAATCCACTGTGGTTTCTGACCTCCTGAGTTCCCCGTTTTAACTGGGGCTGGTCACAGTGTGAGTGTCCTCTGTCACAAAGGGGAGGCGTGCCAGGCTCAGACCAATCAGTGTCCCCTGTCCAGAGAGCTCGTTGTGGGCAGGGACTGTGTCTATTATAATAAGCATTCTCCTAAGTGCTTAATACGGTGCTCTGCACACAGTAAGTGCTCAATAAATACGAAGAAGAATGTTGGGCAGCTGCCATCCTCAACCTCCCCCGTCTCTTCCCAGCACCGCCCACTCGGGCTCTGCTCCCCTCCTTCCTGGTCTGCCCCCCCAAAGATCTGAGGGGGGCCAATGTAGAGGCCTCTCAAACCTCTGTTCTGGACCCCAGACCTCTGCCCTCTGACCCAATACAGAAATGCTGAGTGCCGCCACGTCCCTGGCACTTACGCCATGCCACCTCACTGGCTGAGCAGTCCAAGCACCTGTACTTTCAGTGCAAACCCCTAAGTAATAATAACAATAATGATAATAATAATAATCCGGACATTTGTTAAGCACTTACTATGTGCCAGTCACTATACCAAGCGCTTGGAGTATATACAAGCAAGTTGGGTTGGACACAGTCCCTGCCATGCCCAGGGCTCCCAGTCTTTATCCCCATTTTAAACTGAGGCACAGAGAAGTGAAGTGACTTGCCCAAGGCCACACTCTATCCATTCCATCCACTACGCCGTGCTGAAACTGTACTTGGGACAGTAGAGGAACTATGCCAATTGGATGTATTCTGGCATTATTGTTGTCCAGAGTCACTTGTGGGCACTCACAAAAGCAAACAGCTGCCATCCATTTCTAATTACATTTTGGAAATCCTTTAAGAACATTTCCCCTGCAGTGAAAGCATTTTCTAATCTAATACAATAGTGAATCCACCCTCACAATATTCTTGTGGGTTTTTTTTTTCCTGTGTTATATAGAAGAGGCAACTAAAACAGAGAGGTTAAATGATTTGCCCAAGGCAAGGACAGGACTAGAACCCAGGGGCAGGGAAGCAACGTGGCCTAGTAGAAAGAGCACGTGCCTGGAAATTAGAGGAGCTGGGTTCTAATCCCAGCTCTTCCAGTTGCCTGCTTTGTGACATTAGGCATCTCACTTAACTTCTCTTTCCCTCAGTTTCCTCATCTGTAAAATGGGGATTCAATGCCTGTCATCTTTCCCACTTGGACTGTGCACCCCATTTGGAACAGGGACCATGTCTGACCTGATTATCATATATCTACCCCAGCACTTAGAACGGTTCTTGACAAATAGTAAGTGCTTGACAACTTCCATAATAATAACAGTGAAATATTGAATTCATCCTCACAATATTTCTGTGTTGAAGAGGAGAAACAACTAAAATGCAGAGGTTAAGTGACTTGCCCAAGGTCTCACAGCAAGTTAGTGGTAGATACAGGACTAGAAGCTTATGTTTTGTTCCAGGCCCAGGCTCTCCCCAAGGCTTTGCTGCCTTAATTCATTTCTGGATTAGCAACGTAGCCCATGCCCTAAGCATGTCGGCTTTTTCTTTACAAATCCACATCCCACTAATCTTGTCAGTGCTGGGTCTGGATTGTGATTTCTACTCTAGGGGTGTCCCTTCCAGACTAAAGGGATCACTACCGAAAGAAGGAAAGATGAGAACAAGAGATTGGATTCAATTTTTCCCCCGTTGTGTTCTACTAACAGTTCTGTGCTTTTTCCTTTGAAAGCTGGAAATCTTCTCAAGTTTCAAAGCTGCAGGTGGAAAAGCAACCGAACTAAATTGGACAAACACAAATAAGTTCTTAATCCTCCCCAGTTCGGTGAAATGACAATGCAAATAACCTGGCCCTGACAACCAAGCTCTTCTCCAAGACAAAATCAGGAGATCAGATTTAAAGCATGGGCCCTGTAAGGGACAGATAAGGAGATTGAACTGCCAGCATCAGTATCCTGTTTGCAAAAATTGGTTGTCAGAATCCCGTATCTTTCTGAACCCACTTCCTTCTAGCGTAGGCTCTAGAAGGGAAACGGGTGTTATATCATTCATTCTTGTATTTCATTTACACTGTAGATAGCAATTTTCCCCCGATATGTCAAAGCACTTAACTGAATTACACGATTGAAAGTCACATTATCTGTACTTGGCTGTGTATCCTTTAAGCACTTTGATACTCACCCCAGTCCCACATCACTTTTGTACATATTCTTATTCTCTATTATTTCCCCTACTTGTAATTTAATGTCTGTCTCCCCCTGTCGATTTTAAGCTCTTTAAATAAAGAATTGTGGTATTGTTTAGGTGCCTACTACATTTCGAGCACTGTACTACGCACCGAGGTAGATACAAGATCATCAGGTTGGACACAGTCCCTGGGTTCTAATCCCAGCCCTGCTGCTTGTCCATTGGTTGACCTTGGGCAAGTCGCTTAACTTCTCTGTGCCTCAGTTACCTCATCTATACTTGTACGTATTTATTACTCTATTTATTTATTTATTTTATTTGTACATATCTATTCTATTTATTTTATTTTGTTAGTATGTTTGGTGTTGTTCTCTGTCTCCCCCTTTTAGACTGTGAGCCCACTGTTGGGTAGGGACTGTCTCTATATGTTGCCAATTTGTACTTCCCAAGCACTTAGTACAGTGCTCTGCACATAGTAAGCACTCAATAAATGCGATTGATGATGATGATGATCTATAAAATGGGGATTAAGACTGTAAGCCCCACATGGGACAGGGACCGTGTCCAACCTGATTACCTTGTATCAAAACCAGTACTTCGTGCCTGGAACATAGTAAGCGCTTAACAAAAACCTTATTAAAAAAAAAATCCGTAAAAAAGGAGTCCCCTGTTCCTCAAGGGGCTCACAGACTGCCAGCTCATTGAGGGCAGGGAATGTTTCTGTTTATGGTTGTATTGTACTTTCCCAAGTGCTTAGTACAGTGCTCTGCACAAAGTAAGCGCTCAATAAATACGATTGAATGAATGAATAAATAGGAAGGGATTGCATCTACCAACTGTTGTAGTTTCCCAAGTGCTCAGCATGGTGCTGTGCACACAGTAAGTGCTCAAAGAATATCACTGACTGATTGCACTTTTCTTTGGCAAAGCCAAAGAAAGGGACTTTAAGGGGCTGAGTAAAAATGAATCGGACTCACAGTCTTAAACCCCATTTCACAGATGAGGTAACCGAGGCAGAGAGAAGTAAAGTGACTTGCCCAAGGTCACACAGCAGACAAGTGGCGGAGCCGAGTTAGAGAAGCAGCGTGTCTCAGTGGAAAGAGCACAAGCTTGGGAGTCAGAGGTCATGAGTTCAAATCTCGGCTCTGCCAATTGTCAGCTGTGTGACTTTGGGCAAGTCACTTAACTTCTGTGCTTCAGTGACCTCATCTGTAAAATGGGGATTAAGACTGTGAACCCCCCACGAGGGACAACCTGATCACCTTGTAACCTCCCCAGCACTTAGAACAGTGCTTTGCACATAGTAAGCACTTAATAAATGTCGTTATTATTATTGTTATGTCCTTCTGACTCTCAGGCCTGGGCTCTATCCAAATAGCATTGATGATGAAGACAATTAGGATGGTCTTTGCGGCTGGAACCCAGCCACTAGCCTGGACTCTTGTGGAACAATTAGGCAAGTAGAAGGCATTCCAGCTCTGCAGACTAGTTGAGATCATTGCATGCCTGGGGTCCTACAGCCATTAGTTAAGAATGTCTCCTCATTGTCCACTCTTGGTCTCCAAAGACCCTTTCACTACTGAGTAAAGCAGTCCTGCACCTCCTACTCAGGTCTCTCTCACAGTCAGATGAGGCTTCTGAGGAGGGAGATACATAATAATGATAATAATAATAACAATGGCATTTATTAAGCGCTTACTATGCGCAAAGCACTGTTCTAAGCGCTGGACACTTTGACACATATGCCAAATAATGCTGCTTAGAGAAGCAGCGTGGCTCAGTGGAAGAGCCCGGGCTTTGGAGTCAGGGGTCAGGGGTTCGAATCCCGGCTCTGCCAATTGTCAGCTGTGTGACTTTGGGCAAGTCACTTCACTTCTCTGGGCCTCAGTTCCCTCATCTGTAAAATGGGGATTAAGACTGTGAGCCCCCCGTGGGACAACCTGATCTCCTTGTAATCTCCCCAGTGCTTAGTACGGTGTTTTGCACACAGTAAGCGCTTAATAAATGCCATTATTATTATTATTATTAAATCCACATCCCCGGAAGTACGGGGTTGTAGTGTGCATCACAGCTTAAGGTAGTGATGTCATATACACCATTTTGTTAAAGTCTGAGTCCATCTGAGACTAGAGTGCTTCTCTGCAGAGACCCCTGGGCTCCCTCCCCATTTCTTACTGCTTTCTCCTTTCCCCCAAGCCTACTTCCACTCAGCCCATGCACAATGCTCCTGTTTACACCAACCTACTCACTGTATCTTGATCTTGCCACCAACCTCTCGCCCATGTCCTGTTTCTGGCCTGGCAGCCCCTCCCTCTTCATATTTTTAGACTGTGAATCCACTGTTGGGTAGGGACTGTCTCTATATGTTGCCAACTTGTACTTCCCAAGCACTTAGTACAGTGCTGTGCACACAGTAAGCGCTCAATAAATACGATTGATTGATTGATATCTGATAGACGATCACTCTCCCCACTTTGGAAACCTTATTGAAGGCACATGTCCTCCAAGAGCCCTTCCATGACTGAGCCCTCATTTCCTCTTCTCCCACTCCTTCCCTCGTCACCTTTACACTTGGATTTGCTCCCTTTCTTTTCCTCTCCCTTAGCCCCACAGCACTTATGTCTGTATCTGTAATTTATTCAATTATATTAATGTCTGCCTCCCCCTTTTTATACTGTAAGAAGTTGTGGTTAGGGCATGTGACTACCAACTCTGTTATACTGTCATCTCCCAAGTGCTTAGTATAATAATAATAATGACATTTATTTAGCACTTGCTATGTGCAAAGCACTGTTCTAAGCACTGGGGAAGTTACAAGGTGATCAGGTTGTCCTACGTGGGGCTCACAGCCTTAATCCCAATTGTACAGATGAGGTAACTGAGGCACAGAGAAGTTAATTGGCTTGCCCAAAGTCACACAGCTGTCAAGTGGTGGAGCCGGAATTTGAACCCATGACCTCCGCCTTCAAAGCCCGTGCTCTTTCCACTGAGCCACGTTGCTTCTCATGTATAGTGCTGTACACGCAGTAAGCGCTCAGTAAATATGATTGATTGACTGATTGATTGATTTCTTAGAGTTGTTGCACTGCCTTTCTAGGTCCCCCTGAATGTCGACGCCACTTCTGAGCAGTGGAACGCGGGGGCAGGACCTGAGGCAGAGGAAGGCTGAGCGCTCAAAATACAAATCCCGGATGGAAAGGTGTCCAGTGCCATATCTGTGGTGGACAGGGGATGGACCAGTGGGAAGCCACACTGTCCTGAATGAAACCAGATAGATGACTCCCCAAGGTGGGGCTCAGCCTAACCTATAGGAGAGCACTATGTGGAAGGAGAGAGCCTTTGCTTCCTCTCCACCTATATCCCAACAACAACAATCTCAGCTACCTGTTCAGCATTGCCTGTGGGCAGAATGTGTAGGAAGTGCTGTTAAAATAGAGTTCTGTGTGCCCCTGATTCTCCCCAGTCTCCCCTCTGGGCTGTCAGCTCACTGTCCGCAGGGAATGTGCTGTTATGTTGTTATATTGTAACGCTCCCCACTGCTGCTCCCCACTGCGTAGTACAGTGCTCTTCAATCAATTGTATTTATTGAGCACTTAGAAGCTTTAAAGCACGCAATCACCTTGCCCCCTCATATCTCACCTTACTACTCTCCTATTACAACCTAGCCCTCACACTTCCCTCCTCTAATGCCACCCTTCTTCACTGTTCCTTGATCTTATCTATCTCACAGCCAAAGTCTCACCCACGGCCTGCTTTTATCCAGGAATGTCCTCCCTCTTTATATTCGACAGACAATTACTCTCCTCCGCTACAAAGTCTTATTGAAGACACATTTCCTCCAAGAGGCCTTCCCTGATCAGGCCCTCCTTCCCTTTTCCCCCCACTCCCTTTTGCGTCACCCTGACTTTCTCCTTTTATTCATACCACGTCCCAGCCCCATAGGACTTACGTACTTAGCTGTAATTTCATATTAATGTCTGTCTCCTCCTCTAGACTGTAAGCTTGTTTTGGGCAGGGAATGTGTTTGTTATATTGTTATAATGTACTCTCCCAGGTGCTTAGTATTGTGCTCTGCACACAGTGAGTGCTCAATAAATATGATTGACTGACTGGCTTATGGTGTGCAGAGCACTGTTTGCAGCTGTGTTCATAAGTACTGTGGGTGTGGGGCAGGAGGTTAAGAAAAGGAGCAAGTCAGGGTAAGTGTTCAATAAATACGATTGATTAATTGGCCCCAAGGAGCTCTCAGGCTGAGGTGGGGAGTGAAGGACATTCAGTTCTCACGAACAATAAAAACATTTGAAGGAAAATTGCATCAGAAGATCGAGAAAAATTGAGAATCAGCGCAGCCTAATGGATAGAACAAGAGCCTCGGAGTCAGAAGGTCCTGGATTCTAGTCTTGGCTCCTCCACATATCTGTTGTGTTTGTTTGGGTGAGTCACAGTGTCTCTGTGCCTCAGTTCCCTCCTCTATCAAATGGGGATTAAGACTGTTAGCCCCATGTGGGGCAGGGACTGTGTCCAAGCTGATTGGCTTGTATCTACCCCATTGCTTAGTAAAGTACCTGGAACATAGTAAGGACTTAAGAAATACCATTACAAAAAAAAATCAACTTGAGACAAAAAGGAACCAGAGGAGTCTCATTCACACTCAGAACAGGGTGAAGCAGTTCAGAGCAGAGCAGCTCTCACTTCCACTACTTGAGCCTGCCAGTTCCCTTCCCAGAAAAGCTAAAAATAAAGTGATTTTTTTCCCCCGACACCTGCCTTTATGGCAAGAGCTAGTGGTACTTAGTCCAACCAGGCCTGGGTGGAAATTGGTGACTGTTTCAGCTCTCTATTCCCATTCTCTCTTTTCTGCCTTTCTCTCCCAAGGCAGAAAGCACATGGCATTTTTATGATCCACCAGAGTACGAATTTGATCTTTTTTAGAGTGATGTTTTTAAAAATAGCAAGAATCCTCACTTCTTCAGTCTGCTTCTTCACTGGCACTTATCCCAGACCTGTTTGTCTGAGGTTTTTGGAAATGCCTCATACATAGTTTGGTAATATATTTGTTTATGAAATTCTTTCCAGTGGAATCTACTCATCCCCAACCTACTCCCAGTTTTACTGTCCGTGGGAGGAGCTGGAATTATATTTGTGACAGTCCCGTGAGGTTCCTTTATAAATGCATTTAGGAAGCAGCATGGCCTAGTGGAAAGACCACGGTCCTGGGAGTCAGAAGACCTGGGTTTTAAGCCCAGTTTCCCCACTTGTCTGCTGTGTGACCTTTGGCA
Organism: Tachyglossus aculeatus; assembly: GCF_015852505.1. Classification (NCBI taxonomy): domain Eukaryota; kingdom Metazoa; phylum Chordata; class Mammalia; order Monotremata; family Tachyglossidae; genus Tachyglossus; species Tachyglossus aculeatus. The sequence continues at coordinate 55,739,415 of NC_052070.1, forward strand.
AGTCACTTCACTTCTCTGTGCCTCAAGTATCCCATCTGTAAAGTGGAGATTAAGACCGTGAGCTCCATGTGGGACGGGCTGCATCCAACCTGATTATCTTATTTCTACCCCAGCACTCAGTATATTCATTCTTTCATTTTTATTGAGTGCTTACTGTGTGCAGAGGACTGTACTAAGTGCTTGGAAGAGTACAATATAACTACAAATAGACACATTCCTTCCCACAGTGAGCTTACAGTCTAGAGGGGGAGACAGATATTAATATAAATGACTAAACAGATTAAATAAATAAATTAGTTACAGATGTATTTATATGTGCTGTGGGGTTGGGAGGGAGGGTGATGGAAGGAACAAGTGGCGCAGAGGGAGTGGGAGGAGAGGAGGGCTTAGTCATGGAAGGCTTCTTGGAGGAGATGTGCCTTCAATAAAGTTTTGAAGTGGGGGAGAGCAATTATCTGTCTGTTATGAGGAGGAATACAGTTCCTCCCACATAGGGCTTAACAAATACCATAAAAAGAAACTAAAAATGCAATTAGACTAATTAGACTGTGAAACCCATGGGGGGCAAGGACTGTGTCCCACTTGATTAATTGTATCTATGTAGTGCTTAGAACAGAGCTTGATGCATAATAAGCACTTAACTAATACCATTAAACGAATGCAGCATACCTCTGGCTTTAAGACTAACTCAGTTGAGCCATGTGGGCCAAGGACTTTATCTTGTATTTACCCCCATTGTTTAGTACATTACTTGGCCCATGGGAAGCGCTTAACAGATATTATCATCATTATTATTATTATTATCATTATTCCCCCCCACCCCCCAATCATTGTAAACATAGGCACTGCTTCTGAGCCATGGAACTCAACAGCAGGAGTCAAGGTGGAAGGAGTACGGGTGTTTAAAATAAACATATCGGATTTCGAGGTGTTGGATTCTGCATGTCCGGGATGGGATAGACTGGCTGAAATTGGTATAAAATCGGTCAATTGGCAAACCTTTGCAGTTCTCAAGGAAGACTCTGGGAACTACTAGTATATTAGGGTTGACTGAGTGCTCACTTGGGGCAATACATTGTACTAAGCACTCAAGAAGTACGAATCAAGGGAAGTGACATGATTCCTGCCCAAAAGGAGCTTATGCTCTAGCGTGGGAGACAGTCACAAACAGATCATTTAACAGGACATTTGAATAAACAGATACAAAGGTGCTGAGTCTGATCATAAATAAATTCATAAGTGCTAGAGATGGCTGATGAATTTCCAAGATTTAGGACATTGGGAATTAATCGAGGAGGGCTTTTTGGAGGAGGTGGGGTGGGAGGAGCTGCGGGAATGCTGGGGGGCGTCTGTTGGATTTGGGGAGGGACGGAGTTAGATCCAAGTTGGAGAACAGTGGGAGCAAGGGGATGGAGGCCAGAGAGTTAAGAGCGAGGTAAAGCTAGAGGTGGGTCGGGAAGATTGAAGCGAGCTAGTTGAGGAATATAAGGTGAAGCGAGCAGAAAGGAAAGCTGGAGAGCTTGGAAGCTGATTTGTGAGTTTTTGTTTGATGCAGAAGGGCACACAAAGCCAGTGGAAGATCCTGAGGAGAGGAGAGATGTGGACTGAACAATGCTTCACCAAGACAGTGCAAGACAATCTGTGCAAGAGCCAGTAGGGTAGAGTGGAGGGGCAGGAGAAGCCTGGGAGACATGAACTTGTACTAGGGCGGGAGCCATTCTGGTGGGAAAGGAGATGCATAAGAAGCACCAGCGGGATTTAGCAGTTTAGTAGATCGAATATGAGGGTTTGACAGGCAGCGAGGAGTTGAGGGTCGCACTGAGTCTGTGAGATTTCCAGGACAGGGAGGGTTATGGGGTTATCCTTTAAGATGGGAAAGTTAGGAGAGGCGGGTTTAAGGGGAAAGATGAATGGTGCTGTTTGAGGCAAATGGTTCTACTGTTCTGGAAAAAATCAATAGCCTGTGAAGTCAACAACTCAACCCTGCCCTCTCAGCTCTCCAATCCCACAGGGCCAAATAACTTGCCCCCCTCCCTCTTATGGGATGTGGGGAGGAAGGGGTCCTGCTCTCTTCTCTCTTCCTCTACTCCGGGCAGTCATTTTCTCTGACCTCAGCTGGCGTTCAACCCTGCAGCAGGAGGAGTAAGGCATCTGGATAATTCTCTGTCCTCAGAAAGTGACTGCAGACCCCGTTTCTCATCAGCATCATCCGAATCCCGGGAGACCATTCTTTTTTCAGTAAGGGGCTGTGAGAGGGAACCACCCGCAATCTCTTTTATGCTAATTTGGTTTAATAGCAGGGAATCTCCTCTTCCCCCCTTTTACAATTTGGACAGTGAGGAAGCCAGCCCTTGTAGAGAAGCAGCGTGGTTCAGTGAAAAGAGTGTGGGCTTTGGAGTCAGAGGTCATGGGTTCAAATCCCGGCTGTGCCACTTGTCAGCCGTGTGACTTTGGGCAAGTCACTTATCTTCTCTGTGCCTGTTACCTCATTTGTAAAATGGGGATTAAGACTGTGAGCCCCCGTGGGACAACCTGATCACCTTGTAACCTCCCCAGTGCTTAGAACAGTGCCTTGCACATAGTAAGCGCTTAACAAATACCATCATTATTATTATTATTATTATGAATTAATCAATTAATGATATTTATTGAGTACTTACTGTTTGCAGAGCACTGTAGTAAGCACCTGGGAGAGTATAGTACAGTGGAGTTGGTGGACACAATGATCACAAGAAACCGGAAACAGTTTGATAGGTGAAGCTCCTTTTTTGATTTTTCTCCCTCCTCAAGGGAAATATTCTTGATTATTCAAGGTTGGAGGGCCTAGGGACCAGGGAAAATTTAAATTAACAGTCTTCAAACGTCATTTGCCAATTTCTTTCCTCTCCTCTCCCATTCTGCCTATGACTAAAGGGGGTAGCTGATTTGAGCTTCTCCCTGCCCTGTTCCCATACTCTGAGGGAGACAGTAAGGAGAAGTGGAATGGCCAAAAAGCAAGAAGAATGAAATTCAGGGGTCTGTAACGTCCTCACTAATGACCAGAGATTGGCTGTGGTTTCTTCTCTGAGTGGTAGTAGGGCCTTAGGTTTCACCTGGCACACCTCTGCCGTGAACGTTCCCAAGCCTGATTTATCCTGCTACGTGTCTTCAGTCTTAATGTGACTCAGTTTTCTTCCTTGCCAAGCTGGGACTAGCTCCTATCTAGGGATTTTGGGGGGGATGAATATTTGTATTTTCAGTGAGGCTGGTGGTGTCCCATTATTCACCCCATAAAAGTTCCTCAGGCTGGCTGTCTGGCTAGGGCATCCAAGACATGAAACCCAAGTGCTTCTTACAGTGCTCTGCACCTAGTAAGTACACAGCAGTCATCAATCAACACCATCATCGAGTGACTGAAACAGAAGTCAGGTAGCTGGTGATTCTATGTGGCCTGGCAGATATAACAGGACTGTTCTGTTGTCTGTCTCCCCCTTCTAGACTGTGAGCCTGCTGTTGGGTAGGGACCATCTCTATATGTTGCCAACTTGTTCTTCCCAAGTGCTTAGTACAGTGCTCTGCACACAGTAAGCGCTCGATAAATACGATTGAATGAATTGAATAAATGAATGACTGGCTGACTTTAATTGTGATTAACTCTGGTACTTGTTGAGCGCTCACTGCATGCAAGGCGCTCTACTAAGCGCTAGAGTGGATACAAGCAAATCAGAAATCAGGGTGGACACAGTCCCTGGCCCACCAGGGGCTCACAGTCTCAGCCCTCATTTTACAGATGAGGTAACTGAGGCACAGAGAAGTGAAGTGACTTGCCCAAGGTCATATAACACACAAGTGGCGGGGCTGGATTAGAACCCATGACCTTCTGACTCCCAAGCCCATGTTGTATTCACTATGGCATGCTGGCATGTCATGCCATGACCTTCAGGTGGGCTCTACTTCCATAGGCTCAAACAGTGCTTAGCACATAGTAAGCACATAGTAAATGTCATAACCACAACAGGTTTACTCTAAGGCCCTGATTATCTATTTTGAAAACCGAAGGGTTTTAAGGGAAAAATATAATCAGATAAAGCCTTATGGAAATCCTCCTGTTTTTTGGGGGTCCCCCCCCCGGTGTACCAGGGGCTGAAGCTGAAGTATGAAAGAGTCCAGAGGTGGACTACCTGTCCTGAGAGTCCAAGCTGATTTGGCCACCAACCAGCCAGCAAAGATCCAACTGGTTCAGTCCATCAATCAGTGGTATTTAATGAGCGCTTGCAGTGTGCAGAGTATATGAAGTGCTTGGGAGAGTGCAGTACAACAGAGTTGGTAGACCCACAAGGAGCTTACAGTCTAGAAGGGGAGACAGACATTAATATAAAGAAATAAATTACGGATATGTACGTAAGTGCTGTCGCTTACAGTCTAGAAGGGGAGGCAGACATTAATATAAAGAAAGAAATTACAGATATCATCATCATCATCAATCATATTTATTGAGTGCTTACTATGTGCAGAGCACTGTACTAAGCGCTTGGGAAGTACAAATTGGCAACATATAGAGACAGTCCCTACCCAACGGTGGGCTCACAGTCTAAAAGGGGGAGACAGAGAACAAAACCAAACATACTAACAAAATAAAATAAATAGACTAGATATGTACAAATAAAATAAATAAATAAATAGAGTAAAAAATATGTACAAACATATATACATATATACAGGTGCTGTGGGGAAGGGAAGGAGGTAAGATGGGGGGGATGGAGAGGGGTGGGGGGGATGGAGATGGGGGATGGAGAGAGATATGTACATAAGTGCTGTAGGGCTGAGGGTGGGGTGATAACCAAGTGACCAAACGATGCTGATCCAATTGCACAGACAATGCAGAAAGCAGAGGGTGTTGGAGAAAAAAGAACTTAATTGGGAAGGCCTTTTGGCAGAAATGTGATTTTAATAAGGCCTTCAAGGTGGGGAGAGTGGTGGGCTGACACATATGGAAGGGAAGGGAGTTCGCGGGCTGATAAGCTTAGCTTTGAACAGCCTTACATTGACTCCTCTCCTGTTCCCAGACTTTCTCTTTATCTAATTCCTCCTGTGGGGCCTGCCCTGCAGCCACAAAGGGGTTAACCGGTGTTCCCTCAGGCCTCAGAGTCCAATCGGAGGGTGGAGGGCAGACAATGACAGTCCCAGGAAAAGGAGGGAGGGAGAGAAAGTGATAGAGAGCAAGCACCCTTTCTTTGTCCCAGAGACAAAACACACACACACACACACACACACACACACACACACACACACACACGCACACACACACACATACATGAGAAGGTTTCCTGCATCTGCTGACATAAGGCAGCCTCTGGTTGCCATGGTGGCACAGGAGTGGGTGGGCTAAGGCACTTGGGGAATCCCCCTACTCAGGGGAGGAGCACTTCTGAGGTCTCTGGGGCTTCCCAGTTCACAGAAGGGGGTGGGAGGATGGGTGGGAGCATTTCTGATGTCGCGTGCCCTGGGACCCTCTAAGAATGTAAGCCCTTGATGGTCAGAGAATGTGTCCAATCAATCAATCAATCAATCAATCGTATTTATTGAGAGCTTACTGTGAGCAGAGCACTGTACTAAGTTCTTGGGAAGTACAAGTTAGCAACATATAGAGACAGTCCCTACCCAACAGGGGGCTCACAGCCTAAAAGGGGGAGACAGAGAACAAAACCAAACATACTAACAAAATAAAATAAATAAATAAAACAAAATAAAATTAATAGAATAGATATGTACAAGTAAAATAGAGTAATAAATATGTACAAACATATATACATATATACAGGTGCTGTGGGGAAGGGAAGGAGGTAAGATGACGGGGATGGAGAGGGGGACGAGGGGGAGAGGAAGGAAGGGGCTCAGTGTGGGAAGGCCTCCTGGAGGAGGTGAGCTCTCAGTAGGGCCTTGAAGGGAGGAAGAGAGCTAGCTTGGCGGATGGCCAGAGGGAGGGCATTCCAGGCCCACCAACTCTGTTATGTTGTACTCTCCTAAGCACAAAGAGAGGGCTCTGCCCACAGTAAGCAGTGTGAGCTAATGGGTAGAGCATGGGCCTGAGAGTCAGAAGGACCTGGGTTCTAATCCTGACTCTGCCATGTAGCCGCTGTGAGACCTTGGGCTCACTTCTCTGTTTCTCTGTTACTTCATCTGTACAGTGGGGGTTAAGACTGTGAGCCCCATGTGGGACAGGGATTGTGTCCAACCTGGTTTGCTTGAGCTACCCCAATCTGATTACACTCTTTATACTCAAGCACTTAATTTGCTACCTGGCACATAGTAAGTGCTTAGCAAATACCACAAATATTATTATTATTAGCACTGATTAAATGCCATTGGTTGATTAATTGATTGGCCTTCCCAGACCAAGCCCCCCACTCCTCTTCTCCCACTCCCTTCCTTCACCCTGACTCGTTCTTCCTCCCTCCCCGCCCCGCCGCACTTCTGTACGGATCCGTCATTGATTTATTTTTATTGATTCCTGCCTCCCCGCCTCTAGACTGTTAGTGGGCTGGGAATCTGTCTATTGTATTGTACTCTCCCAGGTACTCCCAAGTACAGTGCTCTGCACACAATAAGCACACAATGAACACGATTGATTGAATGATTGATTCAAAGCAGGGACTCCCCCTCAGCACCACTGGAGTACTCTCCCAAGTACTCCCAAGTACAGTGCTCTGCACACAATAAGCACACAATAAACACGATTGATTGAATTGAACGAATGATTGATTCAAAGCAGGGATTCCCGCTCAGCACCAGGAGGTGACTGGAGTGTAATGGAGGCTGGTGGGGATGAGGGGAAGGGCCTACTGGTGTTTGGGAGACCTTGCGAGCCTGTCTGCCCAAACTAGAGGTTGGTTAGGGGGCACCTCCCAGGGGAGCACTGTTGGTTGGGCACGTGAGCAGGGGAGATGGTGAGACCTTTGTCCCCGAGTGAAAGGGGGTTTTCTGAGCCAGTCACCGTCTGCTAGAGCCCCAAGGGGCCCTCGGCCCAGGTCCCCGCCGCCTGTCCGTGGGGTCACTGGTCTACCGAGGGCTGCCTTATTGGTTACTGGGATGAAGCCAACCGGATAGAATTTCACATTCATCACCCACGGGGACGGGAGGGAGGACAGGGATTTAGTCACCTAGGACACAATTACGTTACTCCTTCGAAAGAAATGTTCTCGTTCAGGGCCAGAATTGAATATTCACAACTTCAGCAGAGCAAGGAACGTAACAACATTAATAATAACAATAATGATCATAAACATCATCACCATCTTGACAGCTTAATTGGAGAATTAATAGTTATCTCAACATTTTCTTGATCCAACTTTATTCTAGTCTTACTAGGAATTTGTTAAATATTCACGCTCTGTCAAGAACTGGTTCGAGCACTGGTGTAGATACTGGATAATCACATCTGGCACCATCAGTTGTATTTACAGAGCACCTACTGTGTGCAGAGCACTGTATTAAGCGCTTGGAAGTGTACAATATAACAAACAGACATATTCCATGTCCACCATGAACTTACAGTCTAGAGGGGGAGACAGACATTAATATGAATAAATAAACTACAGATACGTACATAAGCGCTGTGGGACTGGGTGAGGGGATGAATAAAGGAAGCAGGGCAGTGCAGAAGGCAGAGGGAGAAGAGGAAAGAAGGGCTTAGGGAAGGCCTCTTGGAGGAGGTGTGCCTTCAATAAGGCTTTGAAGGTGGGGAGAATAATTGTCTGTTGGGTAAGAGGAGGGAGGGTGTTCCAGGCCAGAGGAAGGATGTGGGCAAGAGGTTGGCGGCGAGATAGATGAGATAAAGGTACAAAGAGATGGTTAATATTCTAGAAGCAAAGCATGTGGGAAGGCTTGTAGTAGGAGAGCAGGAGGGGGCAAGGTGATTGAGTGCTTTAAAGCCGATGGTGAGGAGTTTCTGTTTGCGGAAGTGGATGGGCTACCACTGAAGGTTCTTGAGGAGAGCAGAAACGTGGCACTGTCCCTATCCCATTGTCCCATATTAGGCACAGTCTAGTCTGGAGGGAAAACAGGCATTTTTGTCCCTGTTTTGCACATGAGGGAGCTGAGACAGGGTGGGGATTACAACCCAGGTCTCCTGATCCCAGTACTGTGCTCTTTCCATTAGGCCACACTACTCTTCATCTTGAGAGCTGAGTGGAGGGTGCTTGCTCTCTTTCCCAAGCATTTTCACACCAAACGCTTAATTAACTTCAGTTTAACCTTCTGCAGAGTGGGCCAGTAGTCTGCCTAGAGTCTTTGGTCAGAGGTCTTGCAGAGGGGCTGTGGAGGTGAGCCTCTCAGGGGTTTGGAACTGTCTTTAGGGACAAGGTAATAATGATAAAATTAATAATAATTATTGTTGTGGCTTTTGTGTAGTGCTGATTATGCGCCAAGCAGTGAACTAAGCACTGGGGTAGATAGAGTGCAATCAGATCAGAAACAGTCCCTATCCCGCACAAGGCTCTTATCCCCAATTTTCAGATGATGAAACTGAGGTCCAGAGAAGTTAAGTGACTTGCCCAAGGTCAACACAGCAGGCAAGAGGTGGCACTTTCCTTTGGATGGTTTTGCTCCCTGGGGTTCTCAGTCCTAATGCTGGGAAAAGGGAAGGGGAGGTTTGTGGCAGCCCCTTCTCCTTCTGGTGACTGCATTATAATAATAATAATAGCAATAATTGTGTTATTTGTTAAGCACTTACTATAAAGTGCCAGGCACTTTACTAAGCTCTGGGGTGGATACAAGCAAATTGGGTTGGTCATAGTCCCTGTCCCACATAGGGCTCCCAGTCTTAATCTCCAGTTTGCAGATGAGGTAACAGGCACAAAGAAGTTAAGTTGCCCAATGTCAACACAGCAGACTGGCAGGTGATCTGAGGCACAGGATACACTGAGGGGGTAGAGGAGAGGCCCCAATGTGGGGCAGGGGTGGGGAGGACCAACTCTGGCCCTTTCCAAGCTCTCTTGACAATCTGGAACGAAATGACCTGTTGATTAATAATTAATTAAATTAATTAATGATGGCATTTATTAAGCACTTACTATGTGCAAAGCACTGTTCTAAGCGCTGGGGAGGTTACAAGGTGATCAGGTATCCCACGTGGGGCTCACAGTCTTCATCCCCATTTTACAGATGAGGTCACTGAGGCACAGAGAAGTCAAGTGACTTGCCCAAAGTCACACAGCTGATAATTGGTGGAGCCGGGGTTTGAACCCATGACCTCTGACTCCAAAGCCCGGGCTCTTTTCCACTGAGCCATGCTGCTTCTCTATGATAATAATAATAACAATAACATTAATAATAATGATGATAATAATGGTACTTGTTAAGTGCTTACTATGTGCCAAGTACTATTGGAAGTGCTAGGATTGGTACAAAATCATCAGCTCCCACATGGCCCTCACAGTTTAAGTAGGAGGGAGAACAGGTATTCTGTTTTGCAGATGCGGGAACTGAGGCACAGAGAAATTAAGTGACTTGCCCAAGGTCACACTGCAGGCAAGTAGCAGAGCTAGGATTAGAACCCAGGTACGCAGATGCCCAGACCTGAGCTTTTTCCACTAGGCCACACTGCTTCACAAGTTAGCCAAATCTGGGATGGCCATCCACAGCCATGCGTGGGGTTCTGAAGGCTTGGGCAGAGACTTGCTAAATTAAAGGGAACACCCTTCGATAAACTGCCTTCAGGAGGGCAGGCCTGGGCAGGACTTCGCATGGCATTCTCCAGAACCTCAGTTTCAAGGAAGATGGAGGGCACGCAAAAGTTTGATCCCCACCTACGTCATCATCTTCTTTGCCCCTTGTTTTGGAGGAGCCAACTGCTGGTGAAGCAGCGTGGCTCAGTGGAAAGAGCATGGGCTTGGGAATCTGAGGTCATGGGTTCTAATCCTGGGTCCGTCACTTGTCTGCTGTGTGACTTTGGGAAAGTCACTTAACTGCTCCGTGCCTCAATTCTCTCATCTTTAAAATGGGGATTAAGATTGTGAGCCCCACGTGGGACAATCTGATTACCTTGTATCCCCCCACCAGCACTTAGAGCAGTGCTTGGCACATAGCGCTTAACAAATACCATTATTATTATTATTACTTTTGTGGGCCAGGGTGCCATCTGAAAGACCCTCATAATAACATTTATGGTATTTGTTAAGCATCTCCTATGTGCCAAGCACTGTTCTAAGCTTTGGGGTAGATACAAGTTCACCAGGTTGGACACAGTCCCTGACCCACATGGGGCTCACAATCTTAATCTCTAGTTTACGGGTGAGGTAACTGAAGCACAGAGAAGTGAAGTGACGTGCCCAAGGTGACAAAACAAGTGGCAAGAGCCAGGATTAGAGCCCACCTCCTCTGATTCCCAGTTCTGTGCTCTTTCCATCAGGCCACACTCGTGCCACCTGCGTGTACCCCTTTCCACCCTGGGTCTTGGTACAGTCGGAAGGGCAAGAAGTGGCTCTGCCACTTATCTGCTTTCTGATCTTGGGCAAAGTCACTTCACTCCCTCTAGACTGTAAGCTCTTTGGGGGCAGGGAATGCGCATATTATATTGTTGTGTTGTACTCTCCCAAGTGCTTAGTGCAGTGCTCTACACACAGTAAGTGTGGAATAAATACCATTGATTGATTCACTGGGCGTCAATTACCTCATCTGTAGAATCATCATCATCAATCGTATTTATTGGGTGCTTACTATGTGCAGAGCACTGTACTAAGCACTTAGAATGGGGATGAAGACTGTGAGCCCCATGTGGGACATGGACTGTGTCCAATCTGAGTAGTTTATATCAACCCCACAAGCTCTTATAACAGTGCCTGGCACATAGTAAGTGCTTAACAAATACCATAAAAAACCCCCGCAAGTTGCTGGACTTCCTAACTTGGCACTTCCAGTGCCAGCCAGAGCTATGCTGAACTACCAGCCTGCTGCTTAGGCCATGGCATGGGATGCCACCATTAGCTGGGAATGCCAGGAAAGCAAGCCAAGAGTGTGAGAGAGCAGACTAGTCAATGCAAGGGAGGGAGGCTCCCCCCAGGAAAGCCAGGTAGCGGCAAAATGCCCACCATTCTTGAGATGCAGTCACTCCAGTTCCTTCATTGTAGGGGTTGGGATTTGGCAGGATTCTGAGAGCTGCCCGGAACATCTTGAGCAGGTGTCTTGGCATGACCCCCGCCCCCTCGGCAGGGCCCGGGCAGGGCAAGCTTGATGATTGCTTCAGGAGGAATGGATGAATGAGCTGTGGGCATGAGGGCACAGCCCAGGAGAGCAGCTTCTCCCGCTCAGCTCTCTGCCGCAGAGACCTACAAGCTGTCACCAGCGAGCCTCTCTTGATGCCCTCTGGCTGCTAAGGACGAATTCGTGTACACATGTCAGTGGGCCAGCTGGCAGGGAGAGGGGCACCCGATTGCCAGAAAAAAATAGAAACCTGGAGGGGAAAAACGGAGAGATCTCCAGGATTCCGAAAGCTTTGGGGAGAACCTGAGCAGGAGAGGAAAGTTACTGTTTGGTTTAGGGAAAGAAGTGCTTTGCCAAGTTTAGGTTCTGATCATCACAGCCCCAAGGACCCAGTGTTCTGGGATCTGATTTCAGCTGGCTGGCAGTCCCTCCAGTGGGTCTAAATTTCGGGGGAAAGAGTAGCCAACCGGGCTCCTCTGGCCTTGGCCTGGACACTCACGCAGGACCTGATTAGTGACCAGAGAAGGCTTCAGGACAAGGGTGAATGCTTCTAGTCTGAGCGGGCACCTGCAGTTTGCTTTTGGCGTTAATGATTAGTGAAAGGTGGAGGCCCACTAGGGCCCTCTCCCAGCCTGATCCCGGATTTTCCTGCCACAGACCACAGCTGCCCAATGCCCTGCACAAGTTCCGCGTTCGACGGGGTGTGGACAGGGGCAGAGAGGTGAAGGGGCGGTGGCAGTGGCCGGACCCTCCCTGTGCTTGAGCTCCTTCTGTGGCACGAGTGGCTTCTCCCACTCCTTGCTGCCTATGGACACATGGCCTTCTCCTCGGCCACTGAACCGCGGCAGTGCAACGAAGAGCAGGAGCCAGGGGGAATTCTCTTCTGATCGGATTTCCTGTCCTTCTTTCAACAGGAGAGAGGCTGGGGAGCTGCTGAGCTGAGCCGGACCGTAGCGAGAAAGAGAGTGAAAAAGAGAGGGAGAGGGAGAGATGGCTTCCTCAAACCCGCCTCAGCAGCCTGCAGTAGGTACTGTAACTGTCAGTTTCCTGAGAGAAGAACAGCTTGTTCGGACTTGCAGCGCAAACAGGCCCATCCCAGACAAAGTTGTGGGCCGAGGGGAAGGGCATCGTGTTTAGGGGGTTGAACGGAGGGGTTGGGAGATGTAAATTGTAATTCTGCTTCTACCACGGTCAGTTAATTAAGCAAACCGGCCTCTCCAAAGTACTGGGTTAAGGAAAGGACCCACTCCTTGCCCTCAAGGAAAGACAGACAACCATGATCTGCCCAACTAGAAGCGATATTTGGGAGAATGAGTTGCAAAGTGAGGGGTGTGGTTGTGGAGAGGATTAGGGAATGTGAGGGCTTAATTCGGGAAAACTTCCTGGAGGAAGTGGTCTTGAATTTCTGAATCATTTCAGCTCGTATTTCAGGTACAGCCAGAGGCTGACTGGTGTGACCAGGTGATAGCCCCTGGATTTTAATCCTTTTTCTACCTTCTTTTGCTGAGGGACCTTAGGTCAAGTCTGGTGTCTTGTGCCTTTTAACCTGGGCCTCAGTTTCCTTAGCCAAGTGCAATCAATCAGTCAGTGGTATTTGCTGCACTAAGCCCTTGGGAGTGTACTAATCCATAGAGTTGGTACTCATGATCCCTACCTACAGGGAGCTTCCAATCTAGAGGGCAAAGAACAACGCTTTCCTTTGCCTTCCTTTCAAAAGCCCTGCCAAATCTTGCAAGCTCTTCTGGAGAAGAGGGAAGGAAATACAAGGTGTAGTAAAGCCACTTCTGTGAGCCTCACATTTCTGACCTGGGAAGGAGTCCTAAAGAACCTGAATAGCCTGGATAATTAATATCCACCAAAAATCCTCATCATGACTTGTCTTTTCCCATATAGGCATATCTCCTTGAGAGGCCTTCTCCGATTAAGTCCTCTTTTCCCCAACTCCGTCTACCTTCTGTGTCATCTGTGTCCTTTGAGCATTTTTATTTGCCCCATCTTCAGCTCCACAGAATGTACGTACCTAACCATAATTTATTTATGTTACTGTATGTCTCCCTCTGGGGACTATAAGTTCCTGGTTGGCAGGGACCGTGTTTACCAACTCTGTTGTACTGTACTCTCTCAAGTGCTTAGTACAGTGCTGTGCTCACAGTAAGCACTCAATTAATGCCAAATACATAAGACATAAAGAATAAATACAGGGTTGGAAAGTATTTAGTTCCCCCTATTCTTTGGTGGTGAAGGGTCCACTAACAGTGCCCAGTGCTTAGACCAGTGCCCAGCGCTCAAAACAGTGCTTGGCACATAGTAAGTGCTTAAGAAATACCAACATTATTTATACTCCCTCAGAGCACTGTGTAGTACCCGCTCTGTGCTGTTACACTTGCAATCTAATTTCAAGCGTATTCTATGGAGATTTACCTATAATAGTAATAATAACGCCATTTGTTAAGCACTTACTATGTGCAAAGCACTGCACAGAACTACAGTTGTTCAAAGCCCAGATCTGCTAGACAAGTATAGAAGTTTCAGGAGAGTCTGAATGTCAGAGTCTTCAGGGTCGGAGACTGCGGTCTATTGGACTTTAAGTCCCTTCAGGGAAGAGATTGTGCCTTCCAACTTTGTCACATTCTCCTGCATGCCTAATAGTGGTATTAATAGTATTTATTAAGTGCTTACTGCATGTAGGGCACTGAACTAAGCACTAGGGAAGAGTGCAGTGGCGGGAATTAGACTCGGAATCTGATCCCAGCCCTCAAGAGACTCACAAACAATTAATATATATGGGGAAGAAGTGACCGGATAGAGACGCACATCAGGAGCAATGGAATAATAAAATACCAGAGCACCAGTACAGTGCTTGATAGATAGGATTGATTGATGGGAGAGGCTTCCTTCTAATGAAGCAGCTTGTAACAGTTTCCTTATTTTGAGGCCTGGAAGGTGGGACTCTTGGTGTGGGTGGCCATTCATTCAATTCAGTCATATTTGTTGAGCGCTTACTGTGTGCAGAGCACTGTGTTAAGTGCTTGGGAGAGTACAGTATTATAATATAACAGACACATTCCCTGCCCACAACGACCTTCAGGTAGAATTCAGTTCTGGCTGGGAAAGGGCCATACTTCTAGAAGTAAGTCCTCTACGGTCCTCTAGACTATAAGGTCGTCATGGGTGGGGAATGTGTCTGTTATATTGTACTCTCCCAAGCCATTAGCTCAGTGCTCTGCACACAGTCAGTGCTCAATAAATACCATTGACTGATTACTTCTATTTCTCTGTTGCTTGTTTCCCCTCCCCCAAGGTCCACCACAGGGTTCTTCTCCTGTCACCTCAACTGCCTGTGTCCTTCCTTGGCCTCCGACCTATTCATTCATTCAGTCATATTTATTGAACGCTTACTGTGTGCACAGCACTGTACTAAGCGCTTGGGAAGTACAAGTTTGCAACATATAGAGACGGTCCCTACCCAACAGCGGGCTCAGTGAGGGGTTGAATCTCTGAACCTCTGTTGTGGTTCCTAGTGGTTTCCGTCACCCCTTCCACTCCAGCAGGGCAGAGTCGTCACTCCTCTTTTTTTTTTTTTAATTGTATTGATTGAATGCATACTATGTGCCTGGCACTGTACTAAGCGCTGGGGTATATTTAAGCTCATCAGGTAGGACACAGTGCACGTCCCACATGGGGCTCTCAGTCTTAATCCCCATTTTAAAGATGAGGTACAAAAAAGTGAAGTCACTTGCCCAAGGTCACACAACTGATATGTAGCGGAGCCGAGATTAGAACTCAGGTCCTTCCCTCTCCCAGGCCTGTGCTCTATTCTCTATGTTTTGGTTTGTTTTCACATGTTTTGTTTTGTTGTCCATCTCCCCCTTCTAGGCTGCGAGCCCGTTGTTGGGTAGGGACCATCTCTATATGTTGCCGACTTGTACTTCCCAAGCGTTTAGTACAGTGCTCTGCACACAGTAAGCGCTCAATAAATACGATTGAATGAATGAATGAATGCCGCACTGTCTCTGCTTCTCTGCCCGCTATGGAGTGCTGATATTCTTTGTACTCCTGTCAGGTGTGGTCCAGGAGCAGGAGTAGGGATTTCTCTGTCCTTTCCGACCTCTGCGGCAAAGGATCCTCGTATTCCCTAGGCTTTGGCAGGCTCAGAATGGATCAAATAGAGGGCTTCATTTGCAGGTAGCCCAGGTCCAAGGAAACATATGGCCGTGCCATGCCAAAGACCCACTGACACAGCAAAATAGCCCAGCTATACAGCATTTGCTGGGCATGATTGGAATGCTAGTCTCCCCACCATCAATTCTCGCCCATATCGTATTCCCCACAACTAATATGAAAGAGGGAGGGCGTTCCAGGCCAGAGGCAGGATGTGGGCGAGGAGTCAGAGGGGAGACAGACAAGCTCGAGGTACAGTGAGAAGGTTGGCATTCTCACTGTACCAGTGAGGAGCAAAGTATATGGGCTGGGTTCATTCATTCATTCAATTGTATTTATTGAGCACTTATTGTGTGCAGAGCACTGTACAAAGCACTTGGGAAGTACAAGTTGGCAACATATAGAGATGGTCTCTACCCAACAGCGGGCTCACAGTCTAGATTGTAGTTGTCTAGGTTGTAGTAGAAGAGTAACAAGGTGACGTAGGAGCGGCCAAGGAGTGCTTTAAAGCCACGGTGAGGAGTTTTTGTTTGATGCAGAGGTCGATGGGCAACCACTGGAGTTTCTTGAGGAGTGGGGAGTGGGGAAACACGGCCTGAACGTTTCTGTAGAAAAACGATCCCGGCAGCAGAGTGAAGCATGGGCTGGAATTACAAGCTAATCAGATTTAATAGAGAAGCAGCATGGCTCAGTGGAAAGAGCCCGGGCTTTGGAGCCACGGGTCATGGGTTCGATTCCCGGCTCTGCCAATTGTCAGCTGTGTGACTTTGGGCAAGTCACTTCACTTCTCTGTGCCTCAGTTCCCTCATCTGTAAAATGGGGATTAAGACTGTGAGCCCCCCGTGGGACAACCTGATCTCCATGTAACCTCCCCAGCATTAATGATCAGTCTTTGCCATCATCCCCAAACCCCCAACCTGTTCACCAGGACTCATCATTTCATAATGTAGGAGCTTGCAAGTACTAAGTTATATCAGTCAATCAGTGAGCACATACTGTGTGCAGAGCACTGTACTAAAGACTTGGGAGAGTATGATACAATAGAATCACTCTGAAAAGCAGAGTGGCTTAGTGGATAGAGCACAGGCCTGGGAGTTTGGGTTCTAAATCCCGGTTCTGCCATGTGTCTACTGTGTGACCTTGGGCAAGTCACTTAACTTCTCTGTGCCTCCATTACCTCATCTTTAAAATGGGGATAAAAGTGTGAGCCCCATGTGGGGCAGGGACTGTGTCTAACCTGATTAACTTGTAGCTACCTCAACGCTGAGAACAGTGCTTAGCACATAGCGCTTAACAAATGTAATTATTTTTATTATTAGAATTGGTAGACATAATCTCTGCCCTCCAGGGGCTTACCATCTAGTTTGGGAGGTAGACATTCAAATTAATGACATACAGGGGAAGTGGGAGAGTCTAAGGATATGGACATAAATGCTGTGGCACTGAGAGTAGAGTGGGTATCAAAGCACAGGGTGCAGACCCAAATGCATAGGCGATGCGGAAGAACAAATATGGAAGTGAGCACTTAGGGAAGTCTTCTTGGTTGAAGTGTGATTTTAATAGGGCTTTAAATAATAATAATAATAACAATGATGGCATTCGTTAAGTGCTTCCTATATGTGCCAGGCACTGTACTAAGTGCTGGGGTGGATACAAGCAAATTGGGTTGGACACAGTCCCTGTCTCATGTGGGGCTCGCAGTCTCAATCCCCATTTTCCAGATGAGGTAACTGAGGCCCAGAGAAGTTAAGTTGGACAGGAAGGTGAAGGAAATTCCAGGCCAGAGGGAGGTGGGCAAGGGGTCAGTGGCAAAATCGATGGGATCAAGGTACAGTGAGTAGCTTGGCAATAGAGGAGCAAAGTGAGAATACTTGTTTTGTAATAGGAGATTTGCAAGGTAGGAAGGGGTTAGCTGATTGAGTGCTTTAAAGTCGATGGTAGGAGATGGATGGTAGGATGTGAAGATGGACAGTCACTAGAAGTTTTTGAGGAGAGGGGATACTTGTCCAGCATAGCTTTTGAGAAGAATGATCCAGGCAGCAGAGTGAAGTGTGGACTGGGGTGGAGAGAGACTGGAGAGAAGGAGTTCAGTGAGGAGGCACGTGTAGTATTCGAGGCAGGGTAAGATAAGTGCTTGGACCAGAGTGGTAGGCGTTTGGATGGAGAGAAAGGAGTGGATTCTGGAAATGCCGTGAAGGAAGAATTGATAGGGTTTCAGGAATTGATTGATTTTTTTGGGTGGAATGAGAGCCCTGTGTAGGATAATGCCATATCAGGATTATGGGCTCTTGAGTCAGAGAGAATGGTGGTTTTGCCTACACTGATGGGAAAGTCAGTGGGAGGACAGGGTTTGATTGGGGAAAATGAGATGTTCTGTTTTAGACATGTTTAATTGAAAGTGTCAGGTGGACATCCAAGTAGAGCTGTCCTGACAGCAAGAGAAAATGCGAGACTTTCATTCATTCATTCAATCATATTTATTGAGCACTTACTGTGTGCAGAGCACTGTACTAAGCGCTTGGGAAATACAAGTTGGCAACATATAGAGATGGTGTGTGCCTGCCCAACAACGGGCTCACAGTCTAGAAGGGGGACTTTGAGATATATGGACAAACCTTTATTTCCCAATTATCTCATTTGATTTGGTTTTGAGGTTTCTCTTGCCCAGGGGGGAGAAAGGAGAAGAGGTCAAGATGCTTCAGAGCCTAGGCTGACTCCAGGTGTGCAGTCAGCATTATTAATAACGATTAGAGTCTCTCATTTATAATAGCACATCTACTTCTGAAGTTCTTTCGGAGCTATCATCTCATTTTTTTCCATCCAGCAGCTTTTCACGCAGGAACCCTGGAGACAGAGAGGTTAAGTGAAATGACCAAGTATGGACACCCAGTGAGTTCGAGGGGCCAAAGTGAGATCAGAACACAGGTCTTCTAATTCCAACTCCAATCGATTGATCTGTGGTATTTGCCGAGCACTTACAGTGTGTACTAAGTACTTGGGAGAGGATAATAGAGTAAATAGATGTGATCCCTACTCTAGCATTCTAACAGGCTAAAAATAACAATAATGATGATAATGATAATTATGACATTTGTTAAGTGCTTACTATGTGCCAGGCACTGTACTAGGCGTGGGGCTGGCTACAAGCAAATCAGGTTGGTCACAGTTCCTTGTCCCACATGGGGCTCACAGTCCAATAGCCATTTTACAGATGAGGTAACTGAGGCACAGAGAAGTGAAGTGACTTGCCTAAGGTCACACAGCAAACAAGTGGTGGAGCCAGGATTAGAACCCTTGACCTTCTGACTCCAAGGCCCGTGCTCTGTCCACTATGCCATGCTGCTTCTATTATGCTATGTTTATAATAATAATAATAATGATAATTGTGGTATTTGCTAAGTGCTTTACTATGAGTCAAGCACTGTTCTAAGCGCTCAGGTAGATTTAAGGTAATCATGTTGGATACAGTCCCTGACCCACGTGGGACTCAAATTCTAAGTAGGAGGGAGATCAGGGATTGGATCCCCATTTTACAGATGAGGAAACTGAGGCACCGAGAAGTTTAGTGACTTACCCCGGGGCACACCGCAGGCAGGCGGCAGAGCTGGGATTAGAACTCAGGTCCTCTGATTCCTAGGCCACACTGCTCCTAGACTGCTTTCTATCGGAGGAGAAAGGGTTCGGGGGAACTTGATTTTCCTACCCCACTCTTCACTAGGAAGGGCGAGGGGGGGACCAGCAGGGGCCCAGGTGCCAAAGACTCCCTTTTGAGTGAGGAGACCAGAAGAGGGAGGGGGTCTTTATGGAGGAGTAAATGTGACAGGCTCGGCTCTGGAGCGGCAGGCCGGCTTTGAAATGGCACCAGACCAAGAAAACCTTGTGTGGCTGGCCTCATCGGGAGACCTCTTCACACTGCTTGGAAACCCTCGACCTTATCTTCTCTTTCCCTCAGTTACCTCATCTGTAAAATGGTGATTTTACAGATCACCATTTTAGACTGGGAGCCCACTGTTGGGTAGGGACTGTCTCTATATGTTGCCAACTTGTACTTCCCAAGCGCTTAGTACAGTGCTCTGCACACAGTAAGCGCTCAATAAATACGATTGATTGATTGATTGATTGATTGATTAAGACTGTGAGCCCCCTGTGGGACAACCTGATCACCTTGTAACTTCCCCAGTGCTGAGAACAGTGCTTTGCACATAGTAAGCGCTTAATAAATGCTGTCATTATTATTATCATCATCAATCATCCTCATCATCATCAATCGTATTTATTGAGTGCTTACTATGTGCATAGCACTGTACTAAGCGCTTGGGAAGTACACACTGGCAACATATAGAGACAGTCCCTACCCAACAGTGGGCTCATTATTATTGGTGACTTGGGGGGTGAACAAAGTGAAAGTCCTGTCCAAACAGCCGAGGGGGTGAAAACAGTAGCTTCACCTGCTCAGAGCTGGGAGCTTATCAATAAAATAATCAGTGCTATTTCTTCCTTCTCCCTCCCTTTCTTCTCTCCCTCCCTCCCTCCTTTCCTTCTTTCCTTCAGTGCTTATTTTGTGCCAGGCACTATCAAACGCCGGGTTAGATGTAAGTTAATCAGGTTGGGCCCAGTCCCCATCTTACATGGGGCTCACAGTCTTCTCATTTTACAGATGAGGTAGTGGAAGCCCCGAGAAGATAAGTGATTTTCCCAAGGTCCCACTGCGGACAAGTGGCGGAGCCAGGATTAGAATCCAGGTCCTTCTGGCTTCCAGGACCATGCTCTTTCCAGTAGGCCACACTGCTTTATTGAGGACTCACTGTATGCAGAACTAAGTGTACTAAGCACTTGGGAGAGTCCAATAGGGTAGACAGATGTGCTCCCTATACTCGAGGAGCGTATGGTCTAAGCAGAAGCTTCTGAGTGCAATGGGGTGGGCACCCGGGGGCAAGAGGATGGCAGAAACTATATAAACTGCAGTCACAAAGCTTGGATGAGACTGTGTCTATTTATTGTTGTATTGTGCTCTCCCCAATGCTTAGTCCAGTGCTCTGCACACAGTAAGTGCTCAATAAATACGATTGCATTTATTCAGACAAGGCCAGAGAGAGTGCATCTTGGGTCAACTCGTCATTACTTTTGAAATAATAGTAATAATAATGATGGCGTTTATTAAGCGCTTACTATGTGCAAAGCACTGTTCTAAGTGCTGTGGAGGTTACAACGTGATCAGGTTGTCCCATGGGGGGCTCACAGTCTTAATCCCCATTTTACAGATGAGGGAACTGAGGCACAGAGAAGTTAAGTGACTTGCCCCAAGTCGCACAGCTGAAAATCGGCTCCGCACTGGACTAAGGACTCACTGTATGCAGAACAGTGTACTAAGCACTTGGGAGAGTCCAATAGGGTAGACAGATGGGCTCCCTGTACTTGAGGAGCGTATGGTCTAAGCAGAAGCTTCTGAGTGCAATGGGGTGGGCACCCGGGGGCAAGAGGATGGCAGAAACTATATAAACTGCAGTCACAAAGCTTGGATGAGACTGTGTCTATTTATTGTTGTATTGTACTCTCCCAAATGCTTAGTCCAGTGCTCTGCACACAGTAAGTGCTCAGTAAATACGATCGAATTTATTCAGACAAGGCCAGAGAGAGTGCATCTTGGGTCAACTCGTCATTACTTTTGTAATAATAGTAATAATAATGATGGCCTTTATTAAGGGCTTACTGTGTGCAAAGCACTGTTCTAAGTGCTGTAGAGGTTACAAGGTGAGCAGGTTGTCCCATGGGGGTGCTCACAGTCTTAATCCCCATTTTACAGATGAGGTAACTGAGGCACAGAGAAGTTAAGCGACTTGCCCCAAGTTGCACAGCTGAAAATCGGCTCCGCAGTGGACTAAGGACTCACTGTATGCAGAACAGTGTACTAAGCACTTGGGAGAGTCCAATAGGGTAGACAGATGTGCTCCCTATACTCGAGGAGCGTATGGTCTAAGCAGAAGCTTCTGAGTGCAATGGGGTGGGCACCCGGGGGCAAGAGGATGGCAGAAACTATATAAACTGCAGTCACAAAGCTTGGATGAGACTGTGTCTATTTATTGTTGTATTGTACTCTCCCAAATGCTTAGTCCAGTGCTCTGCACACGGTAAGTGCTCAATAAATACGATTGCATTTATTCAGACAAGGCCAGAGAGAGTGCATCTTGGGTCAACTCGTCATTACTTTTGAAATAATAGGAATAATAATGATGGTGTTTATTAAGCGCTTACTATGTGCAAAGCACTGTTCTAAGTGCTGTAGAGGTTACAAGGTGAGCAGGTTGTCCCATGGGGGGCTCATAGTCTTAATCCCCATTTTACAGATGAGGTAACTGAGGCCCAGAGAAGTTAAGTGACTTGCCCCAAGTCACACAGCTGACAATTGGTGGAGCCGGGATTTGAACCCGTGACCTCTGACTCCAAAGCCCGGGCTCTTTCCACTGAGCCACGCGGTGACCCCAGGGGACAGCGTGCCTAGTGGATAGAGCACGGGCCTGGGAATCAGAAGGATCTGGGTTCTAGTTTCTACCCTGCCACTGATCTGCTGTGTGACCTTGGCCAAATAACTTCACTTCTCTGTGCCTCAGTTACCTTATCTGTAAAATGGGGATTAAGACGATGAGCCGCATGTGGAACGTGGACTGTTTCCCATCTGATTAGCTTGTAACTCCAATCCATGCTTCACTCTTTCTGCCGGGATCATTTTTCTACAAAAACATTCAGACCATGTTTCCCCACTCCTCAAGAAACTCCAGTGGTTGCCCATCCACCTCTGCATCAAACAAAAACTCCTCACCGTTGGCTTTAAAGCACTCAATCACCTTGGCCCCTCCTAATAATAATAGTGGCGTTTGTTAAGCACTTACTATGTGCAAAGCACCCTTCTGAGTTCTGTGGAGGATATAAGGTGATCAGGTTGTCCCACGTGGGGCTCACAGTCTTAATCCCCATTTTACAGATGAGGGAACTGAGGGCTAGAGAAGTTGTGACTTGCCCAAATCAATCAATCAATCAATCGTATTTATTAAGCGCTTACTGTGTGCAGAGCACTGTACTAAGCGCTTGGGAAGTACAAGTTGGCAACATATAGAGACAGTCCGTACCCAACAGTGGGCTCACAGTCTAGAAAGTCACACAGCTGACAGTTGGCGGAGCCGGGATTTATATGTGGCCAACTTGTACTTCCCAAGCGCTTAGTACAGTGCTCTGCACACAGTAAGTGCTCAATAAATACGATTGAATGAATGAATGAATTTGAACCCATGACTTCTGTCTCCCAAGCCCGGGCTCTTTCTATTGAGCCACGCTGCTTCTCACCTTGCAACTCTCCTACTACAACCCAGCCCACACAGTTTGGTCCTGTAATACTAACCTTCCCATCATCATCATCATCATCAATCGTATTTATCTTCTCTCTGTACCTTGATCTTGTCTAGCTCACCTCTGACCCTTCACCCATATCATCATCGTCATCATCATCATCAATCGTATTTATCTTCTCTCTGTACCTTGATCATGTCTGGCTCACCTCTGACCCTTCACCCATATCATCATCATCATCATCATCATCAATCGTATTTATTGAGCGCTTACTATGTGCAGAGCACTGTACTGAGCGCTTGGGAAGTACAAATTGGCAACATACAGAGACAGTCCCTACCCAACAGTGGGCTCACAGTCTAAAAGGGGGAGACAGAGAACAAAACCAAACATACTAAGAAAATAAAATAAATAGAATAGATATGTACAAGTAAAATAAATAAATAAATAAATAGAGTAATAAATATGTACAAACGTATATACATATATACAGGTGCTGTGGGGAAGGGAAGGAGGTAAGAAGGAGGGGATGGAGAGGGGGACGAGGGGGAGAGGAAGGAAGGGGGTCTCTGGCTTGGAATACTCTCCCTCCTCAAATTCAACAGGAAATTACTCTCCCCCACTTCAAAACCTTATTGAAGGTAAATCTTCTCCAAGAGGCCTTCCCTGACTAAGCCCTCCTTTCTTCTTCTCCCACACCTGTGTCTCCCTGACTTGCCCCACCCTCCCTCCTTCCCCTCCCCACAGCACCTGTGTATGTGTTTGTACAGATTTATTACTCTGTTTTACTTGTACATATTTACTATTCTATTTATTTTGTCAATGATGTACATCTAGCTTTGCTTCTCTTTATTCTGATGACTTGACACCTTACCACATGTTTTGTTTTGTTGTCTGTCTCCCCCTTCTAGACTGTGAGCCCGTTGTTGGGGAGGGCCCGTCTCTATATGTTGCCAACTTGTACTTCCCAAGCGCTTAGTACAGTGCTCTGCACACAGTAAGCGCTCAATAAATACGATTGAGTGGATGAATGAATGCTCCCTTTATTCATCTCCCTTCCAGCCACATAGCACTTACGTAAATATCAGTAATTTATTTATTTATATTAATGTCTGTCTCCCCATCTAGTCTATAAGCTCGTGTGGTCAGGTAACATATCTATTACTATGCTGTACTCTCCTAAGCGCTTAGTACAGTGCTCGGCGCACAGTAAGCGCTCAATAAATACGATTGAATGAATGCTCCCTATTCATCTCCCTTCCAGCCACATTGCACTTACGTAAATATCAGTAATTTATTTATTTATATTAATGTCTGTATCCCCATCTAGTCTATAAGCTCATGTGGGCAGGGAACATATCTATTACTATGTTGTATTCTCCCAAGCGCTTAGTACAGTGCTCTGCGCACAGTAAGCGCTCAATAAATACGATTGAATTGATGAATGAATGAATGCTCCCTTTATTCATCTCCCTTCCAGCCACATAGCACTTACGTAAATATCATCAAAATTTATTTATTTATATTAATGTCTGTCTCCCCATCTAGTCTATAAGCTCGTGTGGGCAGGGAACATATCTGTTACCATGTTGTACTCTCCCAAGTGCTTAGTACAGTGCTCTGCGCACAGTAAGCGCTCAATAAATATGATTGAATGGATGAATGAATGAATGCTCCCTTTATTCATCTCCCTTCCAGCCACATAGCACTTACATAAATATTAGTAATTTATTCATTTACCTGTATATTTGTATATATGTTTGTACATATTTATTACTCTATTTATTTATTTTACTTGTATATATCTATTCTATTTATTTTATTTTGTTAGTATGTTTGGTTTTGTTCTCTGTCTTCCCCTTTTAGACTGTGAGCCCACTGTTGGGTAGGGACTGTCTCTATATGTTGCCAACTTGTACTTCCCAAGCACTTAGTACAGTGCTCTGCACACAGTAAGCGCTCAATAAATGCAATTGATTGATTGATTGATTGATTGATTTATATTAATGCCTGTCTCCCCATCTAGTCTATAAGCTCATGTGGGCAGGGAACATATCTATTACTATGTTGTACTCTCCCAAGCGCTTAGTACAGTTCTCTGCGCACAGTAAGTGCTCAATAAATACGATTGAATTGATGAATGAATGAATGCTCCCTTTATTCATCTCCCAGCCACATAGCACTTACGTAAATATCAGTAATTAATTTATTTATATTAATGTCTGTCTCCCCATCTAGTCTATAAGCTCGTGTGGGCAGGGAACATATCTGTTACCATGTTGTACTCTCCCAAGCGCTTAGTACAGTGCTCTGCGCACAGTAAGCGCTCAATAAATATGATTGAATTGATGAATGAATGAATGCTCCCTTTATTCATCTCTCTTCCAGCCACATAGCACTTACGTAAATATCAGCAAAATTTATTTATTTATATTAATGTCTGTCTCCCCATCTAGTCTATAAGCTCGTGTGGGCAGGAAACATATCTATTACTATGCTGTACTCTCCCAAGCACTTAGTACAGTGCTCTGTGCCCAGTAAGCGCTCAATAAATACGATTGAATTGATGAATGAATGAATGCTGCCTTTATTCATCTCCCTTCCAGCCATATAGCACTTAACGTAAAAATCAGCAAAATATATTTACTTATATTAATGTCTGTCTCCCCATCTAGTCTATAAGCTAGGCAGAGAACATATCTACTACTATATTGTACTCTCCCAAGTGCTTAGTACAGTGCTCTGCACAAAGTAAGTGCTCAATAAAAACGATTGAATGCATGAATGAATAAATCTACCCCAGTAATTAGAAGAGTGCTAGCCATACAATAGGCACTTAACAAATACCATTAAAAAACAAATTAAACTCTGTGCTCCTTCTTGCCCCTGTGCTCTGTGCTCCTTCTGTGCCCCTTCCTTCCTCCCCGCCTCGTCCCCCTCTCCATCTCCCCCATCTTACCTCCTTCCTTTCCCCACAGCGCCTGTATATATGTATATCTGTTGGTACATATTTATTACTCTATTTATTTATTTATTTATTTATCTTACTTGTACATATCTATTCTATTTATTTTATTTTGTTAGTATGTTTGGTTTTGTCTCCCCTTTTAGACTGTGAGCCCACTGTTGGGTAGGGACTGTCTCTATATGTTGCCAATTTGTACTTCCCAAGCGCTTAGTACAGTGCTCTGCACACAGTAAGTGCTCAATAAATACGATTGATTGATTGATTGATTGATTGATTGGTGGAAGCTAAAGACAGGCACAGGAGTTGGGATGGAAGAGCTGTCCCGTGGGCTTGAATCCTGGCTCCTCTCTGACTGCTTGGGACTGGAGTCCGAGCTGTTCCATAGAAACCCTGCCCTGAGGATAAACTCGGGCTAGGTTGGTGAGGGAGGCCACACTATGGCCTCGCAACTGTCCCTCACTTGCTTCTGGCCTTCTGGGTTGGGCTTTTCAACACGGGAATGGGTCACCCAGGGAGATGGCGGGAATGCGTTGTCTTTCCAAAAAAGACTGAGGTGGTTTAGGAGGCATCCTTTCCAGAGGGACAAGATCAGGTGACTTTCCAAAGTCCTTTGCAGCCTGAGGAGCCTCTGGATGTGGGAGACTGAGGCATGAATCAGAGTGTGAGGAGGGAGGATATTTATATTAATGTCAGTCTTCCCCTCTAGATTGTAAACTAGGTGAGGGCAGGGAACATGCCTCCCAACTCTGTTGTACTTTCCCAAGCGCTTAATAGAGAGTTCTCTGCACATTGTAAATACCATTGATTGATAGGAGGAAGAAGGGTGGGATGGAAACCAGCAGAAGAGGGCAAGCTTGCGGATTCCAGGGATGGAGGGAGAAGGTAAAGCAGAAGAAGGAAAGGCCAGGATGGAAACAGAGAAGCAACATGGCCTAGTAGAAAGAGCACAATCAATCAATCAATCAATTGTATTTATTGAGCTCTTACTATGTGCAGAGCACTGTACTAAGCGCTTGGGAAGTACAAATTGGCAACACATAGAGACAGTCCCTACCCAACAGTGGGCTCACAGTCAAAAAGGGGGAGACAGAGAACAGAACCAAACATACCAACAAAATAAAATAAATAGGATAGGCCTGGAAATAAGAGGACCTGGGTTCTAATCCCAGCTCTGCCGCTTGCCTGCTTTGTGACCTTGGACAAGTCACTTATCTTCTCTATGCCTCAGTTACCTCATCTGTAAAATGGAGAATAAGACTGGGAGCCCTAGGTGGAACAGGGACTGTGTCCAACCTGTTGATCTTGTATCTACCCCAGTGCTTAGTAAAGTATTCTATATTTTTTAAAAAAGAGAAATAAGTTCCTGCTCCTCAGGCCAAACAGGCTCAGTAAAAAGAACAGGCCGCTCAGTAGAAAGAACAGGGTGGGTGGCCCCAGGGGGTTTGGAAGGTTTTGAAGGAACCCAGGTAGGCAGCAATATTTTTCTCTCAGAACAGGTTCCTGGGCAGCTGTTTTATGCACTCTCCCCTGAAGAGCCTTTCATGGCCAGAGGGTTGGTTATAACCCAGGTGGCAGGAGCTAGGAACCGATCAGAGGCTAAATACGCTTCAGTTTGGGTCACTGGTAGCTTGTCACACAGTAACCTCACTGAAGAGAAATTCCAGGCTTCCATGTTGCCCCGTAATTAACATCGGGACCGTTTTAAATCTCATCCTTAATCAGATTGCCCCCTCTAGCCCACAGCTTACCTTGACTTTGCAAATCCTCCTCAGAAATCGGGAGTCCAGGGAGAGCCTATTTGGCGGCGGGATCTGCTGTGGCTTCACCCACGTTACTCCCAGCCTTCCCTCCCCCTGCTAGCATTTCCATCTTGGTCAATGGGTCACTGGGTTAGCAGAATACCATCAGCTGCCTGCATGGATGTGTCTGGAGTGGTTTGTGCAAGCCCTGCCTGGAGGCTGGGAGGAATGCACTAGTTGATTTCTGGAGTCTTTTATTGCCCTGGGAACCTGTAGTTTAATTTTAGTCCCACTCTGTAGTGCTTTATTGCTTCCTCCATCGGTGGCTTAGTCCTAGGACACCCCTCTAAACATCCCTCTGTGTCCCTTTCCTTAATGCCTGCCCTTCAGTCGTGCTGACCCCCTCCCTTCTTTCCTCATGTCTTCGCACAGGAGACCATCGGGCCCAGAATGCCCCAGCCACCTCCCCCGAGGAGGAAGAGGATTTCGGAGAGGCCTTCGAGTTCGAAGACAGCGAAGAGGAGGAGGATTCCAAGACGGGACCAGGAAGCAAAAGCCCCGAGCAGCAGGATGGAGAGGCCACCTGGGGTGCTGAGAAGGAAGGGGATCCCCTGCTAATCGACTTGGCTCCCCGCCCTTTCACAAGTAAGATGCCTCCTGGGTCTTCGGCCATTTCTGCAGCCAACCTCTTCTGTCCTTCCCCTGGTAGTCACAATGGCTTAGATTTCAGCTGCTGAATCTGGTATTGGAACAGGAAAAGAAAATGGGAAAACGCATTCTGAGCTCCTGGGAATTCCACATTCCTAGGATTTCTGGAACAGCTGGGGTCACTTTGGCATCATTTTAAAGGATTCTTTTGGCAAGGGCTGTTTGGCTCTGGAGATCAGCATCTTTGCCTATGGAGTGTTCTGTGAAGGGCTGCAGATAAAGAAGCTGTGTTTTTGAGAGCTAAATTTGAGGGGGACAGAGAGTCAGTCAGTAAGTAGTATTTATTGAGCAGTCACTGTGTGTAGAGTATTGTACTAGGGCTTGGGAGACAATGATCGAATAGAGTTGGTAGACGTGATCCCTGCCCACAAGGAGCTGACCGTACAGTCCTTTCCAAGTTTGTTACTAGAGGGATTGGCACTTGGGCAGTGGGCATCCGACTGAGGCCCCCCGCCCGCCCCCCCCCCACCAAAGGTTCGAGGGACCTTGGCGTTGCCATGCCTGATGTCTTGGAAAGGGTTAAGTGGGAAATCCCTCTCTAGATTAGAAGCTTACTGTGGGCAGGGAATGTGTCTGTTATATTCTTATGTTGTATTCTCCCAAGCACTTTAGTACAGTGCTGTGCATACAGTAAATGCTCAGTAAATATGATGGACTGATTGATTGATTAGTTGATTGAAATCTCGGTCTTGTCCTTTCTGAAACCTTTTCCTTTTCAACCAGAGTGGCCAATATTAACCCCTTCTGTTCCATAGGTAGGGTTTCGTGACCTTGGATATCCCACTGACTCTTCAAATTTAATGTATCCAAAATAGAATTGCTCATCTTTGCATCCAAACTGCGTCCTCCTCTTGTCTTTCACAACACTGCAGACAACACCATTATCTTCCCTGTCTCCCAAGCCCATAGCCTTGACATTATTCTCAACTCGCCTTTCTCATTCAACCTGTCACTAAATCCTGTCAGTTCTGCCTTCATAACTTTGTTAAAAGCCACCCTTTCCTCTCCTTCCAAACTGCTACTATGCTGATCCAAGCACTTATCCAGTCTTGATTAATAATAATAATAATAATGTTGGTATTTGTTAAGCACTTACTATGTGCCAAGCACTGTTCTAAGCACTGGGGGGGATACAAGGTAATCAGTGTTGTCCCATGTGGGACTCACAGTCTTAATCCCCATTTTACAGATGAGAAAACTGAGGCCCAGAGAAGTGAAATGACTTGCCCAAAGTCACACAGCTGAAAAGTGACGGAGCCGGGATTAGAACCCATGACCTCTGACTCCCAAGCCTGTGCTCTTTCCACTGAGCCACGCTGCTTCTCTAATCATCTAATCTAATCTGCTTCTCTAATCACCTCTCTGGTGATTACTGCATCAGCCTCCTTGCTGACCTCCCTGCCTCCTGTCTATCCCCACTCCAGTCTTCAATCTGCTGCCCATATCATTTTTGTGGAAAAAAAGGTCCGTGTCTCCCCACTCCCTCAAGAACGTTCAGTGGTTCCCCATCCACTTTTGCATCAAACAGAAACTCCTACCATCGTCTTTAAGCACTCAAACAGCTTGCCCTTTCCTACCTTACCTTTTTTTTGATGGCACTTATTAAGCGCTTACTATGTGCAAAGCACTGTTCTAAGCTCTGGGGAGGTTACAAGATGATCAGGTTGTCCCACGGGGGCCTCACGGTCTTTATCCCCATTTTACAGATGACGTAACTGAGGCCCAGAGAAGTGAAGTGACTTGCCCAGAGTCACACTGCTGACAAGTGGCGGAGTCAGGATTTGAACCCATGACCTCTGACTCCAAAGCCTGTGCCCTTTCCACTGAGCCATGCTGCTTCTTTATGCGCAGAAGCTTACCTTGCTTACCTTGCTGATCTCCTACTACAGCCCAGCCCGCACAACCCAGCCCGCACAATTGGCTCCTCTAAAGCCAACCTATTCAATGTACCTCAGTCACATTTCTCTCACTGCTGACCCCTTGCCCATGTTCTGCCTCTGGTCTGGAACTTTCTCTCCCCTTCATATATGACAGACCACCACTCTACCCACCTTCAAAACCTTATTAAAATTACATCTTCCCCAAGTAAGCCTTCATCTTCCCTATACCCTCTCCCTTCTGTGTCACGTATGCAATTGGATCTGTACCCTTTAAGAATGTCCCACACTCTCCCCCAACAATTATCAATCAATCAATCAATCATATTTATTGAGCGCTTACTGTGTGCAGAGCACTGTACTAAGCGCTTGGGAAGTACAAGTCGGCAACACATAGAGACGGTCCCTACCCAACAGCGGGCTCACGGTCTAGAAGGGGGAGACAGAACAAAACCAAACATACTGACAAAATAAAATAAATAGAATAGATATGTATAAGTAAGATAAATAAACAAATAAATAGAGTAATAAATATGTACAAACATATATGTACATACCAGTAATTTACTTAATATCTGTCTCCCCCTTCAGACTATAAGCTCCTTATGGGCAGGGAATGTGTTTACCAACTTTGTTTTATTATACTCTCCCTAGTGCTTTTTACAGTTCTCTGCACACAGCAAGCACTCAATACATATACTTGATCGATTGATCGATCGATCAACTGATTGATCGATCGATTGATTTCTCAAGGAAAATAGAGGCCAGAAAATGGGCCTAGGAGTCAAAAGGATCAAAAGGACCTGGGTTTTAAACCCAGCTCAGCCACTTGTCTGCTAAATGACTCCGGGCAAAGTCATTTAACTTTCATTCATTCAATCGTATTTATTGAGCGCTTACTGTATGCAGAGCACTGTACTAAGCGCTTGGGAAGTACAAGTTGGCAACATATAGAGACGGTCCCTACCGAACAGTGGGCTCACAGTCTAGAAGGGGGAGACAGAGAACAAAACAAAACATATTAACAAAATAAAAGAAATAGAATAAATATGTACAAATAAAATGAGTAATAAATACATAGAAACATATATAGATATATACAGGTGCTGTGGGGAGGGGCAGGAGGTAAGGTGGGGGAATGAGGAGGGGGAGAGGAAGGAGGGGGCTCAGTCTGGGAAGGCCTCCTGGAGGAGGTGAGCTCTCAGTAGGGCCTTGAAGGGAGGAAGAGAGCTAGCTTGGCAGATGTGCGGAGGGAGGCCATTCCAGGCCTGGGGGATGATGTGGGCTGGGGGTCGACGGCGGGACAGGTGAGAACAAGACACGGTGAGGAGATTAGCAGCAGAGGAGCGGAGGGTGCGGGCTGGGCTGGAGAAGGAGAGAAAGGAGGTGAGGTAGGAGGGGGTGAGGTGATGGAGAAGGGCTGGAGTAGGAGAGAAGGGAGGTGAGGTAGGAGGGGGCGAGGTGATGGACAGCCTTGAAGCCGAGGGTGAGTAGTTTTTGCCTTCTCTGTGCCTCAGTTCCCTCATCTGCAAAATGGGGATTAAGACTGTGGGACATGGACTGTATCCATTGTGATTAGCTTGTATCTACCCCAGTGCTTAGAACAGTGTCTGGCACATAGTGAGTGCTAACAAATACCATGAAAAAAATAGCTCCCCACCCAGGCTCAGTTGGGGGCAGCGTTGACATTTTACCATTGCCAGTGGTGAAGGAGTTCACATAGTATAAGCCCGACTTAGGAAGAGAGGTCAAGGGAGCCATGACTTTGAGAATAGAACCAGTCTGGGGAAAAGGGCCTTAGCAGAAATCTGCTTTCTTGGGGCCTGACCAAAAACCCTGTAGACGTCAGGTCAACCCCGTTCTCCACCGTTCTCTTATCCCCCCCGGCTCCCAGAAGAGGTGTCATTGACACATACTCTTTGTTGGTAAGAAAACAATAAAGAATAAAACTGCAGTGCGAGTTTTATTTGTTAATGGTATTTGTTAAGTGCTTACTATGTGCCAGGCAGGGAGGTTAAGTGATTTTTGGCCAAGGTCTTCCTATAGATCAGGAATAGTGCCTTCCCAGACTGAGCCCCTTCCTTCCTCTCCCCCTCGTCCCCCTCTCCATCCCCCCATCTTACCTCCTTCCCTTCCCCACAGCACCTGTATATATGCTTGTACATATTTATTACTCTATTTATTTATTTATTTATTTATTTATTTATTTATTTTACTTGTACATATCTATTCTATTTATTTTATTTTGTTAGTATGTTTGGTTTTGTTCTCTGTCTCCCCCTTTTAGACTGTGAGCCCACTGTTGGGTAGGGACTGTCTCTATATGTTGCCAACTTGTACTTCCCAAGCGCTTAGTACAGTGCTCTGCACACAGTAAGCGCTCAATAAATACAATTGATGATGATGATGATGATGATGAATGCAGACCTCCTAATTCCCAGATCCAGGATCTTTCCACTAGGCCATGCTGCTCTTTCAGGCTGAAGTAACTGAATGACTCACTTGAAAATAAAACAATCTGTGAGGATTTGGATACTTCACTTTAACTTGCAGGTGAATCTAAAAGTACCATCTTGCCCTTTTGGTTACTGTCGATCACGCAATCGCTGGAGGAGCCTAGATGGTTTTCTAGGCTGTAAGCTCGATGTGGGCAGGGAATGTGTCTACCTTCTCTGTTATATTGTACCCTCCCAAGCGCTTAGTACAGTGCTCTACACATAGTAAGCACTCAATAAATGCCATTGATTGATTGACGGTCATATCCGGATCCATTCGAAATGCAAAATGTGATAGAGAAGTTGTCACCCCAAATTGCTGATGTTAGGTGCATTGTCTGAAGATCGGGACTCCTCAAGGTTCTGAAAGATGCAGTGGCTGGAACCCAGGTCTCAATCCATCCATCGCATTTATTCAGTGCTTACAGTGTGCAGAGCACTGTATTAAGTGTTTAAGTACAATATAACAATATAGCAGAGTTTTAGATAAACTCCCTTCCCACAATGAGTTTACAGTCTAGAGAGGAGGACAGACAATAATATAAATGAATAAATTATGGATATGTATATAAATGCCCCCATCTTACCTCCTTCCCTTCCCCACAGCGCCTGTATATATGTATATATGTTTGTACATATTTATTACTCTGTTTATTTATTTTACTTGTACATATCTATTCTATGTATTTTATTTTGTTACTATGTTTGGTTTTGTTCTCTGTCCCCCCTTTTAGACTGTGAGCCCACTGTTGGGTAGCGACTGTCTCTATATGTTGCCAACTTGTACTTCCCAAGCGCTTAGTACAGTGCTCTGCACACAGTAAGCGCTCAATAAATACGATTGATGATGATGCTGATGATGAAATGCACTGCGGCTGGGGTGGGGGGGGGAATAAAGGGAGCAAACCAGGGTGACGCAGAAGGGAGTGGAAGAAGAAAGGAGGGCTTAGTCAGGGAAGGCCTCTTGGAGGAGATGTGCCTTCACTAAGGTTTTCAAGGTAGGGAGAATATCTGTTGGATATGAAGAAGGAGGGTGTTCCAGACCAGAAGCAAGAGGTAGGCAAGCTGTCAGCAGCGAGACAAACGATACTGAGGTATAGTGACTAGGTTGACTCTGTCCCTCCCATTATTTTCTCATTAAAACAGTGATTCACCCTGTCACGTCTCCCCATAACCTGGAGGGAGCAGGTGGGGTAAGAGAGAGGGACCCAGTCTTGCTGGTCTTAAAAGAGTCACTTGTGGGCTACTGGATTTCATCACCTGAGCAGTTTTTATTTTGTGGTATTGTTAAGTGCTTACTATGTGCCAGGCGCTGTCTTAAGCTCTGGGGTAGATACATGCTAATTCATTCAATCATATTTATTGAGCGCCTACTGTGTGCAGAGTACTGTACTAAGCGCTTAGCCCATCAGGTTAGACACGGTCCCGCCCCACATGGGGCTCATAGTCTTAACCCCCATTTCACGATGAGGAAATGAGGCACAGAGAAGTGAAGTGACTTGCTCAAGATCCCACAGTAGACAAGTAATAGAGTAGGATTAGAACCCAAGTCCTTCTGACTTGCTGGCTTGTGCTCTGTCCACCAGGTCATCCTGTTTCTCTGGCAGTTATTTAGAGGGAGAACTGAGTGGGAATTTACTGCCAGCCAGGCAGATGTGCCAGTGAGGACAGGCAGACTCGCGCTTCGTGAACCACCCCAAGCGGGCTGGTGGCCGACGTTAGCGGGGACCAGTTTACTAGAATCAATAAATACGATTGATTGATTGATTGACTAGAATACCTAGGGCTCTCCAGCCAGCTGGTTGGAGAGCAAAAGTCTGAAGGGAGGGGATGGTGAGATCAGGTGAAGCAGCATGGTGTAATGGATAGAACATGGGCTTGGGAGACAGAAGGTCATGGGTTTTAATCCTGGCTCCGCCACTTTCCTTCATTCATTTGTATTGATTGAGCAAATATTTGTATTTATTGTATTTATTTTACTTGTACGTATCCATTCTATTTATTTTATTTTGTTAGTATGTTTGGTTTTGTTCTCTGTCTCCCCCTTTTAGACTGTGAGCCCACTGTTGGGTAGGGACTGTCTCTAGATGTTGCCAATTTGTACTTCCCAAGCGCTTAGTACAGTGCTCTGCACGTAGTAAGCGCTCAATAAATGCGATTGATGATGATGATGATGATTGAGCTCTTACTGTGAGCAAAGCACTGTACTAAGCTCTTTAGGAGAGTACAGTATAACAACAAACAGACACATTCCTGCCCTCAACAAGCTCACAGTCTAGCTCACACATTTGTCTGCAGTGTGACCTTGGGCAGGTCACTTCACTTCTCTGGGCCTCGGTTATCTCATCTGTAAACTGGGGATTGAGACTGTGAGTCCCATGTGGGACAGGGACTGTGTCCAAACCAATTTGCTTGTATCCACCCCAATGCTTAGTACGGTGCCTGGCACCGTTTAAGTGCTTAAACTGCCACATACCATTGTGGTGGGAGACCGACAGAAAGGGAACCTTTCTACCAATTCTATTCTTTTGGACTCTTCCAAATGCTTAGTACAGTGCTCTGTGTATAGTTAGCGCTTAACGAATACCACTGATTGAGACGAGTTGTCCAGAAATCGAACCCTATACCAGAAACACTAGACCTGCTAGCTCTCGGATGAGCCTGGGAATGGGGATGGGATGATCTCATAACAACAATAGTGGTATTGGTTAAGTAATCAATCAATTAATCGTATTTATTGAGCGCTTACTGTGTGCAGAGCACTGTCCTAAGCGCTTGGGAAGTACAAGATGGCAACATATAGAGACACTTACTGCGTGCCAGGCACTATCCTAAGCGCTAGGGTAGATACAAGATAAACAGGTTGGACACAATCCTTGGTCCCACATGGGGCTAACAGTGTAAGTAGGAGGGAGTAGGATTTAATCCCGATTGTACAGATGAGGAAAATGAGGCCCAGAGAAATTAAGTGACTTGCCCAAGGTCACACAGCGGACGGGTCCTCAGACTCCCAGCCCTGTGCTCTTTCCACTCAGTCATGCTGCTAACCTCCAAACAGCCTTCCCCAAAGTGAGAGGTTGGGTGGCCGGGATAAGGTTACTTCTGACTGGCCCCTCGGGATTGTCTCAGGCCTGACTGTTTTCCTTTTTCTTTGTTTTCCCACAGATCCGGTGGCCGCCCAGTCGCAGACCAAGTAAGTGATGCCAGTTCCCTTTGCTTTGGCTTGTGAGATGTTGCTTTTGAAAGAGAAAACCGTGGGGTTGGAGCCGAGATGAAGAAATATTTTCACTGTCTGTTGAACTGGAACCCAGGCTGGCATCTGGCTAAGGGGAGAAGTCTCTGACTTGTTGCTCAGAGTTTGGGGCAGAGAAGGGGAAGCCTCGATCAGGACATGGCCTAGCCTGGGAGTCGGAAGGATCTGGGTTCTAATCCTGGCTCCGCCTCTTGTCTGCTTTGTGACCTTGGGTAAGTCACATGACTGACTTTTAGATAGACACACTAATAGACTTTTAGACACACTTTTAGACTGTGAGCCCACTGTTGGGTAGGGACTGTCTCTATGTGTTGCCAATTTGTACTTCCCAAGCGCTTAATACAGTGCTCTGCACATAGTAAGCGCTCAATAAATACGATTGATTGATTGACATGACTTCTCTGTGCCTCAGTTACCTCACCTGTAAACTGGGGATTAAGACTGCGAGGCCCATGTGTGACAGGGTTTTTGTCCAACCCGATTACCTCGTATCTATCCTAGTCCTTAGACTAGTGCTTGACGCATCATCATCATCAATCGTATTTATTGAGCGCTTACTGTGTGCAGAGCACTGTACTAAGCGCTTGGGAAGTACAAATTGGCAACATATGGAGACAGTCCCTACCCAACAGTGGGCTCACAGTCTAAAAGTGAGCACACGTAGTAAAGGCTTAACGAATGTCATCATTATTATTATTAGGACTTGGTTTGGAAGGCCCCATTCCCACCCTCCAGCCCCCATAGCTGCCAGGTGGCCAGAGGGGCAGTGGGTAGTAATGGGCGGACGGGACCCCAGGTGACTGGAGAAAAAAAGCCTCACCATTTCCAACTCCTCTTTTAGCTGGCTGCAAAGTGAGGATGCAAACTCTCTGGTCATGAATTAGCTGGCGAGATCCACTCTGATTCTTTTCATTTTTGTTCTCAAATTTCTGGGCAGTTCAGTCACTGGCAGTGGTAACTGAGTACCTGCTGTGGCAGGTGGACGCGGTTGGAAAGAAACGTTGTTTCTCATATGTATACATCTATAAATTATATATTTTACAACATTGATATTAACGTCTGTCTCCCCCTCTAGACTGTAAGTTTGTTATGGGCAGGGAACGTGTCTAACAACTCTGTTGTAATGTACTCTCCCAAGCTCTGCACAGAGTAAGCATTCAATAAATACCATTGATTGACTGGATTAAACCAAAACTTATTCTTTAGGAAAGAGAGAAAGAAGTGGATCAAGTCAAACTGTCTTTGCCATAGGGGCTGAATGGGGCACAGCTCACAAAGGTCCAGATTGGATGTGGCCTTTCTTGGCACTGTGAGAGATCAGAGAGGTGCCCTTCTTTTTCCGACTCAGAGCAGCTGTGAACAGGATTAAGTTGAGACCTTGGCAGAGACGATACCCAATCATTCAGTGGTTGTTATGCTGTCCAACCTGGCCAGCTAGTCAGAGAATCCGTGAGCTGAATTTGCGGCTTAGTGGAAAGAGCACGGGCCTGGGAACCAAAAGGCCTGGGTTCCAACCCTGGATCCTCCACTTGTCTGCTGGGTGACCTTGGGCAAGTCACCTAACTTCTCTGTACCTCGGTTTCCTCAACTGTAAAATGAGGATTCAGTACCTATTCCCCCTCTAGCTTAGACTGTGAGCTCCCTGTGGGGCAGGGACTATGCCCCATCAGTTAAACTTGTATCTATCCCAGGCCTAAGAACTGTTCTTGATCATCATCATCATCATCAATTGTATTTATTGAGCGCTTACTGTGTGCAGAGCACTGTACTAAGCGCTTGGGAAGTACAAGTTGGCAACATATAGAGACAATCCCTACCCAACAGTGGGCTCACAGTCTAAAAGTCTTGATACATAATAAACACTTAACAGTGGTCTAGTGGATAGAGCACAGCCTTGGAGTCAGAAGGACCTGGGTTTTTATTTATTTATTTATTTATTTATTTATTTTACTTGTACATTTCTATCCTATTTATTTTATTTTGTTGGTATGTTTGGTTCTGTTCTCTGTCTCCCCCTTTTAGACTGTGAGCCCACTGTTGGGTAGGGACTGTCTCTATGTGTTGCCAATCTGTACTTCCCAAGCGCTTAGTACAGTGCTCTGCACATAGTAAGCGCTCAATAAATACGATTGATTGATTGATTGATTGGTTTAAATCCCAGCTCTGTCAATTTCTTGCTGTGTGACCTTGTGCAAGTCACTTTACTTCTCAAGGCCTTAGTTACCTCATCTGTAAAATGGAGATTAAGACTGTGAGCCCCATGTGGGACAGGGGCCGTGTCCAACCTGATTAGCTTGTATCTCCCCCAGCGCTTAGTACAGTGCCTGGTATATGGTAAGCGCTTAAGGGATACCATAAAGCAAAACAAAACATGAAAATAAATGTTGTCAGAGACCACGAGATATCACTCGGGCTTCTTCTGCCTCAGGGCTGGTGTGGTTATCTTGGTTTTCAGAATTCCAGGGCAGAAGCTAGGGAGATGTTAATAATAATAATGGCATTTATTAAGCGCTTACTGTGTGCAAAGCACTGTTCTAAGCGCTGGGGAGGTTACAAGGGGATCAGGTTGTCCCACAGGGGGCTCACAGTCTTAATCCCCATTTTACAGATGAGGTAACTGAGGCACAGAGAAGTTAAGTGAGTTGCCCAAAGTCACACAGCTGACAAGTGGCGGAGTCGGGATTCAAACCGATGACCTCTGACTCCAAAGCCCGGGCTCTTTCCACTGAGCCACGGTTAGAAGTTACATGTGGAGGAAAGAGTTTAAAGGGTAGAGAGGAGACTCCCCAATATGTGAGTGACCCTCTCTAAATCCCAACAGACAAATGCCATCATCATTATTATCATTATTATTATTATTATTGGTAAGGCCCAGACTCTTTCTCTAGAACTCTCCAAGGTTAGGGTGAATGTGGCATTGGATTACTGCTACTCTGTTGCTACCTGTAATTTATTGTAGTGTCTGCCTCCCCTGCTTCAGTGAAAGCTCTTTGAGGGCAGGGATCGATTCCACCAAAAATATTGTATCTCCCAAGCGCTTAGGACAATGCTCTGTGCAGAATAAGTGTTCAGTAAATATTAGTCATGGAATGGGGCAGCTGTTTGTGGCCTACAGGATAGAGCACGGACCTAGGAATCGGAAGGACCAGGGTTCTAACCCCAGCTCTGCCCCTTGTCTGCTGTGTGGCCTTGGGCAACTCACTTCACTTCTCTGTGCCTCAGTTACCTCCTCTGTAAAATGGGGATTAAAACAGTGAGCCTCATGGACAGGGACTGCGTCCATCCTGATTAGCACATAGTAAGCAATTAACAATACCATAAGTATTATTATTGTTATATATAATAATAATAACATAACATATTAATATATTATCATTAATAATAATAATAAAAGGGAAAGTTCTTTGATGGAAGAGTGCTGATCTGGGATTCCGATTAGATCCTTTGGATTCTAATGCCTGCTTCACTCCTGATTCACTGTGTGACCCCGGGCAAGCCTCTTAGCTTCTCTGGGCTTCGGTTTCCCCATCTGGAAAATGAAAACAGAAATCGTCCCCTTTTCACAGGGGAATATTGTGTGGATGAAAGGTTCACTTAGCACCTCATTTATGGCCTGGGAAGATAAAACAAGTTGTAGCTTTTGGTCTTCCATGGACATGTCGCTCTGCCACATGGTACTGTGTTATCTTGAACAAGTCACTTAGCTTCTGTGCCTCAATTTCCTCATCTCTAAAATGGGGCGGTCAGTCATATTTATTGAGCACTTTGTGCAGAGCACTATACTAGGGGCTTGGGAGAGTACAATATAACAGAGCTGGTAGGCATGTTCCCTGCCCATGAGTTTACAGTTTAGGATTAAATCCTACTCCCTCCCACTCAGACTGTGAGCCCCATGTGGGACGGGGATGTGTACTTGTATCCAGTACAGTGCTGGGAACATAGTAAGCACTTAACAAGTACTATTGTTATGATTAATGAGAGCATAAATCTCTCTTAGTAGTGCCAGTTGTCTGAAGGGACTGTCTTCTCCATCACCTTGCAGGACGAGAGGGGAGAAGGGGAGCAGGAGGGTAAAGGTGGGGCCGGCCCCAAAGTCCTCCCTCCTTCCCCCGGGTCTCAAGCCCCATGCTCTCCAGATCATCATCATCATCAATCGTATTTATTGAGCGCTTACTATGTGCAGAGCACTGTACTAAGCGCTTGGGAAGTACAAATTGGCAACATATAGAGACGGTCCCTACCCAACAGTGGGCTCACAGTCTAAAAGGTGGGCTCACGGTCTAAAAGATGTGATGGTCACATCTGTGTGTGTGATGGTCACACGGATGGCCACTCCTCTGGCATCGTCTGGCCTCTGGAATGTGCTCGGACCAGATGACTTCGGCTCCTGGCCCGGAGCCCGGGAGGGAATTCTAGGCCCAAGAGGGGAGGGACTGACAGACGGTCAGGGGGAGGCCAGCCGTGCTCCCCTTCCTAATCTTGCCTGGTTTTCTCTTCACGAAATAAAAACCCAACTGCGCAGTTGGGCCCAGTACGAAGATCTGTCTGGGGAGAGGGAGGTCCCCAGCCCTGCTGGACTTTCATCTCCCCTTGGCTACCGGGAAGAGGCACACAAGGGTGGGAGCTTGCTGGGGTTGATTCTGTGATGGGCTGGGCAGAGCGGCGTGGCCGCCGCTGGCTCCGGCCTGCTGCTCTCCCTGCCCCCTCGTCCCTGTGTGGGGCTGCAGCAGCTCGTCTGCTCAGCTTGCCCACTGGGCTTTGGCTGCTTCCCTTCCTCTGCCCTTGGCTGACTCCCTGCCTCGGCATCACGTGTCTCTCAGCTCGGGCGGCTCCGATGGCTCTGACATCACTGCTTGGTTAATGGACCCGGGTCAGGATCTGCTTGCAGCGGCTGGGAGAATCAGAAGAACCTTGTTTTTAACCTTGCGCGGTCTAGGCCTGGGTTGTCTTTCCAGTCTAATGAGAAGCAGCGTGGCTTAGTGGATACAGCATGGAAGGTCCTGGGTTCTAATCTCGACTCCGTCACTTGTCTGCTCTGTGACCTTGGGCAAGTCACTTAACCTCTGTATGCCTCATCGCCTCATCTGTAAATTGAGGGTTAAGTTTGAGGCCCATGTGGGACAGGGACTGTGTCTAATCTGCTTAACTTGTATCTACCCTAGTGCTTAGGACACTGCTTGGCACATTGTAAGTGCTTAACAAGTACAATAATAATATATTAATAATTATTATCTCTCTTCAATCAATGACAATTACTGAGCTCCTACTGTGTGCAGAGTACTGTACTAAAAGCTTGGGCCAGTACAATACAACAGAGTTGGTAGGTATGCTCCCTGCCCCCAAAGAACTTACAGTCTAGAGGGGGAGACAGACATCAATATAAAGAAATAAATTACAGAGATGTGCGCAACTGCTGTGGGACCGAGGGTGGGACAAATACAGGGCACAAATCCAAGTGCAAGTACTGTTGATGTTTTTCATCAGTGATGATCCCCTTTTATTGAACATTTTGCATCCAAAT
Organism: Tachyglossus aculeatus; assembly: GCF_015852505.1. Classification (NCBI taxonomy): domain Eukaryota; kingdom Metazoa; phylum Chordata; class Mammalia; order Monotremata; family Tachyglossidae; genus Tachyglossus; species Tachyglossus aculeatus. Next base: position 55,780,656 of record NC_052070.1, read on the forward strand.
GGCCACCATGCTGGCCCAGGCACTGGTCATGTTTCAGCTTAACTGCAGAACCAGCCTCCTCACTGACCTCCCTGCTTCCAATCTTTCTCAACTCCCTACTTCCCGCTGCTACCTGGATCAGTTTTCTAACATGTCATTCTCCATTCATCTCCCCACTCCTCCCAGTCCCCCAACTGTTACCAATTCCACACTGCAGGAAGCAGAAACTCTAGACCATTGACTTTAAGGACTGCCATCAGCTCTCCCTCTCTCTCTCCTCCTTAGTCACTCTCTACTCTGATTACCTCCCGGCTCACACTCTTCATTCTTCTCAAAATAACCATCTTACTGTGCCTTGCTGCTCCCATTCTCTCTCCCTCCACCAACGTCTTGCTCGTCCTCTTCCGCATCATATCTGGAAAACCACTGCTCTCCCCTTCTTTAAATTCCTTTTCAAATCATATCTCCTCTGGGAGGCCTTCCCTGATTATTCCCTAGTCTCCTCACCTTATATCCCTCCTCTGTCACTTGTAGTCCACCTAGGCACTTAAATTCCTTACAATTTAGGGCACTCAATCATCTTGCCCCTCATAACTCACCTCGCTACTCTTCTACTACAACCCAGCCCACACACTTAGCTCCTTTAATGTGACCCTTCTCTTGCCTTGCTTTATGCTTACATTAGGGGAAGCAGCGTGGCTCAGTGGAAAGAGTCCATGCTCTGGAGTCAGAGGTCATCGGTTCAAATCCCGGCTCTGCCACTTGTCAGCTGTGTGACTTTGGGTAAGTCAGTTCACTTCTCTGGGCCTCAGTTACCTCATCTGTAAAATGAGGATTAAGACTGTGAGCCCCATGTGGGACAACCTGATCACTTTGTAAACTCCCCAGTGCTTAGAACAGTGCTTTGCACATAGTAAGTGCTTAATAAATGCTATTATTATTATTATTATTATTATTATTATTCTGTCAAGTCATACATACTGTACCTCAATCTCGTCCATCCCGCCACCGACCTCTCGCCCACATCCTGCCCTCTGGCCTGGAAGACCCTCCCTCTTCATAGTCTATAGACAGTTACTCTCCATGCCTTCAAAGCTTTATTGAAGGCACGTCTCCTCCAGGAGGCCTTCCCTGACTAAGCACCTCCTTTCCTCTTCTCCATCTCCCTTCTACCTCACCCTGACTTGCTCTCTTTATTCATCCTTCCTTCCAGCCCCTCAGCACTGAAGTACATATCTGTAATTTTATTTATCTCTATTAATATGTCTCCCCCTCTAGACTGTAAGCTTATTTCCAAGTGTTTAGTACAGTGCTCTACACATAATAAGCACTCAAAAAATACGATTGACCAACTGACAACCCTTCAGAGCATTTGCACACGTATCTTAGATACTTTATTCCTCCTATCTATAATTAATTAATTAATTAATTAAATTATATTTATTGAGCACTTACTGTGTTCAGAGCTCTGTACTAAGTGCAGACAATTTCCCTGCCCACAATGAGCTTAGTATCCCCTTCACTCATTTTACTATAGCTTCTCAAGAGCAGTAATCATGCTTACTATTTCTGTTGCCCTCTCCCAACCCCTTAGTACAGTGCTCTGCACACAGTAGGTACCCAATAAATCCTATTGATTGATTGAATGATAGACTTTTATTAAAAGCCAGGTTGGTTGATTAGGGCACCAAGGGCTGGGTTGCTGCCTGGGGCTAGCCTGGGGGCAGGAGCTTTGAATGAGAGTTCATGGATCTATTGAAAAGCAGTAGATAGAGCACAGGCCTGAGAATCAGAAGGACCTGGGTTCTAATTCCGGCTCTGCCACTTCTCTGCTGTGTGACCTTGGGGAAGGCATTCATTTCTCTGTCCCTCAGTTACCTCATCTGTAAAATGGCAATTAAGACTGTGAGCCCCACGTGGGACATGGACTGTGTCCAACCTGATTAACTTGTATCTACCCCAGTGTTTAGTACAGTGCCAGGCACAGAGTAAGTATAATAACAAATACCATTACAAGGGGAGTGGGGGGACTCTATTATATTCTCCCCAAGCATTTAGTACAGAGGAAGTACTCAGTAAATACCATTGATTGATTGCATTGCCATCAACATGGGCTAGCAGAAGGAATTTCTTGGCACCCAAGATGGCAAGTGGTGGGATGTGTTTGTAGTATTTATTACTCTATTTATTTATTTTATTTGTACATATTTATTCTATTTATTTTATTTTGTTAATATGTTTTGTTTTGCTGTCTGTCTCCCCCTTCTAGACTGTGAGCCCCCTGTTGGGTAGGGACCGTCTCTATATGTTGCCAACTTGTACTTCCCAAGCGCTTAGTACTGTGCTCTGCACACAGTAAGCACTCAATAAATACGATTGAATGAGTGAATGGGTTTTTTTCATCCTATACTGTGGCAAGGAGTACCATGAGGAAAATGCTTAGTGACCAAGGGAGAGAAGGGGTCAAGGGCTGGCTTTGCTGGAACAAAAACAAGAATAATCTTAGAGCTGAGCTTTCTTCTTCCCTGCTTAGCCTCAGAGAATTGTTCCCTGACAAAAAATGGCTCCCCCTACAATCAATCAATCAATCAATCGTATTTATTGAGCGCTTACTATGTGCAGAGCACTGTACTAAGCGCTTGGGAAGTACAAATTGGCAACATAATTCCCTACAGAGAATGATTCCCCTCAGGGAAGGATTCCCCCAGAAAACCTTTTTCCTCAGAGAAAGGCCCCTTCAGAGAACTGTTCCCCTCAAAGAACAATTCCCCCCAGAGAATGTTTTCCCTTAAGAGAAGCAGCGTGGCCTAGTGTCAAGAGCACGGGTTCTAATCCCGGCTCCGCCACTTGTCTGCTATGTGACCTTGGTCAAGTCACTTCACTTCTCTGGGCCTCAGTTACCTCATCTGTAAAATAGGGATTAAGACTGGGAGCCCCATGTGGGACATTCCCCCGGGCCTGGAATGCCCTCCGTCTGCCCATCCGCCAAGCTAGCTCTCTTCCTCCCTTCAAGGCCCTACTGAGAGCTCACCTCCTCCAGGAGGCCTTCCCAGACTGAGCCCCTTCCTTCCTCTCCCCCTCGTCCCCCTCTCCATCCCCCCATCTTACCTCCTTCCCTTCCCCACAGCACCTGTATATATGTATATATGTTTGTACATATTTATTACTCTATTTTACTTGTACACATCTATTCTATTTATTTTATTTTGTTTGTTTGGTTTTGTTCTCTGTCTCCCCCTTTTAGACTGTGAGCCCACTGTTGGGTAGGGACTGTCTCTATATGTTGCCAATTTGTACTTCCCAAGTGCTTACTTAGTACAGTGCTCTGCACATAGTAAGCGCTCAATAAATACGATTGATGATGACAACCTGATTACTTTGTAGCTACCCCCAGTGCTTAGAACAGTGCTTGGCACATAGTAAGTGTTTAACAAATATCATAACGATTAGTATTATTATTAGTTCCCTTCAGAGAACGGTTCCCCTCAGAGAGAGGTTCCTCCCAGAAAACGATTCCCCTCAGAGAATGGTACCCCTCAAAGAATGGTTCTCCCCAGAGGACGATCCTTCTCAAAGAGCAGTCCCGCCCGAAGAACGGTGTCCCCACCAGAGAACAGTTCCCCTATGAGACAGATTCCTCCCTGAGAATGGTCTCCCTCAGAGAATGGTTCCCTCCAGAGAATGGTACCCCTTTGGAGATCAGTCCCCCTCTTCAGAGAACAGTTCCCCTCAGAAAACAGTCTCCCCGGAGAATGGTCCCCTTCAATAATAATACTAATAATTGTGCTATTTGTTAAACACTTATGGTGTGTCAAGCACTGTTCTAAGTAGATACAAGGTAATCAGGTGGGACACAGTCTCTTTCCCATATGGGAATCACAGTCTTAATCCCCATTGTACAGATGAAGTAACTAAGGCCCAGAGAAGTGAAGTGATTTGCCCAAGGTCACATAGCAGACAAGTGGTGGAGCTGGGATTAGAACCCATGACCTTCTGACACCCTGACCTGTGCTTAATAATAATAATAATAGCATTTATTAAGCGCTTGCTATGTGCAAAGCACTGTTCTAAGCGCTGGGCCATGCTACGCCATGCGACTCCACACTATGCCATTAGTTTTCCCAGTGGAGAACATTTCCCTTCAAAAACGGTTCCCCTCTGGAGAGACACTTCCAGCAGGATCTACTGATGGCTCCAGTTTTGTCTCGTTCCCTCTCTCCCTAATCAAGGGGCCCTTATTGTGGTTTTTGATGGTGAGTTTGTAGACTGCGGCATCAAGGACCCATTGTGTGGGGTGACGTTTATTTGGATAAGGAGTTTGCCTGTTGGGAAACAGAGATGTGGAGTTCAGTCTTCTGAGACTCCCCTGGGAACATGGTATCCAGATTCTTTCCCTGGAATTCCACCCAGACCACATACCGTGAAGCAAACACAGGTGGGATTTTTGTATCTACTTCATGTAAATACCAGATTTTTCACAGATTGGTGCCGGGATGGGGGCCAGGATTTCTGCTCTTCTACTCATGGCTCCGGAGCCTGTGATCTATTATATTTGAGTCTCACTTTCACTATCTCTAAAATGGGTTGTTTGGTTCCTAACCCTGCCTTCTCTCATAGGGATGTGGTGAAGGTGGAAGGAGGAAAGAGTTTTCTGTAATTCATTTCAGTGTCTGTCTCCCCTGCTAGACTCCAAGATGCTACTAATGCTATTGTCTTCTCCCAAGGACTCAGTGCAGTGGTCTGTACCCAATAGATGTTCAAAAAATACCATTGACAAATGGATTGGAAAGGGTTTTGAGTTTTTCTGAGGATAGTCATGAGGGAGAGAAGGGTGGGGTGTCGACAGTAAGCGCTCAATAAATATGATTGAAAGAATGAATGAATATGTGCCAAGAGCCCCCTTTTTTCTCTCCCCCTCCCCATCCCCCCTCCTTACCTCCTTCCCCTCCCCACAGCACCTGTATATATGTATAGATGTTTGTATCACTCTATTTATTTATTTTATTTGTACATATTCTATTTATTTTATGTGGTTAGTATGTTTTGTTTTGTTGTCTGTCTCCCCCTTCTGGACTGTGAGCCCGCTGTTGGGTAGGGACCATCTCTATCTGTTGCCAACTTGGACTTCCCAAGCGCTTAGTACAGTGCTGTGCACACAGTAAGCGCTCAATAAGTATGATTGATTGATTGACTCATTCCTTTGTCCAAGCTTCCGTGCTGGAAAGCGGTATGGCTGAGTTGAAAGAGCATGGGCCCAGAAGTCAGAGGACCTGGGTTCTAATTCCAGCTCCACCATGTATCTGCTGTGTGACCTTGGGCAAGTCACATAACTTCTCCGTGCCTCAGTTTCCTCATCTGCAGAATGGGGATTAAATCCTGCAACCTCCTACTTAGATTGTGAGCCCCGTGGGGAATAGGGGCTGTGCCCAACTTGATAAACTTGTAACTTCACCAGTACTTAGAACAGTGCTTGACACATAATAAGCCCTTGATAAATACTGCAATTAATAGTTATGGAAGCTTCCAGTGGAGGGTAGGCAGCATAACAATGCTGAGGGTGTGTTGAGGGTGGAATTACTTGCTCTACTTCTCCTCCAACCTAATAATAACGGTGGTGTTTGTTAATTGCTTACATTGCACCGGCCCCTGGGGTAGAAGTGTTGGGGTTGAAACAAAATAATCAGGTCCGACACGATCCGTGACCCACTTGGGGCTCCCAGTCGATAAGGGGTAGGGAGAACAGGTACTGAATTCCCATTTGACGAAGGAGGGAACTGAGGCCCAGAAAAGCTAAATGACTGCCCAGGGTGACCTAGCAGGCAAGTGAGAAGCAGCTTGGCCTAATGGAAAGAGCACGGGCTTGGGAGCCAGAGGACCTGGGTTCTAATCCTGGCTCCACCACCTGTCTGCTGTGTGACCCTGGGCAAGTCACTTAACTTCTCTGTGCTGCAGTTATCTCATCTGTAAAATGGGGATGAAGACTGTGAGCCCCATGTAGGATGGGGACTGTGTCCAACATGATTAACTTGTATCTAACCCAGCACTTAGTACAGTGCCTGGCACATAGTAAGGGCTTAACAAATACCAGTAAAGAAAAAAAAAAAATGGTGTAAGATTAGAACCCAGGGCTTCTTACTCCCAGGCCCATAATAATATTAATAATGTAGTATTTAAGTGCTTATTATGTGCCAAGCACTGTTCTAAGCACTGGGGTAGATACAAAGTAATCAGGTTGTCCCACGTGGGGCTCATTCATTCATTCATTCAATCATATTTATTGAGTGCTTACTGTGTGCAGAGCACTGTACTAAACGCTTGGGAAGTACAAGTCGGCAACATATAGAGACGGTCCCTACCCAACAACAGGCTCACCGTCTAGAAGGGGGAGACAGACAACAAAACAAAACACGTAGACAGGTGTCAAAATCATCAGAACAAATAGAATTATAGCTATAGGCACATCATTAACAAAATAAATGGAATAGTAAATACATACAAGTAAAATAAATAAATCATACAAATATATACAAATGCTGTGGGGAGGGGAAGGAGGAAGGACTGAGGGACGGTTGGGGAGGAGGAGAGGAAAAAGGGGGCTCAGTCTGGGCTCACATTCTTAATCCCCATTTTACAGACGAGGTAACCGGAGCACAGAGAAGTAAAGTGGATTGCCCAAGGTCAGACAGCAGACAGGTGGTGGAGCCGGGTTTAGAACCAACATCCTTTGATTCCCAGGTCCGGGCTTTTGCCACCATGCCGCACTGCTCATGCTCCCCAATAAAACCTCCCATGCCATCCAGAAGTGGAAGTAGTGCATCCTCAAATCTACCCTTGGGATGGGGAGTCGGGGCGAGGAGGAGAGCTGCCGCTGCTAACATTCAGTATCTGGTGCAAACCGTTTTGTACCTGAGCCTGGTGATGGGTACCAGCCTGGAGAGGGGAGCAGGGACTTCGAGGGGGATGGAGGAGAGCGGAAGGCATAAACTGCTGCTCCTGATGAGGTAGGCTGTAACAGTTCTTGGCACATAGTAAGCGCTTAACCAATACCATTATTATCATCATCATCATCAATCGTATTTATTGAGTGCTTACTATGTGCAGAGCACTGTACTAAGCGCTTGGGAAGTACAAATTGGCAACATACAGAGACAGTCCCTACCCAACAGTGGGCTCACAGTCTAAAAGATAAAGATAATTCTTATCATTATCATTATTAAAACCGCCTCGCACGCACACTCCTATTTATCTCTGTGGGCTTTGATCCTGCAGCCTGTGGTGTGAGCAGTTTGAGGGCTGGGGTTGGGTCTGGGTTTGAGGGCTGTCTGGCAGCCAAATTGAGAAGCGACGTGGAAAGGGCACGGACTTGGGAGTCAGAGATTGTGTGTTCTCATTCCCACTCCGCCACTTGTCAGCTGTGTGACTTTGGGCAAGTCACTTACCTTCTCTGTGCCTTGGTTTCCTCATCTGTAAAATGGGGATTGAATCTGTGAGCCCCCTGTGGGACAACCTGATCACTTTGTAATCTCCACAGCGCTTAGAACAGTGCTTTGCACATAGTAAGCACTTAATAAATGCCATTATTATTATCATTATTTAAAAGAACAAGCACATTTTGAATTAAATGTGATCTGAATTTCTGTTAAAGAACAATAGGTCATCTAATCAGTTGCCAGAATGGGTATGGAGCAGCTAAGACCTTCATAGCCACATCTCCCTCAACTTGTACTTCCCAAGCGCTTAGTACAGTGCTCTGCACACAGTAAGCGCTCAATAAATACGATTGATTGATTGATTGATCTCCCTCAGGCCCACAGCATTTATGTCCGAATCCATAATTTATTTTAATGTCTGTCTCGTCCTCTAGATTTTAAGCTCCTTGTGGGCAGGGAATATGTCGACCAACTCTATTTTGTACTCTCCCAAGCACACTTAGTACATCTGCATGCAGCACTTAGGATATATACCATTGATTAATTAATTGATTGAGCCAACTGCTGCTTTTCTTACTGAAATATTCACAGGAGTCTGAACTTTAGTTAGTTGGTCAGTCCATTGCTTTCTCTTGCCAGTGGCTTCTGCTTTCCCTCCAGTGGGCTATGACTTTTCCAGGGATAGGAGAGCCTCCAAACTCAGCTATTTAAAGAGCTTGTTGGTGGGCCCAGGTGAAATAGGGTGGCCTAGTAGATAGAGCAAGGTCCTGGGCGTCAGAAGGACCTGGGTTCTAATCCTGCCTCTGCCACTTGTCTGCATTGTGTGACCTTGGACAAGTCACTTAACTTCTCCGTGCCTCAGTTACCTCATCTGTAAAATGGGGATTAAGACCGTCAACCCCATATGGGACATGGACTCCGTCCAACCTGATTAGCTTGCATCTACAGCTCTTAATATAGTGCCTGTCACACAGTAAGTACTTAAAAAGTGTTATTACAAAAATAAATCAAACCCAAACAAAAAAAAGGGTCTGGAGGCTTCAGAGCCATGTAAATGGGGCTGAGCAGATAGCAAGAACAAGCAGACAGGACGTGGAAATCAGGAAACCCCCATGACCCCGGGTAATGTTCTCTCAGGTGGCCATGTAGCTGACAGGCCTGAGAGTTTAGTTCCCCCAGATTTTGTGCCCGGGAGGGAACGGGGAGGAATGTGTCAGGCCTACATTTTCTGTGGAATCATCAGGTGTCCTCGGCAAAGTCCTTTCGCCTTTCTCTGCCTCTGTCTCCCCCTTGGTAAAATGGCCATGTTCTCTTCCCCACTTTGGGAGTGCAAGATTGAGAGAGGTCATTAGACCCGGCTTTCTGAACATGCGAAGGGGCTGGAGACCTGAAATAGAAATAGGGCTGGCCCGTTCCATATAATAATAATGATAATGATAACAGTGGCATTTGTTATGTTCTTACTATGTGCCAGGAACCATCCTAAGCGCTGGGGTAGATACAAGATAATTAGGTTGGAAACAGTCCATGTCTCACTTTGGGCTCAATCTTAATTCCCATTTTACTGATAAGGAAACTGAGGTACAGAGAAGTGAAATGACTTGCCCAAGGTTACCCACCTGAGATTAGAACCCAAGTCCTGACTCCCATGCTCTTTCCACTGGGCCACACTGTTTCCAACTCCCTCTGGTCACCATGGATTTTGTCCTGGGCTTCCAGCTGGTCACCTTGATTTGGTTCCCCAACAGCCTCCGGACTGTGTTTATTTCCCGCCTTCTCACTCTACTCTCTCCACCTCTTTATTTTTATTTCTTCAACATAATGGTTTTGCATCACTATTACCGGCCCCTTGAGCCTGCTGCTTCCTGACCTGTCAGAGCTTGAGCCCAGGGCCATTGGCATCGACTTTTACGTAGGCTGTAGTCAATTGTAGATCAAACAATCAATCTATGGTATTTACTGAGTGCTAACTGTATGCAGAACACTGTACTAAGCGCTTGGGAGAGGACAGTACAACAGAATTGGCAGACGTGATCCCTGCTCGTAACGAGCAGCGTGTTGGCCTCTCTGAGCAGGCATCTGCAGTCAGTCTGGATGCAGGCCACGGGGCAGATGGGCAGCGGGTCAGCCGGATGCCCTCATCATAACCAGAGGCAGGGAAGCCAACTGTCAGGTGGGCTGGCACAGGCTCAGGGCCAGAAAGAAGTCAGGCCACATCTAAATAAAATCAGGCGGCGGGCCGTTCAGCATTGCAGTCTAAATGGAAGAGAGACCTCTTGCAGGCTTGGCATTCACTGCCAGGGGTTGTCACAGGGCGCTGCTTAAGTGGGGGGAAGCCTGGGGAGCCACCATTTTGCTTGAGCGATATCTTAAGCCGGGAGCACTCGTGGAGATTAAAGGATGCACGAGGCCCCTCAATCACTAGGCAGAAGGAGAGACTGCCCTGAGCTGTCCATAACCTCAAAGGTACTTGTTGAGCGCTTGCTATGTGCCAAGCACTGTACTAAGCCCTGGGGTAGATGCAAGTTAATCAGGCTGAGTACCACATGGGGCTCCCAGTCTAAGTAGGAGGGAGGACAGACACTGAATCCCTATTTTACAGATAAGGCAACGAGGCCCAGAAAAGTGAAGTGACTTGCCCACGGTCACACAGCAGGCCCGCTGTTGGGTAGGGACCGTCTCTATATGTTGCCAACTTGTACTTCCCAAGCGCTTAGTACAGTGCTCTGCACACAGTAAGTGCTCAATAAATATGATTGAATAAATGAATGAAGTGATGGAGCTGGGATTAGAACCCAGGTCCGCTGGTTTCCAAGTCTGTATTCTTTCCATCAGGCCACGCTACTTCCTGATAGCATTCTCATTCTCATCCTCTTCTCTCTCCCCCTTCCCTAATCCCAGCCATATTGGGGAGGGGAACCCAGGGATAGGGACACTTGATCCCCCAAGAAGGGTGTGAGGGGACGAGTTTTGGCCCTGAGTTTGTAAGGATCCTAACCAGCCTCGGTGGTCAGAGATTTGCTATTTGCCCAGACTATGAGGATCCCAGTGTCCCCACAAAAGTGTTTCCTGAGGATCCCTGGGAGGCTGGTTGATGGAGACCTTTGTTCAGAGGCCCGGCCAGGTTGGGTGACTTGGAAGGGGTGAGCTCTGTGGGAGGAGCTTTCCCTCAATCGGAAGATTGAACTGCACGGATCGGCTGGGAAATTGTTCCCCTCTGGGTTGGTAGAAAAATCCAGAGATACAAAGCAGCACTTCATAATGGTAGACTCAGGAGGTTAATTGGGGAGCGGCTAACTGTTGGCTGACGTGCTGCATGTTTTCTTCTTGGATTGTTGGAGGTCTATTCAGGGCGAACAGGTGGTTATAGCATCCCTGGTGCTCGGCAGCATATTTTTTCTTTCTCATATTCCCTCGTAATAATAATAATGATAATAATAACAATAATAATGGTATTTGTTAAGCGCTTACTACGTGCCAGTAACTGTACCAAGGGCTAGGGTAGAATCAAGCAAATCACGTAGGACACAGTCCCTGTCCCACATGGGGCTCACATCCATTCTCTTATCTCTGTTCTTTGTTACCCCTCCCTGTTTTATGCCCCATCCTTCCTCCCAGGTGCCGCACATCTTTTTATTTTAATGGTATTTATTAAGCACTTACTATGTGCCAGGCACTGTACTAAGTGCTGGGATAGATAGCTACAAGCTAATCGGTTTGACGTGACTAGGCTGCCTCCCTGTGAACTAATGGAGCCAATATGCTAACGTCTTGGTAACGAGAAGCAAGGGTCTCTTGCCTCTGTGGGCAGTGTTTGTGACTGACTGTCAAATGTTAATAAAGTACTTGGTGCTGGAGTTTTATACTTTGTGAATTGGGTCAAATGGACATGGTCCCTGACGTCTTAAGCGTTTACAATCTATAGGTGACAGCTGAGACAATTGTTAGCCCACATAATCAGGGAAATCATCTATTCGGAGGAAGAAAGAGTGACATAAATAAACTCCAGCATGCATATGCCTCTGGGACCCAGAGCTTGTAATGTAATTATTTGATTCTTTAATCTTTCCCCTTCTCTGACCTGGCTTAGATGTCACTCAGTCAATCAATCAGTGGTGTTTTATGAGTGCTTACCGTGTGCAGAGCACTGTGCTAAGTGCTTGGGAGAGGACAATACAACTGAATTGGTAGACGTCTCATCATCTTCCTTTGCTTAGTATTTTTACCTTGTGGCTTCGATGCTCTGAGTAATGGTGCCGTCTTGGAAAGTCTTTCCAGTGTTTAGTTGGGTGGCCCCAAAGAAGCATTGTGTTCTAGTGGAAGGAGCACGAGCCCAAGAGTCAAAGGACCTGGGTTCTAATTTTGAATTTGCCACTTCCTGCTGCGTGACCTTGGGCAAATCACTTAACTTAATCTCTGCCTCAGTTTCCTTATTCGTAAAATAGGGATTAAATGCCTGATAATGATAATAATATCAATTAATGGTATTCATTGAGTGCTTACTATGTGTAGAGCACTGTACTAAGCATTTGGGAGAGTGCAATACAGCAGAACTAGCAAACACATTCCATAACAAGCATAATACTTCTACTACTACTACTACTAATATTTTTTTAAAACACTTCATGCCAAATACTGTACTAAGGCTTGGGTAGATACAATACAATCAGGTCAGATCCAGCACAGTCTGAAAAGGAGGAGGAACAGGTATTAAATCCTCATTTGACAGATGAGGAGATTGAGGCATGGAAAAGTTTAGTGATTTGACTCAGGATCATCTGTCGTTTGCCAGAGCCGGAATTAGAACCCAAGTCCTCTGCCTCCCAAGCCATCATAATCACTTCACTCACCACAAAACCTGGAGTCCCGTGACAGAGTAGCCAATGTATGCAGCCCTCGGTCACTAAAATCATTACTGAGCCCTCCTGGGGTTCCACCTACCCCCGCCACTTATATATTCCTGACTCTGCATGACCTCAGAGGGCCAGTTATTATCTCTATGGCAACAGGAAACTGAGGACTCCTACTTCCCCAGACATTGGGTGGGGTTAACTGCAGAATCCGTGAAGGGCCTCAACACCCTGCCAGAGTTTGTCAAGTGTAAAATGCTGGCCTGGTCCTATTCCTAGTAGATTAAGCAGACTCCATCTGCCTTCTGAGAGCTTTCAACCTAATGGCAGCCCCTGAATAGATGCTACTGTAAAAATCTAGATAGGAGGTCCGGAGACACAGAAGTATTGCCTGAATGCATTCATACCTAACATGATTTTTTTTTAAATGGTATTTGTTAAGCACTTACTATGTGCCAGGCACTGTTGTAAGCTCTGGGGTAGATACAAGATAATCAGGTTGGACACAGTCGACGTCCCATGTAGGGCTCACAGTCTCAATCCCCATTTTACAGATGAGGTAACCGAGGCACAGAGAAGTGAAGTGACTTGCCTAAGATCACACAGAAGACAAGGGGCAGAGCCAGGATTAGAACCCAGGTCCTTCTGACTCTCAGGCTCATGTCCTATCCACAAGGCCTTGCTGTTTCCACATATTTTGACCCTAATGTTGGGTCTCCCCTTCTAGACTGTAAGCTTGTTGTGAACAGGGAATGTGTTATATCGTTATAGTGTACTCTCCCAAGAGCTTAATACAGTGCTCCACACACAGTAAGTGCTCAATAAATACATTTGATTGTTTGCCTGAATTCTTTGTCAGTTCTTATCTTGCCAAATGAAAGACAGCAACAGGGTGGTGGCCCAAGGGATGAGATAATCTTCTAGATTATCTCTAGATTGAGATAATCTTCTAGACTGCGAGCCCGTCTTCTAGACTGTGAGCCCGTTGTTGGGTAGGGACCGTCTCTATATGTTGCCAACTTGTACCTCCCAAGCGCTTAGTACAGTGCTCTGCACACAGTAAGCACTCAATAAATACGACTGAATGAATGATGGCCTTACACCAGCTTTGGGGCACTGTCATTATCTGGGACTCGTGGCCTTTAAGGCAGGTGAGATTCTGGGAAAGTGCTTACTTGGATCGGGGAAAAATGAGCATCCCCAGCTGTCAGTTGGCCCCCTAAGTCAGCAGACTGGGCAGCTGAGATAGGGGAGGCCGCTCTCCAGCTGTGACAGAGCGGACACTTCAGGGAGTGCCCAGCGTTGGCTGGGCAGGGGAGAGGCCAGACTGGTATGTGGGGGATGGAGTGGAGAATCTGGAAGGGGGCTGAGGAGATGTGGGCTGATCAGCTGATGGTCCAAGCTGTAGCCTTCCCCCACCTCTCACCCGATGGTCCCGTTGTTTTGGGGGCTGATGGGCAACGGGGCGCACCCAGGAAGGTGTCTGGGGTCAGTACAGAAAACATGGATGGGATTTCTGCGCATCATCAATCTGCGCATCAGGCAGAAACTCCTCACCCTGGGCTTCAAGGCTCTCCATCACCTCGCCCCCTCCTACCTCACCTCCCTTCTCTCCTTCTACAGCCCAGCCCGCACCCTCCGCTCCTCCACTGCTAATCTCCTCACCGTACCTCGTTCTCGCCTGTCCTGCCATCGATCCCCGGCCCATGTCATCCCCCGGGCCTGGAATGCCCTCCCTCTGTCCATCTGCCAAGCTAGCTCTCTTCCTCCCTACTGAGAGCTCACCTCCTCCGGGAGGCCTTCCCAGACTGAGCCCCTTCCTTCTTCTCCCCCTCGTCCCCCTCTCCATCCCCCCATTTTACCTCCGTCCCTTCCCCACAGCACCTGTATATATGTATATATGTTTGTACATATTTATTACTCTATCTATTTATCTATTTACCTTGTACATATCTATTCTATTTATTTATTTTGTTAGTATGTTTGGTTTTGTTCTCTGTCTCCCCCTTTTAGACTGAGCCCACTGTTGGGTAGGGACTGTCTCTATATGTTGCCAATTTGTACTTCCCAAGCGCTTAGTACAGTGCTCTGCACACAGTAAGTGCTCAATAAATATGATTGATGATGATGATTTCGGTCCCTGAGCACTGCCTGAGCACTGCTGGGCACGTTTGAGACTTAGCCTTCACTCCGGTGAATATGTTGGGAAAACATTCTGTGAATGTTAGCTGTCCGCCAAGCTAGCTCTCTTCCTCCCTTCAAGGCCCTACTGAGAGCTCACCTCCTCCAGGAGGCCTTTCCAGACTGAGCCCCTTCCTTCCTCTCCCCCTTGTCCCCCTCTCCATCACCCCATCTTACCTCCTTCCCTTCCCCACAGCACCTGTATATATGTATATATGTTTGTACATATTTATTACCCTATTTATTTATTTATTTATCTTATACATATCTATTCTATTTATTTTATTTTGTCAGTATGTTTGGTTTTGTTCTCTGTCTCCCCCTTCTAGACTGTGAGCCCGCTGTTGGGTAGGGACTGTCTCTATGTGTTGCTGACTTGTACTTCCCAAGCGCTTAGTACAGTGCTCTGCACACAGTAAGCGCTCAATAAATATGATTGATTGATTAAAGGAAGGAGGAAGAGTTTGGGAAGGGGATTCGTGTGAAGTGAGGGGCTTTGGAGGCGGATCTGTTCCAGTTTTTCCAACGGATACTCGTATACCTCCCGGCTATGTCTGCGTCTGCTTGGCAATCAGTCAGTCGATCACATTTATTGAGTGCTTACTTTGTACAGAGCACTATATTAAGCACTATTATTAAGTGTACAGAGCACTATATTATGTATGGAGCACAGGCTTTGGAGTCAGAGGTCATGGGTTCAAGTCCTGGCTCCGCCAATTGTCAGCTGTGTGACTTTGGGCAAGTCACTTCACTTCTCTGTGCCTCAGTTACCTAATCTGTAAAATGGGGATTAAGACTGTGAGCCCCCCGTGGGACAACCTGATCACCTTGTAACCTCCCCAGTGCTTAGAACAGTGCTTTGTACATAGTAAGTGCTTAATAAATGCCATTATTATTATTATTATTAAGCACTTGGGAGAGTATAATATAACAATATAACAAAGTTGGTAGACACATTCCCTGCCAACAAGGAGCTGGCATTCTAGAAGAGGAGACAGACATTGATGTAAATAAATAAATTATTGATATGTACATAACAGCAGTAGGGCTGAGGGAGGGGTGAATAAAGGGAGCAAACCAGGGTGACACAAGAGAGGGGGAGAAGAGGAAATGAGCCTTTAGCCACACAAGCTAAGTACTTAATAAATAGCAATGATTGATTGAATTTAGCATTGTACATCAATCAATCATTTGCATTTATTTAGCACTCACTGTGTGCAAAGAGCACTGTACTAAGCGCGTGAGAGAGTACAATATAACAGAGAAACAGCATGGTTCAGTGGAAAGAGCAAAGGCTTGGGAGTCAGAGGACGTGGGTTCTAATCCCCGCTCTGCTACTTGATTGCTGTGTTCCCTTGGGCAAGTCTCAGTTACCTCATCTGTAAAATGGGGATTAAGACTGTGAGCCCCATGTGGGACAACTTGATTACCCTGTATCCCCCCCCAGTGCTTAGAATAGTGCTTGTGACATAGTAAGTGCTTAACAAATACCATAATTATTGAGTTCCCTGCCCACCATGAGCTTACACTCTTTGTCTCCTTTAGTTTGCTCTTGAGAGCAGGGATGGGTTGACTTCTACTTCCACTGAACCCTCTCAAGCACTTTGTATAGTGCTGTGTGTACAGGAACAGCGTCAATAATGATGATTTATGGACTTCTGCTAGATTATAAGATCCTTGGTGACAGGAATGCCTTTTCTATGTTTTGTGCCCTCTTTCCAAGCCCAGATATTGGCTCAGTGCATGTGAATAATATTAGAGTTGTGAGAGCTGCAACAGCAAATCCTTTCTGCTTCCAGGGTTTTTTGTTGTTGAGTCTTTTGGGTCTTAGCATTCCTGTTCTTGATTCTTCTTGTTCCCCGTTGGAGAAACTGAGGTACAGTGAGGTTAGATGACGTACCCAAAGTTACATGGATGCTGGTCACCTGAAGTGGGTTTAGAAATGGGATCTTAGTGTGATAATAGTTATTATAATAATCATCAAGATATTGGTTAAGCACTTACTCTTTGCCAAGCCCTGAACTAAGCACTGGGGTAGATGCAAGATAATTGGGGTGGACACAGTCCCTGTTCAATCAGTCAATCAATCAGTTATATTCATTTTAATGGTATTTGTTAAGCGCTTACTATGTGCCAGGCATGGTACTAAGCTCTGGGGTAGGTACAAGCTAATCAGGGTGGGCAGAGTCCATGTCTCACATAATAATAATAATAATAATAATAATGATGGCATTTATTAAGCACTTACTACGTGCAAAGCACTGTTCTAAGCACTGGGGAGGTTACAAGATGATAAGGTTGTCCCACAGGGGGCTCACAGTCTTAATCCCATTTTGCAGATGAGGTCACTGAGGCACAGAGAAGTTAAGTGCGTGGCTCAGTGGAAAGAGCACGGGCTTTGGAGTCAGAGGTCAGGGGTTCAAATCCCGGCTCCGCCAATTGTCAGCGGTGTGACTTTGGGCAAGTCACTTCACTTCTCTGGGCCTCAGTTACCTCATCTGTAAAATGGGGATTAAAACTGTGAGCGCCCCGTGGGACAACCTGATCACCTTGTAACCTCCCCAGCACTTAGAACAGTGCTTTGCACATAGCGCTTAACAAATACTATTATTATTATTATTATTATTATTATTATTATTATTATTAAGTGACTTGTCCAAAGTCACACAGCTGACAATTGGCGGAGCCGGGATTTGAACCCATGACCTCTGACTCCAAAGCCCGGGCTCTTTCCACTGAGCCTCACTACTTCTCATGCTTCTCACATTGGGCTGACAGTGTTAATCCCCATATTACAGCTGAAGTAACTGAGGCACAGAGTAGAGAAGTGACTTGCCCAAGGCCACATAGCAGATCAGTGGCTTAGATTAGGACCCAGGTCCTTCTGATTCCCAGGCCTGCGCTTTAGCCAAGTGGCCACACTGCTTCTCTTTGAGTGCTTACTGTGTGCAGAGCATTGTAGCCAGTGTTTGGGAGAGTATATTACAGAGTTGGAAGAGACGTTCCCGGCTCACAATGAGTTTACGGTCCAGAGGGATAAAAAAATGCAGTCCACACAACAAGGAATGTGTCTGTTTATTATGTTGTACTCCCCCAAGTGCTTACTACAGTCTTGTCTCGTCTTATGCTGTCGAGTCATCCCTGAGCCATAGCGACACTAAGAACACATCTCTTCTAGAACCCCATGTTCATCTACAATTGTTTTCATTCATTCGTCAAGACCTCGAAGTGAGTGCATAACAGGCATTCTACAGAGGAAAGTTGGAACCGGGAAATGCTACGTTTCTTTGGGAGCTGCAGATCACCCGATTTTTGTGAGTCCTCTGAGGGACAGGGACCAAATCTAATTCCCTCATGTATATTCTCTCCCAGCACTACAGTTCTCTGCACAAGGTGACCACTTAATAAATATCGTCACTACTACTAACATGGTTTCATGGTCTAGACCACTGACAAGGTGTGGTTGGTTGAGTTATGTTGACTATACTCAACGCGGGAATGGGGAAGGGGCCGTGGAGGAGATGGAGTAGATTCAGAGACTGAGTCCCCTCCTTCCTCTCCCCCTCTCCCCCCCCCATCCCTCCCACCTTACCTCCTTCCCCTCCCCACAGCACCTGTATATATGTATATGCTTGTACGTATTTATTACTCTGTTTTATTTGTACATATTTATTCTATTTATTTTATTTTGTTAATATGTTTTGTTTTGTTCTCTGTCTCCCCCTTCTAGACTGTGAGCCCACTGTTGGGTAGGGACCGTCTCTAGATGTTGCCAACTTGTACTTCCCAAGAGCTTAGTGCAGTGCTCTGCACACAGTAAGCGCTCAATAAATACGATTGAATGAATGAATGAATTGTTCTGGTAGTGGTTCCATTTTCCTGGTAAAAATACGGAAGTGGTTTACCATTGTCTCCTTCCGTGCAGTAAATTTGAGTCTCCGCCCTCGACTGTCTTCCATGCCGCTGCTGCCCAGCACAGGTGAGTTTTGACTTGTAACCGATTGCCTGCCACTCACTAGCCACTTCCCAAACTAGGAATGGGTAGGCCTCTGCTTGACTCTCCCTCCTGTAATCAAGACTGGTAGGGTACCGGACACTCTCCAGAGCGACCCTGAGAGGAACCAGCGCTTAGAACAGTGCTTTGCACATCAATCAATCGTATTTATTGAGCGCTTACTGTGTGCAGAGCACTGTACTAAGCACTTGGGAAGTACAAGTCGGCAACACATACAGTCCCTACCCAACAGCGGGCTCACAGTCTAGAAGGGGGTGACAGAGAACAAAACCAAACATACTAACAAAATAAATAGAATAGATATGTAGAAGACATAGTAAGCGCTTAATAAATGCCATTATTAACCTGTACACAGTAAACGCTCAATAAATACTATTGCGTGAATGAATGGCTCACAGTCTAAGTAGGAGAAGCAGTGTGGCTCAGTGAAAAGAGCACAGGGTTTGGGAGTCAGAGGTCATGAGTTCTAATTCCAGCTCTGCCACTTGTCAGCTGTGTGGCTTTGGGCAAGTCAACTTCTCTGTGTCTCAGTTCCCTCATCTGTAGAATTTGGATTAAGACTGTGAGCCCCCCGTGGGACAACTTGATTACCCTGTATCCCCCCCCAGCGCTTTGAACAGTGCTTGGCACATAGTAAGCGCTTAACAAATACCATTATTATTATTATTATTAGAAATGGTGGAGTGGGGATCAGAATCCGGGTGTTCTGACCTCCAGGCCTGTGCTTTTTCCATGAGGTCATGCTGCTTGGTCCTTGGTAGTTCAGTTGAGCTGTTTCTAATTTATTTAGTTCTGTTGCCCATCCAGAGGAACTGGGAATGAGGAGCAGCCGTCCTCACGAAAGGTCAGAGTCCATATTGGAGGAGGCTTCAACAGGGACATCCAGAATTGGGAGTGGGAAACACAAGGAGCTTCCAGGAGAACCTCCAGGTGCTTTGTAAGGAGCTGGAGTTGCAGATCACCCAGGAAAGGCTACAGTAGGCTGTGGAGTCTGAGGTCATGCGTTCAAATCCCGGCTCTGCCAATTGTCAGCTGTGTCACTTTGGGCAAGTCATTTAACTTCTCTGTGCCTCAGTTACTTCATCTGTAAAATGGGGATTAAGACTGTGAGCCCCCTGTGGGACAGCCCGATCACCTTGTTACCTCCCCAGTGCTTAGAACGGTGCCTTGCACATAGTAAGCGCTTAATAAATGCCATCATTATTATTATGATGATGAAATACGGGGCTCAGCCGAGGCAGCTGGCTCTCTCTCCCCGGGCCACGGGGGTCAGCCCCGCCCGAGCCCAGCAGCTCCCGCTGTTCGGAGGAAGGTCAGCTGCTAAACGGACTCTCCCTTCCTCTCTGCCAGTTCCCTCTTTGGTCCCAGGGACTCCACCGGAGTCTCCTCGCTCCGAGCGGGGAGTCTCGGCGGAGGTTGGAGCGGGGCAGGAGGGTGACTGCTGGCCATAGCCCGCTCGCGGGCTCCGAGATCCGGAAGGAGGCTAGCGACTGCTCGAGCGAAGCCTGACCTCAGGGGCCTCTGCATGGACAGCAGGGGCTGGGGCCTGGGCTCTTGCGGAGGGGAGGGAGCTCCAGAACTGTATTATTTTCTTGAGTGATCAATTCCCAGCGGAGTTCTCCTCGGCTGCTCTCTCTCAGCCCCTTGGGTGCGTGAGTATCATTTTGCGTCTGTCAAGGCCTTTGGAGAAAACCATTTGTAGGAGTCATTGGCCCCTATTGATTGGTGCCGAGGTGGTTAGGGCAGTGGAGTGGAGCTAGTAGAAACAGCAGGGAAGCAGCATGGCCTAGGGAAGAGAGCTTGGGCCTGGAGTCAGAAAGACATGGGGTCTAATACCAGATCTGCCACTTGTCTGCTGTTTGACCTTGGGCAAATTGCTTCGCTTCTCTGTGCCTCAGTTACCTCATCTGAAATATGGGGATGAAGAATACGAGCCCCATGAGGGATATGGACTGCGTCCAACCTAATTAGCTTGTATTTACCCCCAGCACTTTGTACAGTGCTTGGCACATAACACTTAATCAATCAATCGTATTTTTTTATGGCATTTATTAAGCACTTACTATGTGCAAAGCACTGCTTTAAGCTCTGGGGAGGTTACAAGGTGATCAGGTTGTCCCACGGCTCACAGTCTTCATCCCCACTTTACAGATGAGGCAACTGAGGCACAGAGAAGCAAATGACTTGCCCAAAGTCACACAGCTGACAATTGGCAGAGCCGGGATTTGAACCCACGACCTCTGACTCCAAAGCCCGTGCTCTTTCCACTGAGCCACGCTGCTTCTCATTGAGCACTTACTGTGTGCAGAGCACTGTACTAAGCGCTTGGGAAGTACAAGTTGGCAACATATAGAGACAGTCCCCACCGAACAGTGGGCTCACAGTCTAAAAGAATGAAGAAAGAATGAATCTAAATGAATACCACAAGCAACAAAAATGGGGATTAAGAATATGAGCCCCATGTGGGGCATTGGCTGTGTCTAACCTGATTAGCTTGTCTCTACTCCAGCACTTAGTACGGTGCCTAGCACATAGTGAGTGCTCAATAAATACCATAAGAAATAAATGGTGACTAAGAATGTGAGCTCCCTGTGTGTCTAACCTGATTAGCTTGTATCTACCCCCATTGCTTAGTACAGTGCCTGGTACATAGAAAGTGCTTAACAAATACCATAAAAAAAAAAAAGTTATGTCCCTTTTTGGGACATCCCTTGCTTCTTTGCAAAACATGGTCCCTCTAGCTCCTCCCACATCCAGGGGTCTGTTGGGTGCTTTGAGCCGCTGGAAGGAGGCTGAAATGTCCCAGATTGGACTGTGGGCCCCAGGGTTAGGGGACCCCACAGGGGCAGGGGGGAAGGAAGTGGGTGGGAAGCTTGGGTGGGGTTGAGGGGAAGAGTTCTGGGGGTTGTTTCTGAGGAATAAGAGGGAGAACAGAGGTCAGGAAATATTGTGTAAGCTGAGAAGCTCTGGTCTGTCCGCCTGAGGTGAAGGGAAACAAAGAAGTAAACCAAGAGGTACAGATTGTACCTCTCAGACTGACTCAGTGCCTAGAGGTTCGAGCTAAGAAAAGATTCATTCATTCAATCGTATTTATTGAGCGCTTACTGTGTGCAGAGCACTGTACTAAGCGCTTGGGAAGTCCAAGTTGGCAACATATAGAGATGGTCCCTACCCAACAGCGGGCTCACAGTCTAGAAGGGGGAGACAGAGAACAAAACATATGAACAAAATAAAATCAATAGAATAAATATGTACAAATAAAATAGAGTAATAAATACATATATACATATATACAGGTGCTGTGGGGAGGGGAAGGAGGTAAGGCGGGGTGGATGGGGAGGGGGAGGTTGAGAACCATAGGTCCCACGAAGTACATGGGAAGAAACGCGGCCTTGTGAAAATTTCCAGCATGGGCTTGGGTGTCAGAGGAACTGGATTCTTATCCCCGATCTGCCGCTTGGGCAAGTCACTTCAATTCTCTGTGCCTCAGTTCCCTCATCTGCAAAACAGGGATACCTGTTCTCCTTCCTTTTGAGATTTTGGGGTGGGGAAAGGGAACTGTTGAAGAATAAGTGAGGCAGGACAAGGTGTACTTCCCAAGCACTTAGGACAGCGCTCTGCACACAGTAAGTGCTCAATAAATATGATTGAATGAATGAATAAGCATGATTCCCCCAGGGGATTGTAAGTTCCTTGAGGGCAGGGATTATGTTCATGGACTCTATTATATTCTTCCAAGCATTTAGTACAATCTGTCAGTCATTGGTATGTATTGGGTGCTCATTAAGTGCAGAATACTGTTCTAAGCATTTGCCACGAAACAGAGTCGGTAGACGCATTTCCTGCCCACAACGAGCTTACAGTCTAAAGATGAGCTTTCAGTGCTTACAGTGGTCTAGTACAGAGCTCTGTACAGCATTAGCACTCAGAAAATACCATTGGCCGATTCATCCAGCAGAATAATTGTGGTATTTGTTAAGGGTTAATTTTGTGACAAGCTGTATGGTGGATATCGGACAAAGTGTCTGAGAGAAGCAGTGTGGCCTACTGGATAGAGCATGGGCCTGGGTTTCAGAAGGACCTGGGATTTGGCTCCGCCACTTCCTGGGCAAGTCACTTAGCTTCTCTGCGCCTCTGTAACTTCATCTGTAAAATGGGAATTATGACTGCGTAGTCCCATGTGGGACAGGAACTGTGTCCAATCTGATCATCTTGTGTTTACCCCAGCTGTTAGTACTGTGCCCGGACCGTAGTAAGCACTTAATAATTACCATTAAAAAAAGTCCCTGTTCCACACGGGGCTCACAGTCTAAGGAGAAAGGAGAACAGTTGAACCCTATTTTATATTTGAACCCCACTTCTCTCAGTCCCGGAGAAGTGAAGTGACTTGCCCAAGGTCACCCAGCGAAGTGGCAGAGCAAGGATTCAAATGCAGGTCTCTGACTCCCAAGCCTGTTTTTTTTTCTCCAGGCCTTGGTGCATCTCTCCAGCAGTTAGTCGGGAGATGGGAGATACACCTGGACAATCCCCTTGGCCTCCATTGGCAGGAGAGAAAAGTTTCAACACCATTTCCCCCTGCTCCTGCTACCTTCCTACACCCACCGTTTTCCATGCCAAGACTTACTTCATTCTACCCATATGAGTGGGGATGGGAAGCATGTGAGGAGAGAGAGGAGGGAAGGGGGATTGGATGCATTGCTGACTTAACCAAAAGTTACTCAGCCCTATTAGCCGCACAAAATTGGTTTTTTTTTCCTTTTTTTTTGATTACTTGTTATTGCCTCCTACTGCCTGTTCAGCAGTTCTGTAACACCTAAACACTTAAGCATTCACAGACTCTCTGATATAAAACCCAGTGAATTCATTCATTCATTCATTCAATCATATTTATTGAGCGCTTACTGTGTGCAGAGCACTGTAATAAGCGCTTGGGAAGTACAAGCTGGCAACATATAGTTGGCAACAACAGGCTCACAGTCTAGAGGGGGGAGACAGACAACAAAACAAAATGTGGATAGGTGTCATCAGAATAAATAGAAGTAAAGCTAGGTGCACATCATTAACGAAATAAATAAAATAGTAAATATGTACAAGTAAAATAGAGTAATAAATCTGTACAAACATATATACAGGTGCTGTGGGAAGGGGAGGAAAGTAGGGTGGGGGGGATGGAGGGTGGAGAGGAAAGAGGGGGCTCAGTCTGGGAAGGCCTCCTGGAGGAGGTGAGCTTGGCCACCCTATTTCAACCACAGCATCATCTTGCTTGAGGGTTCAGCCCAGTCCCAGATACTAGGTGATTTTTTTTTTTTAATTCTATTTGTTAAGCACTTACTACGTGCCAGGCGCTCTACTATGCACTGGAGGAGATAATAATAATAATAATGATGGCATTTGTTAAGCGCTTACTATGTGCAAAGCACTGTTCTAAGCACTGGGGAGGATACAAGGTGATCAGGTTGTCCCATGTGGGGCTCACAGTCAATCCCCATTTTACAGATGAGGGAACTGAGGCTCAGAGAAGTGAAGTGACTTGCTCAAAGTCACACAGCTGACAAGTGGCGGACCCGGGATTTGAACCCATGACCTCAGACTCCCCAGCCCGGGCTCTTTAGACTAATCAGATTGAACACAGTCCCTGTCCCACATGGGGCTCACAGTCTTAATCCCCGTTTTACAGATGAGGTAACTGAGGCCCAGAGAAGCGAAGCGACTTAATGCAGGGTCACACAGTAGAGGCGGAGGCTGGATTTGACCCCGGGTCCTTCTCACTCCCAGGCCCATGCTCCAATCAATCAATCAATCAATCAATCAATCGTATTTATTGAGCGCTTACTGTGTGCAGAGCACTGTACTAAGCGCTTGGGAAGTACAAGTTGGCAACATATAGAGACAGTCCCTACCCAACAGTGGGCTCACAGTCTAAAAGGGGGAGACAGAGAACAAAACCAAACATACTAACAAAATAAATAGAATAGATATGTACAAGTAAAATAAATAAATAAATAGAGTAATAAATATGTACAAACATATATCCATATATACAGGTGCTGTGGGGAAGGGAAGGAGGTAAGATGGGAGGGATGGAGAGGGGGATGAGGGGGAGAGGAAGGAAGGGGCTCAGTCTGGGAAGGCCTCCTCCCATTATGCTACACTGATCTTCTCCCCAGGGGGTTCACCTTCGGCACCCCAGTAACCCTGCTGTTCTGCATGGTGCCCCGGCATCTTTGGACCTTCTGTTCCGGTCCCTCCTGCTTCTAGCCCGACTCCGGTCTTCTCTCGCCCTGCAGATCCCTGGCCGTGGTCAGCAATGGGGACCCCGTGGGCCCACCTCCCACCGAGCAGCGGAGCTCCAGCTGGAAAAGGAAGAGCTCCCGAAGAGGTAGGGCCAGTAGGCCTTTGGCTCCCTCCCTTTGATCTGGCGGGATGGAGGGGCATTCAGGGAACCCAGCTAAACCGGTAGAATGGGGTGGTCCGGGGGAGGGCCGCATCTGGGAAGCCCAAGGAACCACCACCTATTGCTTTATGAACATTGTTGCGCGGAAGACAGGAGCCGACCTGTTAGGTTTCCCCACCAGTTCATTCATTCATTCAGTCGTATTTATTGAGCACTTACTGTGTGCAGAGCACTGTACTAAGCGCTTGATTGCATGGCGTAGTTGGAAGAGCCTGGGCCTGGGGGACGGAACGTCGTGGGTTCTAGTCCCGGCTCTGTCGCTTGGCTGCTGTGTGGCCTTGGGCAACTCACTTCACTTTTCTGGGTCTCAGTGCCCTCATCTGCAAATTGGGGATCGAGACTGTGAGCTCCAGTGGGACAGGGACTGTGGCCAACCTTGAAGCGGTGTGGCTTAGGAAGCGGCGTGGCTTAGTGGCAAGAGCACGGACTTGGGGGTCAGAGGTCATGGGTTCTAATCCCGGCTCTGCCGCTTGTCAGCTGTGTGACTTTGGGCAAGTCACTTAATCAATCAATCGTATTTATTGAGCGCTTACTGTGTGCAGAGCACTGTACTAAGCGCTTGGGAAGTACAAGTTGACAACATATAGAGACAGTCCGTACCCAACAGTGGGCTCACAGTCTAGAAGCACTTAACTTCTCTGTGCCTCAGTTACCTCATCTGTAACATGCGGATTAATACTGTGAGCCCCACGTGGGACAACCTGATAGCCTTGTTTCTATCCCAGCGCTTAGAACAGTGCTCGGCATATAGTAAGCGCTTAATAAATACCATTATTATTATTATTATTGTTTTTAGCTTGTATCTACTCCAGTGCTTAGTATTGATCCTGGCACACAGTGAGCACTTAATGAAATACCGCAATTATTATTATTATAATTAATAGAGATTTAGGTGGGATGGATGGTGGAACTTTTGGGTTTGGGGGCTTGTTAAGGGCTAAAATCTGGGTACTGAGGACATTTGTGGGCTTTTCTTCTCCAGAGAGTTTTCGGAATAGGCAAGCTGGCCTTCTTGGTGTTAGTGTGGCTCTGCCTGGAGGAAGGGGGATGGACTTAATGACCCATAAGAGTCTCTTACTCAAACTCTTACTCAGCATTGGGCCTCCTCCTCCTCTTCCTCTTCAAATCCAGCTTAATATCAATCAATCAATCAATCGTATTTATTGAGCGCTTACTGTGTGCAGAGCACTGTACTAAGCGCTTGGGAAGTACAAGTTGGCAACATCTAGAGACAGTCCCTACCCAACAGTGGGCTCACAGTCTAAAAGGGGGAGATGTGGAACAAAACCAAACATACTAACAAAATAAAATAAATAGAATAGATATGTACAAGTAAAATAAAGAGGGCCAAGATTTCATTGCCTCAGATAATCACAACAATAATAATAATTGTGGTATTTGTTAAGTGCTTATTGTGTGTCAGGCACTGTAGTCAGTCAGTCAGTAGTTACTGAATGTTTATGGTGTGCAGAGCACTGTACTAAGCACTTGAGAGAGCACAATATGCTATAACAGACATATTCCTTGCACAAGAGCTTACATTCTAGAGGACGAACTAACCACTGGGGTGTATATAAGCAAGTCGGATTGGACACAGTCCCTGTCCCACCTGAGATACACAGTCTCAATCCCCATTTTACAGATGAGGCAACTGAGGCACAGAGTAATAGTAATAATAATAATGGCATTTATTAAACGCTTATTATGTGCAAAGCACTGTTCTAAATGCTGGGGAGGTTACAAGGTGATCAAGTTGTCCCTCCTGGGGAGCGCACAGTCTTCATCCCCATTTTACAGATGAGGTAACTGAGGCACAGAGAAGTTAAGTGACTCGTCCACAGTCACACAGCTGACTAGTGGCAGAGCCGGGATTGGAACCCATGACCTCTGGCTCCAAAGCCGGGCTCTTTCCACTGAGCCACGCTGCACTTGCCCAAGGTCACACAGCAGACAAGTGGCAGAGCCAGGATTTGAACTCAGATCCCTTTGACCCCCCAGGGCTGGGCTCTATCTGCTCGGCTAAGCTGCTACAGTGCCGCCTGGATGACATTGCCCTGTCTCGTCAGAGGCTTGGAAGCAGATGGCAACTTCACGAGCCCTGGAATGCCGACTCCCACATCCATGGGAGGGCAAGGGCCTCAGTTGACCATGGCAGTGCAAATCTGACAGATTAATGGCAGGAGCCTGTCATCCCTCCTCCTCCCCCGATCAGCGATACTCCCAGGGGCCTTGCTTAGAGGTCCTGCTTAACGTCACTTTGGCAGCGAGCGGCAGGAAAAGCCCAGGAAGCTGCTCTGGGGATATTGATCACATCGAAGCGAGCCGGCTCAGGGGATGGCCAACTCGGGAGGAGGGAGCGTGGAGGCGTTGCTTGGAGCCTGCGTGGCAGCAAGGGCTACTAATGGCTCTCGTACGCAGGCGCTCTGGTCGCCCTGAGCAGCGGTCCAAGGGCCTGTGGACTGGCTAGCGCAGCAGCTACTAGACTGCCGGATTGGGGCTGGTGGTGGGAGGGAGTCGCAGACGTGGAGGAGGAGGAGGGCAATGGAGGCTCCTTCGTGGGCGCATCCAAGGAGCTTCCCCCCTGGGCGCTATCAGCGGGTCTCATGGCAGATTTGGCAGGCTCCCCGAGAGACTGGGGCTCTGAGCCGGTGGAGGGTGGGGAGCTCTAAGCACGGGGAGAGTTGCCAGTTGGTTCAGATCTAGCGTCAGCTTTGAGCATCTCCTCTGCCGACGGCCTGAATTGTCCCCGCGTTTACACTGCTCTTCCTTCATGCTCCAGTTGAACGTTTCAATTTCCCCATCCTGGAAGATGTGATCTACGATGACGTCCCGTGTGAGAACCTGGAATCCGCTCAGTACGGTACGGCCCCACTGCCAGCTCTCTCGGGCGGGGGATGGCCGGGGTGAGGGGCTCGTGGGAGATGGGGATCCTGGTTTCTCTCTGGGGACCTGGCTGGCTGTCCCCCAGCAACCACTAAATCTTTCCTCCTCGCTCAAGCGTTCTTCCTTTAGCAGGCATCGCTTAGCTTTTATAGACGGCTTCCCTTCAGCTCGGCCAAATAAATGACTGGCCTAGCTCTGCCGGTGTCATGTCTTCCTTCTAAGAAACAGGGGCCTCAGAGACACAGGTACGGAGGGCGAGGCCGGATAGTGGAATGAGAATGGAGTCATAGTAATAATAATAGAAATAAGAAGATCTCTTTAAACCCGAGAAGCAGAAAGGCAGGGTGGCCAAGTGGAAAAAGCATGGGCCCAGGAGTCAGAGGATCTGGGCTCTAATCCCAGCTCTGCCAATTGCTGTAAGACCTTGGGCAAATCACTTAAATTCTCTGGGCCTCAGTTTCCTCAACTGTAAAATGGGGATTAAATACCTGTTCTCCCTCCTGCTTAGACTGTGAGCCCATGCTGTTCAGGGACTGTGTCTGACCTAATTAACTTGTACCTACCCCAGCGTTTAGAACAGTATTTGACAGTGCCCTTAACTACCATAATAAAAAAACCCACAAAAAAACAACTAGTCTTCCAGAGAGGGTAATCAAATCGAGGCTTTGCTCGGTCTCTGGCCAATATGGTTCACCTTCAGAGTCCCAGGCTCCCCATCCAGCTAGACCTGTAAACCCGGGTTAGGCCCTTCCTCTCCTCCTCCCCTTTCCCCCTCCCTCTGTTCCATAACCAGCCGTGCCCTAGATGCTTGCCATGGCAAGCATCATGGCGTAATGGGTAGAGCACCAGCTTGGGAGTCAAAAGGTCATGGTTTCTAATATCGGCTCTGCCACTTGTCTGCTGTGCGACCTTGGGTGAGTCACTTCACTTCTCTGGGCCTCAGTTACCTCATCTAGAAAGCGGGGATTGAAACTGTGAGCCCCTTGTGAAACAGGGACTGTGCCTAGCCTGATTTGCTTGTATCCACCCCAGTGCTTACTACAGTGCCTGGCCCATAGAAAGAGCTTAAAAAATACCGTAATTTTTTATTAATTATTATTATCATTCTCTACCTGGTGACAAAGTTCTTCTGAAACCCCCAGCTACTGGAGATCATAGTTCCGGCCAGAACAGAGTTCAAGACTCTGTCCTGCTCATTTCTGAGTCCTATGTCCCTGCTGTACTGGATGGTCAGCACCCGTTTCATGCCAGGGACGCCAAAGCAGGATGGACAGCAGCGGGGCCCGGGTAAGAGGGCCCAGGATCCAGGGGACCTGGGTTCTAATTTTGGTTCTGCCACTTGCCTGCTGTGGGACCTTGGACAAGTCACTTCACTTCTGCAAACCACAGTGTCCTCATCTGTAAAACAAGGTACATGCCCTCTCTCCCCAACAGACTAGTGAACTCCGTGTGGAAAAGGGCCTGGGGCTAAGTTGATTATATTGTATTTACCCCAGCATGCGATACAATGCTTGTCACAAAGAGAGGGCATAATAAAAGACACAATAATAATCAGTCAGTGGTATTTATTCAGCATTTTCTGTGTGCAGATCACTGTAGTAAGTGCTTAGGAGAGGACAGTAAAGCAGAGTTGGCAGTCACATTCCCAATAATGCCTGTTATTATTATTATTACCATGGAGATAATTGCAGCCATGCCAGTTAAAGTTTCCTTTCCAACGGTCATTTTCCCCAGCTGGTAGTTTATGCTCAGAGTGATCCTCTCTCCCCAAAGCCATCGTGTTTCTCAGCTGTAGATTTGACCCTCAAATGTGCTGTTTTTGCCTTTAAGACAGCACTGCCTGACAGCTAGAGCAGTGGGCCCAGAGTCAGAAGGTGACTCTCATCATCATCATCAATCGTATTTATTGAGCGCTTACTATGTGCAGAGCACTGTACTAAGTGCTTGGGAAGTACAAATTGGCAACATATAGAGACAGTCCCTACCCAAAAGTGGGCTCACAGTCTTAAAGGGGCTCACAGTCTAAACGACTCTCCCCCCACCCACTCCCGCCATGCCCCTCTCCCTGCCAGCAATGACAGCATTCCCCCATGGCCTTTAGGCCTGAGGCCCATTCATTCTTAAAATCAATCAATCAATCAATCTATCGTATTCATTGAGTGTTTACTGTGTGCAGAGCACTGTACTAAGCGTGTGGGAAGTACAAGTTGGCAACATATAGAGACAGTCCCTATCCAACAGTGGGCTCACAGTCTAAAAGGGGAAATGTGGCCCATTCATTCTTAAAGTTCTGCTCCTAGAGCTAAGAGGGGAAGCATCCATTGGCCCCACTCAGAAAGGCAGTGAGAGGCACAGAGAGGACCTTGTGTCAGGGATGGGAGTCAGGAGAGCTGAGTATTTTTCTTTTATGGAATTTGTTAATCACTGTACTAAGCGCTGGGGGTAGATGTGAGCGAATGAGTTTGGATTCAGTCCTCGTCCCACAAAGAGCTCACTGTCTTAATCCCCATTTTACAGTTGAGGTAACCGAGGCACAGGGAATAATAATTATAATATAATAATAAGTACTTGTTAAGCACTTACTATGTGCCAAGCACTGTTCTAAATGCTGGGGTAAGTACAAGTTAGATTGGACCGAATCCTTGTCCCACTTGGGGCTCACTGTCTTAATTCCCATTTTACAGTTGAGGTAACGGAGGCACAGAGAAGTGAAGTGATTTGCCCAAGATCACACAGCATAGAGAAGTGGCAGAGTGGCGATTAGAAACCATGTCCTCCCGACTCCCAGCGGTGCTCTATCCACTAGGCCACACTGCGCAGACTGCCTTGGGAGACCTCGAGGGAATCACCTACCATCTCTATGCCTTGCTTTCTCTATCTGGAAAATTCTCTTCTACCTATGCCCCCTTAGCTCCCAGGAATGGGGTAAGAAGGAATGAAGAATATAAAGCTTTGTGTGTAGTTTGGGGGGAAAGTGGCCACACAGATCTGCGGTACCGAGCTGGTTGTCATTCGGCTCATCGGCCTGCTGAGTGCCCAGCCCCTAGCTCACTGGGTCAGGGTGGCCGAGAACCTCCTGCAGTAGAAAATGAGTCTGTCTGCATGGCGAGTCCATCAGCTGCTCCTTTCCCTGGCGAATTCCCTGGTGTTATCTTTGGCTTAAAAGGAGCCCCGTGCCCCCGTCTGCAATTGGAAATTGAATCATGCTAAACTTCAGTTGAAAATTATGGCCGTATTTGTACTGACACTTCCCTTCCTCCCCCAAGGTTTAGAGGGGCAGGGAAGGTAAGGAGGGCCTGCTGTCACAATAACCCAACTGGGCCTCGCTCGGCTAAATGGGAAGGTGCCATCTTTTCCAGGCCTTCACAGAGGCGGAAGGGAGGACACGTGTTTAATCCCCATTTTATAGATGAGGAATCCGAAGGCAGTAAGAACTCTGGAGGTCTGTTTGTCATCGACCAACAAAAAGGCCCGGGGAGGGCGGAGGTGGTTACCCTGATGATGGTGGAGTTTTCCTTCCATAGCTACAGGTGGCACTCGGGCCTGAGACTGGAGGACCAAGAACCAAGCAGAAGGAGCTATTAAGCACTTACTATATGCCAAGCACTGTACTAAGTGCTGGAGTAAATATGAGATTATCAGGGGGCTCATAGTGTAGGTAATAATAATAATAATAATGATGGCATTTGTTAAGCGCTTACTATGTGCAAAGCACTTTTCTAAGTGCTGAGGGGATACAAGGTGATCAGGTTGTCCCACGGGGGGCTCACAGTCATGATCCCCATTTTCCAGATGAGGTAACTGAGGCACAGAGAAGTGAAGTGACTTGCCCAAAGTCACACAGCTGACAATTGGCGGAGTTGGGAGTTGAACACAGGACCTCTGACTCCAAAGCCCGTGCTCTTTCCACTGAGCCACACTGCTTCTCTAGGAGGGAGAACAACTACTGAATCCCCATTTTGCAGATGAGGGAACTGAGGTACAGGGAAATGAAACAATTTGCCCAAGGTCACATAGCAATACATGCATTCATTCATTCAATTGTATCTATTGAGCGCTTACTGTGTGCAGAGCACTGTACTAAATGCTCGGAAAGCACAGTTAAGGAACGAATCTAGAAGGGGGGGGAGACAGACATCAAAACAAGTAAACAGGCATCAATAGCATCAATATAAATAAATAGAATTATAGATATAAACATGTACATAGATACATGTATAAATACGTACATAGATACACAAGTGCTATGGGGCGGGGAAGGGGGAGGAGGAAAGGGAGCAAGTCGGGGTAAGGGGGAGGGGAGGGGAGGCAGAGGAAAAGGGGGGCTTAGTAGTACGTGGTGTAGGCAGGATTAGAACTCAGTTCCTCTGACTCTCAGGTCTGTGCTCTGATCACTAGGCCATGCTGCTCCACTATAGTGTCACTGGTTTCCCTGGCACCTCCCACGCTCCCTCTGCCCTCCTGATGATGTTCCCGCCATTGCACCGAGGGCAGCGAAGAAATAGGAAGGCAGGGAAGCAGCACATTGTGACGAACTCAAGAAGGCCTTTTGCCTCCAGGACCCATTCAAGGCCAAAGAAGTCAAGCGCTTAGTACAGTGCTCTGCACACAGAAGCGCTCAATAAATACGATTGAATGAATGCTGAGGCTGGCTAATGTGGGCAGCAAAAATCGCAGTACCAGCGTAAGGTGTCACCTTGCCCGGCATGTCCGGATATTGTTCTGGATGCCCGCGGGGCCTGTCCTTGTGGAATGCCCTTTGTGGTTCTTAAGCGCTTAGTACAGTGCTCTGCACACAGTAAGTGCTCAATGAATGCGATTGATTCAGATGGAAGCGTTCACCAGTGAGACAGGCTGGACCCCAAACCCCCGGGTCTTCCCGCTGGACCAACAGTAAAACTAATAGTGGTGCCTGTAGTGGTCTGGGGTCTGGGCAACAATGGGCACACCCCCTTTAGTTTGGGTGCTTGGGACTTTGAGAAGCAGTATGGTCTAGTGGATAGAACACAGGCCTGGGAGTAAGAAGTACCTGGGTTCTAATCCCGGCTCTGCCACTTGTCTGCTGTGTGACCTCAGGCAAGTCACTTCACTTCTCTGTACCTCAGTGACCTCTTCTGCAAAATGGGGTTTAAGACTGTGAGCCCCATGTTGGACATGGACTGTGTCCAACTGGATTAGCTTGTACCTACCCCAGTGCTTAGAACAGTGCCTAGTACGTAGTAAGCCATAGACAAATAACATAAAAATAAAAAGCTCTGAATCCCCCTCTGTGCCACTGCCTTACTGCTGGGGAGACCATTTCCTCATTCTCTGTGCCTCAGTGTCCCCCCTCTAGGGCGTGCACCTGAGGTTCTCTGCTATTCTCTCTCTTCTTGTTCCCTCCTAGGAGTGGTCAGAAGCCAATTTTAGCATGCATAGGACGTCATCTCCATCCATTTAGCTGAACTGCCAGCTCTCCGCTCCTGAGAGCGTGTAGGTCAGGGGGTGGGAGAGGGTTAGGGAAGGGGTAGAAAAATCCATATATAGAGCTCATTGCTGGGCTCAGGAATGGCTAATCCCTGGCAGGATTGTTTTCATAACCACTCCCTAGTCTCTCTCTCTCTCTTTTTATCTTCTTCCCCACCCATCTCCCAGGAGTCTGCCCCTCCCGTCAATTCTTTTCTTCCCCCGTCTCCAAAAGAGAGAAAATAACCACCAACCCTGCTCCAGCCAGCGCTTAGTGCTGGGACAGGGCCTGGCGGACATTATTTTAAACAGTTTTCTAGCGGGGCTCGGATTCCTTCACACATTTTCAGAGGGGCCACCCACCACACAACACTCCCCTCGGCCTGTAGCCCATGGCCGAAGCCACGGGCCTCCACACCCTGGGCACACCTCAGCCCAAACTGCTGTTTCGCAAACCGGATTTTTGGTCGAGTGCTTGGAGCTCAACTTTGGAGCAGACCTACTCTCGTCTCCTACACTCCTGCTGTCTTCTGGAGCCTGCCTTTATCCTCCTTGCACCCCATTTTTCTGGCATGATTGCCTATCCAAATACCATTATTATTATCCAGAGGTTTTCCCCCCCATTCCTCCCAAGACCCCCTCCCACTCATTTCTAAAGAAAGTGAGGAAGTGCTGCCTGGCTGGGGGTCCCCATCTCCCTCTGCTGAAGGCACTACCAGGACCTTTCGGGAGTTTGAGGCAAAAACCCCCAATGGAAATGTAGCCAGCCCCTCTTGCTTGTTCAATCAATCAGTCGTGTCTATTGAGCACTTACTGTGTACATCAATTGTATTTATTGAGCGCTTACTATGTGCAGAGCACTGTACTAAGCGCTAGAGCACTGTACTAATCTCTTTGGAAAGTTCATTATAACAAAGTTGTTGGAGAAGCAGCATGGCCTAGTTACAAGAGCCCGGCTTGGGATTCAGAGGTTGTGGGTTCTAATCCTGGCTCCGCGACTTATTAGTTGTGTGACTTTGGGCAAGTCACTTAACTTCTCTGTGCCTCAGTTACCTCATCTGTAAAATGGGGATTAAGACTGTGAGCCCCATTTGAGACAACCTGATTGCTTTGTATCTATCTTAGTGCTTAGAACTGTGCTTAGCACATAGTGCTTCACAAATACCACAATTATTATTATTATTATTATGTTCCCTGCCCACAGTGAGCTTAGAGTTTAGGGGACTGTACAGAGAAGGCCACAGCATCCATCAAAAACAGCTCTCCAGGTTGCACCAGTTCCTGCTTCTCTCAGGGCTAATCTAATTCTGCCTGTGATTTCTCAACTTTTTTTTTTTTTTTACAAATGTGCTTCTTCATCATCATCATCAATCGTATTTATTGAGCGCTTACTATGTGCAGAGCACTGTACTAAGCGCTTGGGAAGTACAAATTGGCAACATATAGAGACAGTCCCTACCCAACAGTGGGCTCACAGTCTAAAAGGGAGAGACAGAGAACAAAACCAAACCTACTAACAAAATAAAATAAATAGAATAGATATGTACAAGTAATGATGATGATGATGATGATGGCATTTATTAAGCGCTTACTATGTGCAAAGCACTGTTCTGAGCGCTGGGGGGAATACAAGGTGATCAGGTTGTCCCACGTGGGGCTCACAGTCGTCATCCCCATTTTACAGATGAGGTAACTGAGGCTCTGAGAAGTTAAGTGACTTGCCCAAGGTCACACAGCAGACATGTGGCAGAGCCAGGATTCGAACCCATGACCTCTGACTCCAAAGCCTGGGCTCTTTCCACTGAGTCACGCTGCTTCTCTAGTAAAAGTAAAATAAATAAATGAATAAATAGAGTAATAAATATGTACAAACATATATACATATATACAGGTGCTGTGGGGAAGGGAAGGAGGTAAGATGGGGGGATGGAGAGGGGGACGAGGGGGAGAGGAAGGAAGGGGCTCAGTCTGGGAAGGCCTCCTGGAGGAGGTGAGCTCTCAGTAGGGCCTAGCAACCATAATAACTGTGGTATTTAAGTACTTACTACATGCTGAACATTGTAGTAAGCACTGGGGTAGATTCAAGATAATCAGGTCACATCACAGTCCCTGTCCCACGTGGGGCTCAGAGGCTAAAGCGGTGGTAGAACAGGCATTAAACCCCCGTTTTACAGATAAGGAAACTCAGGCCCAGAGAAGATAAGCAACTTGCCCTAGGTCACGTTCCAGCCAGGATTCGAACCCAGGTCTCCTGACTCCCAGTCCTGTGCTGTTTCCACTAGGCCTTGCCGTTTCTCTGGACTGTTTTCCCAGGGCAGGCTTCTGGGAGGTTTCTAGACCTTCAAGGGGCAGAGGGGCTCTCTCTGGACACATCTTTCTTTCTAGAGACCCTGCTGAAGACCAGCCTGCTTCTGCTGTTGAGCCTGGGCCAAATCCTCGCTTCTGATATCTTCTTTCCCCTCTGGTTGCCCATAAGCTCTTCCCTCTCTGCCGAGGACACTCACCTGCCCTGTGTGATGATATCACTCACCCTGGGCAGGAGTCAGTCAGTCAAGCGTATTCATTGAGCGCTTACTGTGTGCAGAGCACCGTACTAAGCACTTGGGAGAGTAGAGTATACAAATGTAACAGCTATTCCCTGCCCACACGAGCTTACAGTCTAGAGGAGGACCGATGGAAACCCATTGGGAAACCCAAGTTTGGATCCGGAAAAGAGGCGCCCTGATCCAGGAGTCTAGAAAGGGTCCTTTTGTCAGCGGCGTCCGTTTTCCACAGGGTCAGAGAGGAGCCTGGTTTATGAGGATGTCCACCGCGACGGCGGGGCCCGGGAACCGGAGGACCTAGGCTGGAGCTCCAGCGAGTTCGAGAGCTACAGCGAGGACTCGGGAGAAGAGGCCAAGCCGGAGGTGGAGCCAGCCAAGCACAGGGTGTCCTTCCAGCCCAAGGTAATTGATGGGAGGGTCTGGGGTGGGGACCGGACCGCGGTCAGAATGACCAGAGAGTTGTCGGAGAGAACAAAGGAGGTGGGCAAAGGGATGAGAATAGCTTATGTTTTTCTAGCACCTTTCTTCTGAACAGCCCCCCCCTGTGATCTCAACTTGTGTATTCTTATAATAATAATAATGATGGCATTTATTAAGTAAGCGCTTACTATGTGCAAAGCACTGTTCTAAGCGCTGGGGAGATTACAAGGTGATCAGGTTGTCCCACGCGGGCTCACGGTCTTCATCCCCATTTTACAGATGAGGGAACTGAGGCCTAGAGAAGTGAAGTGACTTGCCCAAAGTCACACAGCTGACAGTTGGCAGAGCCGGGATTTGAACCCATGACCTCTGACTCCAAAGCCCGGGCTCTTTCCACTAAGCCACGCTGCTTCTCTAGCTGCTTCTCTTCCCCAGCGCTTAGAACAGCGCTCTGCAGTGGAAAGTAGCTTGGCCTAGTGGAAAGAGCTCAGATCTAAGAGTCAGAGGACCTGGGTTCTAATCCCAGAACTGCCGCTTGCCTGCTGGGCGACATGGGGCAAGCCACTTTAAACTGTGCCTCAGTTTCTTCATCTGTAAAATGGGGATCAAATCCTCTCTCCTGTTTAGACTGGGAGCCCCATGCGGGTCAGGAACTATGCCCCACCTGTTTATCTGGAATCTGTCTTGGCTCTTAGTACAGTGCTTAGCACATAGTAGGCACTTAAGAAGTGCCATTGAAACAAAAAGGAAGTGTTTAATAGATACTATTACTACTACTCACTACTGGATAGGAAAGGTGAGAAGCAGCATGGCCTAGTAGATAGAGTTTAATAATAATAATAATGATGGCATTTATTAAGCGCTTACTATGTGCAAAGCACTGTTCTAAGCGCCGGGGAGGTTACAAGGTGATCAGGTTGTCCCACGGGGGGCTCACAGTCTTAATCCCCATTTTACAGTTGAGGTAACTGAGGCACAGAGAAGTGAAGTGACTTGCCCAAAGTCACACAGCTGACAAGTGGCGGAGCTGGGATTTGAACCCGTGACCTCTGACTCCAAAGCCCAGGCTCTTTCCACTGAGCCACGCTTCTTCTCTGAGCATGGGCATGGGCATGGGCCCAGGGAGTGTGGGCCTAGGAGTCAGAAGGTCATGGGTTCTAATCTCGGCTCTGCCACTTGTCTGCTGGGTGGCCCTAGGCAAATCACTTCACTTCTCTGTGCCTCAGTTACCTCATCTGTAAAATGGGGATTAAGACTGTGAGCCCTACACGGAATAGAGACTGTGTCCAACCCAATTTGCTTGTATTCACCCCAGCGCTTAGTACAGTGCCTGGCACATGGTAAGGGCTTAACAAATACCACACAAAAAAGGACCTGAGTTCTAATTCCATCTCCCCCACCTTGTCGGCTGTGTTACCTTTGGCAAGTCACTTTACTTCTCTGGGCCTCAGTTACCTCATCTATAAAATTGAGATTAGGACTGTGAGCCCCGTATGGGACATGGACTGTGTCCAACCCAATTAGCTTGTATTTACCACAGCGCCTAATACAGTGCCTGGCATATAATAAGTGCTTAACAAATACCATTAAAAAAGCGTCGGGGAAACCAGGGGCCAGAGTGGTTAAGTGTCTCAACCAGCATCCCACAGTGGCTCAGAGGGGGTTCTTTGTGTCCACCAATGGTCTCTGTGTCCACGTTCAGTGCTCGTCCCTCAGAGCCATACTGTCTTTAATACAGCCCCTCGGTGTCTCACTGCATGTTTCAGACCATTTATAAAAGAGGAAACAGTTGTACCTGTCTGGGATTTCAATGAGCAAGCTTAGCTTTAGGCTATGTCCGCTGCTCCTGGATTTGACTGAAAAGAAGGTTGTGAGTTTTCTTTCCCTGCGGGTGCTCTTCCTCTCCTCTAGACTCTGAGTCTCATGTGGGAACAGGGACTACGTCCAACCTGATTAGCTCGTGCACTTAGTTCAGTGCTTAGCACGTAATAATAATAATGATGGTATTTGTTAAGTGCTTACTATGTGCAAAGCACTGTTCTAAGCACTGGGGGGATACAAGGTGATCAGGTTGTCCCCCGTGGGGCTCACAGTCTTAATCTCCATTTTATAGATGAGGTAACTGAGGCACAGAGAAGTTAAGTGACTTGCCCAAAGTCACACAGCTGACAATTGGCTGAGCTGGGATTTGAACCCATGACCTCTGACTCCAAAGCCTGGGCTCTTTCCACATACCAAGGGATGGCTACACAGGCAGATCCCAGTGATCCATTGAGCCATGCTGCTTCTATTAAGTACTTACATAGTACTTAAGTACTTATGTAAGTGCTATGTAAGTACTTAAATAAGTACTTAAGTACTTACATAGTAAGTACTGTGTAGTAGTACTTACTTAGTACTTACTACATAGTAAGTACTTAAGTACTTAAGTATTTACATAGTAAGTACTTAAATGCCATAAATCTAGTAATTAGGAATTATTAAGAGGATTGACCTTCATTTAAACATAATAATAACAACAACAATAATAATAATGACTGTGGTATCTGCTAAGTGTTTATTATGTGCCAGGCACTGTACTAAGCACTCGGGTGGGTACAAGCAAATCAGTTTGGACACAGTCCCTTCCCTGTCCCATATGGGGCCCACAGTCTTAATCTCCAGTTTACAGCTGAGGTAACTGAGGCACATAGGCAGGAAGTGACTTGCTTAAGGCCACACAGCCGACAAGTGACAGAGCTGGGATTAGAACTCATGACCTTCTGAATTGCAGGCCCATGCTCTAATTGCCTGATGGGTTCTAAGGATCCCTCTAGGCAGAACTCGGCCTAACCCTATGACCCTGCAACTGGCCTGATTCCAGGGCCCGATAGTGGGCTCCTTGGAATAATAATAAATAGGATTGATTGATTGATCGATTGGAATTCCCCGGGAGAAAAACACGGTCCCAACTCCTGAATCTCAGTCTCTTAAACAGAAGCTAATCCTGTTATACCTAGCCAGTCTCAATCAGTCAATCAATCAAGGATATCTATTGAAAATTCGCTTACTGTGTGCAGAACACTGTACTAAGCACTCAGTAGAGGGAAGTAGATTTGTAAGTAGGGTGTGTTAGACCCTTCTGGGAAAAGGTTTAGTCCTCTTATGGGAGCCGGGTGTTCAAGTAAGAATTTCCACCACAAAAGCTTTATTGAACAAACTGTTTTGGTCACTTGCCAGTCTCCATCCCCTCCTGCTTCTCAGCCGCTCTGGGTTGTCTGGAAAAGACTTGCCCAAGGTTTGATTAGTCACTGGGTCAAATGAGATCTGCCATTTTGGCTCCTCTCAATTCCTCTGTGGCTGTTCCACGGTCTTCTCTCGCCTCGCCATAGCCAGATTGCCTCTCCAGTGCTTTGGTGGGAAAGGCAGGGTCTCTGCATTTAAAGCTGGAGGCAGATCTCCAGTGAGAGTCATCAATCATCAATCGTATTTATTGAGCGCTTACTATGTGCAGAGCACTGTACTAAGTGCTTGGGAAGTACAAATTGGCAACATATAGAGACAGTCCCTACCCAACAGTGGGCTCACAGTCTAAAAGGAGAGTCAGCTACTTGGGGACAGGGATGTTTTTGGGAGCCTAGAATGCAGTGAGCTCAAATCCATATATATCCATATATATGTCCATATATATATATATATATATATATATATATATATATAGACAGCTGTGAGCCTGATTTTCACTCTGGGCATTTCTGGTAAAAAAAAGCCTCACACCTGAGTTTGGCTTTCATAAAATAATATATATAATATTGTATAATATATAAAATAATATACACTATAATATATTACTGTATCATAGTATATATTATTTTATGAAAGCCAAACTCAGCTGTAAAATAATATATATAATATATAAAATAATATATACTATGATATATTATTATATCATAGTATATATTACTTTATGAAAGCCAAACTCAGGTGTGAGACTCTTTACCAGAAATGCCCTGAGTGAAAATCAGGCTCTCAGCTGTCCAACTAGATTAGCACCGTGGAAGAAGATAGCATAAAGGGATAGCACCTAGAAAGCCTGTGGCGATGGGGCTATCCCTGGAGGGGGCTGAGTGGAAGAATTTCAGGAGCTTTCTCAGTGCTCTGAGATCCTGCAGTGCCTGTCTTTTTGCATGGGCCCAGCAACGCGGCTGCATGCCTCCCCACCCCGCCTTGCCCCCTGTCTGGCTTGCTACCTGCACCTGGGCAGTGAGGACTGCATTATAGACAGCAGTTAGCTTCAGGGCAAAGGCCAGTCTTTCCACGTGCATCCTGCGCATTGCCACCCCCACCCCACATCCCCTTCTCTTTGCTCCTCATCCCCTTCTCTTCTTGGGTTTAGGGGTGGGGAGGAGAATGGGCTCATAGACCATTTGACGGAAGTTCAAGCTGCAGAAGAGCCGGCGGCGGGCCATTTATCCACTCAGGTTCTGAGAGGCAAACAGAAGACCATTGAAATCTGGGCCTCTTTGGGGTTAGAGTTAGAGAATCCAGATGGAGGCTTTGGTGGACAAAGATGACAAAAAAGTCACCAGGCCCCTCTAGCATGAGGCTGATGGCCCCTCTCATCTCTGTGGGGAGGAAGAAGAGAGGACACAGGGGGATTTTTAATTTTGTTTTGGAAAGCTGCCTCTCTGGAGGAGACAGAGCTGATAAATATGCTCCTGTTTCACTGGGAGGTGCATTGGGGCTCGCTAGCATTAGAGGCCCCCTCATTCCTGCTGCTTTCCTGCTGTCAGAGGTGAGAGGCTTCTCCCC
Organism: Tachyglossus aculeatus; assembly: GCF_015852505.1. Lineage (NCBI taxonomy): Eukaryota > Metazoa > Chordata > Mammalia > Monotremata > Tachyglossidae > Tachyglossus > Tachyglossus aculeatus. The sequence continues at coordinate 55,821,647 of NC_052070.1, forward strand.
AGCCTGGTGAGATTTGAGCCAGGCGCTGGTGTCCTGGCGGCTTTCACCCGTGGATGGGTCAGATAGGAAACAGAACCTGCCTGGGAAACCCCCCGGCACCCAGGGGAGGAGGGCAGAGGGCAGGCCTCTAGAGCCCACATCTGCTGCTGTTTTGGGTTGATTGCCCAGGTAATAGGGGCACAGTGGGGGGTGGAAGGCCTGGAGGGGGAGCGTGACCAGCTGACTCCAGTCTGCCACTACAGCCGCGTCATGTCAAACCCTAATTAGCTGGGCCTTTTTTAGCTTCCTCTCCCACGTGCCAGCCATTCACTTGAGTCTCTCTTCTCTTGCCTGTTGTTTTTATGTGCTTCCTCCCTCTCCCGCCTGCCTACCTGCTTCTTCTGCCGCTGTCCTCCCGCCTGGCTGCTTGGGGCTCCAGCTCTCTCCAGATCTGAATAGGCTAAAGGAGCGGTACGCCAGGACTAAGAGGGACCTCCTGGCTTTGAGAGTTGGGGGGAGAGACATGCAGGAACTGAAGCAGAAGTACGATTGTAAGGTACTGTCCTTCCCACTGAGGCCCTTTCTGGGCTGGCCCTCGCCACCTTCTGGGGCGGTCAGCTGGGGTGCCGGACTGTCTGACGTGTGGTACATCCATCCCCTGACTTCGGACCCCTCTTCTTTTCAGCACTCGCTTCTCCTTGGCCACGCCTCCTGACACTGAGTCCCGCAACTCAGGTGGGAGGCCTGTGTTTAGAGGGGACCAGGAGGGGATCGCTAAGGTTACGGAACAAGTTAGTGGTTGCCGGGAGGGAATCCCCTCCCAGAGAAGTGCTTTCAGTGGGGACGGACTCAGTGAAGTTATGCCAAACAAAAACAGCATGACTATGGGGAAAGAGTTCAGGCTTGGGAGTCAGAAGGACCTGGGTTCTAATCCCAGCTCTGCCACTTGTCTGTAGCCTTGGGCATGTCATTTTTCTGTGCCTTAGTTACCTCATCTGGAAAGTGGGTTTTAAGACTGTGAGCCCCATGTGGGACATGCACTATGTCCAACTCCGATTAGCTTGTATCTCCCCCAGTGCTTAGTACAATGCCCGGCACAAAGTAATCACTTAACAAATATCATAAGAAAAAAAAGATGTTCCACTTTTGGGTCATGGAATGATGCACAGAGTAAGAAAGTGGAAGAGTTTTCCCAGCATCCAGTGAGGAATAGGCATAGTTCAGGGGGTAAAGAATGCTTGCTCGCTCTTGAGGCCTAATGGTGCTCCTGGCAGATGCTTTTGTGGTGCTCTCCTTCCCTCATCCTGGTGGCTTGGCTTTTTCGATTTCCTTTTTAAAAACTTCCAACTCCCAAAACCCTAATCCCGTGACCTGAATGTGGCCCAAAGGGAAAAGGCAATGACTTCTCTTCAGAAAATCTCTTCTGTCATCTACCAGCCTCAGAGATTGGCCTTTAAATTCTGAGGAAAAAATGGACAGAGAAAGATCACGAAATGGGGAAAGGGAGCTGGTCAGGTGGACTTAACCTGACCCCCTCTCAGTTGGATTCCTTGCTCTTCCCTCCCCTCCCCAGTGGTGCTATGCCTGAGAGATGTTAGACTTCTCCCCTCCCCACTGCCACTCATAGAGCAGAGAGTATAGACTAATGTATAGAATGTGGGCTTGGGAGTCAGAAGGACCTGGATTCTAATCCCAGATCCTCCACTTGTTTACTCTGTGACCTTGGCCAAGTCACTTAACTTCTCTGTGCCTCAGTTCCCTCATCCATAAAAATGGGGACTACAACTGTGAGAGTTAGCATGGATAGAGCATGGGCTTGGGAGTCCGTGGGAGAAGGTCATGGGTTCTATTCCTGGCTCCACCACTTGTCTGCTGTGTGACCTTGGGCAAGTCACTTCTCTGGGTCTCAGTTACCCCCTCTGTAAAATGGGGAGTGAGACTGTGAGCCCCAGGTGGGACAGGGACTGCGTCCAACCCCATTTGTGTCCACCCCAGTGCTTAGTACGGTGTCTGGAATATAGTAAGCACTTAACAAATACCATAATTATTATTATTATTGTTGTTGTGTGGGACATGGACTGACTAACCTGATCAACCTGATTAAACCTGTGTCTACCACAGCGCTTAGTACAGCGGCTGGCACATAGAAAGCGCTTAACAAGCACCATAAAAAATGTGGAGCCAGGGTGAACACAGAGCCCAGAGATCACAAGGGGTCACATGCAGAGATGAGCAGAGCTCGGGTCGGGGACAGGATGGCTTGGCTTAGAGGGCCTTCTTTCTCAGTCAGTCACTTACACTGAGCCACAGGGTCTTAAGTGATCCACTGACAGTGGAGTCATTTCTCTTTTGGGCCTGCCTGATGGGGAGGGTTGAGGCGGGGAATCTTTGTCCCTGAACCCCCTTCTCATCAACCTTGGCTGAAGAGCTGCCGCTGAAGGTTGTTTCAGTGTCACTGCCAATCAGTGGTGTTTATGGAGCGCTTACTGTGTGCCAGGCACTCTACTAAGTGCTTCAAAGAGGATAATGCCACAGAACTGGTCATCACATTCTCTGCCCACCAAGAGCTTCTAGTCTAGCCGGGGAGAGTATTTTCAGGGTCAGTATCTTAGCAAAGTATGGCAGTGCAGTCAGTAGCAGAGGATCCTTGGTACTCTCAAGGGGCAGCACTTAATCATCTCCCTTTCAGATGGTAGTTTTGACTAGGATTGGGGAGGGGTCCTCTTAGGGGAGAATGTTGCTTTTAATGTCGGGGATCAGTTCTGACCTGTGAATTCTAAAGAAAATGCCCCAGCATTTTAGAATTGGGCAGAGGGGAGGGAATGGAGGCTGAAATTTGTTAACTCTGGACTTCCCTGGTCCTGCAGAAAGGTTCTTCCTTCAGAGGGGACCATCGGGGCCAGGGTCCACCTGGCCATCTAGTTCACCTCTCAGAGGGAGGAGGACATGTGGAGGGTGGGCTGGGCCCCGGGGGAGATTTGTGTGTGCAGAGTTGGAACCCCGATGGACCTGCTGGGGGAGATCGATGACTTGCTGCTGGCTCTTCTGATGACAATTGTCTCCCTTCCTTGCTTCCTGCCCCACCTGATCCTGCTCAGATGACCCAGCTGATGAAGGCAGCCAAAAGCGGCACCAAGGATGGCCTGGAGAAGACGAGGATGGCCGTTATGCGCAAAGTGTCCTTCCTGCACAGAAAAGAGGTGCTGGGTAAGGGCGCGGCCTTGGCCTGGGCCATTGATGGATGGGGATGGGGTTTCCTTGTCTTGGAGAGAGGTCCCGTCCAGACCAGGGTTCCCAGAGAAGAAGTCTCTCTGTCTGCTAACGAGGCCGGCGGTGGGGGAGAGGGGGAGAAGAAAAAGAGAAGCAGAAGAGGCTGCGTGGAAATTCTTCAGCGGTTGCTTGAGACCCAAACTGAGCAGCCGTAAGGCCTAGTGGAAAGAGCAAGGGATTGGGAGTCGGAAGACCTGGGTCCTAGTACTAGCTTCTTTACTAGTCTGCTGTGTGACTTTGGGCAAGTCACTTCTCTGGGCCTCAGTTTCCTCATTTGTAAAATGGGAATACAATATCTCCTAAAACTGTGAGCCCTATCTGGGACAGGAACTGTATCCAACCTAAATAATAATAATTATTATTATTATGGTACTTAAATGCTAAGTGCTGGAGTACATGCAAGTTAATCAAGTTGAACACAGTCCCTGTCCCACATGGGGCTCACACTCTTAATCCCCATTTAACAGATGAGGGAACTGAGGCCCGGAGAAGTGAAATGACATGTCACACAGCAGAGATGTGGTGGAGCCGGGATTAGAACCCAGGTCCTTCTGACTGCCAGGTGCATCCTTTATTCACTAAGCCATGCTGCCTCTCTATCCCTCCACCTGCTCACTGTAATCTGATTATCCTACTATAATGCTTGGCATATAGGAAATGTTTTTTATTATTGCTTTTCAGTGTGCCTTTTGTGAGCCCTGGAGGTAGACCATTCTGTAGTTTTAAAGTAAAAAAGCTCATCCCTAGTGTGAACCTTGCTGGGTAAAATGGAGGTGGCTCCTCTCTAATGTCAGTTTATCTGCCTTAGTCACCATATTCTCCAAGTTTCTTTAGTGTGATGTACTTCAGTGGCACTGCCCTGTCATTGCGCTGAACTAGGAAGTCCACCCTATCCTTTCTACGCCTCCAGGGTAGAAAAGAAGGAAGAACAGTAGAGCAAGCAGCAGCAGATTAAGGCCCTCACCCAATTTGCCCAACCTGCCCTGACCTCTGAAAATCTTCCAAAAATCACTCATGAATAAGCCCACCTTCTTTCCATTTTTTGTCTCCTTGGGATGGGGCTACATGGTCAGGTGATCACTTAACACAAGAACCTGAAGCTCAGAAGGCCCCAGTCTGAGGGAAAAACGTTTCTTCAAGATCAGTGGTCCTCCATCAATCAGTCAGCGTGGCTCAGTGTAAAGAGCCTGGGCTTGGGAGTCAGAGGTCATGGGTTTGAATCCCGGCTCTGCCCCATGTCAGCTGTGTGACTTTGGGCAAGTCACTTAATTTCTCTGTGCCTCAGTTACCTCATCCGTAAAGTGGGGATTAAGACTGAGCCCCACGTGGGACAACCTAATCATCTTGTATCCTCCCAAGTGCTTAGAACAGTGCTTTGCACATAGTAAGTGCTTAACATGCCATTATTATTATTATTATAATCAGTCAATCAGTGGTTTTAATTAAGCACTTACCGGAGTGCTGAGCACCATAACTAAGCACCTTCCTATTGCGTACTTTATCCCATTTACCCAGACCGATTCCAGTCCATCCCCTTTTACCTCCCTTGCCTCCCTACCCAGCAGGCTGTTGGTGGCGGGAGCCAATTCCCATATCGATCTTGCAGTTTTCATCAACCCCGTATCATCTTGTTCCATCTCAGGAATTTAAATCTCTCTAGTCATCTTACTGGGCAGGGATTGCGCCTCCCAACACTGTTTACGTATTTTCCCAAGCACCTAGTACAGTGTTCTGCACACACTCAGTGAGTACTCAAATAACCTTGATGAATTGATTAAAGACTGCAGGGTTTCCTCAGTGCAAGGGCAAACTTTACCTTCACCTTCTAGGAGTTAACCTTTATGTTGCCAGCTCTTGGAGGTTGGGGGCTGGATCTCTCGTACATTTATTTTATTCCTCACTCACACAAATGGATAAAATGTTTCGGCCATTTAGACATAGGTCCATAGAACTCCTCACTCTTGGCTTCAAGGCTCTCCATCACCTCGCCCCCTCCTACCTCACCTCCCTTCTCTCCTTCTCCAGCCCAGCCCGCACCCTCTGCTCCTCTGCCGCTAACCTCCTCACTGTGCCTCGTTCTCGCCTGTCCCGCCGTCGACCCCCGGCCCACGTCCTCCTCCTGGCCCGGAATGCCCTCCCTCCACACATTTGCCAAGCTAGCTCTCTTCCTCCCTTCAAAGCCCTACTGAGAGCTCACCTCCTCCAAGAGGCCTTCCCAGACTGAGCTCCCTTTTCCTCTCCTCCTCCCCATCCCCCCCACCTTACCTCCTTCCCCTCCCCACAGCACCTGTATATATGTTTGTGCAGATTTATTACTCTGTTTATTTTACTTGTACATATTTACTGTTCTATTTATTTTATTTTGTTAATGTGTTTTGTTGTCCGTCTCCCCCTTCTAGACTGTGAGCCCGCTGTTGGGTAGGGACCGTCTCTATATGTTGCCAACTTGTACTTCCCAAGCGCTTAGTACAGTGCTCTGCACACAGTAAGCGCTCAATAAATACGATTGAATGAATGAATCTGAGCATTCTCTTGACCCAAGTCCAGTACTCTGATCCCAGCACGTAACTTTTTTTACAGTATTTTTATTTTTTTTTAACGGTATCTGTTAAGCACTCACTATGAACAGGCACTGTACTGAGCGCTGGGAAAGATGCAGAGGAGGAGCAATATGGCATTAGTGGATAGAGCACGGGCCTGAGAGTCAGAAGGTCATGGGTTCTAATCCCAGCTCCGTCACTTTTCTGCTGTGTGGCCTTGGGCAAGCCACTTTACTTTGCTGTGTCTGTTACCTCATCTTTAAAATGGGGATGAAGACTGTGAGCCCTGTGTGGGACAGGGACTGTCCAACCTGATTTTGCTTGTATCCACCCCAGCGCTTAGTACAGTGCCTGGTACATAGTATGCACTTAAATACCATAATTATATGAGAAGCAGCATGGCTTAGTGAAAAGAGCACAGGCTTGGGAGTCAGAGGTCGTGGGTTCTAATCCCAGCTCCACCATTTGTCAGCTGTATGACTTTGGACAAGTCACTTAGCTTCTCTGTGCCTCAGTTACCTCATCTGTAAAATGGGCATTAAGACTGTGAGCCCCATGTGAGACAACCTGCTTACCTTGTATCTGCCCTGATGCTTAGAACAGTGCTTGGCACATAGTAAGTGCTTAACAAATGCTATTATTATTATTATTGTTACAAGCTAAGCTGTCCCACGTGGGGCTCACAGTTTTAGCCCCCATTTCACAGATGAGGTACCTGAGGCATGGATAAGTGAATTTACTTGCCTAAGGTCAAATATCAGAAAAGTGATGGAGCCAATATTAGAACCCAGGACCTTCTGTCACCCATGTCTGTGCTCTACTAGGCACGCTGCTTCTCTTATTAAACAGTTACTGTGTGCCAAGCATTATACTAAGTGCCGGGAAGATACAAGACAATTGCATTGAACATAGTCCCTGTCCCAAATGGAGCTCACAGCCTAAGTAGAAGGGAGTGGAATTTAATTTCCATTTTACAGATGGGGAGACTGAGACAAAAAGAAAAGAGAAGTGACTTGCCCAGGTCACAGAGCAGATAAGGGTGGAGCCAGGATAAGAACCTAGGTCCTCTGACTCCCAACCTCTTTTAAGGAGACAGAAAAGTGGCAAAGTGCATTTTCCAGAGTAGTTACTGTGGGCCTGTAACCTTGGCCTAAAGTGAGTACAAAAGATTCATTCAATCATATTTACTGAGGGTTTACTATGTGCAGAGTACTGTACTAAATGCTTGGGAAGGTACAATAAAACAGAGTTAGTAGACATGTTCCCTGCTCTCAGCAAGCTTAAAGTCTAAAGGGTTAGGCAGACATTAAATAAATAAATTACAGATATGAGTGCTGTGGGGCTGAGGGGGGAGTGAATAAAGTGTGCAAATCCAAGTGCAAAGGTGACACAGAAGGGAATGGGAAAAGAGGAAATGGGGGCTTAGTCGGGGAAGGCCACTTGGAGGAGATGTGCTTTTAATAAGACTTTGAAGGTGGGGAGAATGATTGTCAGATATGAAGAGGAAGGGTGCTTCAGGCCAGCAGCAGAACATGGGTAAGGGATTAGTGGAAAGATAGATGAGATTGAGGTACAGTGAGTAGTTTGGCATTAGAGGAGTGTTTGCCCTGGGTTGTAGTAGGAAATCAGGGAGGTAAAGTAGGAGGGGGCATAGCGATTTAGTGCTTTAAAGCCAAGGGCAAGGCGTTTCAGTTTGATATGGAAGTGGATGGGCAACTACAGGAGGTTCTTAAGGACTAGGGAAACCTGGACCGCATGTCTTCTTTTTTTTTTTTTTTTTTTTTTTTTTTTTTTTTTTTAGAAAAATGATCCAGACAGCAGAGTGAAGTATGGCCCAGAGTGGGGAAACAGAGGAGTCAGGGAGGTCAGTAAGGAACCTGACGGGATTAGTCAAGGCAGGATAGGATAAGTGCTTGCATTAACGTGATAGCGGTTTGGATGGAGAGTAAAGGGTGGATTTTAGTGATGTTGTGAAGGTTGAACCTATAGGATTTGGTGACATATTGAATATGTGAGTTGAATGAGAGAGGTGAGTAGAGGATAATGCCCAGGTTACAGACTTGTTAAATAGTGAGAATGGTGGTGCTGTCTACAGTGATGGGAAAGTCAAGGAGAGGACAGGGTTTGGGTGGAATGACAAGGAGTTCTCTTTTGGACATACTAAGTTTTAGGTGTTGGCGAGACATCCGAGTAGAGAGATCCTGAAAGCAGGAGGAGATGTGAAACTGCAGAGGGGAGAGATCAGGGCCCGAGATGTAGATTTGGGAATCATCTGCATAGAGATGGTAGTTGAAGCCATAGGAGTAATGAGTTCTCCAAGCGAAAGGGTGTAGAAGGAGACCCTGAACTGAACCTTGAGGGACTCCCACATTTAAGGGGTGTGAGGCAGAGGAGGAACCCGTGAAGGAGACGAGAATGAACAGCCAGAGAGATGAGGAGAACCAGCAGAGGAGAGTGTCAGTGAAGCCAAGGTTGGCTAATGTTTCCAGGAGAAGGGGTTGGTCGACCATATTGAAGGCAGCTGAGAGTCAAGGAGGATTAGGGTGGATTACAGGACATTGGATTTGGCAAGAAGAAGATCATTGGTGACCTTGGAGAGAGCAGTATCTGTGGAGTGATGGGGTGGAAGCCAAATTGGAGGGGGTTAAGGAGAGAATTGGAGGAAAGGAAGATGAGGCATAAGAGTAAGCGCTCAATAAATATGATTGAATGAATAAGAGTTGACAAACTTGCTGAAGGAGTTTGGAGAGGAATGGTAGGAGGGAGGTGGGGCAATAACTGGAGGGAGCCATGGAGTCAAGGGAGAGTTGTTGGTTTTTTTTTTTTAGGATAGGGGAGACATGAGCACATTTGAAATAACTGGGGAATAAGCCAGTCAAGAGTGAACAGTTGAAAATGGCAGTCAGGGAGGGAAGAAGGGAGGGGGCAAGTGCTTGGATAAGGTGTGAAGGGATGGGATCAAAGGTGCAGGTGGAGGGGGTAGATTTTGAGAGGAGGCAGGAGATCTTTGGAGATAGTACTGGGAAAGTTCATAATCATCATCATCAATCGTATTGAGCGCTTACTATGTGCAGAGCACTGTACTAAGCGCTTGGGAAGTACAAATTGGCAACATATACAGTCCCTACCCAACAGTGGGCTCACAGTCTAAAAGGGGGAGACAGAGAACAAAACCAAACATACTAACAAAATAAAATAAATAGAATAGATATGTACAAGTAAAATAAATAGAGTAATAAATATGTACAAACATATACATATATACAGGTGCTGTGGGGAAGGGAAGGAGGTAAGATGGGGGGGATTGAGAGGGGGACGAGGGGGAGAGGAAGGAAGGGGCTCAGTCTGGGAAGACCTCCTGGAGGAGGTGAGCTCTCAGCAGGGCCTTGAAGGGAGGAAGAGAGCTAGCTTGGCGGATGGGCAGAGGGAGGGCATTCCAGGCCCGGGGGATGACGTGGGCCGGGGGTCGATGGCGGGACAGGCGGGAACGAGGTACGGTGAGGAGATTAGCAGCAGAGGAGCGGAGGGTGCGGGCTGGGCTGGAGAAGGAGAGAAGGGAGGTGAGGTAGGAGGGGGCGAGGTGATGGACAGCCTTGAAGCCCAGGGTGAGGAGTTTCTGCCTGATGCGCAGATTGATTGGTAGCCACTGGAGATTTTTGAGGAGGGGAGTAATATGCCCAGAGCGTTTCTGGACAAAGATAATCCGGGCAGCAGCATGAAGTATGGATTGAAGTGGAGAGAGACACGAGGATGAGAGATCAGAGGGAAGGCTGATGCAGTAGTCCAGACGGGATAGGATGAGAGCTTGAATGAGCAGGGTAGCGGTATGGATGGAGAGGGAAGGGTGGATCTTGGCAATGTTGTGGAGCTGAGACCGGCAGGTTTTGGTGACGGCTTGGATGTGAGGGGTGAATGAGAGAGCGGAGTCGAGGATGACACCAAGGTTGCGGGCAACCTTGAAGAAGTTTCAAGTTGAAAGTTGAAGAAGGGGCAGGAGTAGGGAGTTTTTGGTTTAAGCCACTCAGAAATGGGGCAGTTCGCAGGCATGTGTGCGTGCATGTGTGCATTTGCATGTATATGAGAGGGACAGAGAGAAGGTGCTGTCGGGAGTGGAGGGGGTGCTGGAGGCTTTCCCCTGTCTCACTTGAAGTGCTAGGTTGGCCCAGGGTGGGCTCTGGACAGCCATCCCGAAATTAGGGACAGGAGAAAGGTCAGTCAGCAGACGGCTATTCCTGAAGCCAGCCCCACCCCCCTGATGCCCGCTGGCCCTCCTCTCGGCCCTCCACTCGGCCCTCCCCACCCGCCCAAAGCCGCGCGGAGCTTCTCGTAAAATGACCCTTCCTTCTGAGCCGTTATTTATAGTCCCGGCTTGAATCACCAACCCAGAATGGAAACCCATGGAGGAGGGAAGAGGAAGCTGAGAGGCAGGCGATTGGGGTGGGCAAGGGGAAATGCAGGGGGCAAAATGTGGGGGCCCCGGTGCAGTTTCCACCAGCCGGACACCGTCATCCGCTGCCCCTCCTCCTCGTCCTCTTCCATGGCCTCCTCAGGTAAGGCTGTCGGTGCGGCCCAAGATCTCCAGGCCTCGGATCGAGCACTCCGACTCTTTAGGGTCGCTTGCTGGCCCCAGCGGCTCTCCCCGGCAGCCAGATTTCTTCTACTTCCTGCCTCCCAGCCCCCAGATTGTGTTTGCTCAACTGACTCTCCCCGTTACTCTCCTGCTAGGAGAGGAACATCGCAAGGCTCCTGGGGCCCGGCTCGGGCAGCCCAAGCTGTGGGAGTCCGGCCTCTCTCACCCATCTCCTGGGTGCCCCCGGCCTTTGGTTGCCGACGAATTGGAAGGCTTTTGTTTACCTTCCGGGTTGTGAAGGTTTTCTTTTGGAAAACGTATTTATTCCTTTAATGTGCGTTTTCTTTCCTCTCTTTGGCAATCCACCTCTTTCAGAAGAGAACTATTTTTAGCCCCCCAGGGTCCCAGGTGATCCTGGCCCTGCTGTGAACCAGACGCTGGGCAGTCAGCAGCCGAGACTGAGCAGGCCGCCTCTGGGAGGGGCACTGCCCGCCGGCTCCTTCGGCTGGGTGCAGCTGCACCTGGTGAGGGGCTCCCGGCTGCCCTGTCCCAGCACCAGCTTGATTTTCTCTGGCTTCCCGGAGGGCTCTCTGGCCACGTGAGTGGCCCAGACCTAAGCGTTTGTGCATTTGGAGGTGTCTTGCTCCCCACATAGGATGCCCAAAGCTGCCAGGTGGGCATTATCTCACTTTCCTTCTTGCCTTCCAGGTGACTCGGAGGAGGAGGACATGGGATTTCTGGAAGTCACCGTTTCAGACATCAAACACCCCTCTCCGGAGCTGGGTCCCATGCCTGAAGGACTGAGCCCTCAGCAGGTCTGGGATAAGGATGGGAGGGTGTGGATGGCTATTGGGTGGTGGGGGTAGATGGACAACTATAGGATAGGGATGAAGAAAGAGTTGGATGGATGAGCTCACGATATTTGTTATATCGTATTGTCCCAAGTTCTTAGTACAGTGTCCTGCACACAGGAAGCACTCAGTAAATATGATTGACTCATTAAAGAGACTGGTCTGAAATGAAAGCTGCAGTTTGGAACCAGGAGGGGCAATGAGAAGAGCCCTGGGGGTTGGTCGGGAGACTGGAGACTGTACATATTTATTACTCTATTATTTATTTTACTTGTACATATCTATTCTATTTATTTTATTTTGTTAGTATGTTTGGTTTTGTTCTCTGTCTTCCCCTTTTAGACTGTGAGCCCACTGTTGGGTAGGGACTGTCTCTATATGTTGCCAATTTGTACTTCCCAAGCGCTTAGTACAGTGCTCTGCACATAGTAAGCACTCAATAAATACGATTGATTGATTGATTGGAGTTCTGACCCCAGCTCTGCCACTTGAGTGCTGTGTGAGCCTGACCCCTTCTGTGAATCTCAGCTTTTGTGCCCCAAAGTGGGAAGGAAAATCCCTGCTTCTCCTTTGTTGTGAGGATTGAGGTGATAAAGTGAAGTGTTTTGAGGGACTTTTCTTTGAAGAAAAGCATAATATAAAGTTGAGAAAAAGCAGCATTTATTTATCCCTAATTTACAGTTGAGACAAATATCCCCCAAACTGGAACCCAGGAGCCAGGACTCTTCCAGATTACTGGTTACTAAGAAAGTACTGTGAGGAATGAGACCACCGACCTGAGGAGGAATTAATGGCTCCTGAATCCCTGAGCACCTGGTGGATGAACATCTTTGCCCTCGGAAGAACTAGGAATAGTCCTCACCAGGGACCCCAGAGGTGGCCCAAATGGTGCCTCTGAGCTCCTTGTGGGAAGGGATCACATCTACCAACTCTGTAGTATTGCGTTTAGTACAGTGTTGCGCACAGAGTAGACTCTCAATAAATACCGTTGGCTCCAGACCATGGTCTTGCAGAACAGCCACAACTCACTCCCTATCTTCCCGCACCTCAAAGATGCCACCCCCTTCTCTGCCCTCCCCTCCTGCCCAAGACAGAGTTGTAGAGACACTCTCCTCTGGAACCTGGCACTGGGAGAAAACGGGAAGAAAGGCAGGTGTGGTAGTGAGGCCCATTTCTGCCCCAAACAATCAGTCAGTGGTATTTATTGGACACCTACTGGGTGTGCAGAGCACTGTTCTAAGCACTTGGGAGCATTCAACAGAATCAGCACAATCCCTGTCCTTAAGGAAATTACAGTCTAGCAATTTTTTCTGGCCCCTGCAGGTAGTGAGACGGCACATCTTGGGCTCCATTGTTCAGAGTGAGGGGAGCTACGTGGAGTCTTTAAAGCGGATCCTTCAGGTAAAATAGGCCCTACGGGACTTTGGGCGTCTCTCCCAGGGCAGTGGGCACAGAGGGGAGCTGGGCATAAGGGCATGGGGCACACCCTCATGATGTTCTTTTTAGCTTAAATAGCAGCCTCATTGTGGTTTCCTGAGCATTCACAGAATATGGGGAAATACTTTTTGGAAGGGGCTGAAACCAATGTGATCCGAAGGAAAATACTTAATACTAAAGAAGTGGGGGAATTAGTTCATCATGACTGGTGGGTAGCATGTTTGTTATGTGCGAAAGGAAATGTCTGGGTGTCTGAACAAGAACTCTCCTTCACACCCCTCCCAAGGATGTCACCCTACCTGGAGAGGGTAAATAAAAAAATTTATTTTATTTGTACATATCTGTTCTATTTATTTTATTTTGTTAGTATGTTTGGTTTTGTTCTCTGTCTCCCCCTTTTAGACTGTGAGCCCACTGTTGGGTACGGACTGTCTCTATATGTTTCCAATTTGTACTTCCCAAGCGCTTAGTACAGTGCTCTGCACATAGTAAGCGCTCAATAAATACGATTGATGATGATGGAGAGATGAGGGTTGAATTCTATGGCACCACTTCCAGAATTCTCTTCCCCAGTTATCCTGATCCACTGTTCAACCACTCAACAGACTTTGGGGCCATCTCCTCTAACTCCACCTCGTGTTTTTCATTCCCCTGTTTATGGGGGAAAGCCCTGTTGGTTGCGTATTCATTTGTCTTCCATTAGACCGTAATCTCCTCGAGGGCAGGGCTGTGCTCCAAGCACCCGCTGCAGCGCTCGGGGCCCTGGGAAAATGTGGGCGTTGGGCTGCCTGGTCCGATCCTGTGGAGAGGAGCACGGGCGGCTGAATCCCTCGATGCTCTCTTCCGGCCAGGATTACCGAAACCCCTTGATAGAGATGGAGCCCAAGGCTCTGAGTGCCCGCAAGTGCCAAGTGGTGTTCTTCCGCCTGAAGGAGATTCTGCAGTGCCACTCCATGTTCCAAATCGCCCTATCATCCCGCGTGGCTGAGTGGGACACGACGGAGAAGATTGGGGACCTCTTCGTGGCTTCGGTAAGGGAGGCAGACTCCCAGGAGCGGTCCCATACTTGAGTTAGGCTGGGGAACCATCTGCCCTCACCAACACACATCTCTTCCAAAAGTCCATCATTTGGAACCTGAGAACCAGCGAGCTTGGAAAGGCCTTCCACAGCTCATAAAGTCCAGCCCTCTTCCTCCAAACCTTCCCAGCTTAGGTGACAAGTTGCCCTGCTTGGGGTACCCAGAGCTATTCTCAAAAGGCCCCTGCCCCACTCTGCTCTAAGCCTGGTGGTGTTCCATATTTTTTACCTTGAAAGGTGCGAGGTCAACTGGGGCCAATAACAGAGCTATTCTGAGCATATACCAGACCCCTCCTGCCCCATCACCCTAACCCTTCTCCCTTTTTTCCCCCCTTCCTCTGCCCCCCCGATACAGGCCAATCTACCCATGGTGTTCACTGAGTGTTTGCTATGTGCAGAGCACCGTACTAAGCACTTGGGAGAGTATAATACAACAGAGTTGGCAGGCGCGTTCTCTGCCCAAAATGAGCTTACAATCTAGAGTTGGCCAGAGGGCCAACCAGCATAAGAGGTCACTGAGCTTGAGCTGTTTGCAACTGCAGCGTCCATCACAGTGCAGATTTGGGCGAGTGGAGGAGGTGCGGGGGTGGGGAGGAAAGGGAAGTCCCAAGGGAAATCATTCTGTCCATCCCATGTCTGGTTCATTCCTCCAGTTTTCCAAGTCTATGGTGCTGGACGTATACAGTGACTACGTAAACAATTTCACCAACGCTATGTCCATCATCAAGAAGGCCTGTCTCACCAAACCGGCATTCCTGGAATTCCTCAAGGTTGGAGGCAGAGAGAGCCTTCTCTGTCATGCACTGTTTTTGGAGGGCGGAGGCCAGGAATGGGAGTTGGGCTTGGATAATAATAATCACCGGTGGTTGTTAATAATAAAAATAATTGTGGTATTAAGCGTTACAGTGTACCAGGCACTGTACTAAGTGCTGGGGTGGATATAAGCAGATCGGGTTGGACAATTGGACATAGTTCCTGTCCGGTGTGGGACTCTTGGTCTCTATCCCCATTTTGCAGATGAGGTAACTTCACTTCTCTGGGCTTAAGTAACTTGCCCAAGGTCACACAGTAGACAAGTGGCGGGGCTGGAATAGCTAGACCAGGCCTGTGCTCCATCCACTACATGCTTGCTTGGTGCCAAGCACCGAGCTAAGCGCTTGGGTAGTTGCAAGGATGATCATGTTGGTCACAGTGTGGATCTTGGCTCTTCTGTGCTACTCTATCACCTGTATCACTCAGTTTTCCCACCTGTAAAGTTGGGGTGGGGAGTGGGGGAATTTTGTGTCCTCTCTCTTTGCGGAGTTTGGAAGGGCTAATATGTTGCATGGGGCTTTGTGGGAATGAGCAGTCATTTGCTTTTCCAAGGCCTTGCCCAATAGTAGTAGTGATAGCATTTATTACTCAATCACTGATATTTATTGGGTGCTTACTGTTTGCTGAGCACTGTGTTAAGTGTTTGCGAAAGTACAGTACATCAGAGTTGGTAGACACATGCCCTTCTTGCAAGGAACATGCAATATAAAGGGAGAGGAAAGTAGATATATAAAAAAAATTACAGATAAGTACGTAAGTGCTGTAGAGCGGATATCAAGTGCCTTGGGATATAGATCCAAGTGCACAGGTGATGCAGATGGGAGAGAGAGTTGGGGAAAAGAGAGCTTAATTGTGGAAGGTCTGTTGGAGGAAGTGTTATTTTAGTATGGCTTTGAAGGTAGAGAGTGGTGGTCTGGTGTATATGAAGGGGGAGGAAGTTCGAGGCCAGAAGGAGGATGTAGATAAGGGATTGATGGTGAGATAGATGAGATTAAGGCACAGTGATCAAGCTGGTACTCTAGAATGTGAGCCCTTTGTGGGCAGGGATTGTCTCTCTTTATTTGCTGTATCGTACTTTCCAAGCGCTTAGTTCAGTGCTCTGCACACAGTAAGCACTCAATCAATACAACTGACTGAATGAGTGAAATGGGTGGGCTGGGCTGTAGTTGGAGATCAGTGAGGTGAGATAGGATGGGGCAAGTTGAGTGCTTTAAAGCTGTTGGGAAGGAGTTTCTGTTCCATGCAAAGTGGTGGGAAAGAGTCCCCGGAGAGGAATGAACTTGGGAACTTTTAGGGCAAAGCAAAACTAAGTGGCTATGGGGCCACCTCACCTTGGAGTGGCGTTTTGTGGGGCTGGGGGGCAGCCAGTCACTATGCGGCCCCCTCGGAGGTGGAGGGCTCCATCGCTCTTGCTGGGGATGGGGGCAGCTTGGGGGGCTGAAAGCAGTTTCTCTCCTGGCAGAGGCGGCAGGTGAGCAGCACAGACCGTGTCACGCTGTATGGCCTGATGGTGAAGCCCATCCAACGGTTCCCCCAGTTCATTCTCCTCCTGCAGGTACACTGCTCCAAAGGAAACTTTTTTTTAATTTTTAAATAATGATATTTGTTAAGCACTTATGATTTATCAGGCACTGTTAAGTTCTGGGAAAGAAACAAACTAATCAGGTTGGACACAGTCCTTGTCCCACGTGAAGCTCCCAATCTTAATCCCCTTTTACAGATGAGATAATGAGGCCCAGAGAAATTAAGTGATTTGCCCAAGGTCTCAAAGCAAACGTGCGGAGCCGGGACTAGAACACAGATCATTCTGACTCCTAGGCTGTGCTCTATCCACTAATCAATGCTGCTTCTAGGTTAAATGAGTTGCCCAGTCACACAGAAAACACATGGTGGAATGGGATTAGAACCCAGGTCCTTCGACTCCCAGGCTAGTGCTTTCTTCATTAGGCCATTCTGCTTCCCATCACTTCCCAACACTGGCCTGAGATTAGCTGATTGGGTAGACCCGACCAAGGAAGGGCCGATAGATTGGAGCGGCAGGGTGGGAAGAAGGACGGCACGTGTCAGGGTGGACTGGGTCTGTAGCGATCTTTCTGGGCAAGCCCATAGCTTCCTCCTCACACTGGGCAGCAGGATGAGGCCCCATTCCCCGGGAGTGGTGAGCCTCAAGAAGTGGAGTTCACCTTGACTGTGGCCCTGTGGAGTCACCGTGTCACCCTGTGCTCCCTTCACCTGGCCCGCTCAGAATCCTGTAGAAGAAAGATGGCCTCAATGCTGGGCATGTTGACTGAGGAGGGGTACCCAAGGTCCTGTTTTCAGCTGACCCCCATCCAGGCCCAGCATGGTACC
The DNA here is from genome assembly GCF_015852505.1 of Tachyglossus aculeatus. NCBI lineage: Eukaryota > Metazoa > Chordata > Mammalia > Monotremata > Tachyglossidae > Tachyglossus > Tachyglossus aculeatus. The sequence continues at coordinate 55,838,534 of NC_052070.1, forward strand.
CGAAGCTTTTATGTCTATATTTTTTAAATTATTATTATTTTTGGCATCAAAATTTCCTCCATCATGGCCCCCATCACCAAGTCCCACGGCTCAGACATTGTGCCGGTCATGACACTGACCCCGAAGGGGCACGCAGAGATATTTTAGCAGTTGCGTGATCAGACCGTCCTGGAGAAATGCTCTCTGGTTCTGGGCCGATCCGGGGCAGATGGGCGAGAAATGTCAGCAGGTGACTTCACCATGTCACGCTACCTGCTGGCGTAGTATGTGTTCCATCACGCGCCCCTTAGGGCCTGATTTTTTTTTTTGGCGGTCCGTGGCCGGCCCCGCTCTGACTGGGCATCAGTACCCACCTCTGCCCACCCTGGCTCTTCTCTCTGATTGCATGCTCCCGGGGACTGGCAGAAGGTGGGGACGGAGGCCGGCCGGGGCATCTTCCTGAGGGCTGGGTCTTCCTCTGCCCCCCCTTCTTCCACCAGGACATGCTGAAGAACACCCCGAAAGGCCACCCGGACCGGCTGTCACTCCAGCTGGCCCTGACGGAGCTGGAGACGCTGGCCGAGAAGCTGAATGAGCAGAAGCGGCTGGCTGACCAGGTGGCAGAGATCCAGCAGCTGACCAAGAGTGTCGGTGACCGGAGCAGCCTCAACAAGGTGAGGGAACGGGGCGGGAGGGAGGGTCTAGTCCCGGTGGCAAAGCTCCTAAGTTTCTTTCCTCCTCCTCTTCCTCCTCTTCTTCCTCCTCCTCCTCCTCCTCTTCCCCCTTCTCCCATTCCAGTCGATGAGCAGTAGATGGCAGTCCCCTCAAGCACATCTCCATCTCCCACCTTCTGCCAGGCAGATCACAACCTTCCGAGAAAACAGCCTCCCTTCGGGCCTGGTCACTTCTTTTTTTAATTGGAATTTGTTAAGTGTTAATCATCTGTCGAACCCTCTTCTAAACACTGGGGTAGATACAAGTTGATTAGTTTGGACACAGTCCCACATGGGACTCACAGTCTAAGTAGGCATGGGACTCACAGTCTAAGTAGGAGGTAGAACAAGGAGAACTGTGGCACAGAGAACTTAATAATAATAATGACATTTATTAAGCGCTTACTATGTGTTCTAAGCTCTGGGGAGGTTACAATAATAATATAATACGATGGCGTTTATTAAGCACTTACTATGTGCAAAGCACTGTATTAAGCGCTGGGGAGGTTACAAGGTGATCAGGTTGTCCCATGGTGGGGGAGAGGGGGGGTTTCACAGTCTTAATCCCCATTTTACAGATGCGGTAACTGAGGCCCAGAGAAGTGACTTGCCCAAAGTCACACAGCTGACAATTGGTGGAGCCGGGATTTCAACCCATGACCTCTGACTCCAAAGCCCGGGCTCTTTCCACTGAGCCACGCTGCTTCTCCTGTGCCCCAGTTTCCTCAACTGTATTGAAAAAAAAAGAAAATGAGGATTCAATGCATATTCATTCATTCATTCAATTGTATTTATTGAGCACTTACTGTGTGCGGAGCACTGTACTAAGCGCTTGGGAAGTACAAGTTGGCAACATATAGAGACGGTCCCTACCCAGCAGTGGGCTCACAGTCTATTTAGACGGTGAGCCCTTTATGGGACGTGGACTGTGTCCGACCTGATTAACTTGTACCTTCCCCAGTGTTTTGAACAGTACTTGACACATAGTAAGCATCTAACAATTACATGCCGATAATAATAATACTTTCTCAAGAGTGATCTGCACACAGTAAGCTCTTGCTAAATACCATTGATTTTCACCCTTTGGTGGGGCCCAGCCGGAGAGCTATTGTTCACTTTCTGCAAATTGCTGACCCAGCTCCCAAGATGTTTGGGAGCGAGTGTCGCTCTTCCCCTGCCGCCCTGTCATCCTCAGCCGAGGTGACGTGGCTTTGAGCCGGAAGCCCTGGCAGGGTCTGGGTTGTGACCACTCCTCCCATCTCGAGAGGAAGAGAAACTGGGTTGTGGTTGAAAGTGAACCGAGGCAGAGCTTTCCAAAGCTGCCTGGAATTGTCTACTCGGGCATTCGTAGAGGGGCTTGTGAAATATCCCCGGCCCAGCTGGGAAGGCAGGAAGGGGCAGCCTGAGAGGCTTTCCTCTAGACCCTCTCGAGACTCCGCTTTGCGAGGTGACTGACTCCGGGCCTCAAAGTGAGTCACGGAGCTCTGCCGTCTACACGGCCAAAGTGAGTTGTTCCTAGGCTAATGTGAAAATGCCCAAGGAACACCAATGGGCCATGATTTTAGACTTTAGATTTTAGTCTTTTAGACTGTGAGCCCACTGTTGGGTAGGGACTGTCTCTATATGTTGCCAATTTGTACTTCCCAAGCGCTTAGTACAGTGCTCTGCACATAGTAAGCGCTCAATAAATACGATTGATGATGATGATGATGATTATAATAGTAATCAATTGTATTTATTACCAAATAATGTATTTGGCAATTTATTTATAATAATAACAATGATTTATTACCAAATTACCAAATAATAGTATTTGGTAAGTGCTTACTCTATATAAAGCATTGTTCTAAGCGCTGGGGTAGGTACAAGCTAATCAGGTGGGACACAGTCCCTGTCCCACATGGGGCTCACAGTCTTAATCCCCATTTTACAGAGGAAAGAACTAAGGCACAGAGAAGTGAAATGATTTGCTTAAGGTCGCGCAGCAGAAGTGACGGAGCCAGGATTAGAACCCAGGTTCTTCTGGCTTCCAGGCCCATGCTGCTTCCAGTGCTTAGAACAGTGCTTTGCACATAGTAAGCGCTTAACAAATGCCATTATTATTATTATTATTATTATTGTTATTATTCCCTGCAAGTTTGTTAGAGTAGTAACAGACTCACAGATAGCACCAGCAAAAGTAAATCAACCCTTCAAGCCATGTTGTTGGTGTCGACCTCCTGCCCACGTCATCCCCCGGGCCTGGAATGCCCTCCCTCTGCCCATCCGCCAAGCTAGCTCTCTTCCTCCCTTCAAGGCCCTACTGAGAGGTCACCTCCTCCAGGAGGCCTTCCCAGACTGAGCCCCTTCCTTCCTCTCCCCCTTGTCCCCTCTCCATCCCCCCCATCTTACCTCCTTCCCTTCCCCACAGCACCTGTATATATGTATATATGTTTGTACATATTTATTACTCTATTTCTTTATTTTACTTGTACATATCTATTCTATTTATTTTATTTTGTTAGTATGTTTGGTTTTGTCTCCCCCTTTTAGACTGTGAGCCCACTGTTGGGTAGGGACTGTCTCTATATGTTGCCAATTTGTACTTCCCAAGCGCTTAATACAGTGCTCTGCACACAGTAAGCGCTCAATAAATACGATTGATGATGATGATGATGATGATGTCTCAACTACCCTTGAAACACCGAGATCTCCCCTGCTACTTTATCGACCTGGCCCCGGGGGCAATAGAGGTTGTGTGGCTGGGAACCAAGAGACCTGAGCTCTGGTCCTGCTTCTGCCCCCGACTAACTGCGTGACCTTGAGTCAGTCATTTTCTTGCTTGGGTTTCCATGACCCCTTCTATAAAGTGGGGCTAGTCGTCTAATGAGGCCTGGGGGAGGCAAACCGGGGCTGTTCTCTATGCGGGGGTCAGGGTCATGGCTCCAAGGAAAGGGAGGAGGGCGATTGGTATTGAACTCTCTCAGTGGCCTTCCTGTTGCCAGCTTGTACTTCCCAAGCGCTTAGTACAGTGCTCTGCACACAGTAAGTGCTCAATAAATACGATTGATTGATTGATTGTCATAGTTGTTGACCTCGGGCCAGCGGCAGCTGCTCCTGTGTGAGACCCTGACGGAAACGGTATATGGGGATCGAGGACAGCTGATCAAATCCAAGGAGCGGAAGGTGTTCCTGCTGACCGACATGCTGGTGTGTGCCAACATCAACTTCAAGTGAGTGGACCCGTGAGGGCAAGTAAACGGGGAGCTGGGGAAGGGAAGGTAGGGTGAGGGGATGGGGAACAGGGGAAAGGAAGAGAGGCCCTGGGGATCCCCTCTGGGGAACCAGGGGAGGAGGCTTTTGGGGGACCCGCCACATTCTGCGGTCATTCCCTTGGGATTCCAGGTTGAATTCTCTGAGGCTGGGATAGTAAGGGGGCAGTCCATTGGTAGAATCCCTCCTCGGGGGCTCATGGCCCAGTCCCGCTCGAAAGGCAGTGTGCCTAGTGGAAAGAGCACGGGCTTGGGAGTCCGAGGGCCTGAGTTCTAATCCTGACTCTGCTACTCTCTGCTGTGAGACCTTGGGCAAATCATTTAATTTCTCTGTGCTTCAGTTACCTCATCTGTAAAATGGGGATTAGATAACTATTCTCCCCTTCCTCTTAGACTTTAAGCTCCAAACAGGACAGGGACTTTGTGTGTTCTGACTGTATTTCAGTGTTTCATTCATTCATTCAATCGTATTTATTGAGCGCTTACTGTGTGCAGAGCACTGTACTAAGTGCTTGGGAACTAAGTTGGCAACATATAGAGACGGTCCCTACCCAACAATGGGCTCATAGTCTAGAAGGGGGAGACAGAGAACAAAACATATTAACAGAATAAAATAAATAGAATAAATATGTACAAGTAAAATAGAGTAATAAATATGCACACACATACATATATACAGGTGCTGTGGGGAAGGGAAGGAAGTAAGGTGGAGGATGGAGAGGGGGAGGAGGGGGAGAGGAAAGAGGGGGCTCAGTCTGGAAAGGCCTCCTGGAGGAGGTGAGCTCTCAGTAGGGCCTTAATGTTTCGAATGTAGCAGCCACTTAACTACTGTAATTACTAGTACTGTTGTTGTTATTATTAGTAATGATAATAATAATTCTCCCATCTCCAAACCTGCATCCCGATGTGGGTGGGTCCATCTCGCCTCCCGCTGTGCCCCTGGCTAGCACAATTGGGCACTCAATCATCTTGCCCCCTCATAACTCACCTCGCTACTCTTCCACTACAACCCAGCCCACACACTTAGCTCCTTTAATGCGACCCTTCTCTTGCCTTGCCTCATGCTTACATGAGCAGCGCGGCTCAGTGGAAAGAGCCCGGGCTCTGGAGTCAGAGGTCACTGGTTCAAATCCCGGCTCCGCCACTTGTCAGCTGTGTGACTTTGGGCAAGTCACTTAAATTCTCTGGGCCTCAGTTACCTCATCTGTAAAATGGGGATTAAGACTGTGAGCCCCACGTGGGACAACCTGATCACCTTGTAAACTCCCCAGCGCTTAGAACAGTGCTTTGCACATAGTAAGCGCTTAATAAATGCCATTATTATTATTATTAATTCCCAAATGTACGACAGATTGTAAGCCCATTGAAGTAATTTCTTTTGCTTCTGCTGAATTCTCCCAAGTGCTTAGGATAGTGTTTGGAACACAGTAGGGATTGAATTTCATTCATGCGTTCAATCATATTTATTGAGCACTTACTGTGTGCAGAGCACTGTGCTAAGTGCTTGGGAAGTACAAGTTGGCAACATATAGAGACGGTCCCTACCCAACAGTGGGCTCACAGCCTAGACATGAATGCATACTGTTGATGGTTCTAGGGTGGGAATATTTTGTCTAGACCTTTCTTAAGTTTGTGCCCTAAATGTAGGCTTGTGTGTGTGTGTACGTATAGTAATGATGATGGCATTTGTTAACCGCTTACTATGTGCAGAGCACTGTTCTAAGCGCTGGCACTGTTCTAAGCGTATACACGCCTCCTTCCTCTTCTCTGGAGAGGGAAGCCATGTCCCCAAGGCCCAACAAGCCAGGGTGTCCCTTGGAAAGGTGAGAAATCACTACTGCACTGACTTCTGACCCTTTTTGTCTTCCTCAGGCCTGTCAATCACAGGTAGGTGAGGCAGACAGCCACTGAGAACTCTGAGTGGGGCATGTGGGTTTGTGGTCCTGGCTGGGCTCTCCCAACACTTTCGCCTCCAACTAAGGAGCTGTTTGGCTTGTGGGCTGCCGACTGACAGGGTGGCATGTTTTTTTGGCTGAGCTGCCGACGGCGGGCGCGGAGGGAGCGTCCGGGAGAGCGGCTGGCCGGGGGCTGACGGGGCTTTCTTCCTCCCTGTCCCCCACAGAGGGCAGCTGGAGATCAGCAGCCTGGTGCCCCTCGGCCCCAAGTACGTGGTGAAGTGGAACACGGCCCTGCCGCAGGTTCAGGTGGTGGAGGTGGGACAAGAAGGCAGCGGCTATGAGAAGGACAACGTGGTCATCCAGCACGCGGGTGCAAAGAAGGCCTCTCTGTCGGGGCAGTCCCACAGTGAGTACTAGTGTTCCCTGAGTTGTGCAGAGGTGGGGGCCTCTGGTCCTCGGCTGCTAGGGGTCAGCTGGAGAGCCCTATGTGACTGGGAACCTAAGACACAGCCTAAGTTAAATCTTTTGAGCACTGGAGCCTGGCCTTTCCCCTCTGGGCCCTTTTTGGGCTCCTGAAGCATACTATCAGTCAGACAGACCAAAGGTCTTCTCAGAAAATCCTCTCTGAGCAACCCATCCTTGAAATTAGATCTCCCCTGATTCGGCTCTTCAGCTCCATCTATACTGTAAGCTCACTGTGGGCAGGGAAAGTGTCTGTTATCTTCATTCAGCCATTTTTATTGAGCCCTTACTGTGTTCAGAGCAGTGTAATAAGCACTTGGGAGAGTACAATACAACAAAAAAAGACACGTTCCCTGCCCAAAACGAGCTTGCAGTCCCAAAGTGGAGGAGGCAGATATTAATATAAATGAATTACAGATATGTTTGTAAGTGCTATGGGGCTGGAGGGATGATGAACTAAGGAAGAAAGTCAGGGTGACAAGAGAGTGGGAGAAGAGGGAAGGCCTCTTGGAGGAGATGTGCCTTCAGTAAGGCTTTGAAGAGGGGGAGAGTAATTGTCTGTTGGATTTGAGGAAGGAGGGCGTTCCTGGACAGAGGCAGGAGAGGGGTTGGTGGCAAGGTAGATTGAGTCACAGTGAGAAGGTTAGCATTTAGAGGAGAGAAGTGTGCCGACTGGGTTGTAGAAGGAGAGTAGAGAGGGGAGGTAGGAGGGGGCTAGGTGATTGCTATATTGTACTGTCCCAAGTTCTTAGTGTAGTGCTCTGCATACAGTAAGTGCTCAATAAATACAATTGATTGATTGCAGGTGTCCTGGGTCAGGAAGCCTTCCCATCATCGAGGGGTTATCCCCTGGCTTGTTGCCAGTGGTGGGCCTAGTGGGGTCGGCTAGGCTGGATCTGTAGTTATTGGCCATTTTTTGGTTTCTGAAGGCTTTGATTTGGAAGGACTAGGAGCAAGACCGACTACAACTATCAAAAGAAGGCAAAGTGATCTGGCAGGGAAAATGGTGGAGCCAATTCCATAGAACATCAGACTAGGAGGGACTTGGAGAGGTCATTTAAGGCAGTCCCCTGTCTCCAGGCTGAATCATCCCAAATCAGTGAGACTTTCATGCTTATGAAAAGATATTCCAAAAGCTCCCCATGTTGACTGTTCCAATATCTAATGACCTACACTACCAGAAAGTTGTTTTTTTGATCTAACCTTTATCCCTCCTGCTGTTGCTTGAGGCCATTTGCTCTGGCTCCGTTCTCAGTGGAAACTGTGAGCAGCCAAGTGGCAGCCACTGTAGAGCAAGTCTCTGAAGGTTTATTGAAATCAGCACAAGGTTGAATTGGGCCAAACAAAGTCATTCCAGTCCACTAGGGTCTATAAATCAGTCAGTCGGTGGTACTTATTAAACACTTACTGTATGCAGAGCACTGTACCAAGCGCTCAGGAGAGTACAACAGTGTTTGGTAGACACGTTCCCTGCCCACTAAGAGCTTACGGTCTAGACAGAGGAGCTTGAAATCCAGGGGGAGACTCCCACATCTCTGACCCCTGGCTTAGACCTCACGACCAGTCTGCATTTTGCCCCTCTCAGCTCTGGCCCTGAGGTCTGGCCGACAACTGGAAGGGCCCTGGTGGGGGTCTTCCTCTCAGTCAGGCCCACAGCTCAGAGATTTTCTAACAGAAGTCATGTGCTCCTCGTTCTAAATAGAATTAGCACCAAGCAAATGAGTTTTTTTGGTTTTGGGAATAAAAATTAGTCATTCACACTGGGTTTTTTCAACCAAAACCCACTGCGCACTGCCAGAACCTCCCTCGTCTGCAGATGCGTGAAAACCAATCGATTGCTTGAGTCAATGGGAGAGAAGAGAAAGCCATGCTAACCGGCACCCCTTACAGGCCAGAAAGGCCCCAGTTTCACTTCCCGCCCTGTGGTGGTGACCAGTCCACCCTCCCTGAGCCGCAGATGGACGCGGCCCTGTCTTGCCTCATATGTCTTTGGTGGGCTAATTTGGGGATTTTGAGGAGTGGTCACATGACATGCCTCGGAGGATGAATGGGCTGGGTGCATGCCTAGTTCCATTTGGAGGTATCTCTTTCTCTTTCTCAACCGATCAAGCCACTCTGGATCCAGACTGCAGCAGGTTCGGTTTCTAGTTCATGACTCCCTGATTGGAAAGAGTACATCCCAGAGGCTCTGCCCTCCCTCTGATCTTTCCCTCTGAGAATGCCACCCTCGGGGCTGGGGCTGTCCGTCCTCTTCTTCTCCCATTCCCTCACAGCTGCTGACGTGGATCCTTTGCCGCTGTCCCAGCAAGCTTTGATTTCATGCTGCCCTCCCTGTGCCCTTGAAACTTAGCCGAAGGAGCTCCCCCTTCTCCCCGCCACAGGCCACCATAATAGTTGTGTTACTTGTTAAGCACTTCAGGGAAGCAGCATGACATAGTGAATAGACCATGTTCCTGGGAGTCAGATGGTCATGGGTTAATAGATGGTATTTGTTAAGCACTTACCATGTGCCAAGCACTAATTCCGGCTCCCCCACTTATCTGCTGTGTGGCCTTGGGCGAGTCACTTCACTACCTCTGAGCCTCAGTTACCTCATCTGTAAAATGGGGATTGAGACTGTAAGCCCCATTGGACAGGGACTGTGTCCACCCAGATTTGCTTGTATCCATCCCGGGATTTAGTACAGTGCCTGGCACATAGTAAGCACTCAACAAATGCCATCAGTATTACGATTATTAAGATTATTATTATTACTTCAGGCCAAGCACTGTTCTAAGTGCTGAGGTAGAGATTGAGGTAATCAGGTCCGACCCAGTCCCTGTCCCATACGGGGCTCCCGGTCCAAGGGCAGGGGAAGGACAGGTACTCGTTCAGTTGTATTTATTGAGGGCTTAGTGTGTACTAAGCACTTGGGAAGTACAAATTGACAACATATAGAGACGGTCCCTACCCAACAACGGGCTCGCAATCTAGAAATGTCATCCCTAATTCTACAGGCAATTCCCCATTTTACAGATCCTAGGAAGGGATGCTGGATTTCTGCTCACACTTGACGGAACTCGGAGCCTGCTGAGTGCTAAGGAAGCTTCTCTAGGATAAGCCTCCCAAGTTAGAGATCCCCTCTGTGATACCTTAGGCCTGAAGGGACCCACCAGGGACAGGTTGCCTAAGAGGCAATGGGTGTGGTGGGCAGTCATCCCTGGAATGAGCCCCTCAAAGAACTGACCAGATCCCTGACACCCCTGTCCTTGCCTTTGGTCGACTCACTATTGTGCTTGTGTCCCCAGACAAGGTGTACCTCGGCCCTCCTCGCCTCTTCCAGGAGCTGCAGGATCTACAGAAGGACCTGGCGGTGGTCGAACAGATTACGCTGCTCATCAGCACCCTCCATGGCACCTATCAGGTACCCACCTTCTGATCCTGCCACTGTTGAGGAAGGAGTTTCGGATCTGGACCGGTGTCCTCCAGAAACCAGAGTCAATGGAAGGGCAGTCCTTTACTGGCCACCTGCCATTTTGGCCTTGCGTTTCGGGTCAGAAAATCTCTTGGGGCTGAGGGAAAATCCGAACCGGGTGCAGCCAAAGACCCAGCTGAAAGATCAGGCCCACCCTTACCTCGGAAGAGCTGGGGTCAAAGGGCATGGTTTTCAGGTTTTCAGGTTTTTCTCCAGAGCAACTCTGTCCTAAGGCAAAGCCTCCTGGATAGGGCCGGGTCCCTGGTTGGTTCTGAGAAGGCCGTTAGGCTGAGGAGTAATGATCCATCCCTCATGTGGTGCTTTCTGCCCTTCAGAACTTGAACATGACGGTGGCCCAGGACTGGTGCCTGGCCCTGCAGAGGCTGATGCGGGTGAAGGAGGAGGAGATCCACTCGGCTAACAAGTGCCGCCTCCGCCTCCTGCTGCCTGGGAAACCGGACAAGTGAGTGGAGAGTTTGGCAGAAGCATTAAGCGGGAAGGGGTTCCCCCATGGTTGGAGACAGAGAGTCCAGAGGGCCAATTGGGAGCCATCCTGCCATCTGGGGACACAGACTCTTCTGGAAAATGATGGGAATCTGGATCCAGAGACCATCTGCTCTGGATCTTAGAGGTTCACCGTGCGTGGATTCCCTGGTGTATCAGGATAATAAAGCTATGTGGGGGTGGATGTGTCTTCTAGTGCCTTTTTTTTTTTTTTTTTTTGGAAGCTAATGGAAGCCAGAAAGAGAGTTCCCATGTGAGAGTCTCCCTCCTCTAAAAGGAGTATGGGCCCAGGAGTCAGAGGACCTGCATTCTAATCCTGCCACTTGCCTGCTGTGTGAACTTGGGCAATTCACTTATTCCGCATTTTACAGCTGAGGTAACTGGGACTCTGGAAAGTTAAGAATGAGCTCCATGTTGAACCGTGGACCATGTCCAACCTAATTGGCTTGTGTCTGCCCCAGTGCTAAGTATAATGCCTGGCACATAGTAAGTGCTTGACAAATATCCTGAGGAAAAGAATATGTTGGGAGCCAGGTTTGCATAACTCTGGACCAGGGTATGCTCTGTCTGGCACCAGAGAATCTGGAGAAAGAGCTAGTCTTTCAGTGATGAGAGTTGACAGAAGTGTTTTGACCTACCTACATCGCTCTTCTGGCTTCTTTCCCCTCGCAGGTCTGGTCGGCCTATCAGCTTCATGGTAGTCTTCATTACCCCAACCCCTCTGAGCAAGATTTCCTGGGTGAACCGGCTGCACTTGGCAAAGATTGGCCTCCGTGAGTACCTTGTCTGGGAGAGGTAGTCCTGGCTGAATGGGCTGGCTGGAGGGGTCGGGACGATCCAAAGATTTGGCTTTGAGGGGTTGGGAAATGATTAGGGTGGAAGTCAGGTGGGGATGTGGGAAGAGGCCTGGGGGGAAGGCTCTTGGGGACACTGAAATGTGAGAAGAGAATGCCGGGAGGGCTAGAAGCAGCATCCTGGAGAGCAGTATCCGTGGTGTTTATTGAGCTCCTGCTGTGTGTCGGGGGCACCAAACTGGTGCTGGGGAAACAGACAATAAACATACACCCAGTTCTCCCCTGAACGTTCGGTTTTTGTCAAACCTCGCATTAAAGAAAACCCATGCTGTCATATTCACCAGTCCCCTGCTGGGTATATGTGCACAAATAGTTCCTTTAGTAACACAGCACACTTAGCTCAAATGGACTTGTTTGGTTGAAAGAGCCTTATTTAACTGCACTCTAGACAAAGCAGGTATTGAAAATACGTGTTGTGTCAGATCTGGCTTATAGGTCTCTATTCTTTTTTTATTTTAGCAGCTGTCAATTTAATGGGGGTGGGGGCGATGGTAGGTGCAAAGGAATGAGCCCAAGCGCCTCTAGCACTGCGTTACACACCGTGCCCCCGTTCATTCATTCATTCATTCAATCATATTTATTGAGCGCTTACTGTGTGCAGAGCACTGTACTAAGCGCTTGGGAAGTACAAGTTGGCAACATATAGAGATGGTCCCTACCCAACAGCGGGCTCACAGTCTAGAAGGGGGAGACAGACAACAAAACAAAACATATTAACAAAATAAATAGAATAGTAAATATGTACAAGTAAAATAGAGTAATAAATTTGTACAAACATATATACAGGTGCCGTGGGGAGGGGAAGGAGGTAGGGCGGGGGGGATGGGGAGGGGGTTCAGTGTGGGAAGGCCTCCTGGAGGAGGTGAGCTCTCAGTAGGGCTTTGAAGGGAGGAAGAGAGCTAGCTTGGTGGATGTGCGGAGGGAGGGCATTCCAGGCCAGGGGGAGGACGTGGGCCGGGGGTCAATGGCGGGACAGGCGAGAACGAGGCACGGTGAGGAGGTTAACGGCAGAGGAGCGGAGGGTGCGGGCTGGGCTGGAGAAGGAAAGAAGGGAAGTGAGGTAGGAGGGGGTGAGGTGATGGACAGCCTTGAAGCCGAGAGTGAGGAGTTTTTGCCTGATGCGTAGGTTGATTGGTAGCCACTGGAGATATTTGAGGAGGGGAGTAACATGCCTAGATTGTTTCTGCACAAAGATGATCCAGGCAGCAGCGTGAAGTATAGATTGAAGTGAGGAGAGACAGGAGGATGGCAGATCAGAGAGGAGGCTGAGGCAGTAATCCAGTCGGGATAGGATGAGAGATTGAATGAACAGCTAGCAGTTTGGCGAGGAAAGGGCGGATCTTGGTGATGTTGTGGAGGTGAGACCGGCAGTTTTTGGTGATGGATTGGATGTGAGGGGTGAATGAGAGAGCAGAGTCGAAGATGACACCCAGGTTGCGGGCTTGTGAGATGGGAAGGATGGTAGTGCCGTCAACAGTGATGGGAAAGTCTGGGAGAGGGCAGGGTTTGGGAGGGAAGATAAGGAATTCAGTCTCATCTCATCTAACTCGCTGCTGACCCCTTTCCCTTGTCCTCCAACTAGCCTGGAACTCCCACCCCCTCCATATACACCAGATCACCACTCTCTCCATCTTCAAAGCCTTATTAAGGTCACATCTCCTCCAAAGAGCCTTTCCCGATTAAGCCTTCTTTTCCCTAGCTCCCTGTCCTTTCTGCATCATCTTTACACTTAGATCTGTGACCTCTGGGCACTTAATATTCACCCCACCCTCAACCCTACAGCACTTAATGTACATATCTTTAAATTATATATTACAAACTATTTTATTCCTGTCTCTTTTCCCCTTAAGGCTGTAAGCTCGTCGTGGGCGGGAAATGCGTCCGCCAACTTTGTTGTATTGTACTCTCCCAAGCTCTTGGTGCAGTGTTCGGCACGTAGTAAGCGCTCAATAAATACTATTAATGGTGATGATGAGTGTGAGTAAAGGTGCAGGGGCTGTGGTGTATGGTGGGGCTGGGAGAGAGGTTCGTGGAGTGGGGTTCCTCTCCCCCTCGTCCCCCTCTCCATCCCCCCCATCTTACCTCCTTCCCTTCCCCACAGCACCTGTATATATGTATATATGTTTGTACATATTTATTACTCTATTTATTTATTTTACGTGTACATATCTATTCTATTTATTTTATTTCGTTAGTATGTTTGGTTTTGTTCTCGGTCTCCCCCTTTTAGACTGTGAGCCCACCTTTGGGTAGGGACTGTCTCCATATGTTGCCAATTTGTACTTCCCAAGCGCTTAGTACAGTGATCTGCACATGGTAAGCGCTCAATAAATACGATTGATGATGATGATGATGGGGAAATACTGCAGATAAGAGCAGAGCTCAGTGATAGGGTGAGAGGGGAAAAAAACAAATTCTGTGTGGAACTGTGTAGGGGAGTGTGGGCAGTCCTTCCCTCCTCCAGCGCTTCTCTCCTTCTGGGTGATCAGGTTGAGGAGCATTGGAGAGGCAGAGAGATGGAAAGAATTGATCTGGAACCGGAGCCAGAAGGACCGCAGAACTGTTGGGCAGCTGGTCTCCTCCCTGGAGTGGCCCTTAAGACTTGTTCCGCCACCTGAAAGGGATCATAAGTTCCGTTGCTATCATCCATGGTAATGTCTTCAGGCTCCTTCTGAGCTGGTAATCTATACTGAATTCAGTACTTTTGATCCTAATAATAATAATAATAATAATGAGAAGCAGCGTGGCTTAGTGGAAAGAGCACAGGCTTGGAAGTTAAAGGTAGTGGGTTCTAATCCCAGCTCTGCCACTTCTCAGCTATGTGATTGTCTCTCTTCATCTCTCTGCTTGCCATCTCTCATCTCTTCTCTCATCTTTCACCTCTCTCACCTCTTCATCTCTTCCCCCTCCATCTTTCCTCCCTCTCTGTCTCTCTTCTCTCTTCTGTTTCATCTCTTCCTTCCCTCTTTGTCTCTCTCCATCTCTCTGCTCTGTATCTCTCATCTCTCTTCTCTCATCTTTCACCTCTCTGTCACCTCTTTATCCCAGACTGAGCCCCCTCCTTCCTCTCCCCCTCCTCCCCCTCCTCCCCCTCCCCATCCCCCCGGCCTTACCTCCTTCTCCTCCCCACCACACCTGTATATATGTTTGTACATATTTATTATTCTATTTATTTATTTTACTTGTACATATTTATTCTATTTATTTTATTTTGTTAATATGTTTTGTTGTCTCTCCCCCTTCTAGACTGTGAGCCTGCTGTTGGGTAGGGACCATCTCTATGTGTTGCCAACTTGTACTTCCCAAGAGCTTAGTACAGTGCTCTGCACACAGTAAGCGCTCAATAAATACGATTGAATGAATGAATGAACTTCTCTGTGCCTCAGTTACCTCATCTGTAAAATAGGGATTAAGACTGTAAGCACCACATGGGACAACCTAATTCCCTTGTATCTACCCCAGTGCTTAGAACAGTGCTTGGTACATAGTAAGTACTTAACAAATACCATTATTATTATTATACAACGATGATAGTATTTTTAAGCACTTACGTTGTGCCAGGCACTGTACTAAACCCTGTGGTGGATACAAACAAATCGAGTTGGACCCAGTCTCTTTCCCATGTGTCTGTTGTTGTAATGTACTCTCCCAAGTGCTTAATACGGTGCTTTGCACACAGTAAGCACTCAATAACAATGATTGAATTAATAAATGAATGGAGCTTCCAGTCTCAGTCCCCATTTTACAGATGAAGTAAGAGAGACCTAGAGAAGCGTTCTAAACTGTGAGCCCATTGTTGGGTAGGGACCATCTCTATATGTTGCCAACTTGTACTTCCCAAGCTCTTAGTAAAGTGCTCTGCACACAGTAAGCTCTCAATAAATACGATTGAATGAATGAAAGGGAAGTGACTCGCTCAAGGTCACACAGCAGACAAGTGCTGGAGCCAGAATTAGAACCCATGACCTCTGACTCCCATACCTGTGCTCTATCCACTATGCCATGCTGCTTCCTGACAGTGGGTGGATCAGAGGGGATGACTGCTTGTACTTGTTTTTTATTTATTTTTTGTGGTACTAAGCATCTACTATATGTCAAGCACTTTTCCAAACACTGGGGCAGATACAATTTAATCAGGTTGGGCACAGTCCCTGCCCAACATGGGACTCACAGCCTAAGTAGGAGGAAGGACAGGCGTTGAATCCCCATTTTACAGTTGAAGAAAATGAGTCACAGAGAAATTAAGTGCCTTAGCCAAGGTCATACAGCAGGAAAATGGTAGAGCTGGAATTAGACCTAACCCCCGCCGCCCCCGCCCTACTTTCTGCCCCCCATCTGCCCCCCCAGAGAAGCAGCGTGGCTCAGTGGAAAGAGCACGGGCTTTGGAGTCAGAGGTCATGGGTTCGAATCCCGGCTCCACCACGTCTGCTGTGTGACCTTGGGCAAGTCACTTAACTTCTCTGAGCCTCAGTTACCTCATCTGCAAAATGATTAAGACTGTGAGCCCCACGTGGGACAACTTGATCCCATTGTATCCCCCAGCGCTTAGAACAGTGCTTTGCACATAGTAAGCACTTAAATGCCATCATTATTATTATTATTATTATCTCTGACTTGGCCTTACTTATTGCCTCTTGCCAAGTCTGGGGCCCCTGAAAGCTGTGTTAAAGCAATAATGATCATCACGGTAATTTGTTCAAGCTTAGTAAAGTGTTTGGTGCATAATAAGTGCCAGGATAGGTACCAGATCATCAGGTTAGAAATGATCCCTGTCCCACATGGGGCTCACAGTCTAATTAGCGGTGAGGACTGGTATTCATTCTTTCAGTCATATTTATTGAGCACTTTCTTTGTGCAAAATACTGTGCTAAACTCTTGGGAGAGTACACTATAATAATAAACAGATATATCCCCTGCCCACAATGAGCTTACATTGCGCAGCTGAGGAAACCAAGGCCCAGAGAAGTGAATTGACTTGCTCAAGGCCACAGCAGCAGGCAAGTGGCATAGGTGGAATTAGAATCCAGGTCCTCTGATTCCCAGTCCTGTCTTCATTCATTCATTCATTCAATCGTATTTATTGAGCGCTTATTGTGTGCAGAGCACTGTACTAAGCACTTGGGAAGTACAAGTTGGCAACATATAGAGATGGTCCCTACCCAACAGCGGGCTCACAGTCTAGAAGGGGGTGACAGACAACAAAAAAACCCATATAAACCAAATTTAAAAAACCCACTGCTTCCCCAAGCGGGATCCAGGCCTATGCCCTGGCCTTGGCCACTGTGGGACTCTTAGCACCTGGGCCTTCCTATTGAGCGCTTACTATGTGCAAAGCACTGTTCACCCTTCTCTATTTGTTCTGACGATTTTGACCCCTGTCTCCATGTTTCGTTTAGTTGTCTGTCTCCCCCTTCTAGACTGGGAGCCCGTTGTTGGGTAGGGACGGTCTCTATATGTTGCCGACTTGGACTTCCCAAGCGCTTAGTACAGTGCTCTGCACACAGCGCTCAGTAAATTCGAGTGAATGAATGAATACTGGTCTACTTGTTTTGCTGTCTGTCTCCCCTTTCTAAGAGCTCGTTGTTGGGTAAGGACAGTCTCTATATGTTGCCTACTTGGAGTTTCCAAGCGCTTAGTACAGTGCTCTGCACACAGTAAGCACTTAATAAACACGACTGAATGAATGAATACTGTTCTACTTGTTTTGCTGTCTCCCCCTTCTAAAGCCCGTTGTTGGGCAGGGGACGTCTCTCTATGTTGCTGACTTGGACTTCCCAAGCGCTTAGTACAGTGCTTTGCACACAGTAAGCGCTCAATAAATACGATTGAATGAATGAATGAGAGTGTGGAGCGAGGGACGTGCCTGGTGTTATCGGTTCTGCCTGATGTTGAGGGTGATGGGGGACCAGAAGGGCCTTGGGAGATATTCCCGCTCCACACTCCCCTTCCCTGATGGCAGGCCTGCTGAAAAGAATTCCTTTTCCCATCATTGGGAGCCCTGGATTTGAAGAACAGGAAGAACAGAAAGCCATTCTAGCTCTGACAGCCGCACGTCCTCCAGAATTCCTCTGAAGATGTTCCGCTTCCTTATCATCATTCCGTTTAGCTGCAGCAAAAGTTTTAATGGAAGGAAATTCATTTGAAATCTTATTTGAATGCTTGGGTTCCCCCGGGGCTTGAATAATTTGTTTCTTTTATTTTTCCGGTTTGTTTTTATCTGCACTGCCTGGTGGGAGGGGGGGAAATATATAAACCTGTTAGAAGTAAAATGTGTAAAAGCATTTTATTCACCCAGGATTTTATTGTTTTTATTTTCTTTTATTTTTTATTTGGTTTTCCTACCCTTGGGCTCAAGAGCCTAGGAGGGTTCATATGTAATTCACCCTGGAGTAGCAACTAAGAAAACAGAAAGAGACTTTCTCAGGGGGGCGGAGGAGTGGGGAAGGGGGACGGAGAAGTCGGGGGAGGAGAGCTGCGCATTATATAATGGGAGAGAGGCTCAGAGGACCCGGGAAAGAAGATATTAAGTGTCGCTGCACAGATTAGGAAATAAGCACAGAGAGGTTGAATGACCTCTTGAGGGTCACGCAGAAAGTCAGTCCCAGGATTAGGACCAGACCCCAGGAATCCCCACTAGCCTGTGAGCTCAATGTATGACAAGGACTGTGTCCAATCTGATTATCTTGCATCTACCCCAATGCTTAGTGCAGTGCTTGGACTATATGAAGCGCTTAATAAGTGCTACAGTTATTATTATTAAGGCATCCTGATTTCTCACCTGAAGCAAAGTCCAAGTTATTTTGCCACTTGCCAAAAAGAAGACTGTAAGCTCACTGTGGGCAGGGAACGTGTCTGCTGACTGCGTACTCTCCCAAGTACTTATTACAGTGCTCTGCACATAGTAAGTGCTCAATAAATGCCATTGTTGTTGAAGTCCAACCTGTGATTTTAGGTCTCTCCATCCTCTTTTCACCCTCCCAAAGTCAAACCTCTTTGGATGCATCCCTATCGTCGTTGATAGTGATTGGCAGGAGTCCATCTGAGCAGGGATGGCTCCTCACGGGAGCGTCCTGGGAAAAAGAATATGGTTCAGAGGGACTAGGATAACACCAGCTTCAGCAGTTTGCTATTAATGGTGCCTCAGCCCAGGGCCACACCATTTTGAATGAATCTTTGCAGAATGGGCTCAATGAATATCAATTGACACTAAATAAAATCCCACTTAATGTCAATTGGAAATCACAGGTTTGCCATTCCAACCAGCTCTTAATGTCAATTATCCCAAGTGGATTTTCAGTAGCAACAGCTTTTTAATTTGTACTCAGCCTGTATGGTTTAGGGCAGGAAACAGTGGCGAACAGATTGGAACAGTCACCGATTTCTTTTCCTGTTGAAGATTGGAGGCGGGTGAAACCGCCATCTGTAGGGAGAAGGTCAGATCATATAAAAAAAAAAAGATAAATTAGAAGGGCCGGGTTGGAGACAGGGGACAGTGAGGGTGATGTAGTTTGGCAGGAAGAAGGACTGTGGGGGTGTTGTCTGGAGTCTTCTTGGTGGGGTAGAATGAGGTCTCATTCCTAGGGGGGTGACCCTACTGAGTTGGGTGCAGAGAGATACAGGAAACCTGGTGACACTGCTCTTTTTAGGAGAGAAGTATCTGAATGTGCCTGGAGGGGCAGAGGTGGAATGGGGAGATTCTTTTATCCATTCAATTGTATTTGAATGCTTACTGGGTGCAGAGCACTGTACTAAGCGCTTGAGAGAGTACAATATAACAATAAACAGACACATTCCCTGCCCACAAGGAGCTTACAGTCTGGAGATGTTCAGGAGACATTGGATTGATCACGGGTTAACTGTTGAATGCGCAGAGTGTCAATTATCTAGGTGACTTCACTTCTTTGTGCCTCACCTCATCTGTAAAATGGGAATTAAGACTGTGAGCCCTATGTGGGACATGGACTGTGTCCAAAGTGATTACTTTGTACCTACCCCAGCTCTTAGTACAGTGCCTGGCACATAGTAAGTGCTATACAGATATGATTAAAAAAAGGTCTCTTGCACCTTCCTGCTGTTCACCATTGGGTGCGTCTACCGTTCGGTGGCGTCTTCCCCAGAAGGAGGACAAGGACAGGAAGACGGGATAAATCTCAAACCGATTGCGGTCCAAGAACGAACAGTATCCAGGTCAGCGGTATTCGTTGAGTAGAGCACTGAACTAAGCATCTCAAGAAACATGTGGAGGACACAGTCCGTGTCTGCAGTTGATAATCTAGCACGTCTGGTTTGGCAGAGGAAGATGGAGGTTTAGGGTTATTCATGCTGTGTCCTACCAGGCGACCTCAAAAAATTGAGAATTGGCTCAATGGGGATGACTCATAATGCTGGCTTGGCCCTTAGTGCTCAGGGCTTGAGTGATTGGTATTTTTATGGGTTTTCCTCTGGTTTTCTTCTGTAGGTCATCATTCAAAGCTATTCTCCAGCGAGAAACTGGAAGGATTTTTACACACCCTCATTGACTCATGTATGAGGGACCTGAAAACTTAGACAATTTAGTGAAGATAATAATAATGATAATAAAAATTGTGGTATTTATTAAGCACTTTGTGCCAGGCACTGTACTAACCGTTGGGGTGGATATAAGTAAATCAGGTGGGACACAGTTTGTGTCCCACATGGGGTTCACAGCTTTAATCCCCATTTTACATATGAGGTAACTGAGGCCCAGGAAATAATAATTATGATATTTAAGCACTTACTATGCACTAAGCTTCGTTCTAAGCACTGGGGTAGATACAAGTTAGGTTGAACACAATACCTGTCCCACATAGGGCTCACTTTTCATCCCCATTTTACAGATGAGGGAACTGAGGCCCAGAGAAGCAAAGTGATTGCCCAGGGTCACACAGCAGAGCCGGGATTAGAACTCAGGTCCTCTGACTCCTTCCACTAGGTGGAGGAAGGTTTGGTTGCTGGGAGAAAAGGAGGGACATTTCAAGGGCCCATTAAAAAGCCTTCATGGCACCTACTGTGAAGGTCAAGCTACCCAAGAAGATTTGAGACATTTGTCTGGTGACCTGCAGGGTAGCCCACGTTTTTTTAGGGAGCCAGTGTGAGGGCTAGGGTTTCCAAATTCCATTAAGGCCACACTCCTGGTCCTAACTCTGGAGATGTCATTAGACTGTAAGCTCATAGTCGATCATCAGTCAATCATATTTATTGAGTTTTTACAATGAGCTTATGGGCCGGGAACATGTCTGCTAATTCTGTTGTGCTTTCCCAAAGCCCTTAGTACAGTACTCTGCACGTAGAAAGTGCTCAGTAAATATCATTGATTGAGTAACTGATCACAAGCGACGCCACCAGTCCCCAGCAAGCCTGTCCTTAGAAGCTCTATCCAGAGAGCAGGACACCTCCACCTTACCGGAAATGGGCTGTTTGACATTTACCAACTTGCTTAGGAAAAATCCATTCATTAACCCTGAAATTGCAGCAGAAGACATTGGAGAAAGAGAGTGGGGATTTTTACCAGTACTGAAAGGACTTTCCATGCTATCAGCCAACTCCCCTCGCAGGTACAGTTCTTTGCCTTCGATGTATTGGGTGACTCAGTCCTCCCCCTCTTGCACCCACCTTTGCACAGAAGGAGCTGTATTCTGGATGATGCCGAGGGCATTGCCGAAGGGCTTTGGGGAGTTTGCTTTTTTTGCGGTGAAACCAATCCTGGCCCCGGGCTGGGCTCCCTTTGAAATTAAAGTCACTTAAGACCCGGCTCCTTTCTGCCGCAGAGAGCAACTGCTGTAGACTAGGAAGGTGTGACAAGGATTTTTTCCTTCTGCCATTTATTCCGCAGGCCGGGCGCCCAGGTCAGTATAGCCTTGAGGAGGGAGGCTGCTCTCCCCGGGGTCCTGAGCCGGTGAAATGTTGTGGCCCGGGCCCTGAGGTTTGGCTTTAATGGAGTGGGCCAACTGGAGCAGCTGAACCCCCAGGGGAACAGGGTCTTCATCGAGGGAGAAGATTGGTGCGGCTGGGTCTGGGTCCCCGGGGGCTCCTCAGCAGCTGGAGGCAGAATCCTGGCAGGTGGGCATGAAGGAGGGAGGGACATTTTCAGGAGCAGTGACGTGGGAGAGGAGCGAGGCGGGGATTTGGGGTAGGAGCTCTCAGGTGTCACGGACTGCTCAGAGAGAGGTTCTGGGCTGCAGATTTGAGACATCTGTCTGCACAAAGAGGGAAAGATTCCTCTTTCCCTTTCATTCAGTCGTATTTATTGAGCGCTTACCGTGCTCTTCTAGACTGTGAGCCCACTGTTGGGTAGGGACTGTCTCTATATGTTGCCAACTTGTACTTCCCAAGTGCTTAGTACAGTGCTCTGCATACAGTAAGCGCTCAATAAATACGATTGATTGTGCGCTTGGGAAGTACAAGTGGGCAACAATCCCTTCCTGCTCTGTTGGGGATCACTGCATCGCATTGAAAGTGCGTACAAGATTCTACGGCTGGGCATGTCCAGTATAACATGCTGTCAGGAGGGACCCTGTTGGAACCCCCGACCCTAATAATAATAATGGCATTTATTAAGCACTTACAATGTGCAAAGCACTGTTCTAAGCACTGGGAAGGATAAAAGGTGATCAGGTTGTCCCACGGGGGAAACATCTCTCCGAGGTGAAGCGTCCCCCCTCCATTTTCCCCCAACACCCTTCCCCCGACCACCCCGCAGTTTGGCTCCAGCATCAGCACTTGCCCTTCCAGGTCGCTGTTCACCTCCGGTGCCACTTTCAACTTGGACTGGCCGCTTTTAAATTGTTCCGTGACCTAGTGGAAAGAAGACAGTCCTGAGAGTCATAGGACCAGGGTTCTTGTCCTGGCTCTGTGTGACCTGGGGCTCAGTTTTCTCATCTGTAAATTGGGGATTCAATCCCTGTTCTCCTCCCTCTTAGACTGTCGACCCCATATAGGGCAGGGACTGTGTCCAGCCTGATTATCTTTTATCTCCCCCAGCATTTAGTACAACACTTTGTATGTAGTGAGCCCTTAATGAATGCCACAGTGAACTCATCTGACAGCAGTCCTTAGAACAGTGACTTTTTGTATCTTCTAAAATCAGCCCTGGTTGTAGCTGGCTACGAGGAAGGGTGGCCAGAAGGCTTGTTTTGATCTTGTAGGTGGTGGTAGTGATTGGATTCATGGTATTTATTGAGCTTCCGCTAGTTGTCATGCACCTAACCAAACCCTGGGAAAAGAAGGGCAGAAGCTAAAACAGGTTACCTACCCCCAGGGAGCTTACAATCTAATGGGAGAGCCTGCACTCACCACCTCATTGGTGGCTGTTTTGGACCTGTGTTTGGGTATGGCTGCAGGCTCTCCAGGGTTTGTCAGTGACCTGGGCACGAGGGGCCAGGGCTGAGGCACTAATCCTTCCTTATCCCATTGCTGCAGGAGAGGAGAATCAGCCGGGCTGGCTGTGCCCTGATGAAGACAAGAAAAGCAAAGCTCCGTTTTGGTGTCCGATCCTGGTCTGCTGCCTCCATGCCTTTTCTTCCAAAGCCCTCAGCCTCCAGGTAAATGGGGTCTCTGCCCTTCCTTGGCAAGATGTTCACGGGGGCAGGTGCTTCTTCCCCTGAGAGAGAGGCTGAGGGCAATCCCGTGTGCCCTTGGGAGGAGAGAGGAAGCAGATTGTGGAGGAGCAGTGCAGCCTAGTGGAAAGAGCAGAGGCCAAAAAGTCAGAGGACCTGGGTTCTAATTCTGGCTATGCCAGCTTCCTGCTGTGTGACCTTGGTTGAGTCACTTCACCTCTCTGTGCTTCAGTTACCTTGTCTGTAAAATGGGGATTGAATAGATTGTGATCCCCATGTGGGACAGGGACTATGTCCAAACCAATTAACTTGTATCAAACCCAGCACTTAGTACAGTGCTTGAGGGAATGAGGAGATCTGAGATCCAGTCCCAGTTGATTCCTAATAGCAGTAATAATAATAATAATAATGATGATGGTATTTAAGCACTTACTATGTGCCGTGCACTGTCCTAATAATAGTAATAATACTTACTAAGAGCTTTCTGGATGCAGAGCACAGTATCAAGTGGTGGGAAAGCACACCCAGGCAGGAATTAGGAGGTCTGAGTCTGGTGGCTCACAGTCTTTATACTGTGAGCTCTTTGTGGGTAGAAATGTGTCTGTTTTTATATTGTACTCTCCCAAGTGCTTAATACAGTGCTTTGCACACAGTAAACACTCAATAAATATGATTGAATGAAAATAAGAGAAAGAGAGTGTGTGTAGGTAGGAGGGAGGACTGGTATCACGCACATAAGGAGGGATGAAACAAAGCACTAGGACAATGTCAAGACAAGAAACAAAGATCTGTGGTGATCCCAAGTACTTAGTGCTCTGTGCATAATAAGCACTAAATAAATACAATTGATTGACTGTGGCTAGAGGACTGCTGAGTGACACATTCTCTTCATCGTCTTCTAACTCTGTTTACCCAGTAGAAAAATGGAGGTGAGTCTGGACTCCTAGCAGAGGCTTCCTTAACTGATTCTGGCTTCGATTGTGAGCCCCATGTGGGATAGGGGTCAACTATCTAGGATCTGTGCCATCATGAAGTACTGTGCTTTGGCACAAAGTAGGCGCTTATTGAATGTTATCATTAGTATTGAATCTAGGGAGGCCCCAGAGGACTACTGGAGAAGTCAGCCAGTCCAGGGCAACATGGGATTAAAATCAAGCCTTCCCTATAGACTGTCCCACTAGGCTCAGGCCGAGTTCCTTTCGCCATTTGCAACTTGACTGTCTCAGAGAAGATTGGTTTGGTGAATTTGGATTGGATGCTGAAGCTATCAGGCTCTGGGCCTTGACTGACCACCCACATGGTGCAGAATATTCTACAAAGAGGCTGGGCATCTATATTGGAGGGTTGGGACAGTTCTTGCCTTCTAGGAGCTTACCATTTAATGGGGAACCAGGATGCCCTGACAATCCAGGAAGAATTCCTGATGAGAATTCAGGGAGCAAACAACATAGCCATCCTCCAGGAAGAGCGGCCCCACCATCTGTGGGGTGTGGAGTCCTGGAATGGTTGTCCTATCTCACTGGTTTGTTTGTTTCTCCGTCAGTGGGTGTGGGAACTCACAGAAGAACAGGCCAACCGACCCCTGCGGTTCTGTTGGCATTTCTTCTCTCCTCTCCTCTCCACAGAGCTGGGGTTTCTTCTCACAGGATCGCTGAAATTCCTCGTGTCCTCTATCCCCCCCTCCGATGCCCTCCTTAGCTGTCCTTGCTCTGAGCAAAGGAAAACCCATTCTTTGGAACTTCCTCCCCTATGACACATTCCCAAGATGGGCCCGTGGCAGGATGGACCTTGAAGATTATTTGCTACAAAATACCTAAAGGCCCAAGGCTGAGAAGCAAGGAAGTTTTGTGCGGAGGGAGGCATTGAGCTGAACCTCCTGTCTATGGACAGTGACCGCAGCCTTGGGTGCCATGGCCCAGCCCGTGATGGAGAACGCTGCCACTTCACTGTTGCTCAGGGATAACCCCAGCCTCCGGTTGCTTAGTGTGATGAAGACTTCCTGATCCCGGGGAAGAGACGTACTAGCGTTGGCTCTGGGCAAGCAGTTGAATTTCTTTCCCACAGCAATAGGCCCGGTGGTGTGATGGATTAACGTTTTAATTTGTGGTTTTTATCGACAAAGAATCAATCCTACTGACTCCATTAGCCCACAGAGGGCAGTTCAAGTCTATGAGTCAGCCTCCTAGGGGTCCAGTTTATAGTGTTAGGAAGAAAATATCAGGGGGAAAATGCAAACTTCTCCCTCATTCGTGCTAGGAATTCTTTCATCTTGCGGTGTGCAGCAGACCCCGGATGGGAGACCAGCCGCCTTTTCACACAAGTGGAACTTGTTCCATCTCAGCTTTCCAAACCGGTCATGGGTTTTCTTCACCTTCATTCCCGTTAGGAGGAAATCCAGCTGGTGAAGGAATCAAGCTCCCCAGAGGGGCACAGCCCACAGATCTATACCACCAATCGGATGTCGGCACTTGAGGATGAAATTTTGGAGAAACACAGCCATCGATTCCTTCTCTGTTGGCTCTAGCTTTCCTTGAGGGGATCAGGGATGGGGTATCCTGATTGGGTGGCAGAAGAGTCGCATGAGAAAGGAAGGTCCTGTTCTCCCTGTTAAACCCCAAAATGGGTTGCTCGACAGTGCCAGGAGACCGGGTTTTAAGTAAATGCTATCTCGCCTGGGGGCAGAGGCAGAAAGTTTCCAGGTTTGAAAAGCTGCATGGCTCAATGGAAAGAGCACGGGCTTTGGAGTCGGAGGTCATGGGTTCAAATCTTGGCTCTGCCAATTGTCAGCTGTGTGACTTTGGGCAAGTCACTTAGCTTCTCTGTGCCTCAGTTACCTCATCTGTAAAATGGGGATTAAGACTGTGAGCCCCCCTGTGGGATAACCTGATCACCTTTTAACCTCCCCTGTGCTTAAAACAGTGCTTTGCACATAGTAAGCACTTAATAAATGCCATCATCTGAAAATGGCAGAGCATCTTCAATCAACATCTCATGGAATGACTGGGAGGCTGTGCTGAGCAACCTGCCCAAGTGAGGGTCAAGTCCCATTGGTTTCCTTGACATATCTTCCATTAGCTGGCATCTCCCAGCTGGGGAGCCATCTGCCACCCTGCATGCTCGGGAACGATAGGCTGCAAATCACCCTCGTTTGGAGTTTTATTGAACTTCACTTAGGAAGGCACGCACAGCTCAGGCGGCAAGAAGAACCCACCATGGACCCTTTCTCTCCCAGGTGACCCACGACCCTGAAGGAGTGGCTAGTTGAAGCACAGAGGTCCACTAGGAACTGGGGTGCCTCCACAGGCTGTCCCGCAATCCTCCGGTCCCCGTTTCCATGACTTCTCCCTTCCAGATGCGTGCCCATCAGCTCTTCATCATTGGAATGAATTAGGACTTCTAAACGTTGAGGCTTTGTCCAATTACCAGCTGTAACAGATGCGACATTGCGGGCCTGCCGGCTGTGCTGGATTCCATTCCCTGCATCGGTGGTAGCCCCGCCCCCTCCTCCTCACCCCCCTCCTCAACCAGCCTCGGGGGGAGCAGCTGCTGGACCAGAGCAGATTTTTGCTGGAATGCAGACTGCCGCTTGCTCGAATGGGACCGTGTGGTGCAGATTCTTCCTCCAGAGAAGGGGTGGGTACCCCATGCCCTCCTCAGATCTGGAGAGATGAGTTCTCTGGGGCTGGGCAGTTGTGTTGGAGGCCCGGTGTCTGAAAATGCAAATAAGAGCTCCAGCTGGAATCCATGTCTCATTTCCTGCAGAGCTGGCTTTTCTCTCCCAAACTCTCCTGGACCAGCTCTGCTATAACCATCTCCTCCTCTGCTCTCACCCAGTGGGGTTCCCCGGTCTCCTAACTCTGATGCCAATCTCAGATCCCCCGGCCTCTAAACCCTCCCCGTGACCCCTAACCTCCATGAAAGGGCTTCAGAACACTATGCCCACTACGGACTGGTTTGAGTGGCATCAGGGACAGGATGGAGCAAAGGAACAGGGATTTCTGGGCCTCTTGATCTTCAGAGAATAAGCAGGTGACTAGGTCAAGAGCTCTGGCACTTTTTGTAACAGGTCAGCAGTATCTCTGTGCCTTTTCTCTAGCATTGAGATGCTCTTTTGGGCACCTCCATGTCCACCCTAAGGTACTGGCTGTCCCTTCAGATCTCCCCCAGCCTCTCTGCCACCAACAATGGATTGAAGGGTTCCACCTTGCCCCTTGAGTCTGGCACAACCCTCAGGGATTTCCATGCTCCAGCTGGCCTGCCCAAGGAGGAAACTGGTCTCTGCAACTCTGGCTGATGGATGCGGGTGGAAGGAAGACCATATCAGCTGAGCCACTCACTCCTGCCAGCTGCGGCCTGCTGGCTCTTCATTGATGAGGTAGAAGGAGTGGTGAAAAATCCTCACTCCACACCTGGGCACCTTCAGCGACAGGAAGAAGATCAGAGGGGCTCTCTGGAGGAGGAGTGGGTGAGAGCGGAGATGGATTCTTGGAGACACGGTCTATTCCCGGCCATCAGGTCCGGTCACCAGGGCCGGATGGGCCATCGGGAGGACTGGGCTGCCTTCTTGTCTTCTCCGGGGTTGACCCCGAGGGGCCCTGCTCTTGGCCTGGCCAGGTGACTGGCTGCCTTGCGGGACCTCCATCGAGAGAGAGAAAGCTTGGGCCCAAGGTTGAAGGCAACTCAGATGCTTCAAATGAGCACATCAGATACGATGGATGCTTCTGACAACTTGGATCTAACATATCAATTGAAATTTATTGAGTGTCCATCTGCACGTGTTCCCGAGCCAGGCACAGTGCAGTAACAAGTTAAGCAGCTGGCCCCTGCCCTCGGGGAACTTAGAATTGAGTGGAGGGGGAAGTAATTATAAGAGAAGCAGTGTGGCCTAGTGGGAAAAGCGTAAGTCTGGGAGGCAGGAAGACCAGGGTTCTAATCCCTGCTCTGCCACCTGTCTGCTGTGTGACCTTGGACTAGTCACTTCACTTCTCTAGGTCAGTTACTTCATCTGTCAAATGGGAATTAAGACTGTGAGCCCCATGTGGGACAGGGACCGTGTCAAATCTGATTAGTGTGTATCTATCCCTGCTCTTTGTACAGTGTCTGGTGCATGGTAACCATTTAACAATCTAATTTTAAAAAAGAATAATTTAAAAAAAACTTAGTTTATAGGGTACCTTCTGAGAAGCTCACAGCCCTTTCACATAATAATAACAGCAGTAATAGTATCTGTGGCACTCAAGTGCTTACTATGTGCCAGATGTACTACTTACTGGAATAGATACAAGATAATTGGGTTGGACACAGTCCCTGTCCCACGTGGGGCTTACTGCCTTAATTCCCATTTTAAGTCCCATTAAGTGACATGCCCAAAGTCACAGAGCTGACAAGTGATGGAGCAAGGATTAGAAACAGGTCTTTCTGCCTAGCAAGCCCATGCTCTGTCTAACAGTGGAAACATATGGAGTTTCAAAACATAGCATATGCAGAACTATGTTGTTTGTCCTTTTTTTAAAAAAATGTATTAGTGGTTTTAGGGGGCTATCATCTCAGTGAGTAGGAATAGACAAATGGGAATTTGTTTCCTAGTTCCTTGGAGAGTTCATATCTATTTACTCTGTTGTGCTTCCCCAAACTCTTATTACAGTGGTCTGTGCACCGTAAGTGCTTAATGAATACCTTGGATTGATTGATGATTTTATAGGTAGAGAAATTGAGGGGCATTAACTGACTTGCTTGAGGTCACATGGTGAGCCAGGGGTGGAGCCAGGACTAGAACTCAGTTGTCCGGATCCCAGTCCACCCCTTGGTCCTTGGGGACACTAGGGAGAGTGAGCAGAACAGTTGGCCAGGCCCATTCCAACAGGGGATGCCATACTCTAGGGATGTGGTTGACGTTATTTTCTCAGGATGCCTAGCTGAGCACTCGCCTGTCTTCCTGCCTCCTTTTGGAATTTTAGCATCTCCAGACCAGCTGGGAAGAGCATGCTACACTCTAGTATGTAGAGGGAGAGGGAAGACAAAGAGACAGAGAGAGCAAGAGAGAGCGAGTGAGCAGACACACTGGGAAGGGTGTTTTGGGAGTCTAGCGCACTACTAGTTGAACCAAGAAATCCTAAGCAGTGGGAGTCCACTAGACTGTCTAGCCTGTAAGCTCATTGTGGGGAGGGAACTTTTCTGCCAGCTCTATCGTATTGTACTCTCCCAAGGGCTTAGTACAGTGCTCTGTACACAGGACACACTCAATAAATAGGACTGATTGATTGATTAAAAGGGGTATGAATCATGGTGGGCGGAGAGAGGGGCAGAGGCATGTCCTGGAGGTAGGTCTCCATGGAAGGGGGCTGGGCCAGGGGGATCCCCTGAGGGACAAAATGGTTCGTTATTCCCTTGCCTCTGCTGTGATGGAGCTCTCTGGAATCTCTGTCCTGGGGGTCTCTGTCCCTGGGGTCTCTGGACCCAGGATCTCTGTCCCAGAGCTTAGGATCAGCACTTGTGCGGTTTCTCCGTGAGTCGGGCGAGTGCAACGCAGGCCAGCCATGCGGTCAGCAGCCGGCCTAGGAAGAGGTGGGGAGGACAAGGCCGAGCCACGGCTGCCCTGCCCAGGCAAACCAGACCACCATCCCAAGGAGGACCCAACCTGCAGGCTCCTCCCCGACCTGATCAGCATGTCTCTTCAACTAACAGTGCAAGGAAGCCCTTGAACTTTGATTAGAGGCACAGGGTCCCTGCATTGAACCCCCAAGGCCAAGCTGGTTAAGCTGAGGGGAGTTGTCAAATGACCCAATCTCCATCTTGAAGGAGTGCATCCTATCCAGGGGGTCTGCAGAGGAGTCAGGCAGGAGCTGGACACCCCTGAAATGGGACTGGCCCACTAAGAGCAAAGATCCCATCAGGCAGCCAAGATACAAGAGGTTTCTTTTTAGCTGTTATTACTATTACTGCCATGATTATCATCAGGACTAATAATAATGATGTTCATTAAGCACTTATTCTTTGTCAAGCACTGTTCTAAACGCTGGACTAGATACAAGTTAATCAGGTCAGACAAAGTTCCTGTCCCTCATGGGGCTCACCGTCTTTATAGGAAAGAGAACAGGCATTGAATCCCCATTTTACAATTAGGAAACTGAAGCACAGAGAAGTGAAGTGACTTGACGAAGGTCACACAGCAGTCAAGTGGTGGATCTGGGATTAGAACCCAGGTCCTTCTGATTCCCAGGCTTGTGCTCTAATAATGATGGGGGGTTTTTAGCACTTAACAAATACCATCATTATTATTATTATAGTAAGTGCTTACTATGTGCAAAGCACTGTTCTAAGCGCTGGGGTAGATACAAGCTAATCAAGTTGTCCCACGTCGGGCTCACGGTCTTAATCCCCATTTTACAGATGAGGTAAATTAGGCACAGAGAAGTTAAGTGACTTGCCCAAAGTTACTCAGCTTAGAATGGTATTAGAACCCATGACCTCTGTCTCTCAAGCTCGTGCTCATTCCACTAAGCCATCGTTGCTTCTCTGTGGGCCAAGCACTGTTCATTCATTCATTCAATCATATTTATTGAGCGCTTACTGTGTGCAGAGCACTGTACTAAGGACTTGGGAAGTCCAAGTTGGCAACATATAGAGACGGTCCCTACCCAACAGTGGGCTCACAGTCTAAGTGCTGGGATAGATACAAGGTAATCAGGTTGTCCCATATGGGGCTCACCGTCTTAATCCCATTTTACAGATGAGGTAACTGAGGCCCCAGAGAAGTTAAGTGACTTGCCCAAATCACGCAGCTGATAAGTGGCGGAGCTGGGATTAGAACTCATGACCTCTGACTCCCAAGTCTGTGCTCTTTCCACTAAACCACATGACTTCTGTCTACTCTATCCATTAGGCCACGCCAAGGCCATACTTAGACTAATGGGTGCCTAGGCCAGGGGCCCCTTTGCTTCCCTCTCGGGCTTCTCTGGGTCTAGTCTTAATCAATCAAGGGTATTTATCGAATACTTGCTTTGTGCAGAACACTGTATTAAATGCTTGGGGAGAATACAACATAATACAACATAATGCTTGGGGAGAATACAACATGAGTTGGTAGACATGTTCCCTGCTCACAACGAGCTTACAGTTTAGTCCAAGCCTGGAAAAAGAGTGTGGGCAGGGGCCTGCGAGGAGAGGGCCCTGGGCTGCTGTCCAGCAATTCCGACCTTACTGTGGTTATAGGGTGGTCTCGGTTTTTGTTCCCTAGCAGGATGGATTGAGGGGAGAATTGAGACTGGAACTAAGCACTCAGTACGAAGTAGGATGATGATCAACTCACCTCAGCATCCCAGAGAACCAGACACACATCTCCTAACCTAGAGTAATAATTGTGGTACTTGTTAAGTGCTTACTATGTGCAAAGCACTATTCTAAAAACTAGGGTAGATACAAGCTAATCAGGTTGGGCACAGGGCTCGCACACTCTTAATCCCCATTTGGTAGGTGAGGTGAGCGAGGCCCAGAGAAGTTAAGTGACTTGCCCAAAGTCACACAGCAAAGAAGTGGTGATACAGGGATAATAATAATAATAATAATAATGATCACATTTGTTAAGCGCTTACTATGTGCAAAGCACTGTTCTAAGCTCTGGGGAGTATGCAAGGTGATCAGGTTGTCCCACAGTCTTAATCACCATTTTACAGATGAGGGAACTGAGGCGCAGTGAAGTGATTTGCCCAAAGTCACACAGCTGACAAGTGGCGGAGCTGGGATTTGAACCCATGACCTCTGAGTCCCAAGCCCAGGCTCTTTCCACTGAGCCACGCTGCTTCTCTGACCAAGACCCAGAACCTAGGTCCTTCTGATTCCCAGGCCTATGCTTTATCCACTAGCCACTTGGTGGGTGGGGACAGGGGTGTGTGTGTTTTTGTGTATTTGTGTTCATTCATCACAGTAACACAACAGCTGCCATCTTTCTCTTCCCACTAGCTTGGAGCCCTAGTCCACAACCCTGTGCACTCCTCCCTGCTGGGCTTCTCTGCGGTCAGCACCTCCCTGCCCCAGGGCTACCTCTGGGTAAGTCATCTCCTGGGGGGACGTTGGGGCCCCATGTCTTGTCAGCAGCCACTGCCTGGTTCCTTCTAGACTTTGGGCACATTCTTATTTCTCCCCAGTCCCAAAGTGGTGTCCAGGCAGATTTGTTAGTGGGACTGGGCTGGAGGGTATCGGGTCTATTTCCCCGATCAGAGTTCCTAGTCCGGGGAGACTGACCCAGGGTGCAGAGACCAGCTTCCTCCAAGGTCAGGGAGCGGTTACGGGGGGAAGCAACTGAGGACTCCCCGGAGTTTGGGTTGGGGCGTATCTGGCCAACCTGAGTCCACGGGGTCCAGGCGGCCAGCTGAGGCTGCTATCCACACTGGCGGATAATAATAATAATAATAATGGCATTTATTAAGCACTTACTACGTGCAAAGCACTGTTCTAAGTGCTGGGGAGGTTACAAGGTGATCAGATTGTCCCACCGGGGGCTCACAGTCTTAATCCCCGTTTTACAGATGAGGAAACTGAGGCCCAGAGAAGTTAAGTGACTTGCCCAAAGTCACACAGCTGACAGTTGGCGGAGCCAGGATTTGAATCCGTCTCATGGCAGAGCTGAGCCGGGAGAACAGGGGAAACCGTGCCATCCTCCCTGGCGGCCGTTTGGAGCCAGGTGGCAGGGGCTGGGAGGGTGTCCTTTTCCGCTGATTTGTCTGGGGGTCTTCTGTCCCTGCAGGTCGGGGGCGGGCAGGAGGGCGCAGGGGGCCAGGTGGAGATCTTCTCCCTGAACCGGCCCACGCCTCGCACCGTGAAGTCCTTCCCTGTGGCCTCTCCGGTGCTCTGCATGGAATACATTCCCGAGAAGGGCGAGGAGGAGGAAGAGGAGGAGGAGGAGGGGAAGATCGAAGAGGGCAAGGTGGCCGCTGACCATTCCCCTGCCCCATTGCGCCCTACCATCTGTTTGGGCCTTCACAATGGCAGGTGAGAGAACCTCCCCTCCCCAACCCACCGGGTTCTAGGGGTGGCTGCCTCCGAACTTGGGGTCTTGCAATGGTCTCTTCCTCCCTATTCCTCCTCTCCCAACATCTGTCAGCCTATCACACCCTCTTTCTCCGCCTCACACCCTCTCACCCTCTTATATTGTATTTAATATTACAATTATATACAATTAATATTATTGTATTATATTATAGAGAAGCAGCATGGCTCAGTGGAAAGAGCACGGGCTTTGGAGTCGGTGTTCGTGGGCTCAAATCCCGGCTCCGCCAATTGTCAGCTGTGTGACTTTGGGCAAGTCACTTCACTTCTCTGGGCCGCAGCAGAACAGTGCTTTGCACATAGTAAGCGCTTAATAAATGCCATTATTATTATTATTAAAATGGGACAAACAGATCACCTTGTAACCTCCCCAGCGCTTAGAGCAGTGCTTTGCACATAGTAAGCGCTTAATAAATGCCGTCATTATTATTATTATTATTCTCTGTGCCTCAGTTACCTCATCTGTAAAATGGAGATTGACTGTGAGCCACCAGTGGGACAATCTGACCCCCAGCACTCAGAACAGTGCTTTGCACATAGTAAGTGCTTAATAAATTCCACTATTATTATTATTATATTGGCCTCAATTTCAATACTCTCAAAAGTTTCCATGGTAGATATTGAGCATCCATGTACCCATGTGAGTCTGGGGATTAAGTCGTTGCCTCTCCATCTTCCCCAGTGATTTTCAGGATGTCTTTTCTAGCTGCGGCAGAAGGCCCCTGAGTGGGTGCTTTCCCAAGGTTTGTAATATTCATTCATTCAATCATATTTATTGAGCACTTACTGTGTGCAGAGCACTGTACTAAGCGCTTGGGAAGTACAAGTTGGCAACATATAGAGACAGTCCCTACCCAACAGTAGAATAATAATGGTATTTGTAAAGCACTTAGTATGTGCCAGAACCATTCTAAACACTGGGATATTTACAAGATAATCGGGGCGGAAACAGTCCCCTGTCTCATATGGGGTACAAAGTCTTAATCCCCATTTGACAGATGAGGGAATTGAGGCACAGAGAAGTGAAATGATTTGCCCAAGATCACACAGTTCAATTCAGTCGTACTTTTTGAGTGCTAACTGTGTTCAGAGCACTGTACTAAGTGCTTGGAAAGTACAATATAGCAATAAAGAGAGACAATCCCTGCTCACAACAGGCTCACAGCCTAGAGGTGGGGGAAATCCAGCAGACAAGTGGTGGAGCTGGGTTTAGAGCCCAGGTCTTTCTGACTTCCAGCCCCATGCTCCATCCACTAGGCAATCAGGGAGGGCAACATTGCAGCTTTTCATGGACGTATCACCACTGTCAGAGGGTCAGCCATTCTGTATTTTCCCAAGCACCTACTACAGTGCACTATACCAAATGGATGCCCATTATTGCCCCCACTCTGCCACCTCTCTCATACACTTCTGTCTAGACTGCCTTCTACCTCCTCTCTCCCTTCTTCACTGTATCGCGGGCTCAAGGGAAGAATGGGGCTCTGACGATCAGAGAATGAGGGAGTGTCTGGTCTCATTTGAGCTCCTCCACCATGTGAGTCCTGTGTTTCTGCTCAATCTCCATTGCTGTATCTGCACAAAGAGACTTTGGCCTCCCCTTTCACTTGGAGCTGTGTGGTTTAGTGAAAAGAGCATGTGCCTGGAGACAGAGGAGGACCTGGATTCTAATCCTGACTCTGCCAGTTGCCTGCTGTGTAACCTTGAACAAGTCATTTTCCTTCTCTGTGCTTTAGTTTCATCATCTGTAAAGTGGAAATTCAATCCCTGTTTCCCCCATCCTATTTATACTGTTAGCCCCATGTGGGGAGGGGACTGTGTCAGACCTGATCAACATTTTTTTAAAATGGTATTTGTACTTACTATGTATTTGATACTTACTATGGTACTTACTATGTGCCAGACACTGTACTAAGCTCAGGGGCAGATACA
Source organism: Tachyglossus aculeatus (assembly GCF_015852505.1). Classification (NCBI taxonomy): domain Eukaryota; kingdom Metazoa; phylum Chordata; class Mammalia; order Monotremata; family Tachyglossidae; genus Tachyglossus; species Tachyglossus aculeatus. The sequence continues at coordinate 55,873,198 of NC_052070.1, forward strand.
TGATAATCAGGTTGGACACAAACACTTGGAAGAGTACAGTGCAACAATAAAGAGACACATTCTCTACCCACAGCAAGCTTACAGTCCCACATGGGGTTCACAGTCTTAATCCCCACTTTAGAAATGAGGTTACTGAGGCGCAGAGAAGTTTAGAGCTTTGCCCAAGGTCACAAAGCAGGCAAGTGGTGGAGCCAGGATTAGAACCCAGGACCTCTGACTCCCAGCCCATGCTGTTTCCGCTAGGCCACTCTGCTTCCTGACTTGTATCTATTTGTATCTACCCAGTGTTTAGAACAATACTTAACAAGTACAATGAAAATATTAACGATAACAGTAATATCTCACTTTCATCCAAAGCCCCAACTCTCTCCTATCTTTCATTTCCCTCCTCCTTGAGGCTGTCGGGCAGGGAGAAGCAGTGTGGTGTAGTGGATAGAGCGCAGGCCTGGGAGCCAGAAGGTCCTGGGTTCTAATCCCCACTCTGCCACTTGTCTGCTGTGTGACCTTGGGCAAGTCACTTAACTTCTTTGTGCCTCAGTTCCCTCATCTGTAAAATGTGGATTAAGAGTGTTAGCTCCACGTGGGAGAAGGGACTGTGTCCACCTTGATTAGCTCATAATTACCCAAGAGCTTAGTACAGTGCTTGGCACATAGTAGGTGCTTAACAAATACCGTAAAAAAGGGAGGGTCATTTTAAAGATGTGCCACCGAGTGCTAAGAAGTTAAGCAGTTTGCCAAAGTTCTCCCAGCAAGGCAGGCCCAGCAGGTTGTCCTCCTTCTTTGGATTCCTCTCTGTCACCCTGATGGTTGTTTCCCACCCTTCTCTCCGCAGTATCCTGGTTTATGGCAGCGTGGACACGGGGACCCAGTGCTTGGTGACCTTCAAGAGCCCAGGCCTGCGGCCCGTCCTGTGTCTCCGGCACAGCTCCCGATTCCTGTTTGCCGGCCTGCAGGACGGCACGGTGGCCGCATATCCCAGGAACAGCGGTGAGGATCGAGGCACGGGATGTCCGTGTGCCCCGTTACCACTGTCCCAGGGGCTCTGTTTTCCCTCTGGCCTCTCCACGTGGGGTTAGGGTGTAAAGGTCTTGGCCGCCCTTGCCCCGTTGTGTGGTCCCAAAGATCTACCAGGAGAATGTGGCATTGCTCCCATTTATAATACTCACTGGGCTGGGAAGTCCAAGGCCAAATGATCCTTGGGTTCAGAAACGTGTCAGATCTGTAGTAACCCTGCCTGCACTTAATGCTGCTGCCTCACTTCTCCTCTCCCCTCCCACCGCACAGTCATAGCCATGACCCTCCCATTCTCTTTCTCTCCCTTCCTTTTCCTCTTCCTCCTTCCCCTCTTCTTCCCCTCCCCATTTCTTCCCCCCTTTCCTTTCTCTCCCCTCATCTTCCTCCCCTCTTCACTTCCACACTTCTGACCTCTTCCCCTTCCCATCCCCTCTTTCCCTCCCCTTATGCCCTCCTTCCCCTTCTCATTTTTTCTCTTCCCCTCCTCTTCTTCTTCTTTCCCACCTCCCTCCCCCTTCCTTCCTCTATGTCCCCTGTCTTCTTCACTCTTCTTCTTGGCAACATCCTTGCTTTGGGTATCATTAGGATAAACAAACCCTGATTCCTTCAGCAGTGGTTCTCAGGGTTCTCCCCAAATGCTCAATGATAAGTGTGTGCAGAACACTGGACTAAGTCCTTGGTACATTATCTTGAAGGCTTCCAGCTGAAAGGACCTCAGGTGAGAAGAGGCAGAGTTTAGTCTATTTCCCTTAAGCCAGCTGTCTGCCTTCTTTAGGCCTTAGGCTAATCAGATTAGATGGCCAAGGTGCTGTCCTTCTGTCCATCACAGACATGGGGACAGAACCACCCATCTCTTTGCCAAGATGGAGTCAGATGAGCCAGGCTGTTTCAACCAGCCATAAGATGATGCTGACAATTGAGTCCCCAGAGAAGAGTTAGGACCTCTGAACTGCAGTTGTGCTGGGGGATGCTCGGGGGCCCCATGGGCCGATGATCTGAGGGTTGAGACTGAGACTGTTCTCACCTCCAGTTTCTCTCTTCCCTCTCCCTACCGGTGAAGCCCTAAGTGTTGGGTCATCGCTGCCCGTTGCAGGGCTAGGAAACGAGTGTTTGTGCAGTGGACTTCATTGCCTCTTGGAAGTGTGTGCTATTTTTCATTAGCTTTTGATAAGGCATTTATAGCTTTCAATTAAAGGGGGGAGGTGGGGGAAACAAACTTCCCTCTCCCAGACAGGTGGGGGTATGTGTGTGAGCTATCAAAAGCACTCAGTTTCATCTAGGGCGATCCCGTCCACCACCTGTGGCCCCCTCAGAATCGAAGGGATTCGGGGCAGGCTGGTGGGTTGGCTCACTTCATGGCTTAGGGAGTGGTTGTCTTGTTCATCAGTTAGGGGTCCCATTCCTGCCTCGGCTCATCATTGCTTCCCCTGCTTTTTGCCCCTGGGGAGTGGTCTCTTCTCCTAAGATGGACATCTCATGGACCTCCCTATCGGGAGCTAGGTGCTGCCAGGGAGGGGCTTTGGTCCCCATCGGAGTCCATCCTTCCCAGGGCGGCCCAGGGAGAGACCATGACCTTAGCGATGGGAATCAGTGAGGGGGCGGAAGAACACAGCAAGGGAACCTGGCTCCTGGGGCTTGCCTTTCTTTTCCTTGAGTGGTGCTTGTCTCTCTCTCTCTCTCTCTCTCTCTCCGGATTCTCCCATCCTCTCCCGCGGTGCCCGGATAAGGCAGAATGCAAGTTCAAAGCACCCTCGGGATGCCTAGGGAGGGTGACTCTTCTCAGCTTTGGCTCCGCAGCATTTTCTGGAGTGGGCTGAGTGATATCAATGGGATGAGGGCGGAGGAGAGTTCCCACAATAATAATAATGATGGCATTTATTATTCAGCACTGTTCTAAGTGCTGGGGAGGTTACAAGGTGATCAAGTTGTCCCACGGGGGGGCTCACAGTCTTAATCCCCATTTTACAGATGAGGAAACTGAGGCCCAGAGAAGTAAAGTGATTTGCCCAAAGTCACACAGCTGGCAATTGGTGGAGCCAGGGTTTGAACCCATGACCTCTGACTCCAAAGCCCGGGCTCTTTCCACTGAGCCACGCTGCTTCTCAAGTGGTGCCCAGGCCTGTCAGTCATTCTGCCAGTAGACACTTAAGCCCCTGGGGGCTCATGCCTGCTTCTGGAGCAATCCTGTTCCTGGCTTTATATTCTCTTACACCCTCTCTAGCTGTAACGGATTCTTTCGTCTGCCTCCCCCGCTCGATCGGAAGATCCTCCAGGGCAAGAATCAGGTCTTAGATTCCAAGTGTTGAATACAGTGCTGTGCACTCAGAAGGGCTCAGCCAATGCAACTGATTGATGGATTGCCAGCGACACTGATTGAGAGTCCGTAGGTTCTTGGAGATGGAGTGGGGTATGATGATAAGCCGTCGCTGCTGGCCTGGCATCCGTAGCTAGTTGCTCGGAGGCCGTGGACAAAGGCAGGGCATTGTGACGAGGAAGGCAGGCTCGGGGGTGATCTGGTGGAGAAGGGGAGCTGCTCCCCTGCTTTCCAGGAGAAAACCTCAGTCCCCATTTCCACCGGTGCCCATAGCTCCATGCCAATGTTCTGGAGTTGCCCGTCCCCAGGCACCAGTGGGCTACCAGACGGCTGGGGAGAGGCTTCAAGACAGAGCTCAGGCCTGAAAGTCAGAAGGGCTTGGGTTCTAATCCTGGCTCTGCAACTTGTCTGCTGTGTGACCTTGGGCAAGTCACTTCACTTTTCTAGGCATCAGTTACGTCCTCCGTAAAGAATTAAAATTGGGTGGTCCATATGGGATATGGACTGTGTCCAACCTGATTAGCTTGTAATGATCCCAGTACTTAGTACAGTGCCTGGCACATAGTAAGTACTTCAAAAATACCATTTTTTAAAAAAGAACAAAACGTAGGCCCTGCCCGCTGAAGGTGGCAGTCCCTCTGTTAGGGAGGCAGGTAGGAGGAACACAATATTCAGGTGGCAGAAACAGACAGGGGCCACAGAACTGACAAGCTCCGTGAGCTTGCACGCTCGCCCCCAAGCATGATTTGGTTCTGACCTGGCCCAGAGTGTTGGAGGGTGTCACCTGTCGCCCGGGGACAGGTTCGTTCGGTAATCGGCGTGGCGAGAGAGAGAGAGAGGCCGGGGATGGAAAGCCCGAGTTTTATATAAAATTTATTCCGCGAGGTGAATTGAATTATTTAATGGTTTAGGCGCAATGGATTGAACTTCTCTTTGGGGAGGAATGTGATTAATTAGTAATATTAGAGCTTCCCTAATGGGAGGAACACACATGTTAGACGTGGGTGAGGCGGCTAACTCACTCCCATGTGTACTTCCCACTTGAGAAGAATCCAGGTGTTTTCCCACACGGGAAGAATCCACTTACTTTTCCACATGGGTAGAATCCACTTACTTTCCCCCACTGGAGGAATCCATTACAGTACCCACACATGTGGTGGGCGGCTAGCTCTCACCATGTGCTCTCCCTTCCCGGGAGGAATCCACTTATGTTACCCGTCTGCAGCGGGGCACCTGGCTCCCACCCACGATCGTTTGGCGAGACACTCACCCATCCCGCGGCCCTTTCCCCAGTGTGTTGGTTCTGGTTGCAGAGCGGGCGTCTGGCCTTCTGGGCAGAGAAAGACACGTGGGCCGCTGTTGCTGCGCGTCTTGGTGTTCTGCCCCAGAAGGACAGAGGCGACAGGTATTTATCACCTGTGCTCCTCGGCCATTCCAGCTTCTGGCCTCAGTTTATCCAATCTCTGCCCTCCCCCCTCCTCCTTACCTAATTTGATTGGCACAGGGGCGAGGGACACCTTCTGTATTCCCAGCTTGGGCTGTCAATCTAGCAGTGTTGGTTGTTGGGGCGGTATCCCACCCTCACTTCTGAGTTCTGCCTGCTGGCTCAGGTGGCCACGAGATAGCATTTGACCTTGAGATGGCCGGTACCCCAGGATCACCTTCCAGATCTCTAGTGATCTCAATCCCCCTTTCACAGATGAGGTAAGTGAGGCACCAAGAAGTTAAGTGACTTGCCCAAAGTCACACGGCTGACAAGTGGCGGAGGCGGGATTAGAACGCTTGACCTCCGACTCCTAAACCCGGGCTCTTTGGTAGGCTGAAGGGACCATCCTAGATTTGCCCCAGGAGGGCCCTTTTTGTTTCCTTGGATTCTTCTTCTGCCCAGTGGCTCCAGCATCTGTTCTCTTGCTCCTGACACCCCATTCCCCCATGGTAACACCACCCCCAGTCCCCACTGTTTCCCAGGGAGGTTGTGAACCCTTTTTAAGCTTTCTCTCTTGGGCTGGCCGGTCAAGTCGCAGGGGCCAAGAGGAAGCCATCTCCTGCTGCTTTTTGCCAGAGACGACAGACTTCCCAGGGCATCTTTGTGAGGCGGCACAGCCTTCTGCCAGCGGGCACAGGCTTTTGTGGTGGCCCAAAGGTGGGTGGGCCTCATGGTAGAATGGGTAAGGAGAAGAGGAGTGAGGGAGGGGCTGGCCAGGGGCTTGGTGCAGAGCCATGATGGGAAGGGACGAACTGGACCCTTAGTTCCTCGGGGATAGAGGAGAGAGAGAACTTCGGCTAGAGTGATCAGGGCAGTCTACCAGACTGGGACTGGTCACTCACCCACCCCCTTGGCTACGAAACATATGGTTTTGTAGCAGGAAACGGAAAACATTCTTATTTCTCCACTGGAGGGCAAAAGGGACTCACATCAGCAGCCACCGTTCTTGTGCACAGGTGGTTTTCCCATTGAGGAACCTTCAGCCTTCTTTTGTTTTGTTTTTATGGTATTTAAGTGTTTGCTGTGTGATAGGCACCGTATTAAGCACTGGGGTAGGTACAAGGTTAATCAGGTTGGACACAGACCAAGTCCTAATGGGACTCACGGTCTTAATCGCCATTTTTCAGATGAGGTCACTCAGGCAAAGTGAAGTGACTTGCCCAAGGTCACACATCACAGAAGTGACAGACAAACTGTTCCTCTCCCGGAATCACGGTGCCTCACGGGAAAACAGGCCCCCGGGCAGGGAGAGCTGGATGGCAAGAGGCTGTGGGCCCTTGTCTAAAGAAAGTTTGGGAGCGGCCCACAGCCACTTGTGGGCAAGAAATACATCTGTTAACTCAGTTGTATTGTACTCTCCCAAGTGCTTAGTACACTGCTTTGCACACGGTAAGTGCTCAATAAATACCATTAATTGATTGATTAATTTAATAATAATGATGGCATTTGTTAAGCACTTCTTATGTGCAAAGCACTGTTCTCAGTGCTGGGGGAGGATACAAGGTGATCACATTGTCCCACGTAGGGCTCACAGTCTTAATCCCCATTTTACAGGTGAGGTAACTGAGGCTCAGAGAAGTTAAGTGACTTGCCCAAGGTCACACAGCAGACATGTGGGGAGCTGGGATTAGAACCCATGACCTCTGACTCCCAAGCCCGTGCTCTTTCCACTGAGCCACGCTGCTTCATTCAGTGTAGGCAGGGGGTGTTGAAGGGCCACCAGCTGCTTGAGGGAGGAGATCTCTGGGCCTGTGACAGCCCTTCATTGAGCCCTGCTAAACTGGGGGTCTGCTCCACCTCCAATCCATCAATTAATGGTATTTTCTGATTGCTTATTGTGTGCAGAGCACCTTAGTAAGTGCTTGGGAGTGGGCAATTAGAGGAATCAGGTGTTAATGGTGCTGGAGCGTCCCAGAGAGCCAGGACACTGGACACTTCCACAGGGAATGTCCTGGGCCCTACTTGGATGCAATCAATCAATCGTATTTATTGAGCACTTACTGTGTGCAGAGCACTGTACTAAGTGCTTGGGAAGTACAAGTTGGCAACATATAGAGACAGTCCCTACCCAACAGTGGGCTCACAGTCTAAAAGGGGAGACAGAGAACAAAACCAAACATACTAACAAAATAAAATAAGTAGAATAGATATGTACAAGTAAAATGAATAGAGTAATAAATATGTACAAACATATATGCATATATACAGGTATATGTATAGATGCAAAAATCCCTAAACTGCCAGGTTGGATGTGGGAATATAAGGAGGGGCCCAGCGATCCTTCTTTCGCCAAGCAGCCTGGGCACCCTTCAGACCCCTTTAATAGGGCTGAACTCATGATGGAGAAGAGAGACCAGGGGAGCCATCTTGCCTCTCCTCCCAGCCTCAATCAAGGGTATATACTGAGTACTTATTGTGTGCAGAGCACTGTACTAAACACTTGGGAGGGGACAATATAGCAGAGTTGTACTACCCACAGTCAAGAGCCTCACTCTGCAGCTAGCAATATTGAATAGGAGGGCTGGGAAGCTCTACCTCTGCTCCTCTTTTCCTGGCACTGAATGCTTCATTGATGTCCCCTTTCATCCCCACGATAAATTGTCACTCCTCCCCTAACGCAGCAGGCACCGGGGCAAAGGCATTGAGCCAGATCTCCTAGCATGTGTTGACAGCCAGGGAGTGGGAGGTGGAAGCCTGAGTTGTCTTTGGGCTGCTGCTATGGACTGTAAGTTCGCTGTGGGCAGGGAACGTGTCTACCAACTCTTGTTATATTGTGCTCTCCCTGGCTGCTGCTGCTTTGGTGCTCCTTCCCGGGAAACAATGGGGAGTTTGTCAGGGTGGGAATCCGCGAACAGCTGTCTTTTGTGCCCACCCAACTCCTCACTCTTGGCTCATCAAGCAAAAAATCCTCACTCTCGGCTTCAAGGCTGTCCATCACCTCGCCCCCTCCTACCTCACCTCCCTTCTCTCTTTCTACAGCCCAGCCCACACTCTCCGCTCCTCTGCCACTAACCTCCTCACTGTGCCTCGTTCTCACCTATCCCGCCGTCGACCCTCGGCCCATGTCCTCCCCCTGGCCTGGAATGCCCTCCATCTTCACATCTGCCAAGCTAGCTCTCTTCCTCCCTTCAAAGCCCTACTGAGAGCTCACCTCCTCCAAGAGGCCTTCCCAGACTGAGCTCCTTTTTTCCTCTCCTCCTCCCTATCCCTCCCACCCTACCTCCTTCCCCTCCCCACAGCACCTGTATATGTTTGTACAGATTTATTACTCCATTTTACTTGTACATATTTACTATTCTATTTATTTTGTTAATGATGTGCATTGAGCTTTAATTCTATTCATTCTGACGACTTGACACCTGTCCACATGTTTTGTTTTGTTCTCTGTCTCCCCCTTCTAGACTGTGAGCCCGTTGTTGGGTAGGGACCGTCTCTATATGCTGCCAACTTGTACTTCCCAAGCGCTTAGTACAGTGCTCTGCACACAGTAAGTGCTCAATAAATACGATTGAATGAATGCCAGCTGCTGCCACCTTCACCTCATGACCTTCCCTTTCCTGCCAAGCCCAGAAAGGGTGCCTGGACCTGGCGTCCAGCTAACTGGTCCTCAAGAGCCCTGCTGGGAGCTGGCCTGGGGCCAGGACCAGGCTGAGGCCTTACTGTTCCCTCCTCCCCACACCCCCAATGGCTGTCTTTCCCTCTTGCATACCGATGAGGCCGGCAGGCTGCTGCAGCAGCCTTCTGTGGTATCGGCTGGGATTTCAAAGAAAAATCAATTTTAATAAGCGGGGCTCTGATGGCTGATAAAACAGCACTCTGGGAGGGCCAGCTGTCTTGGTGCAGGCGACTGGTAGTTGAATGTAAGGGGAAATCCCACCCCCATCACTCAGCCGGTGGGCTAGGATGACTTCCTCCGGCCAGGAGGGGAGAGGACAGCACTCGACAGGAATGGGGCTGAGGCGTTGAAGCAGTAGGTTTTTGCAACTGTTCGTTTTTTGGAGTATTTGTTAACCGCTTATTATGTGCCAGGCACTGTTCTAAGTGCTGGGGTAAGTACAAGACAAGTTGGACACAGTCCACGTCCCACTGGGGGTCACAGTCTTAATCCCCATTACACAGATGAGGTTACTGAGGCAACCTGAGGTTAGGACGGTCTTTCTGTCCCAGTCCACAGACATTTCTTTCCCCTCTCCCTCTGCTTGAGGGGGAGGGACCCTGGGGAGTTGAGAACTTTGGTTCTAGGCCCCAGCCTGTTTCCCACTGGCTAAACCCCTGCTCCGTCCTGAGTCTCAGTCTACCACCCTGTAGGGGCCGACTGTCCAGGGGAGTTCAGGGCATTGTCTTCTCTGGAGTCAGTTAAGAAAAGGGCAGGGGCTGTTTGTCTAGGATAACTTTGCTGCAGGACTGCACAAAGGCAGGGGTGTGGACCAGATGATTCTCAAGGTCCGTCTCAGCTTTAGGGTTCAGTCCATCAACTAGTGGTATTTGATGAGCACTTTCCGTGTACTGAGCACTTGGGGGAGTACAACTGTGTAAACAGTCAATCAGTAAATACCATGAAATCTTCATCTGAAGGTCATTAAAATAGCATCTTTGGTCACCTTTTACCTCTTAGCCACCTGAAATATGTCAATTACTCCTGTAGTAAATATAATAATGACATTTACTAAGCACTTGCTATGTGCAAAGCACTGTTCTAAATGCTGGGGAGGTTATAAGGTGATCATGTTGTCCCACGGGAGGCTCACAGTCTTAATCCCCACTTTACAGATGAGGTAACTGGAGCACAAAGTTAAGTGACTTGCCTAAAGTCACACAGCTGACAATTGGGGGAGCCAGGATTTGAACCCATGACCTCTGACTCCAAAGCCCGGGCTGTTTCCACTGAGCCACGCTGCTTCGGTAAACATACGAGAGTAGCAATTGAAGAAGAAAACTGTTTTGCCCCTTAAATCAGTTGCTAGATTCACTAAGTATATGTGGAGCACTGTACTAAGCCCCTAATAGAGTATAATAGAGTTGGGGCCTGCCTTCAAGGAGCTTACACACAAGTTATTTACAAAGAGTAGGGAAAGGAGGAAGAACAAAGAGCAATTTTTGACCCTAGCTGTCTGACCTATTCTCATATCTTTACCTCCCCCATCTATCCCCCCCTCCCTTGACTACGTCCTCCTCCTCTGCCAACCGCAGAAATACAGTAACAAAGGCACCAGCCAAAAGGCCCGGGACTTGACTTCCCCTCGCCCATTCTCAGTCAGCCATGGTCATGAGTGGCTGCTCAGTAATCCCGGTCTGGGGGCTAAAGGACTAAAGGGCTGGGGAGGGTTCAGTTGAGGGGTGACCACTCTCTGACTTTCTGCTGATTTCCTCCCCCAGGGGGCTTGTGGGAGCAGGACAGCGTGCCAGCCAGCGTGACAGTCGGCCCAGGGCCCATCCGAACCCTCCTGAGCCTGGATGACACAGTGTGGGCCAGCTGTGGCCACCGGGTCACTGTTTTGGATGCCACCACCTTGCAGCCTCAGGTACCGATGCTCCTTCCCCTGCTCCCCGTCCCAGGGCTTTCTAGAACTCAAGCCGTGGCCCCTGACTTCTTGTCAGAGGACGATTCCTGCCACGGCCCCTACCAGGTCCCTTTGGGAGCTGAGCTCCAGGCCCGCCTCTCTGCTCTGGGAGCACCGAGGAGCGATCTTTTGCTCCCCCCTCTCACCGGCCTGCCTGCCTGCAGAGAATCGGGACTGTCTCAGTTCCCTGGGCTCTTTCCAGGCCGAGCTTGGCCACCACCCACCTCCCTGAGGAGGCTGCGGCCGAGTGGTCTGCTTGTGGAGGTGTTCCCCATCTGATAAAAAGGGCCCAGTGTTGGCCATAGCCAAGATCGCGTATCAGAGAAGAGAGAGAGATGGGGGAACCCGCTAATACAGACAGCCTTGAAGGTTAGCTCTGTTACTACTGCAGCATTTCACCGAGGCTCCCAGAATTCCCCTTGGCAGCATTTGGCGGGGCAGGGGAAGAGGGAATAGAAAAGAATGAGAATCTGGAGATTCTCCTCCTCCATTGCCATTTTCAAACTCAGTTTGTTTCTGGACAATTAGCTTTCCCATTAGGCTCTGAGGAGGCCAGGCGTTGGGGTCACAGGGCATGGCTGTGTGGAAGCATCGGCCTCAGAGTGGCTCCTGCTCCTCCCTCGTCCCCTCCTCTCTTCCTCTCCTGCCTCCCTCCCGGGGCCGCCTGCCTTCCAACTCTGCCAAGGAAACCACAACAACTTCCTTGACTTCCCTGTTGTCCCCATCCCTCCCACTCCCTTTTTCTTCCACTCCTCCATTCTCCACTTCCAATCTGACACCTCCCTGATCTCCAGACTTGGCGGATAAGTGAAGGAGAAACAGCTGCTTTGAGAGGGAGACTTTGATGTGTGGTGATTGATTTGGAACCTTAAGCATTTTGAAATTGGAAAGGGTCCAGCACTGGGCATCTCCGCACCCTTGGGACCTGGCTTTGCCATCAGGGAGTTCCAAACGTTTTCATCCCGAGACTCCCTTGACGTTTTCATGCCCCCATCATGCTCTGCCAAAACCAAATCGCCTATGGTTAGTCTTCCTTCTTGTCATCACAGCAGATCTTCAAAGCTGGGAGGGAGGGAGTGTAGGGAGAGGAGATGAGCCTCCACCACAGGATCTCAGCTCAGAGCTCTAAATCCAGCAGGATCTCTTCCTTCCAAAATTCCCCTGCAACATTGCCCTCCAGAATTCTCCTGTAACACACCCTCTTTCAGAATTCCCCTGTAACACTACCACCCTCCTCCCACCTCCCAGAATTCTCCTGCAACATTGCCCATCTCCTACACTCCAGAATTCTCCAGTAACACCACCCTTCTCCTCCCTCCCAGGATTTCCCTGACAATTGCCTTCCTCCCTCAATTTGAGAACTACCGCTCTGTCCCTGGTCCTCAGAACCCTCTCCACCAACCGCAGTGTGGGGTGAATCTGGAAATCCTTCAGGGAGTGGCCGAGTTGTGAGTAGGAATAGAAGGAGGTGGGGATGTGGTTACTGCTGCACCTGATTTTCCCACTGAGGGAGCAGTTTCCGACTGCTCTTGACTACTCCGGAGGGGGCTTGCGGACCATTGCGGGCCCTGGGAGGTGACGATTTGGAAGAGACAATGTGAGAGAGGGAAGGTGTCTGACCTGATTAACTCATATCTACTCCAGTGCTTGACATAGAGTAAGTACTTGACAAATTCCAGAATAATGATAACAATATTAATAATATCAATAATATTAGTAATCCTCAGAACACAGTGTGGGGTGAAGAGGGCTCTCCCATTTGGGTTGGACATCTTCCTCCCTGCTTTTCCTCTCGGCATCTGATGTCTGCCACCCTCTGGGTTGGACACCCGATTTGGCATTTCCCTGACCCAGGGTTGGTCTCACCACCCAGCGCGCTGCCTTTCTGCCTGAGCTCTGAGCTGGCGAGTCTGCCCACACCGCCAATACCAGGCTGCCCTAGATGATGATGATGATGATGATGATGGTATTTGTTAAGCGCTTACTATGTGCAAAGCACTGTTCTAAGCGCTGGGGAGGTTACAAGGTGATCAGGTTGTCCCATGGGGGGCTCACAGTCTTAATCCCCATTTTACAGATGAAGTAACTGAGGCACAGAGAAGTAACGTGACTTGCCCAAAGTCACACAGCTGACAAATGGCGAAGCCGGGATTTGAACCCATGACCTCTGACTCCCAAGCCCGTGCTCTTTCCACTGTGCCACGCTGATTTATGTATATATGTACATATTTATTGCTCTATTTATTTATTTTACTTGTACATATTTATTCTATTTATTTTATTTTGCTAATATTCATTCATTCACTCATTCATTCACTCGCATTTATTGAGCGCTTACTGTGTGCAGAGCACTGTACTAAGCGCTTGGGAAGTACAAGTCGGCAACATGTAGAAACAGTCCCTACCCAACAGCGGGCTCACAGTCTAGAGGGGGGAGACAGACAACAAAACAAAACTTGTGGACAGGTGTCATCAGAATAAATAGAAGTAAAGCTAGATGCACATCATTAACAAAATAAATAGAATAGTAAATAGTAAATATGTCCCGCTTCCAGAAGGAAGAAGAGGAGGAGGAGGGGGAGGAGTGTTTTGTTGTCTGTCTCCCCTAGATCTCTTCACCGCCTTCTCCTCTTCATCCCTTCTCCCTCTGCCTCCTTCCCCTCCTTCTCTTCCTTCCTCTCCTCCCCAGTCAGAGCTTTTGCTTGGAATGTGCTGAGATCCTCCCTGAGGTCTCATGTCAGGGCTCATCTATGACACTGGGGCTGGAAGGCATCTCAGAAGGTCATCCAGCCATTCCTTGTATCCAGCATGCATCCTCCCTCCCCTTCCTCCACTTCTCCTTTCCAAGTCAGGAGGTTTTCCAACCCACTTTTCTTAATCTCCAGGGCAAGGGGCTTCACCACCTTCCTCATCAGCCATGTTTCATTCCCCTTGGGAAGTTCTTCCTGGTTTCGAACCAAAGTCTGTGGTTCTAGATTGTGAGCCCACTGTTGGGTAGGGACCGTCTCTATATGTTGCCAACTTGAACTTCCCAAGCGCTTAGTACAGTGCTTTGCACACAGTAAGTGCTCAATAAATACGATTGAATGAAAAGTCTCTCCTGGTATAGTTTAAGGCCATTTTTTCTTGGCAAGGGAGAGGGGGCAGCTGTTGAGGAAGGAGTACAGGATTTGCCGGATCAGCTGCCCAAGGATTGCTCCTCCCGGGGGTTCAGGCAGTTAGGTCCTTAGGTCTGGCTTCAGGTGCATCTTGTTCGAGTTAGGGGGCTGTCTGGGGTTTGCTGCCAGGTAGCTGGGTGACATACTAAAGCTGATATTTGGACAGGGCCTGTGAGGTGAGGAGACTGTTGAGGGGCTGTCTGGGGTTTGCTGCCAGGAAGCTGGATGACATACTAAAGCTGATATTTGGAAAATCAATCAATCAATCGTGTTTATTGAGCACTTACTGTGTGCAGAGCACTGTACTAAGCGCTTGGGAAGTACAAGTTGGTGACATATAGAGATGGTCCCTACCCAACAGTGGGCTCACAGTCTAGAAGTGGGCTCACAGTCCAGAACCGCTCACAGGACAGGACCTGTGGGGTGAGGGGTGTCCTGTGGGGAGTCCCACAGGAGTCCCTGGGGTCCCAGAGATAGTCCTGGAAGGGAGGAGAAGCCTGCATTGTCAGGAACCCTGCACCAGCTCCATCCAGCATTGTCCCACCTCAGGACCAAGTGACCATTCCCCTGGACCCCACAGAAGGCAGAGGTGGGGGAGCTGCACCTCCCAAGGCCCCCCAACTCCTCTCTGGAGACCCCTTCCTCCAGTTGCTGCAGGAGGTTCTGCCTTCCCCCTCTCCACCTGAGCTGGAATTGCAACGGTTCTGATGCAGGGCTCCTGGAGCCAGAGGAAAGGACCAACAGTGGTCCCACCCCAGGTGGTCCCCTCCATCCGTGCAGCACGGCGTAGTGGATAGAGCATGGGCCTGGGAACCAGAAGATCATGGGTTCTAATCCCCGTTCCACCACTTGTCTGCTGCATGCCCTGGGCAAGTCACTTCTCTGTGCCTCAGTTTCATCATATGGAAAATGGGGATTAAGAATGTGAGTCCCTTGCGGGATAGGGACTGTGTTCATTCATTCATTCAGTCGTATTTATTGAGCGCTTACTGTGTGCAGAGCACTGTACTAAGCGCTTGGGAAGTACAAGTTGGCAACATATAGAGACGGTCCCTACCCAACAGTGGGCTCACAGTCTAGAAGGGGGAGACAGAGAACAAAACAAAACATATAAACAGAATAAAATAAATAGAATAAATATGTACAAGTAAAATAAATAAATAGAGTAATAAATATGTACGAACAATATATACTTATATACAGGTGCTGTGGGGAAGGGAAGAAGGTAAGGCGGGGGGGGGGGGATGGAGAGGGGGAGGAGGGGGAGAGGAAGGAGGGGGCTCAGTCTGGGTGGGCTCAGTCCACTCCAGTGCTAAGTACAATGCCTGGCACATAGTAAGTGCTTAACAAATCCTGTAATTATTATTATTATTCGGCCGTCTCCCTCAGAGCCTCCTATGTGCCCCATCTCCAGAAACGCTCTGGTTCCGATGAACCCGAGACCACCACTCTGGGCTATGGCTATTTGGGATTCCCCCACACTCACCCTTCTTCAAAGAGACCAATATCGCTCCTCACCTGCATTTTTCAGCAGGCTGAGTGTGGGGTGGAGGGAGGGAGGAGGGGAGCATGGGGTTCAGCTAGAGCAAAAACCCATATACGAAGCCCGGTGAAATTGAAAAATTCAGGTGAGCAGCAAAACGCACGGAGCAAGTCTTCTGCACACACACAATCATTTTTCCATTCCGAACAGTAACAAGGTGAATGCTATACATATTTAATAAAGAGTTGCTCCTGCTGTTGGGAATTGAATGAAAATGGGCTCTTTCACTAGTGCGGAGCCTCTGGAAATGTTGTGTTGGGCTGCTTTTAATGACTGCCCATTGCAACCCAGATGGGTCCCTGCACTTCATCTCTGCAGCCCAGCATGAGGCAGGGAGCCTGGGGGGCCTGAGCCCAGGGGGAGCGGGTACCGAGCAGGAGGGGTGGGCAGGGGATGCTGGCATAGGCGTGTTTGCCCCCTGAGATTCAGTTTGCCCTCTCTCAGTGATGGGGAAGTGCTTTGGGCAGGGCAGACAGGGAGGGAGGGTAGTCCAGAAGGAGGAGGCCACAGGGGATTGGATTTGGATGAGATGGGTTTCCTCTACCTGTCTTGGACTTCTCACCCCAACACCCACGCACCTTTCTGAGCGCATGGAGACAGCTGATCCAAGCCGCCACATCCACTTTGGGCTCAAGTCATGTGACTGTGTCTGGATGCCCCAGTGCCCACCAGCCCCTCCCATTGGTTCATCTGGGCAGGCCAGGTCAATCAATAGTATTTATTGAGCGCTTACTGTGTGCAGAGCACTGTACTAAGCTCTTGGGAAGTACAAGTTGGCAACATATAGAGATGGTCCCTACCCAACAGTGGGCTCACAGTCTAGAAGGTCAGAACTGCTTGGCCCTCCTCAGCCACAAGCTGCCATGCTTCTGCCAGGTTGGTGGTGCCCATGATGCCAGGGGCCGTTAGGGTGAGGCAGGAGCCTTACTGCCCACAGCAGAGTGAGCGGAGTCAGCATGGTTCACTCCCACCCCGAGTGGGACCCTCCAGCCTTAGATGTGGCCTTGTGACCCTTGCCCCTTGACCTCCAGCCCCTTCCTTCAAGGGACGACCCTTGTGGGGCTGCTCGGTGGTGAGGTTGCCCTGTAGTCTGTCAGCTCCTTGAGGGCAGGAGTTGCATCTTCCAACTCTTCTGTATTTTCAGTCAATCAAATTTATTGAGCACTTACTGTGTGCAGAGCACTCTACTAAGTGCTTGGGAGAGTACGTTATAATAGATTTGGTGAATGTTTTCCCTGCCCACAGTGAGCTTACAGACTAGAGAAGGAGCTTCCAGACTTTACCAAACACTTAGTACAATGCTGTGCACATAATGAACGCTTAATAAATTCCATAGATTGGTTGATGAGCTTTCTGTTTCTCTCCTTGGTGGGTTTTCAATCCAGATTAACAACCAATCTGTAATATTTATTGAGTGTTTACTCTTTACAGAGCACTGCACTAAGTGCTTGGGAGAGAAAAATAGGGAGAGTAGTAAGGACGCCTGCTCTTCAGGAGCTTACAATCTAGCGAGGAAGATAAACACTAAAATAATAATGATGGTATTTGTTAAGCGCTTACTATGTGCCAAACACTGTTTTAGGCACTGGGGTAGATACAAGGTAGTCAGGTTGTCTCACGTGGGGTTCACAGTCTTAATCCCCATTTTACAGATGAGTCAACTGAGGCACAGAGAAGCTAAGTGGCTTGCCCAAAGTTACACAGCTGAGTAGTGGTGGAACCAGGATTAGAACCCATGACCTCTGACTCCCAAGCTCTTGCTCTTTCCTCTAGGTAGGGGGAAGCAACAGAGATTAAAGATATGTATATAAATTGTGGTTGGGGGAGAGTACCCAATCAATTAGTGGTATTGAGTGCTTATTGTGTGCAGAGCAATGGACTGTGACTGGGAGAGTATAGTACAATAGAGTTGGTAGACATAATCCCCGCCTTTGCAGTCTAGTGGGGGAGACAGTAATTAAAATAAATTACAGATAGAGAAGAACGAGTATAAGGATAATGGATATAAGTAATGTAGAACTTGGGGTGATGTAACAAACTACTTAAGGGATCTGGATTCAAGTCCATAGGTGATGCAGAAGGGAGAACAAATAGGAAAAAAAGAGGACTTAGGGAAGGCCTCTTGGAGTGGATCCTTAATTTATTCATCTATTTATTTACTTATGTATATTAATATCTCCCACTCTAACTGTGAGCTCTTGTGGGCAGGGTTGTGTCAGTTTATCGTCATATTGCGGTGCTTTGCAAACAGTAAGTGCTCAGTAAATAGAATTGAAGGAATGAATGAATGGGATTTAAGTAGAGCTTTGAAGATAGGGAGAATGGTGGTCTGTCAAATATGAAGGGGAAGAGGGGTTCCAGGCCAGGGGGTGAAAGTGGGAAAGGGGTCTGCAGCGAGACAGACAAGACTGATACAGTGAGAGGTTTGGCATTTAAGGAGCAAATTGTAGTAGGAAATGAGTGAGGTAAGATAGGAGGGAGAGAATTGATTGGGTGCCTTAAAGCTGATGGTAAGGAGTTTCTGTTTGATGTAGAGGTGAATGGACAGCCCTTGGAGGTTTTCAAGGAGTAGAGAGACATATACAGAACTTTTCTTGAGAAAAATGATATGGGCAGAGGAGTGAAATAGCAACTGGAGTGGGGAGAGACAGGAGGGAAGGAGGTCAAGAGGAGGCTGATGCAGCGCTTGCAAAGGATTAAGATATGAGCTTGGATCAGCATGGTAGCAGTTTAAATGGACAGGAAGGAGTGGATTCTGGAGATGTAGTGAAGTAAAGCTGACAGGATTTGTGACAGACTGAATATGCAGGTTGAATGAGGAATGAGTCGAGGATAATGCCAAAGTTATGGGCTTATGAGTCAGGAAGTTTAGTGGTGTTGTCTACAGTCATTAGGAAGTTATGGGGAGGAGACTGGCTGGAAAGATGGGGAGTTCTGTTTTGGACATATTAACTCTGAAGACTCAAGTGCATAGGAAGTTTTGAAGTGGCAGTAGGGGATGAAAAAGGCCGGGTAGTTGAGACTCATTAGGGTAGCCCTCCTGAAGGAGATGTGATTTTAGTAAGGTCTTGAAGAAGGGGAGAGCTGTGGTCAACTGAATAGATGTGAAGGGGGAGGGAATTCCAAGCAGGAAGGAAGATTTGAGCAAGGTGTCATTGGTGAAAGAGACAAGAGAGATGAGAGCAAGGCACACTGAGTAGTTTGGCACTAGAGAAGTGGAATGTGCTGGCTCATTTATAGTGGGAAAGGAGTGAACATAGTAAAGGGGAGAGAGCTGATTGATTGCCTTAAAGCTGAGCCTTCTGGGATTCCACCCCCAGATCCTCTTAAGGCTTGTGACTGCTAGTGTTAGAATGTGAGCATTTCCTTCTGCCTTAAAGACATCTCTATCTATAGGTCCCACTGACACCTCAAACTTAATGTGTCCAAAAGAGAACTCCTCACCTTTCCACCCAAACACTGTCTTCCCCTCTTTCCCATCACTATAGACAACACTACCATCCTCCCTACCTTACAAGACTATAACCTTGGCTTTGTCTTAACCTCTCTCATTCTACCCACCTATTCAGTGTCACCAAATCCTGTTGATTCTGTCATCACAACACTGATAAAAGACACCCATTCCTTTCCATCCAAACTATCACAATGATCTCAGCACTTATCCTATCCTGCCTTGATTACTGCATCTGCCTCCTGTCTCTCTACTCCAGTCCATTCATACTTCACTCTGCTGCATGGATTATTTCTCTAAAAGAAATTAGTCCATGCTACCCCACTCTTCAGGAGCTTCCAATACTTTCCATCCCCCTCTGAATCAAACAAAAGTGCCCAACCATTGTCTTTAAAGTGTTTAATCAGCTCACCCCCTCCCACCTCACCTCAGTGGTCAATCCACACATTTCGCTCCTGTAAGTGCCAGCTTACTCACTGTGCCCCAGTCTCATCTATCTCATCACTGACTTCTTTTCCATGTCCTCCTCCTAGTCTGGAACTCCCTCCCCATCCATAAATGCCTGATCACCACTCTCCCAACCTTCAAAACATTATTGAGGGCACATCTCCTCCAAAAGCCCTACCCCAATTAAGCCCTTTATTCTCCAACTCCCTCTCCCATCTATGTCATTTGTGCACTTGGATCTCTGACCTTCGGGCATTTGCTATTCGCAGTACCCTCAACCCCACAGCTCTTATGTTCATATTTTAAAATTGTATATTATAAAGAATGTATTTATATTAATGTCTTTCTCCCCCTTTAGACTGTAAATTTGTTGTGGGCTGGGAACAGGTCTACCAACTTCGTTTTATTGTACTCTCCCAATTACTTAATTCAGTGCTCTGCACATAGTAAGCACTCGATAAATACCATTGGTGATGATAATGATGATGATAGAGGACCAAGAGGTCTGGAGTCTAGCCCCAGCTGGACTGCTCCCTCTATCCCTCGTTAGACTGGAAGATCCTTGTAGGCAGGGAGCATGTTACTTTGTTATTCTTTACTCCCCAAGGCCCTAATACAGTGCGTCAGCTCACTATGAACTGCTACCCTGGACTCTATGGCCTCAAGCTGATTGCTTAACCTTTCTGGGCCTCAGTTTCTCCATCTTTACTTGCTAGGGTTGAATAAGGCTCAATGTGAAGGTGATAGGTGTTTGGGGAGGAGAATGGTGAGGTGTAAATCCCAGCTGTACCTGAGTCAGATTCACTCTGAAGTTGTTGCCCAGGGCATCGAGCACTTAGTACAGTGCTGTGCCCACAGTAAGCGCTCAGTAAATACGATTGAATGCATCCAGTGGTCCTCTGGGGTCCTGAGCAAGTGATTGTGCCTCCCTCAGCACCTCTCTGGACGGGAGTGATGCTGGGAGCTGTAAAAGGAAGGCGGACCCCATCAGCTTGCCGTTTCCTTCTCTGCTGTCCTGGGACCAACCAGGTCAACTGGATCGGTCTGGGAAGCAGCGTGGCTCAGTGGAAAGAGCCCGGGCTTTGGAGTCAGAGGTCATGGGTGCAAATCCCAGCTCTGCCACTTGTCGGCTGTGTGACTTTGGGCAAGTCACTTAACTTCTCTGTGCCTCAGTTACCTCAGCTGTAAAATGGGGATGAAAACTGTGAGCCCCCAGTGGGACAACCTGATCACCTTGTAGCCTCCCCAGCGCTTAGAACAGTGTTTTGCACATAGTAAGCACTTAACAAATACCATCATTATTATTATTATTACCCAGAGTGTGGTC
This sequence comes from Tachyglossus aculeatus, assembly GCF_015852505.1. NCBI lineage: Eukaryota > Metazoa > Chordata > Mammalia > Monotremata > Tachyglossidae > Tachyglossus > Tachyglossus aculeatus. The sequence continues at coordinate 55,893,499 of NC_052070.1, forward strand.
TGCTCAGGCCCTGGCCAGCCCTGGCCAACCCTGGCCCTGAGGAGGCTGGGCTACATTCCTCTGGCCAGGATTCCCTCCCCCGGGGCTTTATAGACCCACATTGCCCCTTGGGGGATGGGGAGACTCGGGGTTGATCTTGAGCCCTAGGAATTTGGTGGGGCTGGTTGACTTTTGGGACCCCAAGGAGGGAAACTGGGTGAATGTCAAGGCTTCCCTTAGTCTCTGCTCCCCTCCTCCCCGATCACTGCAGATAGGCTCTTGGGGAGTTCTCTGCTTGTTTAGCACCTTGATCCCAGCACAGAGAGCAATAAGGACCTTTAATAACGTAGCCACTGGGGTCTGTGTCCACACTGAGTACTCATTCCCTCGATAGCCACTTTCAGAATCTAATCCAGTCGTTTGCGAGTTCATTTGAACTGATCGCCGGAGGGGAGGCGGGAAGGGATGACACTTGAATCTTAATTTTGAAAATGTATCGGAGAAGCTGACAGAAAACGTATGTCCCCAACTACCCTGCCGCCTTCCCCTTCCCTGTCACCACTGGGCTCCGCCCAGGACCTCCACGTACTAACGTCCGGAGATCTGAACCCAAGACAGTCTGGAGTCCTGCTCACCCTCAGGAGGACAAGATGCCCCAGGATGTTTGTCTCCCCAGTGTCTGTGCAACAGGGTAAGGGTCACCCCGATCATCCTCCCTACTGTCCGGCGTAGGCAATTTAAGCTCAGCCTTCCCAGGAGTAGCAGGTTTGGAAAATGACTTGGGCTAAATGCTCACGTTGTTGAATTTCACTCCTCGTTTTACTGGCACTGAGGTGGGTGGGCTGGTCAGTGAAATAATTTTTCTGGTGGAGAGTGGACTAGTAAACTCTTGTGTGTATTTGCAAGCCTCTGCCCCCAGCAAAGGCAGTGCAGGCCACGACATTGGACTGGGTGGCCGGCCTCCTGGGTCTACTCTCGGGTCATGAAATCCACTTATTCTGCCCCCTTGGCCACCTATGATAATGATGATGATAATAATAATAATAAGAAGAAGAAAATGGTGGCATTTAAGTTTGCACTATTGGCAAGCGCTATACTAAGTTCTTCAGTAGATTCAAGCGCTTAGTACAGTGCTCTGCACACAGTAAACGCTCAATAAATATGATTGAATGAATTTAAGTTGGATATAGTCCCTGTTCCAAATAGGACTCACAGTTTAAGGAGGAGGGAGAACAAGTATTTAATCCCCTTTAACAGATGAGGAAACTGAAGCACAAGGAAGTTGTGACTTGCCTAAGGTCACTCAGCAGGCAGTGGCAGAGCCAAAATTAGAACCCAGATCCCCTGACTCCCAGAACCATGCTCTTTTGACTTGACCAGGCTGCCTGTCCCTCAGGCCTCTGTTTCCCCTCTTGTCCTTTAATAATAATAATAATAATAATAATAATAATAATAATAATAATAATAATAATAATAATGGCATTTGTTAAGTGCTTACTATGTGCAAAGCACTGTTCTAAGTGCTGGGGCGGTTACAAGGTGATCTGGTTGTCCCACGGGGGGCTCACAGTCTTCATCCCCATTTTACAGATGAGGCAACTGAGGCCCAGAGAAGTGAGGTGACTTGCCCAAAGTCACACAGCTGACAATTGGCGGAGCCCGGACTTGAACCCATGACCTCTGACTCCAAAGCCCGGCTCTTTCCACTGCGCCACTCTGCTTCTCTTTAGGAAAAGAACTCTTAGCCTCCTGCCTTAAAGGGTGAATATGTTAATTTGGGTTCATGGCTTGGAGCTGCAAAGATGAAAGTTGCTACCTAAGCATGTTATTAATGACCACACATTTTCCCCGACCTTAGCACTTAGCAACTTAGATGCTGCTTTCTCTCTAGTTCTTAGGCTCTGCCCTTTGACATTAGCCTCAGTGGTTCCTATCACTATCCATGACAAGATAGAGCAGTTCTGAAACATTTCCACTATCTTTTGGCAGAAGCAGGGTTTACCGAAGAATTCTTTTCCTTTCCCCCCCACCTCCCTTCCCACTGCGTTCGCACCCTTAATTTTCACATTTAGTGCTCGAACTTAGTTTGCATGTATTAGCCGTTGTAAATCTATCATAACAACGCTGTGTGGGATGAATAATGCATCACTGGGCTATATTAGTTTTCCATCGGCTATCTTATTTATGACACAAAACGGGTGGGAATTTGCAAAAGAGAAGTCTCGGTGCAAAGCTTCTTGGGTAATGTTATGCAAATTTTTATGAGAGCTGGAAGATTGACTAAGTTCTTGCAATACTGCAAAACTGCCAAACCGGAGGCCCCTGACGCCTGGACCACTGGAGCGTATGGAACTCAGGGTCAGTGCGCTTCATGAAGTTGTTTCCTCTCAGCAATTTTGTCTTAATTTTTTTATTAAAAAAACGTTAGAGGGGGAAGCCTAAGAAATGGATTTTCTCAGTATTGTGCACTGTTCGGGAGGAGGTGAGAGGGGCAGCAAGCTCATAAGTGAAGACGGCTTTGATCGCGACAGGATGGATTTAAGTTATCCATATGGGAAAAGCTTTCTTATGTCCACTAAACACTGGAGTGAGTAAGCAGGAGAATTCATGAAATGATTTCCATCGAGATCTTAAAAATAGAAATACTGTACCGGTTTGGGTGAAGCCTGTTGGGAGGTGAAGGGATGGGGCTTATAACCGTTTTGTCTTATGGCCCTAAATTCTCAATCAATTCAGAGCATCTGGAAGATGTCTATTCAGTATATATCAGAAGCGAAGTTTTTCAATGGCTTCAAAAGAAGCAGCATGGCGTAGCAGAAAGAGCACAGGCCTATGAGTCAGACGACCTGAGTTTTATTCCTGACTCCACCATTTGTCTTGTGTGACCTTGGGCAAGTCACTGAACTTCTCTGTGCCTCAATTCCCTCACCTGCAAAATGGGGATTCAATTCCTGTTCTCCCTCCTACTTAGACTGTGAACCCCATGTGGAACCTGATAAAATTGTATCTACCCCAGTGCTTAGTACATTGCTTGGCACATAACACTTAATAAATACCACTGTTATTATTACTGTAGGTCCCAGTAATCTGTGCATATTGGATGCATGTGTGAACTGCTGTTTGGTCTTAGTGACTGTGGTCTTTGAAATGAGAAATGTCTTCTCCCTCTGGTTGGGCATGAATTCATAGTTGGAAACAACTCTTGGAGGAAGAAAAGTTTCCGGAGCTGCAGTCATCACTCCTAAGTGATTACCTCCTCATCCTCTCACATACCCTGAACAAGTGGAAAACCCTTATCAATTCCTTCATTCTGACTAGCACGAACAGCTACTGTGATCCCAGAGCTTGGTCTGTCATGGGGGTAGAAGTGCTTGGCACATAATAAGCGCTTAACAAATACCATTAATATTATATAGGCATTGAGCAGAAAACGGTGAAGCAGGGTTAGAAGGGGGAGAAGGCTGGAGGGAGACTAGATTTCATGGCTTGAAAATCACGCCCTGTCGGAGTCTTAGGGGCTGAGGGAGAGGGTCTCCCGCAGGAAGGCTGAGATGATACTGCATTGAGTGGGAGCCGTTCACATCACTGACTCATAGTAATTGGGGGTTTGCGGGGGTCAGGTTTGCACTTCTGTAGGACCCTCTCAAAGGGGCTCTTGAGGACCTCATTGATCTTTATAGTATCTAAGAGAGTGAGGGAGGGGCTAGGGGGTCCCCTGTCCTTTTAATAGCTACAGAAGCTGAGCCCTAGAAGACTAGCCCAAGGTCCCCCAAGTTTCTTGTGCCCCTCTACATCAAGCAGAGGCCCTTCACTCTCATCTTCGAGCTTATCTAGCAGCTTGCCCCATCTTACATCTGTTACCTGTTCACTCACCTCTCCCCAGCCCTCTGTCCTCTCTCTTGTCAAGCCGACATTCCTGAGCCTCACCCTCATATTCCTCTTCCTCCATCCCCTTGCCCAGGCTGTGCCCCAATCCTGGGACTGTCTTCATCCCTGAGTCTGACATTCTCCTGGAGTCCTACCTTCTCCAACAAGACTTTCCCAGTAATTTCTCAGAGCCCTGAGCCTTACAAAGCTTAGTGTCTAGAGCAAGGGCCTGAGAATCAGAAGGACCTGGGTTCTAATCCTAACTCTGCCACTTGTCTGCTTTGAGAACTTGGGCCAGAAACTTCACTTCTTTGAGCCTCAGTTACCTCATCTGTAGAATGGGGATTAAGGCTGTCATCCCCCAGCGGGAATGGACTGTTCAGCCTGATTAGCTTGTATTCATTTATTTAGTGGTTACGGTGTGCAGAGCACTGTACTAAGCACTTGGAGGAGTACAATACAACAATAAACAGACACATTCCGTGTCCACTATGAGCTTACAATCTAGAGGGAGGAGAGAGACAGCAGTACAAATCAATAAATTACAGATATGTTCGTAAGTACCGTGGGGCTGGGAGGGGGAAGAACAAAGGTAGGGTGACACAGAAGGGAGTGGGAGAAGAGGAAAAGGGGGCTTAGTCTGGGAAGGCCTCTTGGAGGAGATGTTTATTTTGTATCTACCACAGCACTTAGAACAGTGCTTGGCTCATAGTAAGTGCTTAACAAATACCATCATTATTATTATTACCCTAAAGAAAGGACTTCAGCCATACCTTTCACTTTGATCCTCTTTACTGTAGAACCCATGTTTTTCAACTCTTGGTTGGTCTGGACTTTCATGGGATGACCTTAGGGACTGGGTTCTTGGAACTGGGAGCTAATTGAGAGATCTGATCTCTGGACTGGATCCACACAGGTGGAGTGGGACCATTTTCCCGAGTCAGCACGGACAGCCCCTTGGCTGGCTGTGTCTGTCCAGGAAGGGAGTTGCAAGTCTGGTGCCTTGTGCTCGACAATGGGCGCAATCTGGACACTTCAGAAATATGCCCTAGGAAATAATTGCCAAGCCCTGTGCAAGTCATTGTTCCTACCTGTAATAACAATAATAATAATAATGATGGCATTTATTAAGCGCTTACTATGTGCAAAGCACTGTTCTAAGGGCTGGGGAGGTTACAAGGTGATCAGGTTGTTAGGTTGTCCCATGTGGGGCTCACAGTTTTAATCCCCATTTTACAGATGAGGTAACTGAGGCACAGAGAAGTTAAGTGACTTGCTCAAAGTCACACAGCTGACAATTGACGGAGCTGGGATTTGAACCCATGAACTTTGACTCCAAAGCCCGGGCTCTTTCCACTGAGTCACACTGCTTCTCCAATGCATCGCCTTGTGGTCATCTGAGAAGCAGCATGGCTTAGTGGAAAGAACACAGGCTTGAGAGTCAGAGGTCGTGGGTTCTAATCCCGGCTCTGCCACTTGTCAGCTGGGTGACCTTGAGCAAGTCACTTAACTTCTCTGTGCCTGTTACCTCATCTGTAAAATGAGGATGAAGACTGTGAGCCCCATGTGGGAAAACCTGATTGCCTTGTATCTCCCCCAGCGCTTAGAACCAGTGCTTGACACATCGTAAGCGCTTAACAAATACCAACATTATTATTATTATTATCTGCTTGGATCTCGCAAGGCAAACATGAGAGCAGTAGTGAGAGCAGGAAGAGGAGACATGCAAGAGAACCTTAGGGACCAGAGGAAGCTGCCTGGGCCAACATCTTAGCAGGCAGCGTGGGTGGCATCCATGCCCTAGCCGGACTAGAGCTCGCCTAGTTTGGACCCCAGCTGGCCTCCAGCAAGCCTCTGAAGTGATTAACGAGGAGCGTGGTGTAGCTGGGCCCTGGCTGCTGCTTAGAAGGGCCCCTCAAAATTTTGCCGATCCCCACATCTCACATCCCCCCTTTTCCCTCCCCTGCCCACTGAAAAAGTGCAAGACAGGGCGTTTCACTCACGGGCTATTGGGAAGATGTTAGTTTTTCTCTGTGTTTAGCCTAATTTCAGTTGTGGGCACCTAGGAAATATGTCTCGATAGTTCTAGACTGTGAGCCCACTGTTGGGTAGGGACTGTCTCTATATGTTGCCAACTTGTACTTCCCAAGAGCTTAGTACAGTGCTCTGCACACAGTAAGCGCTCAATAAATACGATTGATTGATTGTCCCTGGACAGACACAGCCTGACTAAACTTTTGTAAGATGAGTATCGTCTTTCCTGCTTGATTGTCCCTGTCCTGGGTGACTCCCCATCTCCTTAGTGCCCTGCTCTGGGAGGTAGTCCCCACCTTGAGCCGAGTCAGGGTTTCACCAAAGTGCCTGGCTGGAGCAGAGGCACAATGTGCTCATGGAATCCCCTGGGATGATTCCTTCGGAAGGAAGAGGCGGAGCTTTAATTGGGACTAATATAAAGGGATTGGGAGAAACTGAGGCCCCTGGAAACCCAGCCATTTTCCTTCAGGTATCGACGTTGGAGATGAAACGGTACAGCGATTCTCATAATTGAACAAAACAAAAAATAAATTAAATAGAACTAATGAGGGGAATATCAATAGCTCACACTTTTTTTTATTCTCCAAAGAGGCTGGATTTGCTGATGGATTTTTTTTTTTAAAGACAAAATGTCAAATTGAAAATAAATAAATTCTCCTGCTGATGAAGGAAACTTTGCTAATGGAAACTCAAGTCAGGAAGTGCCAAAGGTGAAGAGAAGTGGTCTGCTATTAAGAGGTCCGTAGCTACTGGCCGCATTATTTTCCTGTCCTCCTTTTTGAGCCAACCGGGCCTTTCACTTTAGCCAAGCGGGCTTAGCAGGAGTGTTCAAGACTAGCAACTTTGGGCCATCCAGGCCAGGGCTGTGGTTAAAAATTCCACTAGCTGGGGCCGGACCTTCCCCTGAAGAGCAGTTCATTGAAATTCAGGGAAGTCGGTGCAAAAAGCAATTAGCTTCATTAAGTCGTTTTAAATGATAAAAGGGAACGAAGGATAAACATGATTAATAAAGTACTTTTCACTTTGGGGATATAATGAGTTCATATTTATTGAGCTCACAAGGAGACCTCAGCACAGTATAGGGTAATTGCCTCTCAGGTTGGGGAATAGACTTGGGGTTTTTGCTCAAGCTTCCCTAATGAATCCAGCCTGAGGGGAGAACCATGCTTTGGTGGGAAATGGGGGTAAGCCTCTTAGCAGGGATCCTGTCTACCAACTCTATTGTATTGTGCTTTCCTGAGTACTTCATTCAATGCTTCCTAAGCAGTGAACACTCTGTGAATACAATAGATGGGTTGATCGATTGGGGTCTAATAGGAAAGCACCCAAACTGTATCATTCCCATCCAGACCACCTCAGCCTCCAGGAGGTCATGCTTTCCAGAGGCCGAGAATTGTGTTGGCAGGTTGGAAACAGAGTTCCTTGAGTCTCCTGCCCCCGTGCCCACAATCAAATCTCCCAGTCATAGGTCACGGTGACACCGACTCCCAGCGTTACACTGATCCCTCCTGCTGGGAAGGAGATAATAATAAGAGTAATAATAATAATAACAATTGTTTGTTAAACACTTATGTACCAAGTACTGTTCTAAAAGCTGGGGTTGATAAAAGGTAATCAGCTCCCACGAGGCTCGCAGTCTAAGTAGGTGGAAGAAAAGGTATTAAGTGCCCAACTTAGGCACAGAGAAGTTAAGTGACTAGCCCAAAGTCAAACAACAGACAAGTGGAGTGCCGGGATTAGAACCCAGCTCCTCAGACCCCCAGGCATGTGCTGTTTATACTAGGCCGCACTGCTTCATGGAGAATCCCATGAATGTCAGTGGGATCACTGAGCCCAGGATAGGGGGTTGCCTCACTGGATGTTGAGGCTCTTTCCTGGTCATGTGATCTGACCTCAGGCAGCCTTCCTGTCTGTAGCCTTGTTTCTACCTGAAAGGATCTTTTGCTCCTGAGAGGGAGTGCCGTGTCGAATTGATCTCAACCCAACTCCTTTGTGTCGCTTCAATGATAATGACTTTGAATGCTGGGCTGCTTGGTTTGGGGATTTATAGAAAGGATTTATAGAAACGGTATATAATGGAGACACTTCTAGCTACATAAATATTGTGCTCGCGGAGGGAAGGTTGTGTCAGCATTTCCATTACAAGATTCTGGGTTCTATAACCCGGCCCATAAAATTTAACTTTGAGATGGAACTTGGGATAGATATGCCTTTAGAGGCCATCTTCCGAGGAAGGAAAGTGGTTTTTAAATGCTACTAAAATGTTCTTTTAAGCCTGACCAAAATCACATCTCCTTCAGAAAGCCTTCCTAGACTAACCTCTCATCTCCTCCCCCATACTAACTCCCTTCTATGTCACCTATTCACTTGGGCCCCAGTCCCCACAGCATTCTGTACTCCACCCACCCCCACAGTGCTTATGGCCATATCCTTATTCTTGGATGCTTCCCCATCTGTAATCTATTTTAGTGTCTATCTCCCCCAACAGATTTCAAGCTCACTGAGGGCAGGTATCATGTCCATTAAGTAACAGATTGGGGAAGCTGGAGGAAAAGCAGAAAGAAGCTGGAAGCCGTCCAGACACATTTGTCATTTAAGAAGTGGTATTTCTTGAGCGCTGACCTTGTTCAGGGATCTGTCCTAAGTGCTTGGGAAGGAGAGTACAATATAACAGAGTTGGTAGGCATGTTCCCTGACCACAAAAAGCTTATAAGTTGGCAGAAGGAGAGCATAAATGTTTCAACAAAAACTTTTGGGGCAGCCCAAGCATGAGAGATCAAGCCCTGAACAATCAATCGGTCAATCAGTGGTATTTATTGAGCACATACTGTGTATTAAGCACTCTAGAGAGTTGGGAGGCATGTTCCCTGCCCAAAGGAACTTACATCAGGGCCAAAAAAGTAGTAAAATCCAAAGATAATAATTATGGTATTTGTTAAGTACTTACTGTGTGCCAAGCACTGTTCTAAGCGCTGATGAAAATGTTCCTACAGATGGAGTACTAAGATCTGATTAAAGTGGATAAGGTTGGGAAATTTGTGAATTAAGTGGAGAAGGCTTCTTGGGGTAGGTGGGATTTTAGGAGGGCTTTAAAGATGGGGAGGGAGCTGTGGACTGTTGGATTTGGGTGAGGAGAGAGTTCCGGACTGGGGACTGAAATGAAGATGGCGGGAATGGGGGCCTTGGCTTCAGGGTGACCGGGGACAGGGAAGAATATGTAGAAGTGATTGTGAAGGACCCTGCTCAGGAAGAGGATAATGGAGCCAGAGAATGGAGGTGAGAGGAAATTGGCATTTTCCTTCTGAGTGCAGGAAGAGGATGGCGAGATCATGGGATAGACATAAACTATCCCCTTCTCAAGAGGAGCACAGCCTAGAGGTTCATCCTTTTGAGTGTCACACTCTCCCGGGGACAGGCCCAAGAGACCCACACTGCTCTCCACATGAGTGTGAGGGTAGAGTTCCCTGGCCTACTGGGAAGAGCTTGGATCTGGGAGTCAGAGTCAGAGGACCTGTGTTCTAATCCTTGCTCCACCACTTATCTGATGTGTGACCTTGGGCAAGTCACTTTACTTCTTTATGCCTCAGTTACCTTATCTATAAAATGGGGATTAAGACTGTGAGCCCCATGTGGGACATGGACTGGGTCCCATCGGATTAGCTTGTATCTAACCCAGCACTGGCTTTTACTAAGCGCTTAAGAAGCACCATTTTTTTTAAAAAAAGAGGGGCTCAGCATCTTCCCTGGCCTCTCCTGTCTGTAGCCAATCCTCTCCTCCTTAGTATTCTGTCTTCCCGAGACCCTAGAGAGGCCATTGTTGGCAGTGAATGTGATTGCAAACTTCATTTCAGTGTCTCTCCTCTCCCAGGGCCTCCCCAACTTATCATAAGAATCAGCACATTTGCTGTTCCATTTTCCTTTTTATCGTGGGTTTAAATGAGTAGATCTGTCTTGATCTGTACAAGTCTCCCCCTTGGTCCTGATTCATGCGTGCAGCAGAGCTGCTCCTGTGACTGACACAGAGCCGAGAAACCGGACGCTCTTCATGTGGAAACCATTGTCTTTGGGTGAGAAAAGGGCAAAATCACCGTAGGGAGGAGCAAGAATGGGCAGGGAGGAGGAAGGTGCTGAACCTGAGTCAGATGAACCTGATTTCCCTACATCTTACTGGCAGCATTCTCGCCATCTCACATATCTCTTCTCCTCTCCATATGGAAGAATGAGCTCCGTCCTCCACAGAGCCCCCTGCACTGGGCTCTTCTTCCTCCCTCAGGTCTGCACTGAGGCAGTTAGTGTCTCTGTTGGGCAGTTTTGGGGCCTGAACTCTTGATGAGTGGGCTGGCAGGAACTAGCCAGAGAATTATCTCTCTCTACGAACTCTTTGTGTGCCAACTCACTCTTCTCCCAGCCTCCTCCTGGGTGGGAGGGGATGGAGGGGAAGGGGTTACTGAGACCTTCTTTCCTTAGAGTGTTCAAGGCATTTTCCCCTCAGTCACCTCCCTTATTCTAACATTCATTTATTCAGTCACCTCACCTCAAGAAAATGAGGATTGGGACCTCAGAGCTTGGCTGCAGCCCAATATTGTAGTGCAGGCTGGGTACCTCAGTCGCGTCGGATGATGGGATTGGGAGAGTTTGGGAACTCTCCTCAGCACAGCTCCCAGCCTCAATCAATCAATCAATCATATTTATTGAGTGTTTAGACTAAGCACTTGAGAGACTGCAATATAGTAGTCAAGGCTGTATACCAAGCCTGTAAACTCCTCTCTAGACTGCAAGGTCCTCATGGGCAGGGAGCGTGTCTGCCAACTTTGCTATACTGTGCTCTCCCAAGTGCTTTGTTCAGTGCTCTGCACACAGGAAGTGTTCAAGAAATGCTATTGATTGATTACTGTCCTAACATCTCTGAGAAGTGGGGAGGAGTGGGGATTGGTATCCCCGTTTCAGAGTGGGGAGACTGAGGCCCCTCTGGGTGAGTGGTGGAGCCATGGTCTTGTCACCCTGCTGGGAGCAGGTAGGAGGGTCCCTAGTTAATAGCACCAGGTAGAGCGGTGAATCCAAACCATTTCCCACGGACAAGCCTGAGACTGATAGTTGGGTCCCGAGGGTGGCTGGCCATGACCACTCAGTCCTACCCTTTGCTGGTCTCCTTCCCTTCCTCTTCTTCATGTGTTTGCTTGGTTCGATGACCACTGGGCATCACTCAGTTCTCTGGAACCTAGGCATTTAGGTATATGTATATATGTTTGTACATATTTATTACTCTATTTATTTATTTTACTTGTACATATCTATTCTATTTATTTTATTTTGTTAGTATGTTTGGTTTTGTTCTCTGTCTCCCCCTTTTAGACTGTGAGCCCACTGTTGCGTAGGGACTGTCTCTATATGTTGCCAATTTATACTTCCCAATCGCTTAGTACAGTGCTCTGCACATAGTAAGCACTCAATAAATACGATTGATTGATTGATTGATTGATTTAGGCCCTGGTCATCTGTTCTCCAGCATGGGCCCTCCTCTGGTGGAGGATGCTGTGTGTGATCAGCTGGTAGTAGTAGTAATGGTATTCATTAAGCACTTAATGAGTGCCAAACACTGTACTAAGCACTGGGAAAGAATATGCAGGTGGGAATTAGTCTCGGTTCCTATCCCTTGTGGGGGGTGCAATAGAATTTAATAATAAAAATGGGGAGAGGGAAATGGCAACAGACACATGAGGAGCAATGAAACGAAGCATTGAGTTGGCAGAAACACAAAGAATAAGGCTCGGTAGACGGCTGTAGTCAGAGGAACAGAGTTTCCAGTTCAGAGCCCACATAGCAGCGTGATTATTAGATTGTTAGCTTGGAACTGCACGGTCTAGTGAATAGAGCGTGAGCCTGGGAGTAAGAAGGACCTGAGGTCTAATCCAGGTTCCGCCACTTGTCTGCTGTGTGACCTTGGGCAAGTCACTTGCCTTCTCTGTGCCTCAGTTACCTCATCTGCAAAATGGGGATTAAGACTGTGAGCCCCATGAGGGACATGGACTGTGTCAAACCTGATTAGCTTGTATCTACCCCGGCACTTAGTACAGTGCCTGGCACTTAATGCTTAACAAATACCATAAATAGACCCAACATACAAAACCATGGCCACAGCGGGTGCTCCAACAGCAGCCTCCTAGGCTTCCCAAGGTTCTGTGGGGGCGGCACCAGGCTGTGGCTGCTTCTCTCTACCCACTGGGGTGGCAGGTGGAGGATTAGGATGGCGGCTCCTCGGTGACCTGGGTGAGTCACAATCAGTGTGGCTTAAGTCCATGCAGGTAGGCCAGGCAGAAGGATGGGAGAGGCCAGCAGAGAAACGGAGAAGGGAACTGGAGGGGAAGTGAATGTGAAGGAGCTGGGACAGGCAGACCCTGCTCAGCTCCCAGACCCCTCATCCAGTCCTCTGGCCTTGGGGTTGGGAAGGGAAGGGAAGAGTCAGGTCAGACGGAGAGGAGGAGCAGGTGAATTGTTTCAATAGTTAATTGAAACTTAGCATCCCTAACCTCTGTATGGAAAAGAAAATACCAGCGTTCTGAAAATAGGGCAAACAGCCTTTGCACTTGAAAAGAAAGCAAGAAAACAAGGGCTGGGACCTCAGAACTTGGCTGCAGCCCAGTATTGTAGTGCAGGCTGGGTACCTCAATCGCGTTGGACGATGGGACTGGGAGAGTTTGGGAACTCTCCTCAGGACGGCTCCCAGCCTCAATCAATCAATCATATTTACTGAGTTCTTAGACTAAGCACTTGAGAGACTACAATATAGCTGATTTGGTAGACATATTCCTTGCCCACAGGGAGCTTACAGTCTAGAGGGGGAGACAGACATCAAAATAACTTACAGATATGTGCATAAGTGCTGTGGGGCTGAGGGTGGAGTGAATAAAAGGTGCAAATCAAAGTTCAAGTCTCTCACTGTTGCATACTAGTCAGGCCCACTGCATTGCTCTCAATTTGTCTCTTGAATTTGTCTCTTGGGTCCCTTGAATTGCTTGCCGCAGAAGCAACCTAATTCTGGCAAAGGTCTTGTGCCATGTTAATGAGCTCCTCTCACAACTAATAATAATAATAATGATGGTGTTATTATTATTGAGCCCCACGTGAGACAATCTGATAACCTCGTATCTACCCCAGTGCCTAAAACAGTCTACCCCAGTGTTTAGAACAGTGCTTGGCACATAGTAAGCTCTTGACAAATACCATCATTATTATCATGATAAGTACTTAGTACAGTGCTCTGCACATAATCAGTGCTCAGATGCCATTGATTGATTGATCAGGTCTGACAAGTTATAAAAGGCGTTCAACACCCCCGACAGGTCCCTGGGTAGGACTCACTTCTCCCCTTGGGAAATATGAACCAATTTGACTCCGCTGGGTTTGTGCCGGATTCGATTCCAACCGATCACAGGCTGGTTCCACTTGCCACCACTGTGATTGCCTCCACTTAAGCCTCCCTCAGGGCTGGCACTGGAAGTTTTAGTTAGGCTTTGGGCTTGGCGGGACGGACCTGCTCCAGGTGACTGTAGGTTGTGAAGGGCTAGAGTCTAAGCTAGCGGGAGGCTTCTCTTGCTGGGTGGCATTGGGCAAAGTCTACAACCTCTCTGTTCCCCATTTTCCCTCCATGCAAAATAGGAGCAACAGCTGGTACTGGTCCCCATGGTAGGCAAGTTGGTAGATTGTGTACTCTGAGCTCTTTTTCGAAGAAAGACATCGAATAAGTCCGAGATGCTTGGTAAAGTTTGATCGTTTTCTGAGAGTGAATGGCCGGGTGCCAGTCGAGTAGTTTGACTCTATCCTTGGATTGCCAGTCTGCTCTCTGCTCTGGCTGCCCCACTCCATCATCATCAATCGTATTTATTGAGCGCTTACTATGTGCAGAGCACTGTACTAAGCGCTTGGGAAGTACAAATTGGCAACATATAGAGACAGTCCCTACCCAACATTGGGCTCACTGTCTAAACAGTGACCCTCTTGTAAGCCAAGAGGCCTGGACCTGACGTCACATCAGCAAAACTAAGGTGGCCTGGGTCCAGCCTTGGGCAGCTCCTGGACCCCACAGACCATTCCTGTTTCAAGGGTTTCTTAAGCCAGCCATGCCTAGGAACCCCACACACGCAACTGCCATGGACACTGTGACCACATGCGTGTCGATATATCCTCTGGACCTCAGGAGCTACAACGCCAGCTGCCTGGGCAACTGAACATGAACAGAAACCACAGCCATCTCCTTTCCTTCCAGTGGTCTTGCTGATCCATTTTGACTTTGCTCCAGGTTCACCTTTGGCATAGTACTGAGAAGCAGCATGGCTTAGTGGGAAGAGCACAGGTTTGGGAGTCAGAGGTCATGGATTCTAATCCCGGCTCCACCACTTGTCTACTGTGTGACTTTGGGCAAGTTACTTCTCTTCTCTCTGCCTCAGTTCCCTCATCTGTAAAATGGGGATTAAGACTGTGAGCCCCACGTGGGACAACCTGATAACCTTGTATCTACGCCAGTGCTTAGAACAGTGCTTGGCACATAGTAAGCACTTAACAAATACCACCATTATTATTACTGGGGGAGGCAAAGCCCTGGCCAGGGTTGGGTGGGACTGGATTGGGGTTTTGGCTGGAGAGAGACCCAAGTTCTTGGAGCTTCTAGAAAGCCCAGACTGCCTTTCTTGTCTGGTATGGCAATATCTGTTGTTTGATGAAAAGTGTGTCCCTTCTTCTCTTTTACCATAGAAAATTGAGATTTGTTTTTGCTCTGTCTCTCTGTGTCTCTTTCCTCTTTGTCTCATTTTTCTCTCTCGGTCATTTCTCTTTCCTTCTTTTTTTCTCTTTCTCTCTCTACCTTTTTTCACTTTTCTCTTTCTCCCTCTTTCCCTTTTTCACCTTCTCTCTTCTTCCCCCTTTTCTCTCTCCCTCTTTCTTTCTCTCCCTTTTCTCTCTCTCTCTCTCCCTGTTTTTTCCTTTCTTTTTCTTTCTCGCTTTCTCTCTTTTTCTCTCTTTCTTTCTTCTTCCTACTCCTTTCCTTTTCTGATGGGTTCATGGTGGCTGGATGACTAGTTGGGAGAGAAGACCATTGGGCTTATTGCCTGAAAGTTTCTTCTTTAGTCTTCAAAGGAAATGAGAGGATGCAACCAGAAAAAGCTCTGTGCAAACACCCACTCACACACCATCCGTCTCTGCACGGAGCAAGCGTCCGAGAACAGTCTGCCTTTGGACGTACTTTTTCCACACTTGCAATTGAAGCAGCTGGGACAGGGTGGGAGGCGACATGCTAAACTAGGTCTCTCGTTGGGCTTTGGCATGAACTACCAGCCCAAGAGACAGGACCAGATCTAACTCCCACGTGTGTATTTTCTCCCAGTGCTTAGTACCGTGCTCTGCATAAAGTAAGCGCTTAAAAATTCTACTACTACTAGCATGGCGTAGTGAAGCAGCATGGCATAGTGGATAGAGCAAAGGCTTGAGAGTCAGAAGGACCTGGATTTTAATCCCAGCTCCTCCAGTTGTCTGTTGTGTGACCTTGGGCAAATAACTTCCACTTCTCTGGGCCTCAGGGACTGGGGATTGGGGATTGAGACTGTGAGCCCCAAGTGACAGGGACTGTGTCCAACCCTATTTGTTTGTATCCAATCCAGTACCTAGTACAGTGCCTGGCACAAGTTAAGTGCTTAATAAATGCCACAGTTATTAGTATTATTAATTATAATAATTAATATTAATTATTAAATATTATTACAATTATTAGTCAATCATATAGAGCACTTACTCTGTGCAGAGGACTGTAATAAACACTTGGGAGAGAACAATATAGCAGTATAACAGACACATTCTCTGCCCACAATGAGCTTA